>NW_027437199.1:3265000-3905000 GCF_033239565.1 Halichoeres trimaculatus | reverse complement strand
AAAAGAAATTTCACCCAAATCATGTTTTAATTAAAAAAAGACAACAAACAGGTGGAATAAAAGTACATTTATTTTCTACTTAAAGCACATACAAAACATTTAGACACAATTAATCAAACTGTTTTTTTGTTTGTTTTGTAGAATAACTCAGGTCAGCTCATCTTCTACGAGCGTCCAGACACCGATGGACCAAAACTCTCGCGCTACTCCATCAGTCCAACCAACGACCCACCCAGTCTGAGGGTAAAACATCAGCCTGTGTGTGTGTGTGTGCAGTTATTCTTAGCATTGCATTCAGGTTAATGTGTGTTTTTGTGTGCAGGACGTCCTGTCAGATGCTCTTGGGGTCAAAGGTGAGGTGAAAAAGGAGCGACGACTGTTTCTCATTGGTCAGACCAGGGTTCACCTGGACACAGTGGAGGGACTGGGGAACTTTATGGAGCTGGAGGTAACACACACACACACAAGTGTCATTTCCCAATCTGTGAAAAGTCTAGTCTCTTGGGTCTTGGTGAAATGAATGGAGACATTAGCTTTTTCTTTTCTATGTTTTGCTGCTTTGTTTTCGTTAGCTGTGCTCACTCTTTTCACCACTTCTCTATAGCTGCTATCACTAAACAGTTCTCAAGCTGCAACAAGGTCTTTCAAAAGCTTTGGTACTTTTTTATTTTATCAACCAGAGATTTTATTAAATCATGCTTCAAAATACTTATTTTTACAACCTTAAAGGAGACTTATTTCCCAAGAAACAAAATATAAGCCCTGCAAAATTAAGGACAGTGTCACTCTTGAGACTGCATCACAGCCTTTAAGAGTATTTAAGGCATGTTGAGATTTCCCAGAGGGGCTACACAGCACAGCACAGACAGACAGAGAAAGAGTGGAGCAGGTTACTGAGCTGGAAATCTCCTCCTCAGTGAGAAAGAGAAAGTTGAGTCCTGAAAGACAAACAGGTGAGAGAAAATGTGTGATGAACAAAATGGAACCAGAGTGTGGTAAATATTTAAACCCATTGGCAGATTAACGTGTTTGTGTTTATTCATGCAGGTGGTGATGCGTCCAGAGCAGACTGTGGAAGAAGGACAGCAGGTACATTTGAACCAGAGGGCTTTTAATAAAAAAAAAACAACTATATGATATATTAAATCTTTATTAACAGAATATTGTTTCATCTCCAACAAGGCAAAAAGAAGTGGTTAAGAAAAAGCTTTTTGAACATGTACATTAAAAAGAAGGATTGTTTATATAGTCCATCTAAGGGAAACATGAGCTGAACAGTGTTGCAGATTTATATCAGAAATGTTTATTTTTAAAGTTTTATATTTTATCAACTTAAATTTGACCACTCCTGTGTTTGGTTTAGATCGCAGAGGATCTGATGGAGAAGCTCGGTGTCCCAAAGGAGAGTCTGGTGACTGGAGCGTACATGGACCTAATCCTTCAGGGACAAAAAGAGACATAAAACAAACGCACACCTGGAACCAGAACAGAAACTAGGACGTGGTTTTCAGAACACAAAATTCCAAAACAGCAAAAGCAGACAGAAAATACAGTAGAGCAAAATATCACCTGAACGTAACAATCTGTAGTATTTGCACTATCAGCAGATTATCTGATCAGTTAACTTCTTATTTAGTTTCTATGAAATCTAACAAACTTTCTATGTGTTTTAAATAGTCATTGTTTTTCTAAATAAAGGAACCCCACATGTTCAAACAAAGCTGTTTCATGTGTTATTTACTGAATTGAGTTAGACAGTCTGGTGGCTACTCACTGAAAAGTTGAAGTCCAGTATTTGGTACTTTTTGTAGCTCCTTAGGGAAATATCTGAGCTCAATATAAAGTTATTTAGTACTGCAGTGGTTTATTTCTTCTGAATTTTGTCCCTTTTGGCCTTACATCAGATTCCAGGCAGGAAACATTTTAAAGTTTCAGACATAGTGTTTGAGAAGTGCTTTAGATAAAGGTCAAGATAATGCATTTTAAAGAGGGCGCTCAGGGAACAGCGGAGATCCATTAGTCTGCAGCTGGAGCTTGTTCCCAGGGATTTCGTGAAAGCTTGACACCTGAACACACCTCAGATAAAGATGTTAAACAGGATGTAATCTCCCGCAGGTGGGTGGTTGCTATGGGAACTCGACAGCTGAGTGTTCAGTCGGAAATTAAAATGTAAATCCCAGAAAACAAATCACAAGGCTTAGTGGAAAACTTTTATATTTCCCAACAGTACTGAAAAAACACCCCAATGTTAAAAAATAAAAATGGGGTCATGTTTTATTTGTGAATCGTTCCATCCTACTTCTTATCCATTTTCTTCCACTTCTCTTGGGTCAGGTTTTGAAGGCAGAACTCCTGAAAATACTTCCAGACATCCCTTTACCTGTTAATACTTTCCTGGTCCTCCAGGGGAATCCCAAGGCTTTCCCAGACGAGGTGGGATAGATAATCCGTCAAACGAGTTCTGGGTCTATCCTGGAGCCTCTTCCCAGTTAGACAAGGAGCAGCCGCTCTGCTACAAGCTCCTTCATGAAGTCTAAGCCAACCTTCAGAGAAAACATTTTTTTCCCGCTTGTGTTCTTGACTTTCTTTTGGTCCAAATCCAAAACAAATGACCATAGGTGAGGGTTGGAGCGTAGACCAAGAGATTTTCCTACCAGCCCAATCCCAGTTCCACTGCACTAAACTGCAGATCAATTTTTTTGTGATCTATTTTACCCTTACTTGGGAGCAAGACCCCAAAATACTTGAACTCCTTGACTTGAGACAAACACTTACTTCCAACCCAAGGTGAGCAATCCACTGTGTCCCAGCAAAGTGTCGTGGTCTAAGACTTCAGGACGTGAGAATCAATCGTTTGTAAAGCACAGCAAGTTGTCAGGTTGATGTAGTTGACTGAAAAAAGCCAGTAACACAAAAGAAGAAAGCCTTGATTGAATTTACGTATCTCAATTGTGTTGGGAATAGAAACATTAAGTACAGTTCCAGATAGTTTTGATATGCCAAGATCTGAGTAAGAGGCTCCTCCAGTCCAGCAGAGGGCGACGTAGCTCTGCAACAGGCGCAAACATAACTGCACTACCTTGTCTACATAAAAAATGACATGGCAGCATTTCAATCCTTCGGACATAAAAGTGGATGATCAAATAAATAATGATCCAAAACATATATTATTATAAATATTTGATGACATGGTATCTTTTTATTTGAATCTCAAATTTTGTTGTGAAAAGGAACCAAACAGTTGAATAAACAGCTGTGGTATTTGTCTAATCCGGCTCGCAGCATTTCAACTGTGGTGGCTTTGTCCTTCCGTCCTGTGTGTGTGTCTGCTGTGACAGTCATCTAACGAATTAGTCATCATAAAAGAAATACTGCCAGACGTGTGAACTGAATTCAGAATTTCCAATGAGTAATAAAAACATGCTGGAATAAATTATCCAGGCTCAAGTCATAGCCAGTAGAGGCACATCAAACCTAGTCTGAAGTAACACATTCAGTGAAGCTGTTCAAAGATGCAGACTCTGTGCTGAAAGATCAAGCCAAGGTAAAAATAAAAAACCGTAGTAGCACTACTCTGGCCACCTAAGGCAGGGTTCAAAAGTGAGTCAATCCCAGCAGATCAAAGCAAAAATAAACATGTTTACCCGATTATGAATGTTACTTACCTGTTGAGGTTTGACAACTTCAAGCATACTGCTTATTCAAAGGATTGGCAACTTTAGATGACAGTGTTGGAAAAGGTGTTCAATGCAAAATAAATCTTTCTGGGTTGTCAAACCAACTCCAGACAAGAGTGGCCATAGCAAAAAGGCGGTAAATTCCTTGATCCATACTCTCCTGCCTATCCTTGGCTGCATTTGTTGACGCAAGTTGACCAGTAAGGATATGTACAGTTGGTCAGCTTGATGGTTAAACGTCGATAGTTGGTGCTAGAGTTATGAGCCTTGAAAATTAAATAGTAATATTTTTTTTCTGTAGGCCCAAAATGCTAACCTTGCAGAGCAGATGGACCTGCCAGATTCAGTTTCGGAAACCCTGCTGATCCATCATCTTCCTTATTGACCAATGATTTCACTTGGCTAAATTCTGACTGGCCCAATCAGGGAAGAGAGGCGACGCCATTATCACAGCTGTTTCTCATGTTCCTGTAGTTGTTCGTCTATTGTTTCTCAGCAGCTGCGTACATAAGCTACGTCATACCGTGGCTTGATGTGGATTGGTCTGTGGTGAGCGTGTCGATCAGAACAGTCGTCTACCCAGCTGCCGATTTTTTTGAAGGTCCTGCGTCTGAAAACAAATCCGAAGAGCTGCTACCCAGATGGACAAGCGAAATATTTCCGTGGTGGATATATGAAACTGTCTGTCCGGTGTGTCGGATTACCGAAATGGGTTATCAGGTCAGCTCTGGTTAATGGTCGAGTAATAATAACGTGATGCTCTACAACCCAGATCTAAACAAGCACAGATTACAGTTGATATTCCATTGCCCAGCCTTTCCTAGAATATTAAGAGGCATTCCCAGGTCAGACAAGATTGATAATATCTCCAACAAACTCTGGACCTACCCTTAAGTCAACTTCCATTTGAATGTGCTGGGGAAACTTACCAAGGAAGACGCCCTGGAAAGACCCCTGAACCACCTCGACTGGCTCCTTCTTAGCATGGCACCTTCTCTTGGCATGGGAAGATGTTAGTGAATTATGGCAACTGATATCAGAAAATCAAGTGGCATACTTGACTCAGCAGTGACTCAGAAAAGCTGTTTTGTATGAGTGTCAGGGGTGGGTCTCAGGACTTGGGCCAGGGTGTTGGAGTTAAAGCTTTGACCGGTGGTACTTTGGCATTTTATCCACAATCAAAGTGTTGTTTTTCAACTAAAAGATCTTCATTTTCATATTCTTAAAGAGCCTCCAGAAGGTGTTTCCTCCAAGTTGTAAAAGTTACAACCCTCCCAGTGTTTTTTACTACTGTGTTAATACCTGCTCTTGAAAACTTGAAGTAACTGTATCACACACAATCTGCTTGTTGACTCCATTGATGACATTTAGACTCCATCTGTTCTCACTGTTAAATAAACAGATTTTAGTTCGTGTTCTCTCAGTCACAGTGGGCGGTGTCTGCAGCAGATCTGTAGAGGAGGGAATCTACAGATTAGAGGTTTATTTTCTGCTGATGTTTCATCCATCAAGTGTGATCACTCCCTCACAGCGTTGAGACTATTGTTTGTGCCGTACATACAGCTGCAGTGACTGTTCAAACGATTACACAGATGACAGCCTGCTGAACCCTTCGGAGCAGCTTGAATAACTGCGAAACTGATGGCTGTGGTCCTGTCTGAACACAAGATTGAGAATATACCATCTGATGTTTACAGGCTTTTCTGGTGGGGACTTTACAAACATGCTTACAGAGTGGAGGAATCATTTGGATGCTATGTTTTGGTGAAAGTATCACCACTTCTGATGCCAGTCTTTACTTCCTGAATTTGATTTTAACTTCTACACTACATTATCTGAAACTGAAAAGGCTGACTAATACAGCCTAACTCTAGCCCAAACAGGCCTTTTGGTATTGCTTCCCTGTCCTCTTACCAAAATATTGCTACAAACATTTGACTCTCTGTCTTTTGAGTTTGTGACTGGGCAGAAAGCATCATCTGGAGCTTGTGTTGTAATATAATGATAAGGTTCTGCTTGTGGATATGGTGGGCGGTGGGAGCTGGCATGAAGAAGGGGGCTCTAGGGCACTAGAGCTAACTTCTTAGCCTCCCCATGGTGTTGTGGATCTAACTTAATGAAACACTGGTGCCTGTAGGTGCCCATTGATTACCTCAGGGATGTACTGGCTCTCACTGCCCATCTGTCCCCATCTATCTTGGGTGGCGGGAACATTAGGAACCATGTGGTTGGCTACATAACTTATCCATGGAGAATGTTGATACGAGGGTGTGATGGGATGAGTTTCTTCAGTGAGTGCCTGTCTTTTCTATAAAAGCACAAGTATCTTGTATTTATTGCAAAAAGCATTTGGTACAATTTTCTGTAATTTCTGGGCTTTAGTGGCTTGTCAGCAATGGATAATATATCATCAATGAGTGGTAATATGCTAATTGGAATCTTGACAGCTTCTCAGGCCACGTTTACACGGAGACTCCCGCAAAGATTCTTCCGTTGTTTTTCCAAAAGCCACCCACGTTTCATACGACTCCAAGAGGACAAGCCACAACGATGTAGTGGCCATGCCAGGCTAGTAGTTGGCGATGTGGACATACGTGTGTTTATATGCTACTCAGAAATCAGCTATCATTGTTGTGGTTGTTCTTTCTTTTTCTGCCGTTTTATTGTGTGAGACGGTTGGCAATCCAACCTTGAGGCGCATTACCACCACCAACTGGACCAGAATGGCTTAACTGGAAGTTGTGGCTGCGCGCGCCATCTTCACCTGAAACTGCAAGTGCGCTTGCGATGACGTCAGCGTTTCACCCTGAAACGCTCTGCTCTGTGTTCATACGAGGCTGGATGGAGGAGCGTTTTCAAAAGTGCCTGTTTTCGGACAAAACACAACGCGGTCTTATTTAAACTCAAGGCCAAAACGCAACAAAATGTTATTGGATTTGACCGTTTTTGGCGTTGTGTAAACAGCCCCTCAGTTGAGATTCTTTCATCAGCTCTGTTGTTGTCTGGATTGCAGGACAGGTGTTGCCCAACTTTCCCTTTCTAGGATGGTTGGAGTCCACTTGCTCCTCAGGCTGCTCTCACATCTGTGCTTTCAACAACTTGTGACAGAAACTAACCTTTAACCATGGTGTCAACAAGAACAGGGGACATGTTTTGATGTTGAAAATTAACCCTCATCGTTGTGGGGACACACCATAATTCTAATAAGGTACAAGAATCTTTTTGATTTTATACGACAAGTTATTAGTCTTGTCACGGCATAACTTGCTACTGAAAAGTAATTACCATTTTATTGGGGATTTGGCCAATCAGCATAGTTGCTAAATAGATTACGTTATCAGAAAGATGTGTTGACTGGCTTTCTTATGGGCTGAGATTTGTGCCACTTGAAACTGAATTTGAATTACTATATTGGATTTGAAAAGTGTGATCTGAAAGCAAATTTATTGTTTCAAAAGCAAATTTATTTGCTTTGAAATTGTATCTAAACTACTCGAAAATTCAGTCCTCTAGACTCCTCAAATTCAAAATTACAGTTTTGTCAGAAGGAATGATAAGAGCTTTCCTTTTTTTCACCAAATTCTCCAGGTGCTTTTAGATAAAGCATGTGAAAACAGGGAGGCTTTGAAAATAGAGATTTGATTTTCAGATGAGGCAGCAATCAGCGACCTGTAAGTCAGAAAAAGACGGAAAAAAGCAGAAGAAACTTTCTTTGCATTTTACTTCTAAATCATCCCATACCAAGATCCAAGATAGATGACAAAGTCCCAGAAGCTCTACGTGCTGCAAATAAAAAGGAGGAGTCAGCACGTAGGGATGTTTTCAGAGAGTACAGGACATTCTGTAACCTCTTCGCGGTCACTCCAGAGTTTAGAGCTTGACGTAGTCCAAGATAGAGTGGGTACCTCAAAACAATCGAGCTCAAAACATCCTGAGAGGTGGGGAAGGTGCTTCTTGTGCTGACAAGCAGGAGAAGAGAAGTTACCTGTGAATACCCATGACATATGGACTCATCATTTACCAAATTAGTGAAGTCTGAAGAGTTCAGATCATAAAGGAACTGCTGACATCAGCTGCAGGTGCAAGACAGGAGGATTGTGTTTATGATGACGCAAGAAGCAGATAGACTTTCTGCAAAAGGAAGTTTCTCCGGGATAAAGTTGGTGAATTAAAAATCTTTCTCGACAGCATTTGAATGGATTGCTTTGGATTTGCAAGAAATCCCCAAAGTCTCAAAGGAATAAATCCAAATGAATGTTGATTCTCTTTCTGTTTGTCCACAACAATGATTGGCTTCTCGAAAGGAATGAAATCTTCGCATTGGTTTTAGATTGACTACCTTTCCTTTGACATTCACTGTTTATTCTCTGGTATGGTTTGACTTAATGTCAGTTACGTTGACTACTTTTGAAGCAGTGTGAGAGATTCTTAACTTTATGACCATCATTCTTGAAGCCTTGTGAACACAATACTGATCTGACTTATCAGATTATAGCGTTGACCAGGGACCAGCAGACAATCACAGAAGTTACTCCCCTTGATCACAATATTTTCCTACCCAGAATTCCACCCAGCCTTGACTGGAAGTAGTGGGACAGGTCCAACAACTAGGCATCTGTTCACGATACACGATCAGCCAAGGAATACTTCCTAAAGTATCCAGAGTTTGCCATTTAAGTTGTTGTATTTATGCCGCAAGAAAGCCATTTTTGGACAGGATGGCGGATGTACACTAGACATTGTGTAAAAAATGTCAAGCACATCCTACTTTCTCATATTTCTGGCTCAAAATAGCACATTAAGACGCGTTTCCACCAAGCAGTCCAGTTCGGTTCAGTACGGTTTGGCTCGGTTTGGTCCAGTTAAGCCTGATCCTGTTTGCGTTTCAACAGCAAACTGTGCCCTCTCATGGTGGGCGGCGTGTAAGCTGGATGCCGCCAGCCCCAGCTGTTAAACAATAGCGTGACGCCGCAGCAGGGCGACACAGTTTACCCCGCAAAAAAATCCAACGAAGAAGAAAAACGCAACACAGTAAACAAAGAGCACAGATGGAAGACATGCAGCATTTCATCCTCTCTGTGATTGACATGTAGCTCTTTGATACAAAGAACAATCAAGCTTTGTTTCAGAGAAGACTGTTTGCCACCAGGAGAATTGCAGCAGCTGTCACACAGGAAGTGACGCTTCTTTTGACCAATCAACGGTCTGCAGTGTTGTAGCTCCACCTTCCGAGAGTGGATCGGTTCAGTCTGGCACCCATACGAAAGGGTCCCAAAAAAGTAGGCCAGCTCGTCCCGGTTTTTGGGGATCTTTCCCGGTATAAGTCAGTGGAAATGCCACAAAATGCGCACTGTACAGAGTCAAACCGAACCAGTCTTCTTGGTGGAAACACGGCTTTAGTTCCCTTTAGGTGTTGCAGGGCTAAGACCGACCCATGTCCATTCTGACTCTTGCGTGTTGACTGCACGCTCATCCGTCGACTCACACTGGCTGTGCAAGGAATTCCTGCGCTTCCCACTCCATTTACGATCCTTTCCTTGTTAATGTTGGGCTTCAAAACTTTAAACCTGTTGACTCCTGGCCTGGCAGTGCTCATAATGTCAACTTGTTGTTACATTCAAGCTAAATACGATCCAGTTTGGACACGGTTTATTGTATTTTAAGTTAGAGGGGGCTTGCAAGACTTCTTGCCCTACTCGATTGTCTTTGTGCAAATTGAATCGTTGCTGCTCGGGCATTTGCCGTGAAGGACAGCAGCGTTTGACCAAGAATGTCTCTGTTTTTTTTTGGCTGCAACTCCATGCAGGAAGATGGAGATTCAAGCAGGGAACCTTCTTATGGTGAGGTAATCTAACTTTTTGAAATTGTCCCCTGCTGGCCAGTAGAAAGAATGCAGTGCGGAGGATTTGTCCTAAAACCATGAGCTAGATCAGGTGGATTTTCGTAATTGATGTCATGAGAATAAACGTGGGTCGATGTTGGTGTGAAATAAACGTGTAGCTTAGATATTACCATAAACATGCTCTTTGACGCCAGGTGTATACAGGTGTAGTCATACCTTTAGTTTTTGATCGTGTATTCTGCTGCTTAGACAGACTGAGCTGATCATCTTCTGCTTCCTTCCTCCAACGTCTCTGTGACCGACTGAGTGAGGAAGCTTCACATGTGGAAAACACCCTCTTCATCTCTTCAAGCAGAGGTCATGTGACTCTTTGCCACGTGTGCCGTGATTGGTTGAGCATCCTGAGCCTCAAGACACAAAAATATGAAAGTGCTGAAAATCTGAAAAACGACAGTTGTTCTTTCCCCCCCCCTCTCCCCTTTGATGTGACTGTGTTCATCATCACTGGCTGCTCATGATGATGCTCGGATGCTGATTCTGAATCCTTTTTTTTTTTAAGCTATTGCATCGTTTCCATGACGACGGGGCCGCTCCTCCACACCCACGCTGCTTACCCCTCTCTCCCTCTCTCTCTCTCTCCTCCTGACAGCGAGCGCAGAGAGAGGGAGAGAGAGAGAGGTGTGTTTTCTAACCCACGCATTGGAGTGGGAGACAACGTGCGCACTCACATGTGCACGCTCACACACACACGCTCATAATACAGAGAGTGTGTGTCATGCTAGCAGTGTGTGGGCTGAACCGACCAGCCTTCCACTCATCCTGCCTCTCCCTCCCTCCCTCTTTCTCCCTCTCTTCTTCCTCTCTCTTTTCGTCTCCAGATACACCTCCTCCTCTTCTTCTTCTTCTTCTTCCCTTTTTCCATCCTCCATCATCTTTTCTCCCCTACCTCTTTTTCTCCTTCTTCTTCTTCCTCTCCTCTTTCCATCACTCCTTCTTTTTTCTTTTCAGTTTATCATCATGGAGAACGAGTCGCTGATCTTCTGGGTGAGTCTCTCCCTGCAGCTCAGTGTGTGTCTGTGTGTGTGTGTGTGCATGTAAATTAAATGCATGTGTGTTCTGCAAATGTTGTTTCGATGATACATTCCTGTGTATGTGTGTGTGTGTGTGTGTGTGTGTTTGTGTGTGGGTCACTTGCGGCCGCTCTGTAACTTTAAAAGTCGTGACTCAAATTGCTTCACCTACTTTACCCTTCTTTACCTATCATCTCTTTTCCATGTTTCCTTTACTTGCTTCCTTTCCTCTTGTCCTACCTCCCTTTCCTTTCGATCCATTCCTCCTTACACCTCTTCCCCTGAAAGTGTTCCCACTCTTTTAGGTCATTCCCTATCATCATCTCCTCCTTTGCCTAACTCTGTCCTTGCCATCTGCATTTCTTTCCTCCGTACTTGTTGCCTTTTTTCCTTTCCTAGCCTCCTTGCAGCATCCAAAATTATTCCTTTTTCTTGTTTCTTCCTCCTTCCACCATCGCTTTTCAGCACTTTCTTGCCCCCACACTGCTGTTTCCCTCTTTTTATCTGGAGTCACCATTTTTTTAGTTCCCTTTTCCACCTACCGAGTCCTTGCCTCCTCTCCTCCTGTCCTTTGCTAATCCTCTTGCTTCTTTCCATTATTTTAACTCTTTCCTTGCCTCCTCTCCTCCTCGTGTGAATCCTTTTTCCTTGCAAGCTCACTTTTTTCCCTTCTCTTTCACCTCCCTTACTTGGTCGTTTCCTTTCCCATTCCATCCTTCTTCACTTTTTCTCACATCAATTTCTTCTCGCCTCATATTTGTCTTCTTGTCTCCTCCTCGTTTGTTCCCTTTCTCCTCATATCATGTTATTTCCTCTTCCCTTTGAACCCACATCTTCTTTCCTCATCCCTCCTTTCATGCTGATTCCCACCTGCCTTATTTCCATGATCCTTTATGTTTCCTTCCCTCCTCTCTTCCCTTTGCTTTTAGACTGACCCCTTCAATTCCTTCTCATGATCTCATCTCTGGTTCTCATTCCTCATACTTTCCTCATCCTATCATAATCCCTCATGATTTCCTTACCTTTTCTTTATTTTTCTTAATTTTCTCATCTCCCATCCTCATTTCTCATGATTTTCTCATTTCTCATGAAATTTCTCATAATGTCCTTATTTCCTTTCATAATTTCTTCTTTTTATCTCATCTGTTTTTCTCATTTTTCACAGTTGGGTCATCTACTTTCCTAATTTTTCATGAATTTCTCATCTCATTCCCTTATTTCTCATCTTTTCTTAATTTTTCTTAATTTTCTCATCTCCCATCCTCATTTCTCTTGATTTCCTCATTTCTCATGAATTTTTTTTATAATTTCCTAATTTCCTATCATAACTCCTTCTATTCATCTCATCTGTTTTTCTAATTTCTCACAGTTTGGGTATCTACTTTCCTCATTTTTCATGAATTCCTCATCTAATTTTCTCATTTCTCATGATTTTATCATCTCCTTCCTAATTTCTCATCCTTACATCTCTTGCTTTCTCATTTTTTGATCATTTCTTCAGTCTTTTCCTATATTCATCTCTTTCCTCTCCTCATTTGCTTACTTCCTTCCTCCAATCATCTAAAACACTTTCCACCTCCTTTTCTCATTCTACATCCTTGCTTCTTTCCTCATCCCCTTTCTTTTTTGTACATCCTTTTTCCTATCTGTATTGCATTATTTCTTTTCCATGGTTCTCCTCTGTCCTTCATTTAATCCATGTGTCCTTCATATCCCCTTCCAATATCCCATTTCGCTTGCTTCTTTCTGCTCTTTCCTCTTTCCTTCTCTTGTCACCTACCTTAATTGAACTTCACTTCATAAATCCTTTTTCTTATCCTCCCTTTCACTCCTCACATGATCCTTCGTCCTTCTCCTTTTCTCTTTAGTTTCCTTTGATGCTTCCTTCTCTGTGTTTCCTTTTATTTTGTCCTCTCTTCCACCCTCTTGAAGCTTCCTTTCCTTCCTTCCCTCATTGTCATGTCCTTCCTACTCATTCAGTAACTTTCCTTTTTTTAATTCCTTCTTTTCTCCCTGTGAACCCCGCTCTTTCTCCTCCCTCTCCTCATCTTTTATTGATCTTGTCCTCATCTGATCTTTTCTTTCTTCATTTGCAGAATTTCTTTCACTGTTTCCTTTAAATCTTTATCTCAGCCGCTCCACTCTTTCTTCATTTCTTTACCTTCTGTATCCCTCCTCCTCAAGTGTTCATTTTCTCTCTCCTGTACCCTCTCGCCTTTTGATTTCCTGTTTCAGTTTCCTCCAGCATCACTCTACCATCCCGCGCCTGTGTGTGTGTGTGTGTGTGTGTGTGAGCGTGTGTGTTATGTAAGCAGCAGCAGTGAGAGTGTGTAGGCCGTAGTCTCAGACCGTCTATCTAAAGAGATGATCTGCTCAAACACTTCAAACAGGAACCGGATCGGCTGCTTCTCCTCTGGCACCGCTCACTCTCTTTAACATCACCTGGTTGTCATGGTAACATGCTGAGCCCCCCTTGGCTCTGTGACAGCCAGCTGGTTCTCAGGTGACTTAACCTTCCAGCGCTGGTGGTCAGAGGTTAAACTGCCTCAGCCACAGAGGAAAATGAGACAGGTTTCTGTCTAGCGGAGAGGAACACAGGTTCAGGACTCCATATCCCATGATGCACTGCATGTGTTCAGACCATATGGGGAGAAATCATCAGAGCATGAAGAGCTGCAACAGATAAGAAGTATCTCAGCTGGTGTGACTGACTCAAGCACAGACAACCTTATGTATCTCTCATCTCTCTGCTCAGCTGCAGAGCGCCTACATTTCTGATTGATGTTCCAAACTACACAAGTCTTTTCAAGCTGGTTTAAAGATGGCGCCTTGGGGGTATTTAACACCACTCGTAGAGGACTATTTTTGTGGTTAGGAGTGACAGAACAAGTGTGTTACTCATAGACCACTGCATAGAAGTGGATGAAGCCACGAGGCTGTTTTTGGGGTGTTGAATCTGGCGTTTTTGCGATTGCCTTTTTGGTTTCTGGAGCCAGAAGTGACCATATTTGGAGAAGAGGGCGGGGCTAAAGAGGAGAAATAGGAAATAGGTTGTTTTAATAAGTCATAGGGCTAAATTTAATTATAAATAGTTTGTAGCTCTGTTAAAACAATGACGTAAAAATTGACTTGGCCTCGAGGTTAAGTTGTGTACCCTTACCGAGTTTCCAGCTCTGTCCACTGTCCTACCCTCACCAAATAAAGTTGCAAAAGCCCCAAAACAATCTATCAAAAATAAATTAATGAAATAAAATAGATTTTTTTCCTCAGGAAATGGATGAGACCAAACTCATAGCTAAAAACTGTCGGTTGAAAACTTGTCTTTGCTGCCCCCAAGTGGCCAAACAGACATCACTGCGAGTCAGTTTAACAGAGCTGGTAGGTTTTTATGACTTTGGGTTGATAATTTGTATCATACTTGATTCAGATTGAGCAGAATAAACTCCAAACTTATTTACTCCAGTGCCTTGAGCAGCTGTAATGGAGGCTTTCACCCCTAGGAGTCACTTTCTCAGCCCTCACATCTTTGATCTTATTCTCCCCAAGAAATAAAGAGAGGAGAGCTGCAGCAGATCAGTTATTAGGTTCCCAGTGATGTGAGAAACTTGACAAGATAAAGTGTGTGTGTGTGTGTGTGTCGTACAGAGAGAGAGAGAAGATAATACACTGTGTATTATCTGCTCTCGCCAATGGTTACCATGGTAATGGCCAAGGGAGCTACATTTCTAGGACACACACATCTTCTTCGCACCTAACAATGAAAAGCACCGTGGTTATCCGACCACGGCCAGGCCGCTTAAAACCCAGCTCTGAAACACACCTGATCACGAGTGAAGAGTTCTGTCAGGATCTGATTGTTCAGATTCAGAGGGAACATTATGTGAGAATGCTGTGAACACACACACACACACATGAAGGGTGAAAGTGCCTCAACAACTTCACTGCATGACAGGAAGAACACTTAACAGTAACAATAAGTGGCTGTGAAGGAAGTATCCAGATAGTTGGGGAAATTACCAGAGCAGACTGAAACTCAAACTCAACGTCAAACTATGTTGAAATCATTTATTCAGAATTAGGGGTGAGGTGTGTGTGATAGTCAACAAAAAATGTAAAAATTATCACCCTCACTAGTTACAGCAAGAATTAGAAGAAGTAAAATATCAATAGTTTCATGATAGTGAACTCGGAAGGCTATGATATGAAGTGTCTTAGCTGCAATGTATCTACCTACCACTGGGTGGAGCTGGTTAATGGCTACTGCCATAATCCTTCAAAGCTTAGATGTAGCATCGTATGGCAATGTTTTGATCTAGAAAAGATAAAGTTGTATATAGACTTTTTTGGTTAAACGTACATATGTGTAACTAGCAAAGACATGCTAACTTGCAAGGTGGGCTAAAGGCTTGTGGTGCTAGCTCTGCAAACTTAGGTCAAACTTAGCAAACCAGTTTGTCATTATTTACTTGCAGACTCAGTGATCTTTTGCTAAAAAATGATAGACCAACTATGCCACTTTAGAGGGCCCTGTTAGCTTAGCAGTTTGAGCACATCCCCCCATGGTTCAACTCCCATCCCTGGTGATGTTTTACAGGTTTTCCTCCTGCCTCTACTCCCAACATCCCCCTTAAGTAGTCACAAAAAGGCAAAAATTGAACATTTAGAACATGCTTTACAACTTAAAGGATAAGTTCGGTTTATACAGCTTTTACATTGTTTATAGAATGAAGTAGAACAAAATACTCACCCAGAAAGCTTTCCAGATCCAAGCAGTGCTTTGGGAGATATTTAGATCCAAAATCGTGCAGCGGACGTCCGTATAATCGATCCATCAGGGCATAGACAGCGCCGCTCCTAAAACTGCATTAATTGTCCAAAAACTCATGTTTTTCACCAATAATCCATCATGGTCCGCTCCAGGTTAGTCCTCTGCTGCAGTCTGTGTCACTCCAGACAGCTCTGTGTGGCTGTAATGACCTCTGAACTGACAAAGACTTTGTTTACGATTGCTCCTCCACGCGTCGTCATGTCGCCTGCCGTCTTCCCCTGAAACAATGAGCCGCACTGTGCATGCGTGGAGGGGCTATCGTAAACAAAGTCTTTGTCAGTTCAGAGGTCATTACAGCCACACAGCGCTGTCTGGAGTGACACAGACTGCAGCTGAGCACAAACCCGGAGCGGACCATGATGGAATATTGGTGAAACTAATGAGTTTTTGGATGATTAATGCAGTTTTAGGAGCGGCGCTGTCTATGCCCCGATGGATCCCATTATACGGACGTCCGCTGCACAATTTTGGATCTAAATATCTCCTGAAGCACTGCTTGGATCAGGAAAGCCTTGTTGGTGAGTATTTTGTTCTACTTCATTCTATAAACAATGTAAAAGCTGTATAAACCGAACTTATCCTTTAATCCCAGCAGTGCGTATCATCAACACTTACTCAAAAGTACTCAACTTAAAGTTTATCTTGGGTTTTTTGGGGGGATGAATGCAACCCGAAAACTGGCTGCTTGCATGTTGACAAATTAAGTCGGAAGTAAGTTGAAAGAAAAAAAAATCACCCTGTTTTTCCTCAAGTGTCCACTTGAGGCTGTCTCCTCACCTTAGGTGTCTTAACTTAGCAGAAATAACAGTGTTTACAGCCTGATACATGAATTTGGTCTCTACTTTTATCTCATAACAAGTCACAGAGCTATGGGACAGGGTCATTTTAAGTGACATGTGTCACCACCACAAGCACATGTCGCTGTAGCTTCCCCTGCTGCTGTTATCACTGGCTTTTCTGGCATTTTAAGAGTTTGTCCCACATGTATGGAAACTTCCATTTGAATGTTTTTAAACTCCTACAGCCTCTCAAATATAGCTCAGCTTATGTAATGGTGATAATAAGTGTATAATCAAAACCAGTCACTATTATTTAACACCTGAAGTTCTTTAAATATATGTATTTATATCACATAAATAGGACAGTGATTTTCCACAATTTTGTTAGGATCACACCTTCTTCAATTACAGGAATAAAAGCAACACTTATTCTGAGCGCAGGAGTGTTTTTCAGGGTTTTTAACATCTTAAATGCCCACACATAAGAGCACACATAGAGAGACCAGAGGCAGTAAAAAGAAGCAAATTAAACAGAAAAATCAGATTACTTGGTAGTTTGAATTCCCCATGCTGTCCTTAGGAATAGAAAAATAGAAAATCAAGAAAGTGTAATAAAATATGGAATAAAGTAAGTTTTTTTCAAACACAATTTATTTACAGTTAATTTCTTGAAGGCAGGTGTGACCTGGAGCCAGTCTGAGTCAGATCTAGAAACAGTCTGGATACGCCTAATGGATCCCACTGTATCAGATTCACACACAAAGAGACAAAGTTGCTATGTGTGAGTGTGTGCGTTATCAGTGTCGTCCAGCTTCTCAACTTTTCCTGCCAAACATCCGTATCCTTGGCAACCTAGACAGGAAACAGGAAGTGTAAGTCACAGGAACGGTTTCTAATCTTTTGCAAATCTTTTCTTTTTAGCTCCAACATGTCCTCCTGCTGTCTGCCTTGCCTAAGGAACATCCTGGTTCTTTTAACCCACCAGCAGGCTATGATGGTGGTAGCTATCAGTCACTGCAGCTGTGTGCTACAGGCTGAATAATAGCAAACTAACAATGCTCTGCTAATGGGCTACTCAAGGTCAACAGCTGCTTTTCAACCAGCTAATGTCTCATGCTGTGAGATGACTGACGGTATGCTAACAGTTAGATACTGTACTGACAAGCTAACATAGCTGCATAGCTGACATAGCTACCAAACGATAGCATCTAACTCTGATCAGCTCTGGACTAAAGGTCATCAAAAACAAAAGCAGTTACAGCTACTCAACAGGGAGTAACTAGCTTACTGTTAGCATTATCTTTAGATTTAGCAGATATACAAAATACACAACTTTTCCAATATGGAAGCCAGACGATGGGCTTCAAAACTCAGCTTCAAAAAAAAAAAAAGGGATGACATCATGTCCAGGTATTGAATAAACCATGGCATACAGGTATAAAAAAGAAGAAGTTACATAGCTTAGAGCTTCATGTGAACAGAAATTGAGCTACCAAACAGCATTCTATTCTGGTCTGTTTCAGTAGGTCATCAAAACTGCCTAAGATAACAAAACAAACAACAACAAAAAACAGCTAACAGATACTTAAAAGCTAGCAATAACTTTTTTCAACTTCCTACAAAAAAACAACAACAACAACAAACTGTATTCATCCCCTAGCCTTTGAGTCACAGGCTACAACTGGCAGAAAAACATTGCACGTAAAGTCAGGCTCAATGTTTTGTCCGTTTTTGCATTCATTCATTAAGCTCACACTCTTTAAGCTAAATTGTAGTAAATTTAAAGACCTTGTTTGCAAATGCAGCAAGCAACAACTTCTGGTCCTTAATTTTGAAGCTAATGCAGAAGTGTTAAAAACTGCAGTTCCTTAAGTGTCCACTTGAGGCTTGCTGCAGAAACACCAGAAACCTCATACAAGCCCTTTCAAAAGAAAAAAAAAAGATCTTCCCAGAAAAAAAATCTATGTTGAGTTAGCATTTCCAATATAGTCTTAAAAACTCCCCTTTAGAATCAGATGGGTGATGTCACATCATTGTATGACACAGTCAATTGGACACAGTAATCAATAACTAAATTTCTGATGATTGACCAAACACTGCTGACTATACTCTGCTTCTTTCTCCTTGAATATCTGTGTTTTTTTCTATGTTGAAACCAGCTGTTTACACTGTGTGAGTGTAACTTTGTTTCTCTGTTCCCAGATATTAAAGTGATCTGGTCTGGGTTGATGATTGCTAACTGCTAACGAGGGCTAACACTACCTCTTAGTCTGCTGCAATGAGTCCCACCAGCTCTTCTGAGAATAGAAACACGGATCAATATTTAAAACTTTACATAATACAGCGTAGCAGCGGATTGGAAACAAGGTTTAGGGCTTTTTCGTTTGGCCTTGTTGCCATGATAACTGATAAAACTGCTTTTGATTGTGTAACCGGCTGAACCTGAAATGGCCTCCATAAAATGCAACTTTGTCTGACCCAAATTGGATTCAAACAGCACGCTCTGACATCTCCCTACACCCTCCACTCCTCTGCTGACATGTTTTTTTTCCTCCTTCTCCCCCTCCTTTATATCCTGGTCTCCCTCTCCTTTACCTCCCACCCGCCTCCTCCCTATCTTCCTCTTGCTCTTCCTCCCTCTTTTCCTCCTTTTCTACAGGATGGGCAGGGCAGCACCGAGAATACAATCTGAAACTCCGAGACCTCTCACTCTACGGCAGGATTACTACACATAAGTGAAGTTACACTCCAGAAACTACTCCAACATTTACTGTCAGACAATTTCATCGACTGCGGATTCTGCTCATCTGGCAAGAGGAACTAAAACACCTTCAGAAATTACACCCACTACTGAAGCTGCTCAGAGGATTACAACAGTCCATCTTCGAAAGCCAATCTCCTAAAGTCAGATCAATTAGAAACTCAAGAACTCGGCGCCTGAGCGTAGACCAGAACCAGGCCAAACAAACCAGTTTCTTACCAGTTCGCAAAACAGACTCTGTAGAGTGGATCAAACCTGACCAGTACAGACCAGAAGAGACCAGCAGGAACCAGTAAAGGCCATTGGAAAAGTTTGATGGGACTGCTGACAATAGGTAAGTCCACCTGCTTCAAGCTAAACTTTGTGATAATTCAGTTTTTATTCAGTTTGTTTTCAGTTTTTGTCTCTTTGACAGCTTGTGATGACCAGTCATAATGGTCCATTTTGATTGGTTCAGAGCCCATTACACATTCACACACAGTTATAAATATGGATTCACATTCTGATGAAGTCATGTGACCTGATTACACCACACCCACTTTAGATATCAAAAACAACCCCATATCTTTGCATCTTTGACAAACTGTGACAATTCTTTCATCTATATTTTTGGGTCTAAATTACTGGTTGATAAAAATGTTTCGGTATGTTTTCAGATTTTAAAAGCTGTTTAACAATCTTTTGGGACAAATACAATCAATCAATCAAAATGCATTATTGAAAGTTCACATTTTTAACCCTTTAATGGTATTAAATTCCATTTGTATCAACAAAATGTATTACCTCATAGAACAAAAAAGTTGTTAGTCTACCTGTCTAAAATTGTTTCAATTATAAACTCAATCCAGCACAATATAAAGCAACAACACAAAATCACATACCAAATAAAGGTAGACAAGCAAATCCTGGTTTTGTCCAAGTAAAATTACTGATAAGATAATAAGAAAAGTAGTAATTTTATCTCACATTGCCAACCTCAGCCTCAGTTTCTAAGTTTTATTTATCTCTTGTGAAACACTCTGTGACTTCGAGCTGAGAAAAGTACTTCCTTACTAAGTTAAACAGATTTATTGAGTAATTGTATGGTCAAAATTGTTATCAAATACCAACAATTAGGAATGGGCAAGTACCGATACAAGGTATAGGCAAGAAAATCTTATGTGAAGCGAGTCCTCCTTGCCACTAGTTGCTGCTAATTGCTGCGGTTATATGGCAAATGTGCGCCAGGTCCTGCTCAGACAACATGCATGAACCAGGGAGAGATAACAGCTGAACTGTTTTATTTTGCACTTTAGTTTGCTTTAAAAAATACTTAAAATCTGACAGTTGTTAGTTTTATTGTGCACTTTTAATATTTATTTTTTATATTTATCAAAAAATTCTAAACTCAGAGAGAGTTGTTTGTGTTTTTTATTTTGGACTTAATGTCAGAGTGACTGTGCTGTCATGTGCTGCTATAATCAAGCAGAATAGTCAATGGGGGATGCGCAAACAAATGTATACAAGTTGAGGAACATCTCTAGTTGCGTCTTACGTCATATCTGAGCATGCGCTGAAAGAACGCACCCTGACAACTTTCCATTTTAGTGGATACATGACACCTCAATTGGTTTGGGGAAAGAAATATTCCACCCCTGTGAAACCGATTAAATGTCCATTCGGATTGGCTCTTTTCTTTCCGAATGAGGTGTAAACAAAGGTTAAATTCCTTTCGTTTAAGCAAATAAACTACGTGCAAGTGGGATATTTTGGTCCATGTATACGTGGCTAGTAAAAGAGTGCTCAAGGGGGAGTACTCAAACTGGTATCGTTCTGAAAAAAAGTGGTATCAAACATCCCTACCAACAATGTTTAACACAATAACAAACGATCATAAAGGGAACCACACTGGGAATGGTGGGCCAGCAGTCAGTTCACTTCTGAGAGAACAGCTGTTTCTGTTTTATTCATAAATGTTCATGGTTAAAGCCTTTCATACCGAGAATTAACTTATCGCATAAGTGTCCTTTTCATTTATCACATCATATCATATCATATCATATCATACCGTATCATTGACATATAATATTCTTAAGATTCTTATCTCATTACACTGTAATTGATCCTATACTTTAGTGCTGAGAAGTATCATATCACATCATATCATATCATATCATATCATATCATATCATATTTCATACCAAATCATATCATATCATATCATATCATATCATATCATATCATATCATATCATATCATATTTCATACCAAATCATATCATATCATATCATATCATATCATATCATATCATATCATATCATATTATATCATATCATATCATATCATATCATATCATATCATATCATATAATATCATATCATATCATATCATATTTCATACCAAATCATATCATATCATATCATATCATATCATATCATATAATTTCTATCTTATAACATATCATATCATATCATATCATATCATATCATATCATATCATATCATATCATATCATATTTCATACCAAATCATATCATATCATATCATATCATATCATATCATATTATATCATATCATATCATATCATATCATATCATATCATATTTCATACCAAATCATATCATATCATATCATATCATATCATATCATATTATATCATATCATATCATATCATATCATATCATATCATATCATATCATATCATATCATATCATATCATATTTCATACCAAATCATATCATATCATATCATATCATATCATATCATATCATATCATATCATATCATATAATTTCTATCTTATATCATATCATATCATATCATATCTCATCATATCGTATCTAATCATATCATATCATCATATAATATCATATCTATCTAATCATTTCATATCATATCACATCATATCATATCATATCACATCATATCATATCATATCATATCTAACTTATCATATCATATCATATCACATCATATCATATCATATCATATATCTAACTTATCATATCATATCATTTCTATCTTATATCATATCATGATATATCACAATATATCATATCATGTCGTATCATATCATATATCAGATCATATCATATCATATCATATCGCACTGTATCACATAAGGTATCTTATCATTTCCTTAGTATTACAATTAATTCATTTCATAATGCACCTTATACTTCCGTAAATAATTGCTTGAGTATCCTATCGTAAAGTATAGTTTTGTAAAGTATCATATTGCATTGTCAAGTTTTGTATCATATTGTTTTATAATCTTATCCTACCAAACCTCATTGTAAAGTATTGTATCATATTGTATTACAAGTATCTTATTTATTTCAAAGATCCAAAATCTCTCCAAACAATTCATAGTGTTCCTGTTCTTAGACTGCGTTCCCCCGTCCTCATCCTTCATCGAGGCCTTCACTGTGTTCCAGGGAGGTTTAGGTCTGTACGTTCTTTTAAATCTTAGTCACTGAAGAGTACAAATGACTCTTTGCTGGCTGACAGAAACCTTGACTTGTTTCATCTGCTGTAAAGAAGAAGTGAGTTGGCAATTTTTTTTTTTTACGGCTACTGGAACGTGATTGAATAGTCTACGTCTTTTACTCAAAGGGCAGAAAGTTAAAGCAGAACCTAAAGAGACTTATTGAACATTTTCAGACTGTAATTCATCAGGTCTGAAACAAACAGAGACTTATGTGTCACTGTAGATTCACATGAATTCTGAGTCTTTAATGGTCACTAGAAAGTAGCTAAAAATCCTCATTTGTTTCATTCCCTTTCATACAACCTCCAGAAAACCTATTCTGCAGTTGTTGTAACAGAAAAGTTAGAAGGTTGAATACTTCTCCAGGGTGCTTTATCTCCACAGAATGTCAGCATCATCATCAAACACCTTCATCACAGCTCCTACTTTCCGCCTCTTGCTGGAGGACGTTTCTCTCACTTCTTCTGTCAGCGAAGCATCATTTGCATTTCACGACGTGAGGCTGATTCTTCTTTCTGATCACCTCGTGTGTTCAGCAGACAGACTGTGATCATTGAGAACACAGACTCTCTCTTCACCGTAAAGGGACATTCTGTCTTTTTCAATTATGTAAGGAGACTGAGGAACGATATCTCAGCCTTTTATCACTTTCTTCACCATCAAGACGAATTACAATCCAGGAATATAATACTTTTATAGAGCACAATGAAGGGGTTTTATGTCTAATTTTAAGCAGAATATCAATGGCAGATGGGGTTATTCTGATGCATATGACAAAACCTTAACTCACTTTTCATTTTCTGGTTTTATCAGAGATTTCAACAGCAGTGCACAGTCAAACTCAGCTGATAACAATACTCAGCTCGATATTTTCACAAAGACATAATTTACTCCTCTTAGAAAGCACAGGGAGATGAGGGTGAAAGAGAAAGCTCGCAATATTTGGTTCTTAAAACACAATACGATCTGTCTCTAACAACAAACTTGTATTGGTATAAATCAAATTCCTGATTTCAACTTTATTTGTTGTGCAGCCTTTCTTCAAATGAAATTTTAATTTAACAGACTCAACAAACTGTAAACTTAGAAACAGGGTACAAAGTTTGGAAAGCATGATTTCAAAGTTCTTTGGTGAAACTCTTTCAACATCAAAGTATTGTTTCTGTTGCATTCTGGGAAAGCCAAATGCTGATGGATTCTTGCAACAAAGCAGAAAGCAGATTTCTTCCTTGAATTTAAAAGTTTGATCTAGAGCAGTTAATTAGATGCACTCTCCAGATATAGAGATAAGTTTGTCAGGAACTGCTGATGGGAGTCAGAAAGCCATTACGATGGACTGCGTTCCTCCTGCTTTTGCCCTCCATACTGACAGTTTTTCATGTACCTGATAGCCTGATCATGCATGATAGGTAAAAACTACTCAGACGAAAAATGTAGAACCTTGAACCCTTGGTGCAGAATCTATGTTTTATTTAGAGGTGTGAAAAAATGATAGATACAGCAATACATTGCAATACTTTGACCTGTGATGAGTTGGTGAGTTGGGAGTACAGTACTTCCTCTGTACCTCCACTGCAGCAGATGGTGCCAAAGAATAGTGATTTGCGCATTGATATTGAAATATCGATGCTTACAATACGAGCCCTCTATGCTCTAAAATCGATTCTCAAAAAAAAATATTGATACTTTTGATATTTCAGTTATTTCAGCTTCTGTAAATCAGCAACAGAAGCACATTGAAAAGTAACCAAAGAGCTGAGAACGTTTCTGAATGATACGCCGTTTGGTGGGAAGTACTTTTTCTTCTGCCTTGGTAATGCGTAAGTGCAGCTGCACGCTTTTTGGTCTTCCACTCTCACTCAGGCTTTATTCAGACCAGAAAAGTCCTTTGGTCCACTTGTTTGGTCCGAACCAAAAGCGGACTTTATTTTTTTCGTTTGGTGCGGTTCGTATTCAGATTGTACTTTTTGCAAGTGGACTATATTCTGTAAACACATCCACGTGTGTGAGGATCAGTGCTCTCATTGGACAGCACTGACAAAGGGCGGCACACAGAGTACAGACCTGGAAATGGAGGTAAACATGTGTTTGTGCTCTTATTAGAGCTGCTAAATCATTTTCAGTTTCAAGAGCAGCTCCTTCAAAGCAGCTTAACAACACCGTTTACAATTTAGGAACAGCAAAGACGAATGATCGCAGCAAGGAGGCGCTATGCTCTGCGTGTCCTGACCCACAACATGCTAGCTACAGCGTGGCTAAACAGAAGACGGAGGATCAGGTATGAACCAAAGACGGTTAGGTTACGGTGGCTTTATAGGCCCAAAAGGCACATGTATCCTGTAGTTAGTTCAGATGGACCTTGGTTTGTATTCAGACCTGCACCGGAGAACCACGAACCGCACCAGAGTTCGTTTGGAAGCGGACCGAGACCACCTCAAAAAGTGGGTCTTGGTCCGGTTGTTTGGTCCGCACCAGGGTTCATTTGTGTCTATTCACACCTGCATGAAAAGTCCGCACCAGCGTGGGAAACGAACCCTGGTCTGTTTAAAGTGGACCAAACAGTCCAGGTCTGAATACGCCTTTAGTCTGACCCTATAGTCTGCAGTTTGTATGGCACAGAACGGCAGAGTGCAAAAGAAGTGGTGTGAAGCTACTTTAGCTCCACAAACAGCCAGTTTCTGTGAAATGCAGAGTACTGCTGCTGATGGAGTTGTTCAAATTGACTGATATTGTTATGAAATGAGTAACAAAATAAATACTTGCTTCATTATATTGCTGCATGAGTTCCCTTGGAGTAATAGTATGTGTATCAAGGAGATAATCTTGAACAGGCAAAAAGCCTGGATTAATTCAGGTAAGTTTTCCCAAAAGAATTGATAATTCAAAGTGGATTACACACACCAGGTGTCATTAAATTACACAGAACAATTGCAATAAAAAAAACCATGGTGAACTAAGAAAATTATATATTATAAAAGATGAATAAAAAATAACATTTATTTTAAATCTCAGTAAAATATTATACTTTCCTTCAAGTATCAGTATGAATTTTACTCAGTATCAGATTGGGGAGGAGATTTTTAGTCGCGAACATCACTACAAAAGAGCTACTCCACTGTATGTTGCCCATAAACCTTATAATAAATATAATTTCAAAGTATATTCAGAATATTTATTCCTAAACTTGATGATGTTTAGGATGATGTTTTGGTAGCATAAACATCAATGTTTTCTCTCTATTCTTGAGTCAGTTAGTTTAAAATAATTTGAAGTTTGAGTTTTACAGTGTAGTAGACTGATAAAATAATAATCATAGTCATATTTTGCGCAATATTAGATTATTTATGAGTAGCGTTGGTTACACCAAGTGACATTTTTAAGTTTCACCAACTGACCACGTCTTTCCAAGTATCGTGGTGTCTATCGTACGGTGAGGCTCTTGCCTATAGTCACCCCTAGGATCTGTTGGTAAGATTTCATGAGATAAAGAGCCCTGATGGTAAAAGCTCATTTTTATCAACTACACATGAATGGATCTCTTAAAATAAAGAGTTTTTTGGCTTCAGATTTTTGACTTTAAGGCTATTCTAGCTGAATCAGTCGATTGTGGAAAACTAGGAACATCTGGGGAGCCAGCCTCTTGTGGGAAACGTTTAGACGATTGGTGAACTGAACTAAAGCATTTCGAATGTGGTTGGTATATCCAGATAAACGTAGCTGCTGCATTGTTCAGGCTGTGTGGGAGGACAACAGCTCTGCTCAGGACAAAAACGGGAAATGATCAAAATGGTGACCCCGAGTTATTTCAGGATGAAGCCTCCCGCGGCTTCAGTTGAACAAGAATTTCACCTCTCCATAAGACAATGATCTGGAGCCAAAATCACAGCGAACATCCTGATTCAGATCAGTCGAGGAGGAAACCTGCAAGCAAACCTGAGGAGACGTTACATAACAGAGCACTCTGCAGAGAAGAGTGGAGGAAAACAACCACTGTGAGCAACACAAAAGCTGCTTCTGCTCCCACTGAGTATTACCTGAAGGACCCATTCACATTAACAGGCATAAAGATAACGAGAGACGCTGCATTTTCAAGGGAAATTATGGTATGATTGCTCATAGCTGAAGTGTTTTGCTTATTGAGGCATGAAAGTGGGACTGTCAGAAAGAGTCTGGGTTTGAAGGAGGAAAGGAAAGATTGGGCAAAGGAAGAGAAACACAAAGGAGAAGGGGAAGACCAAGAATGGGTTTGGTCGATGACCAGGGGGTTGAGTCTAAAACACTCGGCTGCACATTTATTCTTCCCATGGCGTAAATTTCAGTTTCACTCTTTCTGCTTTGCACTCGTGTATTTTTACACAACATTATGTAACTGTGTGTGTCGTAAGAGGCGTGTTTGTTGTAGAAGAATCCTGAGAGAATCGTCCCATGAGTTTATCTTGAATTTCCACCCAGTCACTCAACAGAATTTCATGGTGGGTTCAGGCAATTTTCACCGTGCAACCCTGAAACTTTACTGTTTTTGTTACAATCAATACTCTCAGGTCAGATTTAGTAATAAAAAGTGGAAAACTCACATCTAAATTTGCCAGTTTAAAGACTTTTAGACGGTCATGGTGGAGAATTTTGCGGCTACAAGAGAAGACCAAATGTAACAGTTGTACAATGAGATTAGTTGGAAGTAGGTTAAACTATAAAGTAGGCTAGTCACCAGAATCTAGGTTTGTTTCGTAGGACAGAAGTCGAGAGACTGAAGCTTTAGTTTAAGGTTTTGAACCCTAATATTATGCAATTCACACACATAAACACATTAATACAATAAGTTACAGAGTGCATATATACAGTGAAATGTGCAACCATGTCAGCGCTGACAAACCCCTGAAGTCCATGTTTCCCACCCCAACGTTCATTTAAAGACCAACGTCTGGGTCTGATATAGAATCCAAGAAGAGAGCAACAAATGAGATGAATGTGGTTGTGTGGAGGGATGGGGGGTTGTCAGCATCAACCTCAGCTCGCCATCCAAGTCCTGGTCCTGGAGAACGGGACCATAACTCACGCAAATTCCATTGTCCATCAATAATCAAAGATTTGTGAACAGTTTCTATTACAGCACTGGTGGTACTATAGTTAATCTCTTCAGTCAACATCAGTGATTTTGTCAATCAAACAGACACTTCATATGTACATTTCTTACATGCATACATTTAATCAGTCAGGACATGAAACTAGGGATGGGTACCGAATTAGGTACTTTTATAGGTACCGACCAAATTCAGTCAAAAGTATCGATATCGATTCATGTAAAATCAAAAGGTACCATGTTTAGGTACCTAAACGCATCTTTGTGACTGTGAGGCAGTGGAAGAGTAGGCGATTTTCCATGCTGGACATGAACACAGCATTACAAGGTTATATACTGAAGAATAAATATGTCAAATTGAAAAAAATCTACAATTTATTATTAAACAAACTGATAGTTTTTACCACATAAACACAAAAAAGTACCAAAAATTGGTACTGTTGAGTACCGGTACCGATTGCCAGGTACCGGGCATCGGTACCGTATCATTTCAAATGTGAAAGGTACCCATCCCTACATGAAACAAAGGTTCTCCACAAATGTCTAAATAACAGTTCAGCATCAGTAATTCATCCACACCCACAATTTGTTTTATTTCAATCAGTCCGTGTTGGAGAAACCGGCTTGCTGCTTAGCAAACATTTGTGCTAATTGCACCCATTAAAATGAATGAAGCTGGCCAAGTTAAGTAACAAGACTGACTCATCCGTCCGTATTTCGTTCTATTCTTGACCTTTTATCAGAATTCGTCGTGGCAAGATGCTCCAGCAAGTCGCATAGTAAGCACGATTCAGCATCAAAGTTGTAAAAATAGGAAAAGGATTCAAATGAAGATAAATCAAACCTGTAGCTTTCAGTGAAGCGCGTCCCCTGCACCTACAACTCCCGCACTGACTGATATGTAACTGGTGGGCTGCTCAACCCCACGTGACCTATAATCCGCGAGAATATCGCGATGCTACTACATCCAAGTACAGAATAGGTAGAGAGAGAGAACAGCAACGCAGGATATTTCACCTGTGTTACACAAAGATGGAGCTCAAAGAAACCTGGGAAATGGAGGAGAATGGATGTTACGATATCAAAATCTTACGTTGCACTAATGCCTTGCTAAGTTCCCAATGTGGTGATTATCACAATAGACACAAATAAAGACCTGGGGGACAACATGTCTGTAGATCTGGGTAGCTTGTGAAGTTACAATGAGAATCTTTCGTTGACGTCCACTGAAAATGGACGTAGGCCTTTGGCTTAATATTCACCACTTCTTGTGATCCTTTTAGCTCTTTTATTTTTACAGGGGAAGTGAGACTCCCTTTAGTGTCTTTTGACCATTTTCCTTGCATCATCTCGCACCTTTTCCATGTGACGATTTGCCAAATAGCCTCAGGTATTACTCATATGCCTCGACACCACAGTCTGGCAGTTATCTACCACCTCTGGCTTCTCATTTCTTGACGAGGGAGAACTGAAATTCTGTCATTGCTGGTGTCCGCCAAACCGGGGTGGTCACCCATGGGTTGGTGTTCTCTGTAGTTCCCATTTCCCTGAACCGACTCTACAGCGTGTGAAACAAACTATGGCCCCGGGAACTAGTGCTTCATATCAAGACACTCTCACTCTGATATTATCATAAAACTGATGACACCATTACATCCCTAATGGGTATTTTATTTTCCTCCACAGAGATACCGCAGTCTTGTCTCATTATAATTTACTGGAAACGCTGAAGGACAAAACCAATCAGGTGTTCATTATGTCAGACAAATCCCTACCTGCCGATTTCTCATGTTTTAGCTCGGCAGATTGGTTGATTCAAACATTTGGTGTTTGATCAAATCCAAACCAACGTGGTTTGTTCCCTGAGACTGAAACTGTTCGTTTTTCTCTCCAGACGTCTGTAAGTACTGTGAGAACCTCCTGTGTCATCCAGCTCTTTGTCAGCAGTCTGTGACACAGATTTCTGTTTGAACAGCTGTCACAGAGTTGGCTCCCCTTTTGTTTTTGCCTTCTTTCTGAAGGTTAATCCATCAAACAGCAGCAAAAAACTCTGATTTAATGAGCTTTTATTCCCGGCACTGATGCATGAAAACCTCAAATTAAAAAGAGGTTCAAAAGTTTTTCAATTTCTGTGTTTCTCCATGTTCAGACAAATACTGGAGTCTTAGTTCAGAGCGTCAGAGCAGGTGAAGATTAAAGGGAATCCACACGAGGCAGAGAAACTCTCAGCAGGTTTGTGGTTGTTGGAGTGATTAATCAAGTTTTCAGTGTTTGTTGGTTTGTCAGACGGACAACGAGGGAGGTTTTCGAGGGCCTGCTTGTTAGATTCAACAAGGCTGGAGGACTTGTTAGCATTTCTATCAGGACGTTAACTCGTATACTTCTCTGGACTCCCTGTTCCCAGAGGTTCAGTTGTCAGATGAGGAGAGGTTTCATTTCAAAGTTTTAAACTGCAGGTTCGAGTGCCCATGAATGCTGGATCTGAAGAGTTTCTGAAGTGCAAAAGAACCCTGTTGAGGTCTGAAACTCAGACTTCCAATCTCAGACTGAAAGAAAAAGGACAGAATGGAGCCACGTTGACGCTTTCACTGCTTTCACTGCCTTCACATCTTCAGCCTGCATCCATATCATTTCAAAAGGCGTGGATACTGTATAGTAATATTACATAAGCAGCTAATCGGCCGTTCAGACTCTGTTTACTGTTAGGATCTGTCAAAACAAATGTAGTGAACTGTGATGATAAAGCAGCTCACAGCTTTTTGTTCCTGTTACACAACATAATCAAAGGCAACAAACTGATAACAGAAACAGTGAGCTGGTTGGGTCAAAATAAACCATTAAACACTCTTATCTGGTGCTGCTGAGCTGCAGAAATATGGAGAAAATGGAGTTATTACCAAGCCACTGACAAAAAAATGATGTTTGTATTTGATAAAGTTGAAAGGCATACACTCCTTTGCTAGTCTAATAAGTGCACCTGGCTAAAATCGTAGCATCTCAAAGGTTGTAATGTTACATTTGTATAGATATTTCTTTCCTGGTTTCCCCACTTTTTGCTGTTGACAACTTGTCAACGTTGTGTTGCAAGGCTTTGAATTCACTTCCAACAAAAAAACACAAATGCAGCCTCTGGAGGATCTGCAGTCTCTCAGCTTCTACCTCATTATCCATGCTGTGATCTTAGCATGTGGGGATGCTATAGTAATTAGGCGCTGTGCTGATTGGCTGCCTGAATGTTGTCTGAGATGGAAAGGCGCGAACAAATGCAGAGGTGGAAAAACACCAAAAGAAGTGTGTTGGTTGTTTCTCGTATGTTGGACTTAGGGATAACTAGAGATTCACTCTGGGACGTCACATCATTCAACTTATCAAAATTGTGTCTTTCAGTTGAAAAACATTGCCCGCCTCTGTCCATCTCTTTCCTTTTCCACCACCAAACCCCTAAGCCAGACCTTTATCACTTCCAGACCCTATTTTACTACACATGCAGCTTCGCTTATCAAAAAAAAGGACACAGTGCCGCCTGTCGAAGCTGAATAAGACGTTATTGGCCAGAAGTCTGATTCTCTTTTCTGCATGTATCCGTAGACAAAGCTAGATCCCTGTCGTGACTTTTCGATGGAGCTATGACCTTAGCCTGGCTGCGGTGTGCATGAAATCCATAGACAGTACAAAATGTGGACACAGTCTCCATGACGTCTTTTCCTGAAGCCAGTTGTTGGACACCACCATATTGGATACAACGCCAGGGATGGGTTCCTTTCACATTTTAAACGATACGGTACCCATGCCACGTAACTGGCAATCGGTGCTGGTACCCAATGGTACCAATTTCGGTACTTTTTTGAGTTTATGAGGTAAAAAATATCAATTTGTTTAATAACACAGTTTCCTTTTTTTATTTAACATATTTAATGGCTAAAAAAAAAATCACCTACTCTTCCATTCCCTCACAGTCAGAAGGATGCATTCAGGTACCAAAACATGATACCTTTTGATTCTACGTGAATCGGTACTTGGTACTTTTGACAGAATCTGGTTGGTGCCTATAAAAGTACTTAATTCGGTACCCATCACTGGCGATTGCTCTAAGACTGCAAGGGAAGCTCAGCTTCCCCTAAAATGTCCCAAAAAAGTGTTGATATGTTCTGCTGTGTGAACATTTCATTGACAAAATCTGAGCTAGAATTCCTTCATCTTTTGTTCAGAATCAGCTCCTATCACAGGTAACTGGCTCCACCTCCTTCTCATTCATCCCCGCAGCGTCTCAGCGCTTTAACACAGTCGGACGCTGAGCGTCTTCTGACTTCAGCGGGGAAGCATAGAGTGGATTGTTCCACTGTGGAAACTGGACGGTCATTGGATAAACGTTGGGCTTTGTCCCGCCCATCGGATGCTCAGCGTCTCTGGGGGTCTATGAGGCAGTGGGCTGGTCTGGACGCTGGGCTTCTGCATGATGATTGGATGATCTGTCTGAGGCCGAATCCCTTTTTGATTGACGGTGAAATGAGCCAGTCAGCGATCTTGAAGTATAACCCTCCACCAGAGCATCTCCTGAGTTGTTCTAGACTGATCCGGGGGCTTTATCGATCCCCAGTGAGTTTACCTTTTTTAAAAACGACGAACACTGGTTAAATCCCTGATAAAACACCTGGTTGGTACGACAGGGTCACAGATCATTTTCTTGAAAAGGAACAGAGGGTAGAATTTATGTTGAAATAAATAAACAAATTTATGATGTAGGCGGGAAAAAATTAGCTTCCCCTCCTTGACTGACCAGCAGCCGCCACTGGTTACCCATCCCTATATGACGCAGGCTCCAAGTTTCCTTTCTAACAGCTATAGGTCGCCCATGAGTCATGTGAGCTGAGTTCAGTCTCTGATTGGACAATCAGACAACACTTATACCTTTTAAACCACTGAGGTAGAAAAAATTCACCTCCGTAAAGTGGGTGCTGAAAGCAAAATGAGCGTCTCAGACCCAAGCTAGATTTTGAACCAGGCTGTAAATAGTTTTTTTTAATGCAGATGCAAACTAAAACGTACCACCAGTAACTGGAAAATTGATAACAGAAGTAAAAAGCAAACACTGTACTCTTTGGTCCTCTGGATATTTACTCTGGTTTTATGCTAACATCAGATCTGATTAGCCGAAGGTATTCCTTCAGGTCACATTAGACCTGGGGTGCTCCTAAAAATGGAAGCCAGATCATTTCCTGTGTCGGAAATGTTGTTTCTTGCCCACAGTCATTGAAATGCACATATCTGTTAATAGAGATTAGTCCGGAACAAACATGTAGGTACTGTTAGAGGATGTGATGCCAGCCATCGCTGCAGACGCTAATTTAAGAAATGCTGCTGTAGGTCAAAGCAGAGGGGAGGAAAATACCATGTGTGGGGATGCATCGGTTCGAGAAACTGTTGGTACGTGCTGATTTTTAACGGCTATAATGTGAGAGGAGATGTGTGTGTGTGTGTGTGTGTGTGTGTGTGTGTGTGTGTGTGTGTGTGTGTGTGTGTGTGTGTGTGTGTGTGTGTGGGAGTTGAGCCTTAATGAGGCTCCGTGTGACTCAACATGAAGGAAATACAGCCGAAGCAAAACAAGAGCAGAGATGAAACATTTCAAACCACATCCTCGGTATTCTCGTAACACAGGTGTTAAAGCGAATGTTTGTAATTGAAGTCTCCAGTACCTCCTCCCAGTGCATGATGGGATACTCTGCAGTGTGCTTTGACCCTGAATAGCGGCGAGTCCTGATAGAAAAAGGAATGAATGAGTCGGTAATTTCTGTTCCTTTGGTCCTCTAACATTTCAAAGATTGACACGTGCTCCTGTGTGCCGAGGATTCCTCCGCTGGGTGACACGTTAACGTTAAATATCGCTGCAATTACCGGCCTTTTACTGAACTGAATGAAGGGAAGTGATTCATTTCAGAGAGCTGCTTCTCGGTGTCCTGCCAGCTCTGCTTGGTTACAGTCGGTGTTTTGACTTCATTTCAGCACGCTGTGAAAATCAAATCCCAGAGAGTTAAAATGTGTTTGGGATATTGACTTCTATGTCCAAATTAAATTATCGTTGTGGGTGCAGGCAGCAAAGAACAAGGACTGAGGTTTTTTTTTCTTTTGAGACTGAACAGCCTCCGTCGGTGCCTTTAAAGACACAGATTTGAGATTTCAGAGTCTTCTCTTCGGCAACATTAAATTTATGTATAGTTTGTATTTTTTGTAAACCAGGCGTTGCTGATCATCCCTCCTTTTGTGATGCCTCTCGTACATCTTGAAACTTTGGTCCAGATAAATGTTTTAATTCGGAAAAAAAAAAACTTTAAAGGATTATTTCACAAACACAAACACAATCAAATATTAAAAAAAAAAATCATGATTTAACAAGTTATTTTAATAGAACCGACCGACAAAGGTGTCTGAAGGCTACAGCAAAAGCTATTTCCACTCACCGCTTTAGACTGACTGTTGTCAGCAGTCAAGTGCACTTACTGTGACGAGCATTGAATTGATGCACAACCAGAGATGGGAGTGAGTCACACATGTACAAGTCTCAGTTTATGACCTTCAAGTTTCAAGCAAGTCCTAAGTCTGACGGTCAGCCCCAGTTTCCATATCTAAGTCAGCAAAGACAGCGATTCACAAGATGAGTTTTATTTCAACATCAACAATCACTCAAAATATTACAGCCTGATTACAGTTGCCTAATTTAACTGCTTACTGCCCCCTTCAGGAGGGTCACAACCCTTCTCAATGGCCCATCACAGATCTGTCTAAGTGTATCTGTGCATATCTTGAACTTAATGTTAGCTTGGTAAAGCTACTGTTAGCAAATGTTAGCTTTCTAGTTAGCATTGACCCATTTGACACGCCAAAAAGTTAGCTCAAGATACTTTTAATGCTCATTTTATTGAGAGGACAAACATAAGGCAGCTTGTTTGAGCTACTGCTAGCAAATGTTAGCTTTCTAGTTACCATTGACCCATCTGACAAACCAATAAGTTAGCTTAAGACACTTTGAATGCTCATTCCATCGAGAAGACAAACATTTAGGAAGCTTGTTTAAACCTACTGTTAGCAAATGCTAGCTTTCTAGTTAGCATTTATCCATTTGACAGGCCAATAAGTTAGCTTAAGACATTTAAATGCTAATTTTATTGAGAAGACAAACATTAGATAGCTTGTTAAACCTACTGTTAGCAAATTTTAGCTTCGTTGTTAACATTGACCCATTTGACAAGCCAATGAGTTAGCTTAAGAGACTTGTAATGCTCATTTTATGGAGAAGACAAACATAAGATAGCTTGTTAAAGCTACTGATAGCAAATGTTAGCTTTCTAGTTAGCATTGACCCATTTGACAAACCAATAAGTTAGCTTAAGATACTTTGAATGCTCATTCCATCGAGAAGACAAACATTTAGGAAGCTTGTTTAAACTATTGTTAGCAAATGCTAGCTTTCTAGTTAGCATTTATCCATTTGACAGGCCAATTAGTTAGCTTAAGATTCTTTAAATCCTCATTTTATTGAGAAGACAAACATTTGGTAGCTTGTTTAACTACTGTTAGCAAATGTTAGCTATCTAAAAGCAATAACAGCTAGTTTAAGGATACATTTATGTAGCATACCTATCTTTGTGAGTTTGTAGTGACAGATGAAGTTGGATTTTGTAATGGTTGCTGATTTTTGAGCTGCGGACTTTGCATACCACCGTTCCTCTCTTGATATCGTCATTGAGGACTTGAACCAAAAGACCAAGTCACAGTCAAAACAAGCGGCCTACCACAAGGGGGCGCATAGGCTGTGGAAACGCTAACAGGACCAGGCTAAACCTGTAACAACCCATCCTGCTCTAAACCGGACTGCTTGGTGGAAACGGGCTTCCGTGGTCAAACAGCAGAAAAAGTTTGGGAACAACTGGTCTAGACCAAATTCTTGCTACAACTTCCACTTTGGGATTAATGTTCTTGTTACCCAGGGCAAGAACCCCATAATTATTTCAATCAGTCTTTATTTATAAAACACCAATTTCATCAAATATTAACTCAACAAACTCCCCTCTACTTCACTTCCATTTTCACACCATGAAAAGGTTCATTTAATTTCCTCGTCTCTCTCAGCATTTCAAGTCAACTTTATTTTCTGTACACCACGCTCCGAGACAAGAAATTTCTGACACTTAAAAGCACAAAAAGAAAGACAGAAGAAAAGGTGTTAAATGTCTCAGACAGGAAACGTCTCGAACAAATGGGATTCAATTTCTCGCCTGAAGACGTTTTTTGTTTTTTTTTTACATTTCAGCAGCTGACCTGCTTCGCTCTGACTCAAAGAGTCTGACGCTTAATTTTTAATTAGGATTAATCACTTTGAAGTAGAATAATTCAGCAACGTCTCTGTTTTTTCTTTAAATAGTACAGAAATATGTTTGTCTTTCAAGGAAACTTGGTTGAAAAATGATCAAATAGGTTGTTTTTCTGGTGGTTTCTCATTTGCAAAAAATTAAGATTCATATCAAACAGAGTTAGAATCAGTGAAATATTTATTGATTGGCGAGGAATCAATAATGTATGAGTTTGCTCAGGTTGTGTGTGAGGATTAAAGGTGTGTGTGAGGACTCAGAGCTGTGTGTGGTGTCCGCTCTGCAGCTGAAATCTCTCAAACATCAGAGACTCTCCACATCTGAACTGTGTCTGAACTCCAACGGCAGCCCATCTGCCGCTCCTCGGGCCTGCCTCAATCGATCTTTGTATCAAAAATCGATCCACGATCAGAGCCGCCCGAGCGGTTAACACACCTGAGAGCCCCTGAAGTGTGTTACGGAGTGTGTTTGATACAGCTGAGTGGAGGCCCGGACGAGGTTGACAGGAGGGAGAAAGAGAAAGTCAGCAGGTAGGTTGTTAGTTTTTTAAAACGGGAACTGCGAAAATTGTTCAACCGCGTTGCCATGGTAACAGCGAGCATGTAGATCAGGGGGCTTTTTTTAACACACACACACAAACACACACACACAGAGTGACACTGCGAGGTTAGCACAGGATTCCCTGCTATTCCAGTTTCTATGACAACTCACAACTCATCCTCTCTCCTCTCTTTCTCATTTTCCCTCTCCGTCTTTCGCCCTCCCTCCGTCTTATCTTCAGCCCTGATTGAGGCGCTCGTTTAGTTCCCCACTTCTGTTCGGCTTTATTGGCACGGATGCTAATCAAGTGCTAATTAGCCGGAATGATGATAGATACGAAATGATAATTAAATGAGTAATGATGTCTTTCACTGAATCCAAATCAACATCAGCAGCTTCACAGACAGAGGAGCAAAAAATCCCCTGGGGGGTCACAGAGACCTGAACTTTGTTTATGACACTTTTTAAAATCAAGACCTCGTCTTCAGCTCCACAGTGAGTTACAACTCAATGAGTTTCAAATCCTTTTTAAAAACAAATTTACAGAAATAGACTTGTCAGGAAATGTTAAAAATCCACCGCTGTCGGAGGAGTTTATTGTAACCAATGCAGATACAAGGGCTCTGTTGGCCTTGCAGTCTTTCATTTTTAATTATTCTATTTTATTTATCAATTTATTTTGAATAAACATTACAAAACTTCCCAATTACAACTATTTGTTTACACAACATAAAACTGAAAATGAAGGAATCAAAATACTAATAAAACAAAGGAAAAGAGCAACACATGTTCATATACACATATTCATACAAACATTTTTGCATACTTAAATAAAAACACATGCACCTAAATACACCCTCATGTATACTTATACACAGTCTAAGCATGTACAGACCTCAGGGGGAAAAAGTTATTTTCTTTTCACAAGCTGGTGTTATTTACTGATGCTGCTTTGTAAAATTTTACAAAGCAGAGCAGAGCTGGGGTGCAGAGCTGTGCTAAGCAGTTCCTGGTCCTTATGCTAAGCTAAGAAAACCAGTTGTGAATACTGATTCATATCATCAGTGTTTCTATTCTTGGACTGCAAAAAAAAGCAGAAGTAAGGATGCATTGATACGACTCTTTGAGGCTTGATAACAAAATTGATACCTCAACTTTTCTTGGTGATACTGGTACGAATGTGATCCGAATTAGGAAATTAAAGTTGCTCATGTTGCTGAGCCGGAAGGCAAAGCTCTCTGTTTACCAGTCGATCTTCGTTCCCACCCTCACCTATGGTCATGAGCTTTGGGTAGTAACTGAAAGAATAAGAAATGAGCTTCCTCCGTAGGGTGGCTGGACTCTCCCTTAGAGATAGGGTGAGAAGCTCGGCCATCCGGGAGGAGCTCGGAGTAGAGCTGCTGCTCCTCCGCGTTGAGAGGAGCCAGATGAGGTGGCTCGGGCATCTGATGAGGATGCCTCCCGGACGCCTCCCTGGTGAGGTGTTCAGGGCACGTCCCACCGGGAGGAGACCCCAGGGCAGACCCAGGACACGCTGGAGAGACTACATCTCTCTGCTGGCCTGGGAACGTCTCGGGATCCCCCAGGAAGAGCTGGACGAAGTAGCTAGGGAGAGGGAAGACCGGGCTTCCCCGCGACCTGACCCCGGATAAGCGGAAGAAGATGAAGATGGACTTGCTCGTGTCGCAAGTTGCTGTTAGCGTTGAGCCGCCGTTATCTTCCTCAATGATATTTTAGCTGCTTAGTACTACAGCACAATATTTAAATATCACCTTTATGTTTGCACTTTCTACTTTCAATAACCTCAGAACAGATTTTTATCTGTTTATATGTGTTTTTAAATTACGGACATTCTTGCTTTCATCAGCATGGGCTATGAACACCTCATTTCATTTTATCTCCATTTGGATACAGTTTTTCTTTGATAACGGTCATGTCATGTCATGTTTGTCTTGTAAATGCTACTGGATACCTTAAATTTCTATCTATCTATCTATCTATCTATCTATCTATCTATCTATCTATCTATCTATCTATCTATCTATCTATCAGTGTTTATGATTGTCATAAAGACCAAAGAGCATGGAAAAGAGTTGTCCAGAACTCGGATCTAGCTCTTTGAGTCTGTATCAGACCGATACCCGACAGAGTTGTGATCCTTTAGGGTTGAATTCACTCCAGACAGCACCCATAGACTGTATATAGAGCGGACAGCGTGGCTTCGCCATTTACCATTGTACGGTTTTGAAGCCAAAATTCCCCCGTCACAGACGCCGCCATTGGCAGCCAGAGTCTGTGCAGTAGAGACTTTGAGGGATTCTGGGAAAATCTGAGTGGAGCCAGGTGACGAAAACAATATATATATAATTTTCTGGAAAGTCTAATCTCTTTTTGACATATATTACAATCCCCGAAAGAAATACACAAGAACGGCAGCTGTCAATCGTCATTAAACATGACGTAAAACCTCGTTTTTAACTTCTTATAACTAATGAAAATGAAACTTTTCAGAAAAAGAGGACTTGAATACAAGACAGCCAAATGATATCTTCAAATAATCACAACAATCAGACGTGAGAAACATTTCTACCAGGTGTATTAATCTTTGAAAGTTTGGCCACAGCCCATCTGGAATGACTGGGGAGATGGAATTTTTGACCTATCACCCATCTACTGTGCAGCTCGGTGCAGTTTGCTCTTTTTTTGCTTCTGAATGTGGAAATTAGCTGTTAGCATCACCACTTTTTAAAAAGGATACTAACGTGAGAGAAACCAGAAAGAGCATGGACTGATCTGACTCCTGATTGAGTGATTTCAAAGTGATGTTGACAGGTTTTGATGAACAGATATGATATTTTTGGACCATGCAGAGGCTGAATTGTCGTCCTGATTGCCAAAAAGTTTGGCCATGACTTCCTCTGTAAACACTGCTGAGCAATTACCACCATCTTTTAGCAGATGCTTAAAAAGGCACTCTCCTTTTGCAGGGCCACATTGTGAATTAAACGTTTTTTCCCATTGAAGCACATTTGCACAGAAAGAGACCAATTTTTCCTCAAAGAAATACATAATCGCTGCAGAATTCAATCCTTTGAGGGTGCTTTATGAATTCGACAGTTTTATTTTGTCTCATTTGCACAGCTTAAGTGATTTTTCCATGAGCAATTTTTTTTATAAATCAGGCCAAAACTCAGAGTAGAAAAGAAGTGGGAACAGCTTCCAAATGTTAGATTGTACAAAATATTGAGTATGTCCATCTTTAAACCCTTTTTTCCTCTGCAATCATTTCCACGCAGTCTTCTTCAAACTTGTTGTGAAACTAGTTTCTTGAGAACAATCAGACGCCTCTGTGTGCCGTGCCTATCTGCGTGTGTGAGCACATTTCGCACAGGGTGGAAAAACAGGATGTGATGTAACATCCTCAGGCCATTATTAGCGTTAGAGAAGGTGGAGGTCAAAGTCAGCAGACGATCTGAATAAGACTCAGACCAAACACTCGAAACCAGAACAGGTTAAAGACACGTCAGTTTGAAGGACGATGAGTCTGGTTTGGAGAGAGTCGTGTCGTCTGTAAACCTTTGTCACAGTGTTCCTGGGAAATCACAAGAGGAATTTATTAAACGAACATGTCAGTGATGCTCTTCATTATGCAGTGAAACCCCTAAATGGAAAGCAGCCATCATCACTGTTATTACTTACACCTTTGAAAATGCAAAATGTCTGCAGTGAGAAGAGTCTGTGGGAGGCTGTCAGATTCATGCTAATTCATCTCTGTATCTCTCTAACACAGACCTACCCAGCTGTTCCTGTCTTTAATAATGCAGGGATCCCTTTAATCAAAGACAGAGATCACAGTCTTTAAGGGAATTATCTGTTTTCAGATACACGCAACAACGAAATCAGCAACAACAGTAAAGGGACAGTTAAACTGTAAAATGGTTTGTTTTAATCTAAAGTTTATTTTGGTATGGGGATGATGCTAGCATGTGCTGCTAATCTTAGAGACAATCCATAGACTGTATAAACATGGCTGCGAGTTTTGTTTTGAACAGCTACAGGGTGCCCACCAGTCATGTGACCTGAGCTGTGCCTCTGATTGGATAATCAAACAATCCTAATAACTTCTAAAACGCTGAGTTAGAAAAAAATACATTCATCGTAAAGCCTACCAAATTTTGTTAGTTTGATTTTTAATGAAGAATTTAAAATTTGGTATTCATTTTATTGAAATGTTATAAATAATTTTTTTATTAGAATTTTTATTTGTGTCTTTTTTTGTCTTTTTTTCCTATTTGATGATACAATTTTTTTTTCACAGCAACTGTGAAAACATAGTTTTAAGAGTGTTTTGATAAACCACTAGATTTTTTTATTATTTTTAAGTATGATGCAAAAAATTATGATTTTTTAAAATAAATTAAAAGTTTTATTTATGTTTTTTTCCTCTTTTTTTTATTAAGTAATTCTTGTTTGATGATACAATTAATTTTTTCACAGCACCAGTGAAAACATGGGTTTCAAAGTATTTTAATAAACCACTAGATTTTTTTAATTATTATTTTTTTAAATATGACGCAAAAAAATTGTGATTTTTTTTTTTTATGGATAGAGATTTTTATTTAGGTTTTTTACCTATTGATGAATTCTTATTTGATGATGCAATTAATCTTTTCACACCACCTATTGAAAAAATGGGTTTCAAAATGTTTTGAAAAAACACTAGATTTAAAAAAATATATATATATGATTTTTTTTTTTTTTTTTTTTCATAAATCAGAATTTTTATTTATGATTTTTTTTCCTCTTTATTTCTATTGATGAATCCTTATTTGATGATACAATTAATTGTGTCAGGTGGGAAGTTTGTGTACATGTAATGTACAGCATTACATCAGTGATGAGACAGCTACACGATGTAGCTTCTGAACACTGTAATGTTAGCTTATCATAGCTTATGTATCAGTCTTTTAATGCAGTTCATTGTGGGGAAGTCTGTTTGCTGTAAATTTGTCACCCTAGTCTGACATTAGGGCTGGGATGATATGCTATTCTCATGATTCGAGTCTGTCACAATTTTTGGGGTGCTGACGCGATTTAAATTGTGGTTCTTCAGTATTTACGTTTTCTGCCATTTTTAGGTTTCTTTTTTGACACTGAACCATGTGAAAAATGTATCAGGAGCCATATTTTCTCATAAAATGCACATCACGTGAGTCAGAGAGAAACATTTCACCCTCTGCTGGAGAGAAGTGGAAACTTCTTTCCAATCTAGTGTATAAACAGACACTTAAATGAAGAATCTGAATTTAAAAAAAGTGACTTTTTTGATAAAAAAAATCATTATTTTGATTTTGTCGTTATAACATCGTTGTAACAAGTGCATTCAAGTGGTAACGGAATGGCAACACCATCGCTATGTCAGGGCAACATGGATGCCAAAGGATGAATGGTTGTCGTCCTTCTCAAGTTTTATTTGTGCAAAAGAAGGAATGAAAGGACAAAAGAAAGAAAAGACCTTTTGGAGTAATGTGTTTGTGTGAATCTGGAGCTCAGGGGTACCATCATTTCTGAGAATGTCATTGGCCAGGTCACAGTTTGTGAATTTTCACAACTTTTCAAAAAGTTGTTGATATGTTGAAAATGTGACTGCTTCACATGAACTCAGTAAACATTTGAAGGCAGCTTTAAGAACATTATACAGTGAAGCATTTCCTCATTTTCATATTAAATATCAGTATTGTTTTAAATTTTAACATGACAGGAATAATGTCTCAGTTTTTTGATGCATTGTGTTGACACGTGCTCCTTTTTCTGTGTATGCTCTGTGTCTTTCAGCCACATGCCTCTGAGTCCGGCTGCTGACACCAAACATGAACGCCCGCGGCAACAAGCGGTTACAAACGGCAACCCGACAGGCTCTGCTGTTGCCAGAGATGACGACGGAGATGACCCGCCCTCCGGAAACAGCATTGTTGTCCGTATCGGCATCCCAGACCTACAGCAGACGGTAAAAACCCCAAATACATCCACAGATTATTTACAATTTGAGTAAAATACTGAGAACAGAAGAGGATAAACACGATGAATGAATCAGCAGGACAAATCTGTGTGTCTGTCTGTCTTTGTCTGTCTCTTTCTCTGTCTGTCTGTCTTTCTGTCTCTGGCCCTCTCAGAAGTGTTTGCGGTTGGACCCAGAGTTACCAGTTTGGACCAGTAAGCAGAGGGTTCTGGTGACGTTGACTCAGTCTCTGTCGGATGTTTTGAACTATGGTCTCTTCCAGCCGGCGTTCAACGGCCGAGCCGGAAAGTTTCTGGACGAGGAGCGGCTGCTGAAGGAGTATCCTCTCCCTCCCATCACACCCATCCCTTACCTGGAGGTAGGTCTGGGTTCAAACATTTACAGATTAAACCTTTAATCCAACAGGCTTAATTCTGTGGAGCTAAATCCAAACATATGTTAATTCAAGGCACTCCAGACTGTATTCTGTCATACCATGCACAGAGATCCAACATGAATCCGCCGTTGGCAAAGCACTCAGCGACAGATTTGTGTCCACAGTGCCATTAATAAGGGAAAACATATGCTTGGTGTTAGCAGACACAGCAAAGTATGACAATCAGCCGAGCTGTAAACCTTTGTGAGGGTGATTTTCTTTTTTGTTTATTACTTTAGTTATTGAAGAAAACAAAACTTAATTTGGTATACTTATTGAATTTTTAATAATTAAATAAGAATTTCCCTTTTTTAAATTTATTTTATTTTTTATAAAAAACTTTGATTTTCAATTAATTTATTTTTATTGTAATTGTTATCACTTTGAGTATTCTTTTTATAATTATTGTTATTATTTATTTTAAGTTTTGTCTTTTTTAAAATTGTTTTATTAATTTATTTTATCAACTTTTTAACTTTCATTAATTGAATAAGATCATTTTATTTTATTTGTTACTTAAGTTATTAAAGAAAATGAAACTTAATTTGGTGTAATTATTGAATTTTTAATAATTGAATTTACAATTTAATTTAATTTAATTTAATTTAACTTATTTCTTATTTTTTTATTCATTGAATTATAATTTTCCCTTTTTTCTTTAATTTAATTTTGATCAAACCCCTTTTTTGATTTATTTCTTAATTTTATTTATTAATTTAATTACAGTTTTTCCTTTTTTCCTTTAATTTAATTTTGATTAAACCCTTTTTTAATTTATTTCTTATCAATTTATTTATTTCAGTTTTTTCTTTTTGAAATTGTTTATATATTTTTCAATTTTTTAACTTCTAAACTTTCATTAACTGAATTGGTTCATTTCATTTTGGGTTTTTTTTATATTTGAATGTTTTAGTTATTGAATTTTTATCAAGTGAAAATTTGACTTTCTATCTGTTGGTCAAAGGATTTGAATTTTGCTATCTATTCCATTTTAATTTTAGATTTTTTAAATTTTTATTTAATTGATCAGATTTTTTTTTAGGAAAGTTTTTTTATTTATTTTTTTGTATTGTTGAATTTTTATTTATTGATACAATTATTCATTTTTTGTGCACCTTTGAAAGCATTGGTTTATGAAGTGCTTAAAAAACAAACACATTATTTTTTCAGTATGAAGCAAAACCTGGAGAATCAAAAAACTGAACCTGAACCTAACACCAAAATCCCAGACAGGAAATAAGTGCATCATGAAGATTTAACAGCTGAATATTGAATCAATGACCTTTCATCTTTCATTCACAGTTTCGTTATAAGCGGAGAGTTTACACGCAGAGCTATGTGGACGACAAACAGCTGGCCAAGCTACACACCAAGGTACGTATCCACCTTTAATAAACCGCTGCTATGGACACAAGCTCTGTTTTTTTATGGAGGTTTATACAATAAAACGCCTGTTTTGAATGATTATGAATAATTATTTATAGAAAAGCAATTTATCACCAAAGGTTTTCTTGCACGGTATTGCAGTTTAACTCAGTAATCATGTTTTCAGGCCAACCTGAAGCGTTTCATGGAACATGTTCATCAGAAAAATGTGGAAAAAGTTTCTAAATGGTTGGAAAAAGGCTTGGACCCCAACTTCCACGACTCTGACACTGGAGGTAAGCTGGAAAAAAACATACTCCAGCATGAAATTAACCATTAATCAGACACAAACTATTAACATAATGAAACATTTGGACAATCAACAAGACTCTTCATGTAAAAACCCATCCTGCTTTATTCACTTTGGAAGCTGTTAAATTTATATTTTTCGTGTGGTGCATCAGAATTAACCTCTCAGAAAGCTTTATGTAAATCGTATGTGTAATTGTGGACTGAGTACTTCTCTTCAGGCAATTAAAACCTCCACATTTCCAGACAAAACACTGACGACATGACCCCTGTGTCCTCAGTCCCACTTATTCACTTTATATCCTGCTGTAATTTTGGAACAGTAATAACTGTCTTCCTGTCTGGGCTGTTTGTGTCTCAGAGTGTCCTCTGACTCTGGCGGTCCAGCTGGAGGAGAGCTGTGATTTGATTAAAGTTCTGCGCAGTGGAGGGGCTCACCTGGACTTCAGGACCAGAGATGGCATCACGGCTCTGCACCGCGCCGTGCTCTGCAGGAACAGCACCTCGCTCACTGTAAGAGGGAACGCGGCTCTGTGCTGCTTTACATGACACAGGGACTTTTTGTGTAGGCATGCACGTTAAACAGCAGCTGCAGCATCATCGCAATATTAGCCGTTTGGTTTCCCTCAGGTTTATATTCTTTGCTATAAATACGAATCTTTTCACTCAGCATCCGTACAGTTGAGAGATGGAGAGCTTGTTTTTCACGTCATTTTCATGCTTTTACATGATGCTTGAGCTGTTCTATCAGCCACCCTCAGATTATCTGGTGCCAAAGCTGAAGATTGATGCAGAATAAAGCTGTTTTAAGGATTCAGTTTGGATTCAAGGAGCTCATTCTGTAAAAACAGATGTTTTCCAACATCGTAAAAACAATAGACTCGCAATCTGTGAGTCATAATCCTGTTTGATAATAATTTATATGGTTAATTTGTCCCTTTAAAGCAGCAACGTTGCTTATTTCATTTAATTGATAACTTAATTTTCCTCACAGTAATACCAATTCATTTTCAAATTCAACATTTTTTTTCTCATAGCTTCATAACTTTAAAGGTCCCATATCCTGCTCCTTTTCTGCAGTTTAATCTGGATCATTGATGTCTTCATGAAATGGTAGTAACATGTTTTGGTCCAAAGAGCCAATAAATCAGGCACAGCAGCATTGTTTCCAGGCTCTCATAGCCCCTCTGTTCAGAACGCTCTGATTAAGTGGGCGTGGCCTTCATATGTAAATGAGCCACCGCTGACACCGCCCCGCTCTTCCACGTCACTGAGAGCGGCGCCACGAGCTCCGAGTGCACAATGTTTAGAAAACAGCGAAGCTCGTTTACCGTAACATTACAGGCTAAAACAACAGGCTAACCGCAGCTAAAGTTAGCATCCTGAAGCTATCACAGAGACAGGGGGGACACTGAGGAAAAGCTCTTACATCTGCTCCACAGCACACAGCATTTAAAATACTCACATTTCCAGGGTCCCAGGTTTGTTGGAGGATGGTTGGTAATGCGCCTGGATTCAGGACCAGTCTATTGGCTAGCCCTCTGTTGGACTGTCCAACGTTGGAAAAGCAGTCGGCGGTGAAGTGACTAGCACACACATGCACAGTTTTACTGAGTGTAGCTGGCACATTTCCCTCATAAATAAACTCTAGACACTTAGTCTGTCTTCTTCTGAGATGGGAAGCTTGAGCATGGAACTTTGTGACTGTTTACAGCCCAAAACAGAGCAGTGATGGCTCTTCAACTTTGACATTCTGTGTGGGGAGGGGGTTTGTGGGTATCTACTCCGGTGGACCAATCAGGTCAGTCTTGCTCCTGATTGGTCAAAAAAGGGAATCGCTGACGTCGGCAAATCCCCAAATTCCAAACAGCTCGTTTTAGGTCAGGATTTTACATTCACAAGCTCTACTAAGAACAGTTTTGGTCATTAAATATCACATTTTGTGGGCTGGGAGGAAAGACAAAGACCCACAAATTTCACTAAAAGACTTAATTAAGTGATTTTTGCATAATATGGGACCTTTAATGACTAAGAAGACGTAACAAAATAATTTTAATCTCATATCTTTAAGACTTTATCCTAGTAACATAATATATTTTCTTAAAGATCTGACTTTCATCTCGAAATAACTTTATCCTCATAACATTTCAACTTTATTTTCATAAATTTAAGACTGTAATGGCTTTATGTTAAGATTTTAATCTCATATCATTACAACTTTGTCCTTGTAAAATTATCCCCTTAATCTAAAAAAAATAACAACTATAATCATAAAAGAAAGACTTGTCATTACGCTACAACTTTAATAATAAAGCATGTTTTTATTTTATTCCAATGTGGCTCTAATCGTTAATCATAAAAAAAAACCTGAATGCTCCTTTAGATCTAACACTACCCCCCTCCCCTGCCTCATTCTGGTCTCAGACTCTGCTGGATCTTGGAGCGTCTCCGGACTACAAAGACAGCAGGGGTCTCACTCCTCTCTATCACTCTGCCATGGTGGGCGGCGCCCCCTACTGCTGTGAGCTGCTGCTTCAGGACCACGCCACCATCGGTATGGAGCCCCCCTCCCTCCCCTCAGCTGTTATCGTGATAATACACCCACACCTACACCTGTGTGAGCTTGTGATGACATCACAGCTGTCCTCCAAACATCTCTGTGCGACAGCTTTTGTTCTGGGATAATGTTTGTTTGTTTGTGTCTTTTGTGAGAAAAAACACTTGACCGCTGAAAGCAGTTTTGTTGTCATGGTTGCAGGGATAACGGATGAGAACGGCTGGCAGGAAATCCACCAGGTGACACACTCACACGCACACACAAGCTTATGCACAAACACTCCAACACACACACACACATACAACCGGTTAATTACTTGCCCTGAACAATTATGATTCTGTGGGTGTTTCTGTGTGCATGGATTCAGGCATGTCGCTATGGCAACGTGCAGCACTTGGAACACCTGCTGTTCTACGGGGCGGACATGAGTTCCCAGAATGCTTCGGGAAACACCGCGCTGCACCTGTGTGCTCTCTACAACCAGGTAATTCACAACAAAGTCAGAGTGAACGCAGAGTTTCAGCTTTTATCTTTGACCTCAGCTTTCGTTGCTCTTTGAGAAGAGCGCTGCTTTAATAAACAGTTTTATTAAGTTTAAATATTCGTTAGCTGGAGTTTTAATCAGCGTTGTGTTGCTGGTTTCTGCAGGACAGCTGTGCCAGAGTTCTGCTGTTCAGAGGAGCAAATAAGGACGTCAAAAACTACAACAACCAAACTGCCTTTCAGGTAAAAATGAAACAAAAGCTACAAAAACAAGACTGTTATAAGTTATATGTCAAGCCATGTCTAGTCTGTTCAGTCTCTGTCTCCTGGATCCTGTCTGCTCACAGCAGGTGAAGCTCTTCCAATGTGGCGTTGGTGTCTGGTGTTAGCTCTGTTAGCCATGTCTGTGAATAGCATGATGCTACTCTGTCTTCTGGTATTCCTTCTGTTGCTGGGTTAGCACAGCTAGCTCGTCCATCTTATTGGAGATAGATCTTACGTTCCCAATAACGATGGATGGAAGGACAGGTCCATGTCGTCACTTCTTAGCTCACACCTGAGAACCAGCACGTCGTCCTCACCTTGTGGGGAAACATCCGGCCTTGCACCAGTTAGCATTGACATGCTACAGGCTGCTAACAGCTGATTTCACATGTAAACAATGCAGCCATGGTTACATGTAGGATCTCCAGACAAACACAGGAGAAGAAGAAGTAAAAATATCACTGAAGACACAAAAAGTTTGGTGTCCACGACCAACAAATGAGCCATACAAAGTAATGATCCTGAACCAAATACAATGACGGGAAAGTTACAAGAAAGAGACAAGGAAGACAGAACTGCTGCAACAGGCAGCCACCACCAACAGGGCGGCGCCTAGCAACCAAGACAAGCAAAAGCAACAAAAAGCCAGACTGCTCTCTGGTGAAATTAAAAATGCCATCAAAGCTGTTTTGGTCGATTTTAAAAAACAGAACTTGGTTGATAACAACACAGCTACAATAGTGGACATGTGACATCAGTCTGTTCAACAATTCATCAAACTTTCCATTGATTGGACGCTCTGTTTGGCCAATCAGCAGTTTTTCAGTCCTCCATCCATTGGTCCTTTCATCCACTTATTAAAGAATTCATCTGTTCAGTCATACATTCATCAGTCCATCTCTCAATCCATTCATCCATCCATCCATCCATCTCTGTTTCCATCCATCCATCCATCCATCCATCCATCCATCCATCCATCCATCCATCCATCCATCCATCCATCCATCCATCCATTCATCAGTCCATCCATCCATCCATCCATCTCTATTTCCATCCATCCATCCATCCATCCATCCATCCATCCATCCATCCATCCATCCATCCATCCATCCATCCATCTCTATGTCCATCCATCTATCATCCATCCTTCAATCCATCCATCCATCCATCCATCCATCCATCCATCCATCCATCCATCCATCCATCCATCCATCCATCCATCCATCTCTATTTCCATCCATCCATCCATCCATCCATCCATCCATTCAGCCATCTATTCATCCATCTCTATTTCCATCCATCCATCCATCCATCCATCCATCCATCCATCCATCTCTATTTCCATCCATCCATCCATCCATCCATCCATCTGTTCCTATGTCCATCCATCCATTCAGCCATCTATCCATCCATTCATCCATCTCTCCATCCATCTATCCATCCATCCATCCATCCATCCATCCATCTCTATGTCCATCCATCCATCATACATCCACCTTTACCTATCTGTCTAGCAATCCACAAAGTCATCCCTTCATCCATTAATACAAACATCCATCTAAAAACTTATCCACCAAATATTTAAAGGTTTGTCCATCCATCAACCCTTTCATCCATCAGTTCATCCATCCATCATCCTTTTCTACACTAACCCACTCCGGCCTGTGGATCGAAACTCAACCATCAGTGGGTGAAAGAGGAAACCTTTAAAGGTCACCGCTCCTTCGTGTCTCTGACATACGGACACAAATTACCATCCACACTCAAACCTACAGTCAGTGGAGGCTCCAATTACGCTAACGAACATGTTCTCAGATTGTGGGAGGAAAACTGGAGTACCTGAAGAGAACCCACACATGAACATAGAAGAACATGTGAACTCCACACAGAAAGCCTCCTGCCCAGCCTTCCACACGTGTTCAACATCTTTAATAATATCTGAAACGACGATCTTTGGAGCTTCAAAGAGAGAAAGAAATTAAATTCACACAATTTCTGTGGTTGTGAGACACATCAGAGAAATCATAAAAATATTCCTTTTAGTGCACAACAAATGGGCTGTTTTTCTTTGGTTAGTTCATAAAAGATTATCTCTCTGCAAAGCTTTTCTTGGAAAATTAAGAAGCCTTTCCAAAACCCTAAAATCTTTCTATTTTTGTGTTGTTTGTAAAGACTTTGATGGGAATCAAATGGGTTTTGAGCTGAGAACAGACTGCACGTCTGAAAGTCCAGAGACTGATACACCAATAAGAAAAATATATAATCCTTTAAATGGATGTATGTACATAAAAGACAAACGTCTGAGCCATCTGTTGGTGTTGTGACAGTAAATGAGCACTCGTGTGTGTTTGTACCTGTGTGTAGGTGGCGATAATTGCCGGGAACTTTGATCTCGCAGAAATCATTAAGATCCACAAAACCTCCGACGTTGGTGAGTTGGCTCAGAGTGCGAACACATTAAAGTCGCGTGTCTGTGTGTGAGCTTATATCGAACCGTAGCTGGTGAAGTTAAATCTCTCTTTGTGTTTTTGTGTCTAAGTAGTTCCCTTTAGAGAAACGCCATCCTACACGAAGCGCCGCCGAGTCGGCGTAACCAGGACCACGGCTGGAAACGGTCTGTCTTCTCCTCGCTCCCTGATTCGCTCTGCTAGTGACAACGCTCTGGAAAGCCCCGCCTCTTCTCCTGGTCCCTCCCTGCAAAGCCTGGAAACGCATCATGACACGCATACTCACTCGCTACGACGACACACTCGTCGCCTCAGGTACGAACAAACAGACCCTCGTTATCTACTGCTATTGGCTTTTTAAAAGAAAATACGGCCGATGGCCGATAGAGACAAATGTCCAAATATCGGCCCGATATATCGGCCGGCCGATATATCGGTCTACCTCTATTTTTAACCTCTGATAACTAATGACAATGAAACTTTTCAGAAAAAAGAACTTGAATACAAGACAGCCAAATGATATCTTCAAATCACCACAACAATCGGATGTGAGAAACACAGGAGTATTAATATTTTACAGTTTGACCACAGCCCATCTGGAAAGGCTGAAAAGCCAGATTTTTTAACCTATACTGCAGCCAGCCACCAGGGGGAGCAGTTTTGTGGAGACCTCACTTCAACCTGAACAAGATGATGTCCATTTTTTTTACAGTCTACAGTCGGAAGTTGTGTGACTTTGGTTCTCAACTTTGTTTCATCAAACTGCAAAAGTATGTCTGTTCTTGACAACATTTGGACTCATCAAGCTTCAGTTAGCCATCGTGTTTCTTTAGATGGCAACAGTAGAGCTGTTTTGGCAACTGTATTGTTTTAACTGGCATCAGTATAACTTTACTTGGCGGTGGTACAACGGTAAAACTGTTACTGGCCGGAGCGTGACTGGTGTTTGAAGCATTTTGGATGAGCTCGGCTGTGTTTTGAAACAGTAATGCTTTTATTGGCTGCTGCACGGCTGTAGCAGGGAACAATGGCACTTTAACCAGACGTGGTAAAAGTTTTCAGCGTCACTTGATTTTTAAAGTTGCTGCAACCCTGACATCAACGCAGCAGTTCTGATGTCATTGGCAACATTTCTTCTGTTGCACACAATCCAACACCTTTAGTTGCTAACAGTGCTGCTGCAGGTGGGGGAGTGGGTGTTGTTTGAGACAATATTGCTGTAGTTGGCAGTAGAAAGCGCGTTCCACAGCAGAACGGCTTTAGTTTGCTTTGGTGCTGTTGTAGTTGGCAGCAGTTCGACTGTACTTGGCAGCAGTACAGGCGTAGTTGGCAGCAAGACGACACTTATTGGCAACAGTGATGCCGTAGCTGGCGTTAGTGCGGGATGCAGTTGGCAACATATCGTCTCAAGTTGGCAACAGGAAGGCTGTTAGTGGAGTTTGGTTGTGGTTGGTTGTTTAATGGGAAGAATGGGGGTTTGGCTAGCAACAGCGTGACTGTAGTTGTACTAGTTTGGGTGTTTTTGGCGACACACTCAAGTCGGCTGTAGATGTAAACCGTAAAGCAGACTGTTTTTTAAACCGTGAGGGCTGTAGCTTTAGTATTGTTGTCATCTGCAGCCCGAGCGGTGGAGGCCATGTGGAAACCAGCCCCCCCTCCTCCCCTCCCATGACCCCTCAGATGAGAAAGAGGAGACTGTACAGCGCCGTACCTGGACGCACCTTCATCGCCACTCGGTCGCACGTCCCACAGGGGACCGGAGAGATCCAGCTGCACCGTGGGGAAAGAGTCAAAGGTCGGTCAGTGGTGATAACAGGAGATTTTAGTGAAATGAAACTTTGATTCTGACTCTGTGCGCTTTGGATTTTCAGTTCTGTCGATCGGTGAAGGAGGATTCTGGGAGGGGAGCGTTAAAGGACGGACCGGATGGTTTCCTGCTGAATGTGTGGAAGAAGTTCAGATGAGACAATACGACCCAAGACTGGGTAAATATTCACACTCACTCAAGATAACCATATAAAAAAACATCTGGAATCTGATGTTGAATCTGGATCAGATTTTATGATCACTTCAAATAAACGTCTTCATGCATCTTCTAGAAACGAGGGAGGACCGCACTAAGAGACTGTTCAGACATTATACTGTGGGATCGTATGACAACTACACCTCCTACAGGTAAAACACAGTCATTACAGAATACATGCTGGTACTAAACGTCTTCCAGGGCAGTGTTTCTCAGATTTCTTTTTTACCATGAACCACTTTTCCCCCCAAGAAAAATCCTGCAGACCACCACAAGCTAAATAGCCCCAGAACAACACCCCAGTAAACAAAGTGATACACTAAACCCACATCATACATGTTACAACTTGCAAGGGCTTGTACAGTGGTTACAGTGACTAGAGTAAAAAAAGTAAAAAAGTGCACTAATTACCTCATGGTTTTTGTTTTTTGTTTTTTGTTTTTTTTTGGATGAGGGAGAAAATGGACCTGGAAATCTGAGTATAACTTATTACTGATATATTATTCCATAATACTTAAAATTTCCTGTATTTAAATACTTAAGTACTTAGATTTAATTAAATTACTCATCAAACTTCGTCTAAATGCATAATTATGCCTCACTACTTACATATATCCAGTGTCACCGCTCAGACCTTCTTTTAATTAAATAATTAAAAAGCGTTTTTCTCGTGGATTGGGTTATGTGTTTGCTGCTGTTATGTTAAGTTAAATAAAGTTAAATTTAAATAAAAAAAAAGTGCTGTCAAGTGATTAAAAAAATTGACCTAGTTAATCACATGTCTATTCTGTGATTAATCATGATTAATCAAACATTACCCTTGGGTTTAATTAAGTCTATACAATCTATCAATCTAAATACTACAAATGAACTAAATTTAGTTTTAAGAAGTGCTGTCAAAGATTTAAAACACAGAATCAGATTAATCGCAAGGTTGCTGTGGATATTACTCATGTGTTATTATTTTGCATGAGCAAACAGACCCAAAGAAGGAGGAAATATTTTTACACTTAACCAGTGAATAAAACACCTTTAACAGTTTGTGCATAATACATTATGTTGGTTGACTTTTATTTATTTACGTATTTATTTATTTATTTTATTTACTTTTTTACATATTGATTTACTTATTGATTTACTTATTTTTGTAATCATAAACTAATTATTATTTATAATGATAATAATAATAATAATAATAATAATAATAGTTTTGTTTTTGTTTATTTATTAATGTTTATCATTTTCCTTTATGTAATTATTATTTTTGTTTTTATTTATTTGTTTTGTACTCAGATCTACTTGAACAAACTGCTCAAAAGGGATTCAGGGATTTTGTGTCATTCTGCACAGCAGATTTTTAATCAGACTAATAGCTATAGTGGGATTAATTTGATTAATGCTTAAATTTTGACAGCTCTAAAAAAAACAATGTTATGGCAGTTGCTGAGCTTTCCCTAATTTCAGTAAATAAACCAATGAACCAATTTTTGTAGACTTTATCGATTTGTGCACACACCCCCCACCCCCTCTTTTTTCTGGAATGTTCCATTAAAAAAAACACTATTTACTTGCGGTTGTTGCAGGCCACTAGGGGGCACTGGCGGACCACTACTGGTCCGCGGACCACAAGTTGAGAAACACTGTTTTAGAGTAGTTTATCATTTTCATTATCTCATTAACAACAAGTTGATTAACTCCTTGAACTAGAGTAAAAGAAACATGATGGTACGAATTTTTATCAAAGTATTGCAAAAGGAATTTATTTAGTAAGCAAAAAGGTTTTGGAAAAATACTTAATTCTCTTGCTGACTCTGTGACTCCTTCTTTTTTAATGATTATAATTCATGATTTTAGATTTAAATGAAAGAAAGTAACTTTTTTGGTAACCTTTTTTTTAAAATATATTTTCACATTCTTTCCCAGTGTTTTTTGCGTTGTCTTGCAGTGCACACAGGTATTTTTTTTTAACCAATCGCAATCATACCTTTTACTTAATGGCATTTCTAGAATCTTCTGGTCTTATTCAGAGTCACATCACAGCACAGAAGGAAATGCCACCAAATGCATGGCGCAATGAAATTAAAACACTGGAAATGGGACTTAAGTTGTGGCGTCCCTCAGGGTTCCACTCTAGGTCCCTTTATCTTTTCTATTTGCTTTACCTGGAGTCCAAACAAGCACATTTTTCACTGAAGATATGCAAAACCTTTTAATTGTTTGGTTTCATTTGCTTGAAAAGTCGACTGAAGTTTATGGTGAGTTAATCTTTCTGGTTATTGCAGACGTCATCTGTGTATGTACCTTGTTAAAAGTGTGTGTCGCTTACTCCTCACCCAACCTCAGGTGGCTAGAAGAAGGGTTCACATCCTGGTGTTTTATCAAGCAGCTTCACATTTTCTCTTGTTTTCTGAGTTTTAAATTGTTCCTTTGACTCGTATTTGAGCTTTTATTGATGTGTACATGAAATGTGATGAATTAAATGTGATGTTTGAATCATTTTAACACACATAGCCTGTGAATATTGAGTTAAACTCTGTGAATGTGCCTTTCTGATTTTTCTCAGCGACTATGTGATTGAGGAGAAGACGGCCGTGCTGCAGAAGAGGGAGAGTGAAGGATTCGGCTTCGTCCTCAGAGGAGCTAAAGGTAGAAACGTGGATGGATGGATGGATTGATGGAGGAGTGGTGGGTGTTCGGAGGAGTTGGGTAAAGAAAAGAGAAAGATATTTAAGACGCGGTGAAGCCTTCAGAGGAAAAGCTTTAAAACTCCTCGCTGCGCTGTTTCATAAGAATCCTCCGAGTCTCACGCTTCCCCTGAAAAGATGATGAGAGCAGCATCAGGCGGGTTTTTTATTTTAAAACGAGGAGCGGACTTTCTCTCACTGAAGATGAGTTTCTGTAGGAGTTGAGGAGTATTCGTGTGGGAGAGCTCTGTGGTTTGTGCAAACACTCTGAATCTGAAAATGTGTCTAATGATGTGTAGAAACAGAGGAGTGAGCTGCTTAAAGGATCCTGTGTGTGAGAGATCTGAGTACAAGAGCTTATCCGTCGGATTTATTGATTTAAATACTACTTTACTGTTTACAGAGGCACCTATAGGGTCAAACAGAAAATCAGTTTTATTTTTTTTTCTAAAAATTCTAAAAGAAAAAAATGATAAAGAGGTATCTGATTCATTTAAACCCATAATTTAGAATAGAATAGAACTTTATTCGTCATTGCAACAAGAATTTAGCAGTTTTTAAATATTACATTATTATTATTGAAATAATTTAAAAATGTATAAAAATTATTATGAAAATACATTTAAAAATACTTAAAATTATTATTAAAATGAATTAAAAAATATATAAAAATTATTATTTAAATATTTTTTCTAGTTTTATTTTTTTTTATATTTTTAAGAATATTTGAAAAGAGACAGTATATCTATCTCGCTTCACTGTTAGGTCACACAATCCAGAACTTAAAAAATGCTGGAGCACTGTGGAAAATACTGAATTTGATGGTTTGTAAATTATTTAAAGACACTATTTCATTAAGAAATTAGATAAAGATCACATACCAAAAGCTGAAACTGCAACATGTTATTAAAATTGATTTGTTTTTTAAGTTTAAATCTTTTTTTTTGTTGTTTCTGTTTCAAAGCTGAGACCCCCATTGAAGAGTTCGCCCCCACACCTGCATTCCCAGCCCTGCAATACCTGGAGTCTGTGGACCAGGGGGGCGTGGCTTGGAGGGCGGGGCTTCGGACTGGAGACTTTCTTATAGAGGTCATCCCTTTGTTATGAAATCTGTTTTAAATTACTTCATATGTTTTTTTTATGTGAACATTGAAAAGGAATTGTGTCATGGTGTCAGCGGCAGCTCTTAAAACCAAGTCTAGGTCGTTTTCTCGCCACTGTTGTGGTTAAATGAGATCAAATTTGAAGTCTACTTCTTCTTGATTTGATTGGTTGTTGAGATGGACGAAATCTCAGTCATTATATTTGGTAACTAATTTAAGCCCCATTTCCACCAAGTGGTTCAGTTGGGTTTGTCTCGGTACAGCATGCATTTAGTGGCATTTCCTTTGTCTGAAACTGGAACAGGTCCCCAAATTACCGATCCGTACTGTCCCATTTTTTGGTAGCCTTCCGTTTGGGTGCCAGACATACTGATCCAATCCCAGAAGGTGGAGCTAGAAACACTGAAGTCCGTTGATTGGTTGAAAGAATGGTCACTTCCTGTGCAACAGCGGTAATAAAGAACAACACATAACTCTGATATGTTTAGATCTCCAATAGATTTGATGAGAATAACTGATGGTTTGTTTGGAAACTGGCGTCACCAACACCGTGAAACTGCTGTCGAAACAAAACTTTGTCACATTTTTCTTCTTCGTTGGATTTTTTAGTGAGGTACACTATGTAGTGCTGCTATGCCATCATGCTTTTACGTAGCTAATGTGGTTATCGGCTGCCGACCAAGAAGGGCACGGCTGGCTGTGGAAACACAAACAGGATCAGACTTGACCGATCCGTACCAATCTGTACTGATACATACCGGACCACTTGGTGGAAACAGGTCCCCGTCATCACCTGTACTCATCTGTCTGTCTCTGTGCAGGTTAACGGTACCGACGTGGTGAAGGTGGGTCACCGGCAGGTGGTCTCTCTGATCCGTCAGGGAGGAAGCCGGCTGCTGATGAAGGTCGTCTCGGTTTCCAGAAAATCTGAAACAAACCTGATCAGAAAGAAAGGTGCAAAAACATGTTTTAATTAATGATATCATTCATATCACTTTTTTCATTTTTCGGATAATTCCTGAATTCTGGAATTTAGAATTCCGGAATTCTGGAGTTTATAATTCTGGAACCTGAATTGATAATTCTGGAATTCTCTATCAAAAATCAAACTGATTTTTGGGGGTCAGATTTTCGCACTTTGAGTCGTGTATCACCAAAAGTTAAATTTGGATTTTGGTCGATTCAAATGGAGTTTAAGAAAAAATAACAAGATTTTTCTGTATTTTTTCACAATTTTAAAGATCTTAAAGTTTTAAATGATGTTCCTTTGTTTTCTTTAGTATTTAGTATAAATTTAACTTTTTATGCTTTATTTCTTAAGTCCTCTAGACTGCTATTTATGTGTTTAAATAAAATCTTAATAAGAATAATTAAATGAAAATTATTTTCACTTGCAACTTTAAGAAAGGTAAATATGATTTTTGCTATAATTTTAAATAATTTTATGCTAAGGTACAATAAAGATGTAAAGACTAAAGGGTCTTGTATCCTTAAACCTTTGATCCAATTGGCTCTTTCCCTGTAGCTCCGCCCCCTCCAAAACGAGCCCCCAGCACCTCGCTGACTCTGCGATCCAAGTCCATGACAGCTGACCTGGAGGAGATAGGTAAAGCAAACACACACACACACACTCTCTGTCCCTCACACACCCACATCCACACACACACACACACAAACCAAACACAGAGTATAGTCAAACTGTAGGAGTGTGTGTTGTTGACCTTTGCTTTGTCTGCAGCCAGGAGGAGACGCATCGGTGAGTCACATGATGCTGATGGTGGACGGTGTTTCAGTTTTAAATGTGATCTTAGTGTCGTGATGTCAGACTGCGGGGATGATATCGAGTTTGCCTCATGGCATGATGTCATAGTGATGTCATGATGTTTCAGTGGTGTGTGTTTTTAAGTGGTGTATGCATCGATGTAGCAGCGCGGGCCGTAGCTGACGAAAAAACACAACCTTAACAGCATTTAAAGATGGACGACACATCGCCACATTTTCCTGTTTAGCAAAAGTGAAGCCAAAATAGTCACTATCACTATCACCTTTTTTTTTAAACATCAAAATTAAAATATAAGAACTAATTTGGTGACATATCTGATTAACTTTTGTTTGTTATTTTTAGTTTAACCCATGTTATATCTGTTTAAATGACAGGTGCTGCAGCCAGCCATAAGGGGGAGCTCTTAATGTTTTGGCTTCAATTTTGTAAAGTGGTTATTTTGATAGTGGTTTTAATACAACAACAGAAAAAGTTTTCAGATATTTTCTAGTTATTTTCACTCTTTTTTATAAAGCATCGAAATTAACACATGGGTATAAATCCCCCAAAATTATGAACTAACTTTTTTGACAAAACCATGTTTGATTAATTTTTATTCATTTATTTTTTAAGTTTGACCCGTTATGTCTGTTTATATGGAGGGTGAACACTTTATGACCAGTGCTGCAGCCAGCCACAAGGGGGAGCTCTTCACATTTTGGCTTCAATTTTGTAAAGCGGTTATTTTGATCGGGGTTTTTAATACAGTCTGTAGCCAACAACAGAAAAAGTTTTCAGATATTTTATAAGGACTTTTACCTAAATTAAAGGATAATTTATAGATTTATATTGCATTTTGTGGCAAAATCATCAACATTTTGTGATTAATTTTTAGTATTAGATGACGGCAGTGACTTGGAAATAAACAGTTAAGAACACAAGGGAGGTATAAATGCCTTCCTGAAACTGTTTTTGATTCAAAGAAAGTCTGACATCTAAAAAAAAGAAAAGACACTTTATAGCACTGGCGTTATGTCTCAGTCATGCTACGGCCCTGCTAACTGATGTCGTATTTTGCCTTGGTGTCACAGGTTTCACAGTTGGTGTCATGTTGTTTCTGTGGTCGTGTTGTCTTGCCACGAGTTCACGCTGAAGCATTGTTTATTGTTTTCTTGACCTCGTTTGTCCTGTGTCTCCCCGTTTCAGAGAAACTGGACGAGATGTTAGCCGGTCAACAGGAAGTTGTTCTGAGGGCCCGACCGGCAGACGACTTCAGAGCGGCGACGGTGAAACAAAGGCCGACGAGCCGCCGCATCACACAGGCTGAGATTAATGTGAGACAAAGTCAGACGTTAGACTTCTTTGGAGAAGGATTTTCAGGTTTAAACTTCCTGTTTGTCTGTGTGTTTCAGTCCTTGTTTGAGCGTCAGGGTCTCGTTCCTCCATCAGCTCCAGAGAAGAGCACCATGGCTCTGCCCAGAGGAATGTCCAGAACCAAAAGCTTTGGTGAGACAGATACAAGAGTTTTTTCTACCACTTGGATCGACCCATATGAGTTTTTAAGTCCCAAGTTAAAATTTAGAAGATTTAATTTTATGACCCTTTTAAGTAAAGATCGTCTTAAAGCTCCCATATCCTGCTCCTTTTCTGCAGTTTAATCTGGATCATTGATGTCTTCATGAAATGGTAGTAACATGTTTTGGTCCAAAAAGCCAATAAATCTAGCACAGCAGCATTGTTTCCAGGCTCTCATAGCCCCTCTGTTCAGAACGCTCTGATTTAGTGGGCGTGGCCTTCATATGTAAATGAGCCACCGCTGATACCGCCCCGCTCTTCAGCGTCACTGAGAGCGGCGCCACGAGCTCCGAGTGCACAATGTTTAGAAAACAGAGAAGCTCGTTTACCATAACATTACAGGCTAAAACAACAGGCTAACTGCAGCTAAAGTTAGCATCCTGAAGCTAACACAGAGACAGGGGGGACACTGAGAAAAAGCTATAACATCTGCTATAATACGGGACCTTTAACTGACGTTTATCACTTGTCTTTCCCGACAGGCACGCCGGAGGACGACAGGATCACGGCTCTGATCAACGAGAGTCGCTTCCCTCGGAGCTCATCACTCACCGACAGCTTCATCCCTCCTCCTCCTCAAACAGCTCCACCCCCTCCCCCCTCTGCCTCCTCCACTTCCTCAATCTTCATCCTCGACTCCGGCCCTCCTCCCTCCTTCCTCCCTCCCCCTCCCCCAGCGAGAGGGGACGGGCTAACCCGCTCCAGTTTCAAACCAGGGACTGAGCCAAGACTCCAGGAGCTCTCTGACACGCCGTCAAGAAGCCACGCCCACGCCGAGCGGCAGAGGAAGGCGAGGTCAATGATCATCCTGCAGGACATGCCGCCGCAGCTCCAAACTGACGGTCACGCCGCCACGCACACGCTGCACACTGCCACGCACACAGCCACGCACACGCTTCACACCGCCACACACACCTCCACCTTGTCCCTCCACAGCACTAGCCCAGCTCTCGGTCACTCACCCCTGTCACGCCGCCGGGGGAGGCCAATAGAAAACCCTTACGCTAATGTGGGACAGCAGGCTCCGCCCTCCAAGCCACAGAGGAGGAAGTCACCTTTGTTGAAGCAGCTACCTGTTGAAGAGCAGGGTTAGAATCGCTCAGACCTATTCCCTCTCTGAAGTATCTCCTTACATGTGTTTGATTTATTTAGAGATTTATGACGTACATCACATTGCTAGCTCAAATTCCACTTCTCTTTTTGGAGCTTCAGAGCCTTGATTCTCATCTATAAACTCACCATCATCACTCCTAAAAGTCTGACTCCTCTTTCTTTCTTTTCTTCCTTCAGGACTCGGGATCAAAGATCACGATCCGTCCAAATTAGACATCCCCTGTAGCCCCAGCAGGGCGGAGCTGTACCAGCAGCAGGTGCTCTCAGAGCGTGCTCGGGTTCAGGGCCGCAGGTCGTCTCTCTTCCTGTCCGTAGAGGGATCTGGGTCAGAAAACCAAGTCCCACCCCTCCTGACTCAGAGCCACTCCATGGACGACCTGGGAGAGCTTCCTCCACCAGCCCCGGTCCTGTCGCCCTCGCCGACACCTCACACTTTCCTCCACCCTCTGACGGGGAAACCTCTAGGTCAGTCTTTGAAGAAGCATGATCAAAGAAATATTCAGAGGTCAAGCTTTGGGATACCTCACGTAGTAAAGGGAAATCCTGTAGAGGAATTATTTGTTCAACTCGCAACTTGGGTGCAGAAGCACTGCGGAGTATATCACCACTTATACGGATGGTAAACGGCTCCCAGGTTTGTGAAATAGCAGTGAGTATACAGAAGAGATCAGCAAGTGAACAGATATTAAGTGGACAGACATTTTAAGCCAGAGAGGAAATGAAACACACAACTGTCACTCGATGCTCATGACTGCATTATCTGTCAACACTTACCAGACTGTGACAGACCAGGACGCAAACATGTGTCAATAAATCAGAAACCCTCACAGACTGCTGATTTTGAGACCAGGTTCATTATAGAAGAACCAGAAAACTACGTCCAGAGTTAATTATTCACCCGCAGACGTTGCTGGTCTTTCAATGTAAAGTGTGACCGTGTTAACTGGTGACTCTCGGTTGTTAATCACTGATGCTGTTGGCTGAGAGTCACCACTTAGCATGGTCGCTATTAATTAGCACCAGTTGCTCTGTGACGGTCAAACTTGATAGACGTTGCCTCTGTTGTATAGTATCGTTTCTAAAAACCAACCACAAAACAACCGTACACTTTTATGCTGATAACAGGTTGAATTTAGTGTTTAAGAAATGCTAACTTGTCTGAAGCTAAACGCTGCTTTTCGGGTCAAGATGATGATGGTATTTACCATCAGAGTCACAGATCTTTATGATGATGTAGACTGATAATCCCTCTTTACCTTCCTATGGTATCTGTCAAAAAAGGAGGACCAAGGACAGATCCTTGTGGTACCCCACAACTTAAAAGTACGCACATCCTTGAGTTCTACTACCAAAAAGTTGAGCTTGAAGTCAGCCTAAAGATGCTTGTTGAGAATAGCGTTCCTTAAACCGAGGTCAGGGTACTTTGTTTATAGAGGAAGACCTAGAACAGAGCCCATGGGTTCTCCAAAAATGTTTAAAGGAGGTCTAAAGACAGAAACTCAAGGTAGACCAGAGAGAAGGACCTACTTTTGAAAGTCCTGTTACCCCTCACAGTAGGACAGGATTTAGACACACTGTTGTTACCCTAAGGTACTTAACTACCACTTCTCCTGAAGAAAAATAAAGGACAGGCTCTTGAGGTACTAAACAACATAAAGAGGACTAATGGTGCATCTTACAAGGCACCTTTAGTTTGGAGGTATACTACAAGAGGAAAGCGTACCATGGCCAGAATCCACAAGTACCCTAAAAATTGGGTAGGATCCAGGACAGAACCTTGAGGTACTCCACAAAGACAGGGATGAAGGCCCAGTTTCCACCAAGCAGTCCGGTTTAGATCAGTACGGTTTGGTACGGGTTGGCTCGGTTAAGCCTGGTCCTGTTCTTGTTTCCACAGCCAACCGTGCCCCCCTCGTAGTAGGCGGCGTGTAAGCTGGATGCCGACATAATCAGTAATATAATAGGGTGACGCCATAGCAGCTCGACACAGTGTACTCCCCTAAGGGTACAGTAAACAAAGAGCAATGATGTAAGACATCCAGCATTTCGTCTTCTTTGTGATTGGCATGTAGCTCTTTTATACAAAGGGTCCCAAAAAGTGGGACGGCTCGTCTCGGTGATTTGGGGATCTGTCCCAGGATTAGTCAGTAGAAACGCCGTAAAATGCGTGCCGTGCCAAGATGAACCGAACTGAACTGCTTGGTGGAAACGGGGCTAAACATGCAGGCTTGACTCACCATGCAAAACAAGAGGACATCTTGAAAAAGTAGAGGGGCAACAAGAACGAGGACTTGAGGTACCTCACATGATAGAAGAGTATCCAAGACAGAGTTTTTAGGTCTCTCCAAACATTTGGAGGGACTAATGATAAAATATTCTGGTATTTCACTGGTCAAAGGTCAATTAGATGTCAAGTTTGATTTTCTCTTCTCTCCTTAGACCCTTCATCTCCGCTTGCCCTGGCCCTTGCTGCTCGAGAGCGAGCCCTCACAGCTCGCACACCAAGCCCAGAGCCACGACTTAAACATGTTTCTGCATCCACCACACCGATCCCCACCCCAGCTGCAAGCCCAGAGGGAAGACACAAGCGCACTCCTATTCCCACTCCACAGAGCAGTCCTGAGCCGAGATCCAAACGCACCACACCTCAGACGAGCCCTGAGCAGCGAACCAAGCGCACCACTCCCCAGACCAGTCCTGAGCTGAGGCACAAACGAATTACTCCACCGTTATTCCCTGATGGACAGGTGGAGCGTCCAGAAACAGAGGGAGGTGTCACATCCCCTGCCGGGCCATCCCCAGAGCGTTGGAGACCCACTCCTTTGCCAACCCTAGCCAATGAGTCTCACCCTTCCCTGATTGACAGACGGAGAAGTCTCACGGTGGGCAGCTCGGAGGAGGAGGGCGGGACTTACACGGTTACTCTCCCTCCAGCTCTGCTGTCATCCAGCGATGAGGAAACAAGAGAGGAGCTCCGTAGAATTGGCCTGGTAACTCCTCCTGCAGCCTTTGCCAGCCCTCCTGCCCTCCCACCTCCATCCTCCCTCACTTTGTTTTCCCGGCGGGTTGGGGAGGGAGGGGGAGGAGAGGGTCCTGACTCCCTTGGTAGACGAGGAGATGAAGAGGAAGGAGGTGAAGAACGCCTCATTGAAAGCACTTCCCCTAGCTCACTCCCTCCATCCATAACCTTGGCCTCGCCTCCAGCTCCTTCTTCCCCTACCTCTCCTCCTGCTACCCAACCTTCCCCTTCTTCCCCTGCCACCTCCCCAATCGCTCTCAAGCCACGCCTTCGTTCTCCTATCGGTCGGGGCCGCTCTGCACTCCGGGACCCACTGCTAAAGCAATCATCAGACAGCGAGCTCCTCCCCATGGCTGCGTCCTGTTCCTCCCCTTCCTCTCCGCTGTGCTCCTCCCCTACCAGCGGTGGCAGACAGCCGCGTTATCTATTCCAGAGGCGGTCAAAGCTGTGGGGCGGCGGGGACGACCGGGTGGTGGATGAGCGGAGATGCCTCGGCCCGGAGGAGGTTGGCCGTCCTGCAGCACTCGGAGGTCAGGGGTCGAGTTCGGCTGTGGATTTGTCGAACAGGTCGGCATCGGCGCTGGAGCTGAGCGGTAGGGCAGGGTCTGGATTGGATCTTGCTAATCGGCTGCAGTTGCTCAACAAAGACAGTCACTCTCTGGGGGAGGAGCCGAGTCCCCTGGATCCAGGGCGGAGGTCACCAGTAGGAGGTGCCAGGTACTTTAACTCACCTCGTATACTTCCTACTTCTTGAGAGTCCATCTTTGTGTGTTTGCGTGATGGATTGGTAACAGAGTCTGTTGTTTGTGTTATTCCAGATGTGTGGGCAGTGGAGAGAGTAAATCGTAGGTTTTTGTCTCTGGTAAACATTCGTCGTTATTGCTAACAGATAATTCTTATCTGCTAACAACAAACTAAGATGCACCGTCTTCCCAGATGTCTAACAACTAAATCCTTGACATCTCTGTCCAATCAACCCTGAATCAAAAGCTGTTATTTTACCATTTGGTAAACACATTGCCTCAAATAGAGTGTCTTTTACTAACGTGATGCTATGTGTAAAGCTTTGTACTCCTTCACATGTGGTTAGCATGGTGCTGTTGTGGGGATGATGCTTGTTGTGCCCATTTCTGGACTTAAGAGTAAACAAAGGAAGTTGAAGAAGTAGTGCAAGGAATGTGCTGACGTCTACTTTGAAAAGCTGAAGTTTGACAACCCCTAGATTTCATACTGGCTCAGACTTGAAGGGAGACATGTCTGTAGATAACTGTGGCATGTTTGTGTCATTTATATATCCTTTATTGTGCCATAGGTTGTTCTCCAGTCTTGGTGAACTCCACACCATTTCCCAGCGAGGATTTGGAGCCAGCTACACAGTCCGACCAGGAAGCCGCTACCCTGTCACCCGCCGGAGCCCGTCCCCTTCTCCCTCCCCATCTGAAAGGCCTTTGGGGCACACTTCCTCTGGTTCTGAAAGGCCAGACTTGAGCTCGGGTCGAGGTTTAACCATCCTGAAGTCGTCCAGTCTAAGTCTCCCCTCAGAACCGAAGGAAGTCCGTTTTGTGATGCGAAGTGCCAGTGCAAGAACCAGGTCCCGTTCACCCTCACCTTCCCCTCATGCCTCTCCATGCCCCTCCCCCGTCCTTAGTGGGCCCTTGTTGGCCCTTCGGCCATGGAGGCAGCGGCCCCTCAACTTGTGGAATAAATATGATGTAGGTGATTGGCTGGAGAGCATCGGCCTGGCCGAACACCGTCAGCGCTTCCAGGAGCACGAGATCGAAGGCTCCCATCTCCCTGCCCTCACCAAAGACGACTACGTGGAATTGGGCGTCACCAGGTTGGGACATCGAATCAACATCGAGAGGGCACTTAGACAGCTGGTGGATGGTCCCACTTGACCCCTCACCTCTGACCCCTAACCTCTAGACATCCTGAACTGTGACCTCATAACACTAGGCCATCTCTCTGACTAGGAAATCTTAGCACTGACTCTATCTCTAGAACTTTTTACCAACATGGAGCCCAGCTCTCTGATTGGTCTTGTTGACATTTTGGGCGAATCAGCTCTTTGATCAGCCCAAAAGCACTTGAAGCACCAAGGTCTGTATCCAGTTTGAATTATAGTTTGGTCTTGCCAGTTTAAGTTCCTGGAGTTTAACTTGAAATAGCTTTTTTAGGGTCATCTAGGGACAATGTTCCTTAGTGATTTCACTTCTTGTGTTGTAAAGAAGCTGTTTTACAAGAAGTTCAAGCCCACAAATGCCCAAGGAATAGTCTTTTTTTACTTGGTGGAAGCACTGCATTTATTTTCCGCTAGGTTTTTGACTTAAACTTCAATATTACATTAAGTTTTAACCACTTTCCAAAACCGATTTCTGCAAATCTCTAAATTCCCAAAAGCTTGACAAAACAAGTCAGAGGAATCTTGCCTGGCTATGAAATATCTGAGTTTTTAAGCATTCGAAAAAGGCTGTCGAGCCACACTTGCTCTAATTTACTTATTCTTGCAAAGTAGATGTTGATCAATCAATTGACAGTCAGATAACCAATGGTATTTACCATCAGAGTCACATTGCTGAGGCTGAAAGAAGGAATTCATGGTTATCGACCACTGGGCTATTACCAACTCACCCTCTGATCCATGGGTCGGTACTTCTAAATTTGGTGAGCCTCCCATGAAAACTTTTTATCTTTACCACAACTTAGGCTTTAGCCAAGGTCCCCATGAAATTATGCAAATATTCAACATTTTATTAGCATGCTAAGCTAATTTCAGCTGGATACAGAGCTGTTCTGCTGATCTTAACAGTTGATGGGACATTGATCAAAGAGCTGATCTGACAACTTAAATCAAACACGAGACGGGTTCTTCTCTTTGTGCCATTCTGCTTCCCCCGGGTGAGTTTGGTGGGTCTTTGGCTAGAACGATTAGCGAGCCAATTAACAACAGGAGATAAGCTGAGGGTGTTTCTCCATCCTTTGAGAGAATGTACTTTTATTTTCCAAATATCGCTCATGAAGAATTTGTGTTTATTTCTCAATACGGATCATTTAGAATTTATTAATAACAAGTAATAATAATAATAATGATGTGATGGTGATGACTTACAGAGTTTATACTAGTTTGGGTAATGATTTTGAGTTTCTTATGATTTGACAATGAGTTGAACTTTCCAGATCGTTTCAGTGATGTTTTGGAATTCATAATGATTTGTCAATGAGTGTGACTTTGTGCTGATGTGCAGTGTGTTTCAGGGAGAGCTGCAGCAGAGCTCCAACTGTAAACCTCTCTGGTTTCTAACCTGCTTATCGAGGGCTTACTGTACATGGTGCTATCTGTTTAAAGCCATCTGTACAGAAATTACCTTTCTCCTTCCCCTTCTATACTCTCATCATACTAACACCTGAAACTCTTAGGTTAACCCCCTAAAACTTAATCTGTAGTGTTTTCTTTCTCAATTAGTAAATTCAGTTTGGCTCTTTATGCCATAACTGTCATAGAGTAATCACAAAGAACAGGCCATATATGGAGTTCCTTCCTTGCCATATTAGGGATTCCATCCCTGCCATATATGGAGTTTCCTCCAGACCAAAACCAGATATCCCAGAGGCCATAACAGATTAAAAATGTAGTTATGATAGTAATGGCAACAGTAACAGCTGAAAGTGTTTGACTGTATATAGTGATGGACGATGCATCTTCATTTCCTCTCTTTGCACAAAACTGAAGCCAAAAATGAGCCCACATTTGACATCTTGGCCATTTGGAGTCTAAGTAGTAATTGGCTCTCAGAACCAGGATATTGAAGCTACTCCTCTTCCTCTAACCAAAACACACTTTTAATACAGATTTTTGTAAGTTTGAAGCAGACACTCACATCAATGGATACTTCAGAGACATTTCTCTGTAATTTGCTTCCTGAGCCTCGTTTGTTACCGCCAGGCATGGTGTCACACCATTTTTCAACTTAAATGAAAATTGTAATAAAACAAACATTTGGACATAAAATAGCACGGTAAGACTTAGCTATAATGACAGTTACCATGCTTGAGAAAAAAGTATTTGACATGTGATTTAGTCTTTTAGTATGACCCATGTCCCATCTGTTTAAATGGAGGAGGCGGGGCTTATGACCCATACTGCTGCAAGGCAATAGGAGAGCTCTAAACATTTGGGCTTCACTCTAGACTACAGTCTATGATCCTGTCTCACAAAGCTTCACAAGCCCTGGTATTTACAGCTAGCTAGCTAACTAGCTAGCTAACAAATATAGCTAATCAATACCTGATTTTAAGGACACATGTTTCACAAAACAAAAACAAGTGAAGTGTGTCACATTGTTTTTAAAAAGTCAGCCCTATATCAAAAACAGAAGACTGACATCAAGCTGAATTGCTAGCCAACAGCCATGCTAGCTGATGCACTTTATGGATAAAACCCTTCCCATGCTACTGACCTAGCTTGTTACGCTATGGTTAGCAATTCATTTTTGACTTACAAAAACAGGTGTAACCAAACAAGTATCACAAGTTTTGTGGGTACAACTCTGAAACACAACACAAATTTCTCTAAGCATGCATAAACAGAATTTGAGTTAGCCTAACTTAGCATAAAGACAAAACATCTATTACAGTTTATTAAAATGAAAAATACACACCTTCAATAAGTTTTATCTCACAGTATGCGACAACTCAACACTCAGTCCAGCCAAGTTTTGAAGAAAGTAGTGTTGGAATGTGTTATAAGCTAACGCTAAAGACTGCTGATGCTAACTGCTGGTAAAACAAAAAAGGATATATATCTTGTTGTATACATTACTTGCTTTATTTGTTTCATAAAATTGCAAGAAAATACATGAAAAATCCTATTATATCTATGAATTTACAGGAAGGTGTATTTTTATTTTTTAGAACTTTTAAAACTTTCAGTGATTTTTAACAACTTTCAACAATTCCGAAGAGTAAAATTTGTACAAAACTATCACCTACCTTACATGTGACAGTCCCTCCTCCTGATTCCCCTCTGAAGCACAATCAATGTTACAGTGCCTGTCTCCGTGAAAAAGAAATCGACTGCATTTATCCAGAGTTTCCTCTGACTAAGACGCCGAGCCGCAATCATAAATCCCAAAGTTGTACAAGTTTATGGTGCCCTTTTCTGCGTAAAGTTTTATACCTGCTCCTGGCAGTGCACAATGGTAAAGAATGTAAAGTCTATATACAGCACATTACAGTAGACTTTATAGTCTGTATAATATATATTATGGTAGAGTCATGTAGCTATAGTGTAATATATATAAAGTATAGTAAACAATAAATACATATAGTAATATTTTGGTAGGCTGTAGTTTGTAGATATTTATCCTTATAGGTGATATTCACCCCTTGTACACAGCTACACATCTGCGATTTTCATTCAACTGTTAATGAGTTAAAAAACCCCCACATAATCTCAATAATTCAACCTGATTAATGCCACTTTTCACTGATAATAACTGCTGTTTTTAGTGTAAAAAGAGTGTATTCCTTGGAAAATTGAAGTTGTATGTTTTCCAACTGAAAGTAACACAAATCTTGCCAAACTTCTAGAAAATCTGCAAAGCAAGGAAGTGGAGTTGTGCTTTCATATCAGAGGTTGCCACTTGGTCCAATTAGACCAGGGGTGGCCAACCAGTCCGAGACCAAGAGCCACAAAAATTACTGTGGTACTACAAAGAGCCACATCACACACGTGGTCTTACGCACACACTTCCTCTCACACATAAACTAAATGACTTGAAATAAAAATCAGTACATCTATCTATCTATCTTTCTATTTTTCTATCCATCTATCTATCTATCTATCTATCTATCTATCTATCTATCTATCTATCTATCTATCTATCTTTCTATTTTTCTATCCATCTATCTATCTATCTATCTATCTATCTATCTATCTATCTATCTATCTATCTATCTATCTATCTATCTATCTATCTATATAACTAGATAACTATGAGCACATGGGCAGTTATGGGGAGCACATGTAGAGAAAAGAAACTGAAACTTAAGTATCAATCTCATCGCCCAAGAATTAATCAATACTGATCCCAGCGTTGGCATCAACATATCAATATTTCAAATTAATCAGCACCACTACTGATAAAACAATATATATATATATATATATATATATATATATATATATATATATATATATATATATATGTGTGTGTATATATATATATATATATATATATTTTTTTTTTTTTTTAATGAATGGATCAAAGAGCCGCACAACGAAAGGCAAAGAGCCACATATGTGGCTCGCGAGTCACAGGTTGGCCACCCCTGAATTAGACTAATAACAGATGTTGATTCTCCCATAAAGATGTAAACATCAAGTTTTATTTTTCCATATTTTTGAAACAGTGACTTAACTTAAATTTCCAATCGCTTCATGAAGTTTGACCAAGTATCAGGTTGATAGTTTGGAAAAGTGATGATAGTTTTTAGACGCTGCTAAATGAGTCAAAGCAAACTGATGCTTTAAAGACTAAGGGCTCGTACAAACCAGGGAAAACATCACACCTACCTACACACCTAACAAATCCTGTCTGACTTTTAGAGATAAAGTGCCTGTGAAGCTGTTTACACTGGGTGAATATCACATCTATCACGCTGTATGTATAGTATATATTATAAAGGACTATAGTCTACTGTACAGAGTCATCCACAGAGTGTGACGTGGGTCGTCGGTCTCTCTGCAGAGTAAAAACTGAAAGTCATTTAACGGGGAGGTCATGTGACCTCTGAACCTCCGACCTCAGGTCCCCGCTGGGAATCCCTTTGATACGGACGAGAGGTCGTTCCTTTTGTTGATGGATTTCTCAGCCAATCAGAAACGCAACCATCAAAGGTTTTGTATCAGATCATAAAAATCACATCATTTTGAATTTACAACCTCTGACGTTGTTGTTGCTAAAATGACGACAAAACAGTAAAGCTATAAAGAGCAAAACTAATATCAATGCTCCCTTATTAAAGGTGAGTTTATTTCTTCAGAGTTATTTTGATTGTCAAAGTGACGGGTCTCCAAAACTACCTTGTGAAGGATCAGCGAAGCGTCATTACCACTCGCTAAATCCAGAAGCTAGCTAGCTTGTTCTTCCGCTTGCCAACTGAGATCATTGCAAGAAGTCTTTATGTTGAAAAATATTTATCTAAGACCACTGAAATTTTGTGTCTTTGTGCAAAAAGTCCTCAAGTAATCCGAGCAGCAACACTCAAACAAGCTGCCGTAGCATTTATGCTAATAAATCAGAGCAGTAAGCTAGCTAAAGGAAGAGGTTTGCTAGCGATAGATGATTCAATCTACAGACCTTTACCTATTACCTACGAAATTGTGTAAGTTATTCACTAACGCCAACTACGAGATGCTCTGACTAGCTCTGTTGGTGGTGCCTGGATTGCAGGACAGGACAGGACAGGACGTTGCTCTACTTATATTATTAGATACGGTTTGGATCCAACTCCCATATCTTTGCGCGCTAACTGTTTTACTTCCCAACTTTGTGGGCAGCCTGAGAAACATTTTTATCACAGTTACTTGCGATCAGGTCGTCCTTGGCGTTGCTTTTGGTTTTTGTAAATTAAGACATAATTACTGGTGTTTTGAGTTTCGACCAATCAGAATCAAGTATTTTACACAGCCGGGTTAGACAGAAAGATATTATTACTTCACTTCAGTGAACGCCTTCAGTAAAGGCTTCTTTTGCTGCTGCTAATTGAAAGCAATCATAGTTTGAGAGACAGGCACAAACCGGCATCTCAGTGCGAGTATTTACAGCGGTGAAAGGGGCGTCAAAGAACGAGTAAGATCATAAGAAAAGTCGAAATAAAGACCCCAAACGGCTGCCACTGGATACCTGAAAATATTATCGCGATTAAAAAATGCCTTCACCATGATACCGCCTCAGCTTCCTGCTGATTGGCTGAGAATCCTGTCTTTCTAACCTGCGTGTGAAACCTTCCTGCTCCTCATATTCACCTGATTATAATGGTTTTATGGTTACCCTCCCTCTTTTCCTCCCTTCTTTTCCTCCTTTCTAGCTTCCTCTTTTTACAGGATGTTTGTAGTTTCTTCTGGAGTGAGTGGCGTGTGTGTACTTGTAGTTTTATTTTCTTCCCTTTTCTAAAAACTGAAGAGCACACGATGACAACGGATGAGCTCTGAAGCGCAACAAACAGATTGTAATCTTTATAATAAACTGTCATTTATTACAAAGTACTCCCTCTGCCTTCATGTGTGTCTTTTTTTACATCTCGAGTCATCGGGTTTATGACCTCCGACCTTGTTTGGACAAAGAATCCTGAAGCTGAGTTAATGACTGATGAGTTTACCTCAGCCTGGAGATACAATGAAATAAAAGGGAATGACCACACACGGGTTTTGTGTCCACAAACCTGCTGGGGACATAAAACCAGCCGTGACATTAACCTTGAACTTTCCTCGGGTGCATCGTTAACAGAAACAACTTATAACAAAACCAAAACTATGATGTGATATCATGAGGACATGCACTCAAGATAGAAAGTAGCAAAGAAGCCCAGAATGTGGTTTGGAATTGTCTTACTGAGGCGTGTAAGGTCATTTCCTGTCTGGATGGACACGTATGTTGCTCTAAAGCCTGTATAACCTGTAGACCATGTACCTCCACTCTTGACAAATCTGACTCTCTACAAAGTGTCCACATTCTTCCCTGCCTATTAACTGCGTTTGGGAACTAAATGACCAATTGAAAGACTTTTTATTACATCGTCTTGAAAAAAGCGCCCCCTGCTGTGATTTCCTTGAACTGAGACAGACAGGCTGATATATCCGTACGGGTCTCACAACCACAAAATATCTGAGTATTTCTTTTGAATATTCAATTTCTATACAGTCTCAGGATCATCCCACTTCTCTTCAGAGGGAAGGATGGGAGGTCCATGATTTCCTAAAAGAGTGCAGAGTCAGACAGTTTCGCCTGAGTCCATTTTAAAAGTTACAGAAAAGTCACTGAGGTTGCTTTCCTTGTTGCATTGGAGTCAGTTTGATCAAAGATAAGATAAGATAAGATAGTACTTTATTGTCCAATTACCAGCTCATCCATCAACACAGCATCACATTACACTTTAAACGAAGCATATCATAAAAAACATAAACGAGAGCTTGTACTTTTTTTTTGTTTTGGGGCCCCAAAACGTCTCCCTAATGGCAAAAGCTGATGCCCCTCATCAGGATTATAAGACGTGAGAGGTTTTGTCAGTGATACAAGTTCATGCAGTGATCTCCACTACAGAGTTATGTCTGATTGCAGTCATCTGGTGTTTTTTCTTTAGGGCTTTCACTCGTCACCCCACTGTTAATCTCACTTCCCTGGCTTCCAATAGTAGCTCCAATCAAACTCAAAGCTCTTCTTCTGGCTTACAAAACATTGACAAGAACGGCCCCTGCCTACCTGGGGTGCCTCATCCAGGTCTACACTCCTTCTGGTCCACTACGCTCTGCTTGTGAAAGACGCCTGGTGCTCCCAGCCCAGCACGGCTCCAAATCTCTAGCCAGACTCTTCTCTTCTGTTGTTCCCAAATGGTGAATGAATTACCAAACTCTATACGATCCACAGAGTCCCTTTCTACTTTAAGAGATGTCTGAAAACTCATCTGTTCAGGGAACACTTAGACCCTTAATCTGACACCGTTGTCTCTGAATCTCTAAGTGATATTTTGTTCGATTTATTATAAAATCTACAGTTCTACAGTTTCATTTAGCAGATGCTTTTGTCCAAAGTGACGTACAACACAAGCAAGAATTTAGACAGAAGGAAAACCTTAGTTAGTGCAACAACAGTGCTACAAATTTTTCGGCTGCACCTGCTGCCATTTTTTTTTCTGGGAGTGTGGAATAATCAAGCGAACAAACCACAATTAATTGCTGCAACAGTATACTTCAACCTTCAACAACATTCAGTTGTAGTGCTGGAAAATCAATAGACCCTCTGACTCAATCTACCCCTGAGGACAAAGAGGAGAAGAAAGTAGAAAGGGACTCTGTGGATCGTACAGAGTTTGGTAATTTATTCCACTATTTGGGCACAACAGAGGAGAAGAGTCCGGCTAGAGATTTGGAGCCGTCAGTGGGGTGAGGTGTGCTGTTTGGGCTGGTTAAAGACCAGACATGCTGCTGCATTCTGGGTAATCCGCAGAGGTTTAAATGTACACGCGGGGAGGCCTGCTAGGAGGGAATTGCAGCAGTCGATAAACGTGTTGAATTTGTTGAACGTTTTGCTCACGCAGTCTCTGAAGGAGTGGTGAACCTCTGAGAGCCTTTCTGGTTCGCCATCCTTTTTTTTTTACAGCCAGTCCTGTACTAACCTGTTGTAAATCAACCTCATCAGCCTGGAGATGTTCTTCCAGGTTTTTCAACTTTACATAACTTAGTCTTATCCTTTATTCTTTCTGTTTTACCAACCGTTTACAAAAGTTTCTCAACTTTCTCTACTTCTTTTTTCATGATGTCGAAACAGATGCTGCCTTTTACAGTTTGAGCAGAGATGACTTAACACTCTTGTATGAGATTGGCAAATTTATGAGCTAAGTTTGTCAAAAAAAGTTTTAGTTTTGATGAATTTTTTGGGGAAATTGTGTTTTACAAAAATGAATGCAGAAGAATCGTCCTCTGTCGTGTCACCGATCTTACCTACAGGACAGAAAAACCTGCTTTATGCGACCAGAATTTTGCCTTTCTATCATCTATGCTTAATAAATGAGTCTGCTCCTCTACATCCCGCTCAGAAACAACTATAATTTGATACACACACGCCGAGACACACTCAGGTGTGTTTCGATCATTTTGGCAGAAGAGCAGAGACAAAACAAAAAACAAAACGATAAAAACCTGCACGCAAAAATCAAGAAATTACAGAATAACTCAACCTGAGAGTTAAACAAAAACTTTTGTTTGGATCTGTGGACACATTTCAACCAAATCTGAATCCTGATTGGTTGTTACAAACACCTCCTTCTACCTGCGCTCTCCTCACTGGCCGGTTGACTGTTGACCTGCTTTATGATGAGCTGCAGGTCGATGGTACTTTGACTGGAGACCACAGAGCAGGTAGGATCCTCTTACTGTCCATGTGTGTGTGTTTGTGTGTTTGCGTGTGTGACAGTGGGCTTCAGGGAACAAAATCAGCTTAAAGAGTCTCCAAAATATCATTTTTGTTGTGTGAAATTTCATATAATTTGCATCATTTTGAGATAATTCCTACAGCTGAGAGTCAGGATTGGAAGTATTGACACATTTGAGATATTTTCAGATTCTACTTTTTATTCCTCTTGTTTTTTTTTCTGCATATTTTGGCGTCACACAGTCTAACGGTTAAAAAACACATTTTGAGTTTGAGTCTGACTGTGAAAAAACTGCAAAGGGTGGAGTGAGACACAAACAAAGTGAATTCTTTTGTTTTCCACAAAAACATGTTGCAGCTCTTTGATTCCTGTTCAACAACATTTTGCGTTTTACTGGAATGAGCTTTGCTGAAAGGCTTTTAAGTTTGGCCTTTGAGCTTTAATTGTTTGTTGAGAGTAGCCAGCTGATCGAATAAAAATGTAAAGCTGTAAAAACAGCTCTTTAAGGGCTTCTTTTGTGGTTTTATGGTCCAAGGCAAAGTTTTATGGAATAAATTAACATAAAAACAACAACAAAATAAATTCCATCTGATTCCTCTCTCTTTTTGAAATTTTTGCTTTTCTCATCAAGATTTGTTTAAACTATTGTTGAAAAATGAAGCAAGCATATGTAATTTTAAAAAATGCTCAGATTAATTTTACTTTCATTTTTATATTTTTGATAATTTTTGAACATTTTTGCTCTGATTGGTCAGGAAGCTGAATAAAGACAGGAAATAGAGGAGAGTGAGGAAAGACATGCAGTAAATGGTTGGTAACCACTGTGACGAGGATTATTGCCTCTGTACATGGGGCGCACATGTAAATTTAAGAACTTAAAGTTCCCATATTCTGCTCCTTTTCTGCAGTTTAATCTGGATCATTGATGTCTTCATGAAATGGTAGTAACATGTTTTGGTCCAAAAAGCCAATAAATCAAGCACAGCAGCATTGTTTCCAGGCTCTCATAGCCCCTCTGTTCAGAACGCTCTGATTTAGTGGGCGTGGCCTTCATATGTAAATGAGCCACCGCTGATACCGCCCCGCTCTTCCACGTCACTGAGAGCGGCGCCACGAGCTCCGAGTGCACAATGTTTAGAAAACAGAGAAGCTCGTTTACCGTAACATTACAGGCTAAAACAACAGGCTAACCGCAGCTAAAGTTAGCATCCTGAAGCTAACACAGAGACAGGGGGACACTGAGGAAAAGCTCTTACATCTACTCCACAGCACACAGCATTTAAAATACTCACATTTCCAGGGTCCCAGGTTTGTTGGAGGATGGTTGGTAATGCACCTGGATTCAGGAACACATCATTGAGGTAAATTTTGATCATACGTTTGCTTTTGCAGTTTTTCCATCACGACTTCATCTCTGTTTTCCTTGGTCTCCAAAGCCGACATGTCGTCCATCCCTGATCTGATCAAGAAGAAGCGAGATGGAGAAACGCTGAGCGATGAAGAAATCAAAACCTTCATCCAGGCGGTGGCTAAAGAAACCATGCAGGACTGTCAGATCGGTCAGAATAATATTTAGAGACAGCTTCCAGATTCACTGGCTCCTGCACACGTCTCATCACCTGTGTGTTCCCCCCAGGCGCCATGCTAATGGCGATATGGCTGAAAGGAATGGTTGACGCAGAGACCTCAACGCTGACTCGAGAGATGATGTCATCAGGGGATGTGATGTCATGGCCAAAGGAGTGGGCGGGGCATGTAGTCGACAAACACTCAACAGGAGGCGTTGGAGATAAAGTCAGTCTGGTGTTAGCTCCTGCGCTAGCTGCCTGTGGGCTAAAGGTACACATTTACACACACATGTAAACACTCATACACTCATTTTAATCAATTGAGCTGATTAAAAAGCCTCAAGTTTCACCACTTTAATGTTGAGTTAAAAATATTTTTATGGTGGCCATTTTTCTCTGACGCCCAGTATAGGAAGCTAAATGCTAGCATAAAGTCAGACGGCCATGTTCAGGGTGTAAATTGGGTTAAGTGGTAAGTTGCCAGTGAAGAGACCAAGCATTTTACTGACGCACAATACATTTTAGCAAATTTTATCTGCTTACGCTAACACTACCTACCTTGGTTGATGAAGCATATCCATATTTACAAAACATAACACATCAAGTCAGGTGTTAATTTTGGCTAGCTAAAAAGAAGCATCAACAAGATGAGATTACTGAAAATAATCAACCCTTCAGAGTGCTTTAAGTGAAAGCTTAATGCTAATGGAAATATTTTCAGGTAGCTGTAGCATGGAAATGTTAGCTACAGGTAGCCTTGCACCAAATCTGTCCCTGTTTGATGATGTAATCAACACTTAAAGGGGGAGTAATTCAACAAATAAACATCATAAAGCATCAAAGATGACTTAAAAAGAGAATATGAGATCATAAAGTCAAGAGGGAAATGTTTACTGAGTGAATAAAGCGACTGAGAAGTAGGACTGTTTTTGTTTTCTGCCCCCTGCTGGCCTGTGTGAATACTGCAGGTTGTAGTTGCTTCTACACATGCTCTATATTTTAATCCATTACATCAACTCCTCTTCTTATATATGTTAAATCTGTGGTTATGATGTCATAACTCCTGATGTTTGTTTCTGCTCAGGTGCCAATGATAAGTGGGCGGGGCTTAGCTTTTACAGGAGGAACTCTGGACAAACTGGAATCACTTCCAGGGTACAACGTTAACCAATCAGCAGAACAGGTTATAAACAATCTTTGGTTAAAATTTCTCTTTTATTTCAACTTGTTGAAACATTTTTAGGTTGTTACCCATAACTGCTATATGTTGTTCAATAATAGACATTTTAATTTTTAGATTCTGGAGATCCTGGAGTCAGTGGGCTGTTGCATTGTGGGTCAGACAAAGAAGCTGGTTCCAGCAGATCGAGTCCTGTACGCTATGCGTGATGCCACCAGTACAGTGGACAGTTTACCTTTAATTACAGGTATGAACCCATCTTGGATTATATCACAGTGCAGTCATAACATTACCGTGAACTGATTTATTATCTTTTTTGTTTATGTTGAAGGTTCAATCATCTCTAAGAAAGGCGCAGAGTCTCTGAATGCTCTGGTGCTGGATGTGAAGTTTGGACGAGCTGCTCTGTACAAAGACCTGGAGAGTGCTAAAAAGCTAGCACAGTCACTAGTAAGAATTAAAACACACACATCATACCCATGCTAGGCTAACTTAAAGCTACTGTGGGAACTTTTCAGCAGGAATTGAACAGACAGCCCAGCCTCTTTATGGATTACAAGCTTACATGTTTTGGTATTTCAATCACCAGTAAAGATTTCCTGCTTTGTCCACAGGGAGGCGCCAAAGTTAACAAAAAAAAAAAAAAAAAAAAAAACTCAGAGGAGCTTTAATATATTCAATGTGAGTAGTTGGACAACAAGGAGGCATGAGAGTGCTAGTGCCTCAATTATGTAAAAGAATGAGCAGATTTTTAGAAAATAAATAAAAAGAAATATATAAATAAATAATAAATTAATTAATAAATATTTATTTATATATTGTTGATATATATATAAAAAAAATGAAATATTTTTAATCACATGTGCAGTCATAAATTTTACTTTTGAATTTTGAAGGGTCACTTTGTATCTTTGTGACATCTTGTCAAATGTTATATTTCCAATCATATTGCTATTTTTTAATTATAATACTAACACTTATTTAAAACGTGGAAAGTGAAAAAAATGTTACTTATATGCATTTTTTTTTATTATAAAGTTGTTAAATAATCTTAAAATTTTATTAATTCTAATCCTCTCAGACCATTTGCTTATTGTCGGGCTGTTGTGTTATTTCAGGTGAATGCAGGTAACAGCCTAGGTATGCGTACGGGGGCGGCCCTTAGCTCTATGGACGGCGTGATTGGTCGATGTGTCGGAAACAGTCTGGAGGTGATCGAGTCTGTGGAGACACTGAAGGGAAAAGGACCTAAAGACCTGATGGAGCTCGTCACCACTCTTGGTAACATCAGCTGACGCCAAACCATAGTTTTTCCTTTTAATTTACTTAAAGATCAAGTTTATTTATTTATTTTTTTACTTAACTTAAATTAAGTGCTTTTAGATCATTTATTTAAATGGAAAATGGAGAGACAAAAAAATATTTGATTCTTGAGATTTATTGCTGTTTTATAGGTGGTGTGCTGCTGAAGATGACTGGCTCGGCGTCCGACCTATCAGAGGGCAAAAAGAAGATTTCTGACGCTGTGATTGGTGGAGCTGCTCTGAAAAAGTTCCAGAACATGATAGAAAAACAGGGCGTGGCCAAAGAGACAGCTCACAGTCTTTGCTCTGCCAAGACGGATTACTTCAGCATCATGAGAAAATCCAAACACCAGGTGGAACTGAAGACTCCTGCTGAGGGTAAAACCATTAAGATGTGCCCTTTTTTCTTTTCTGCTGATTTATTTCTCTTTCTTAACTTTTGACTTCAGCTGTTATTTGTTAAGTCACTTCCTCTTTAGACACTTAAATTTGACTTATCTAATCAGTAAACTAATCTTATCATCGTTTTCTCCTGCAGGTATCATCGAGGACATCGACGGTCTGGTTCTTGCAGAAATTACTCATAATTTAGGGGCGGGTCGATCAAAGGCAGGAGAAGCTATCAATCACAGCGTGGGGGCGGAGCTCCTGGTGTCTCTGGGTCAGCGGGTTGGGAAAGGTGAGATGTTGAATCTTTGATGGTAGAGATGATCAAATTAGGGCTCGTCTCTGATGCCTAGTTTTGTGTTTTTCAGGTGAGTCCTGGCTGCGGCTGCACTATGACGACCGAGCTCCAACTTCAAACCAGATGAACCGACTGAAGGACGCTGTGACCGTGGGGAAGCAGACAGACACGCCAAAACAACACCCTAGTTTTGTGAAAGAGCTGCTACTACCAGATGCTTTGTGATTGTTGTGTTACGGTAGAAAGTTCTGTTGTAAATCAATAACTAAACGACTGCAAACACAGCGAAAAGCTTAGAGACAAAGACTCAAAATTGTACAAATGATAATGTCAGATTCATTAATGTTTTGCAAACAAGATGAATTATAATGTTTTAAAACAGTGATGTGTCTTTTTTGTGTTTCTGTTGGGCGCAAGGAGAAAAAAGTGTCTGCAGCTTCTGAGCAAAGAGCAAACTTTTTTCTGCTTTTTCAGCCAGTAATGAGTCTGTGTGACCAGCAGGGGGCAGCAGAGGGCTCACAATAAGTGAGTTGATGAGATTTGTTTTTTCTCTTGAATGTAAATCAATCATGAGGGCACATAACATCAGTACAAGACAATAAAATGAGCTCCACTTCTACCTGCTGCAGTATTAAAAGTCTTAAATACACTGATTTACCAAAATTTATATTCCAGTGGGGGAGAGATTCTGATTTTTAAGGGCTATTCTGCAAAATTGAACTGTTTACTTCAAGAACTTGATTTTTTTTGTTGTTGTTGTTGTATTTTGTGTTTTGTTTTAGCCTTAAGAAGCTTTTCAGGGCTAAAAACTGACATTTTAAATGCATATCTGCAAAACAAACAAACAAACAAACAAACAAACAAACAAACAAACAAAAGAAAAACTAAAAACAAGTCAATTGTTGAGAAAGGCCCATCATATTTTTTCATGTTTTCTTGAAAATAATAATAATAATAATAAAATAATAATAATAATAATAAAAATAATAATAATAATAATAATAATAATAATAATAAAGTTAACCAGAAAATTCACCTCATTAGGTCAATAAAATTTAGCATGTATTCCTGAGATAAGATACATTTTTGGATGATCTGATTTTTTTTTTTTTTTTAAATGTGATTTTCTTCAAGTAGCCAAAATAGCAGCAAAAAAAGCAGCTGTCATGATGTCTTCTGACTAATGATAGCAAGTTAACTTAATGATTTGATTTTTGGGATCGTAGGAAGTTATCTCTTTATCTCAGAAACTGTTATCCCAGAACACAAGCTTTCCTTTTTTTAATGAGAAAACAAAAAATAAGCTTATTATATAGTATTATAATGAAATTTACTCTATCTCAAGTAAAATGAAAAAGTAAGATGTGAATAATCATGACCTTTTAGAGCTTCCATAGACGTAGCAAGTTAAGCTGACACATTTTGGATAACAAGACTAACAATCCAAGTAGTGTTTTGTTTGATCAAATTTTCAAAAGACATCATCACATCAAAGTTTCCTTGGGCCTTCCAATTACATTTTTTCCTACACTGCTGTGGATATTTTACAAAATTTGCATCACATGAGCAGTTATAATGATTTTCCGAGGCTGTAGCTGTCTGTAGTTTGACGTGCCAACAACAGAAACCCCCAGCAGCACCGAGCGTTGTGACAGGCAGCCGACTCTGTCATCATGTGACGCTGCAGAGATCACAGAACTATGCAGAGCTCTCACTCTGGTACGAGTTCTCACGCCAAATTGCAGGCGGATTACTGGAACTAGTTCCGCTCTAAAATTGATCAACAGAGGAGTGAGGCGTAGTTTTGGCTCTCAATATATGTAGAAAAAAATAATGAAATAACTTTTTTAGTTAATACGAGATTAATAAGAGAAAATGAGTAATACGTTTGAAATTTTTAGCTTTCGCTGATTGCATACAACCTATAGATGCATCTTCGCTATTATAGACGATCTTTGGGAAGCTAGCCGGCTAACCACTAGCTCAAAGCGACGCCATTAGTTGGGTGAAAAGCAGACATTCATATCAGGTTAAAAGGTGAATTAGCTCATCGTTTATACCCATTTTCCCCACATCCGTAGATAGATATTAGAGAAAGTGGGAGTCGCTTATGCTGTCGAGGTGTTTTTGTCCTCATTTGCTGTGTTTTGTTGAAGTCGGAAGCTGATGTGAGCTGCGCAGGACTTCAGAGGTTAGCATTAGCAGCGCTAGCTTTATAACGCTTGTTTTGATAAAGCCGAGGACTTCTTTTATACCCAGCACCTGCTATGGCTGCCGGAGGGACGGGCAGCAAAACCTACTCGTTCAAGGTGGTGTTGTTGGGGGAAGGCTGTGTGGGGAAGACATCGCTGGTGCTTCGATACTGCGAGAACAAATTCAACGACAAACACATCACAACTCTACAGGTAAGACACCCAGGGAGCTGCTGCTAACTCGGACTAGCCTCCAAACTAGCAGGCTGGCTAAGCTGCCTGTGAAGGTGTGTCAGTCGGAAAACCTGTTTTTTTCTGTTTCAGTAGAAGTGAAAGCAGAAGGCGGCAGGGTTGTTCTACTGGGGTGGCCGAGGTGGCATGGGGACCCCTTGACGTCTGATTGGCTATCCAAAGTGCCATCCTTAGCTCCTGAGCTTTGATTGGCCAATTATCTTTTTAGAGGCGGGACTTCTGTTAAAAATAAAAATAGTGGTAATAACCACATAAGAATAAACCATTTTTAAACTAATGTTGCCACATACTTGCAATCTGAAAAGTAGCATAAAATGTCTGGTTGTTCTATGGTTGGTTATCAGAATTGATTCTATACAATGGAGTCAAATTTTATTAAAGTCTGACACAATCACAATTTTTACAGAACAACAGGTGTTTTGGAGTTTATAGTGACCATGCTAACTGGACCTTTAGCTGAATATGTAACTGAATGACGTTTTTGAGCCGAGGTTATGACACAGTATGATGCTTAAGACTCAATATAGAGAGACACCTGGCTAGTTCGGGGCAGTTTTTGCAAAACAGCGAGCGCCCTCCCACTAAAGTCCGGTACATTTGTGCGTATTTAAACACAGCAATTGTACTGGGATGCAGGACAAAACAAGTGGGTCAAGATTGTCAAAATATAGTGGTCTGCAACAGTTGGCTAATTTTTGTTTCCCCTGTATCGGAACAAAAAAAATGAGCCACAGTGTGAATACACCCCAAATCATCAGGGTATATCATCAAGCTAGTAATAATTAGGGGTGTAACGGTACACAAAAAACAAAGTTCGGTACGTACCTTGGTTTTAGGGTCACGGTTCGATACATTTTCGTTTTTTTGATTTTGTTTATAATGAAAGAACAAAGCATACACGGATTATGTGGCTACAGAAGCTCTTTGATATTCATCTTCTGATTGGCTCACTGTGAGACATCACGTCCACATGATATGCACAGCCCACTTTCTTCTCGAATATTAAAACACCTTCTCTGCTCAGCCAATCATAGACGAGTAGTCGTGAATATTAAAGAGCCATGTGCAGCGGCTAGCATAAACTTACTGTACTCGTTCGGATACAGCACTGTACCGAACCGAACGGCCTTATGGAGCGGTTCGGCACGGATACATGTACCGTTACACCCTTAGTAATTATGCTACTTATCAACCTTAAAAATACAAAATCATTATTATCATTATTAAGATATTTGATGCAGTTGTCTGTCTGGATGTAGAAAATCAGTCCACATTTGGTGCCAGGCAGGTGTTAACCTCAGATCCTGTTGTGGCTCGGATGTGACTTTGTCGGGTCATCAAACAAAACCACCTCTGGTTTTGAGTCTGGATGTTGGTGCAAAAACTGTTGGGTAAAATCCAGCAAATTCAAAGTTTTAAAGATGATTTATAACATCTTCAACTGGATCCTGAGGCTGATAAGTCTTCAGATGTGAGGAGCTAAAGCAGAGATAGAAATGGTTAATGTATGATATACTCTACATTTATTTACCAGATAACCTCTGAAGGCCTGTGTAGGTGTTTGTCAGGGTGGGGTTGTTTTTGTGGCTGTCACTGTGTTTGTGTGTTCACATGTTGCTGTGCTTATTGCGAAATAGAAACGGTGTCTGAAATAGCAGCTGAGATTTTCTGAGGTGACAGAGGTGAAATCCAAACACACCTGCAGAGAAACACATTCCTAATATCAGGGAGTGTAACAGCTTTGACTGAGAGGAGCCGTCACATCTGACGCCGTTAATAATCAATGTTTCCTTCATCAATAATTAAACACGTTCCCCGGCCTAATTTCTGAACGTAAACTATCACTACAGCAGAAATCTGATTTGTTGACAGAGTGAACGCTGCTCTCTATGTGGCCTCAGTTTCTCATCACATTATTTCCTCTAAAACACATGACGTTTGCTTTATTTATTCGTTAAACCACTAAACTAAATGAAAGATCACTCAAAAGTTAAGTTTTGGTTTCACTTCCTCTTTTTTTATCACCCACTTGTGCTCATTTTTGATAGCCTCCTCTCTGTTTCACTGAAGCTATATTTATCTAACATGTAAAACTTATTTTATGCTTGTTTTGATGGATTCATGTCAGATGTGAGAGTAGAAACTTGACACTCTTTCGTCCTGAGGTGGTGTCTCTGTTTTGGAAGAGGTTGACTCAGACGATCAGGTTGTTTTTGCGTTGGACGATGAGCTGTAAGAGGAAATAGATATGGAAAACATTCAAAATGCAAACCTTATTTACATAATCAGCAGTGATAACAAGCGTCATGGTCTGTTTGTTTGAATATCTTCTTCAAGTCTCAGAAGCAGCTGCTCTGTGGGTCTGTTTCTGTTTTTGGTTGTTACACTGCTGCGATCAGGTTTCAGATTCGTCCCTCTGACTCTGGACTCCAGGAGGGAGAATCGGGGTGAAAATCCAGGAAGTATGATGCAGCGTTTCCATGTGAGCGTCCAGTGATGGAGCGTCAGTAATGACTTACAGCCGCTCCCTTTGAATCGATCCCTACGCTGGGTCCACGGAGCACCAGTGGTTGTTTTTGTTAAAGATGGTGTTACGTTCAGACACTTCAGACTCTGTGACGTCCCTGTGGATTCTTTTGAAGGAGCCTGGAGCCAAAATTCCCCCAGAATTCTTTGTGTTGTGTTTACTTTTAAGATCAAGTGGCTGCAGATGGAAAATACTGGATGAAAACAACTCAAGTTCTGTCATTTGTTGTCACACAGCTGATTCTCGTCTTTCCTGCTGCAGTCAAGAGTGTTAAACTAGAGTGATTCATGAAAATGCTTTCTAGTGAAAGTATTTTAAAACACTCATGTCATTATGTGTGCTGACAAAGGCCCTTTCACAGTGGCTCTAAAATGTGCTATGCTGCTACAATATCTACTACCTGGATGTAAACAAGCACAACAACAGCTGGCGTCTTGTAGTGGAGCTTGGTTGAAAATTTGGATTTGAATTTATGTCTGTCTGAACTGACACAACCTCTGGACTAGCATCATGTAGACATTAAAATACAAGTAGGACTGAGAGCTAGTGGTGCTAGCACTGCTAACTTTAGCTTCACTCAGTGAACCAGTGTGTCAAAGAAATGATTTTAAGGCAGTTGTCTAAATGTTTTCTTAATAGAATAGAATAGAACTTTATTGTCATTGTAACAACTACAATAAAATTGAAGTCACAAGAAAACAAAAGTAAGAAAGTGTATAGAAAGTGCAAAAAGCTCCATAAGAAAATAGATGCTGACAGCTTGTCCATCATTGTCCAGTCAGCCAGCAGGTGAATTTCTTCCAATGTGGCGTTGGTGTCTGGTGTTAGCTCTGTTAGCCATTTCTGTGAATAGCATGATGCTACTCTGCCTTCTGGTATTCCCTCTGTTGCTGGGTTAGCACAGCTAGCTCGTCCATCTTATTGGAGATAGATCTTACGTTCCCAATAACGATAGATTGAAGGACAGGTCCGTGTCGTCACTTCTTAGCTCACACCTGAGAACCAGCGTGGAGAAACATCCGGCCTTGCACCAGTTAGCATTGACAAGCTACAGGCTGCTAACAGCTGATTTCACATGTAAACAATGCAGCCATGGTTACATGTAGGATCTGCAGACAAACACAGGAGAAAAAATTAGTAAAAATATCACTGAAGCCACAAAAAGTTTGGTGTCCATGTCCAACAGATGAGCCGTACAAAGTAATGATCCACTCCAAATACAAAGATTACGAAAAAGAGACGAAAAAAATTACAAGAAACGGTCAAAGAAGAGAGACCTGCTGCAACAGGCAGCCATAGCCAACAGGGCGGGGCCAGCAACCTGTTGTTGCCTAATGTTAACTAACATTGATAACCTAACCTAATGTTACGACAATGCTTGTTTTAGCATTGTTTCAGCAAGTTGTCCCAATCTTCAATATCCAATAATCAATCTGCGATTGGCATTTTAGCCAATCACCTCGGCTGATTTTTAGCGTTTGTTATTTTTTTTTTTACAAATCATTAATCACCAAAAATGAGCAGCTCTTACCTCTTGCGCAGAAGTTATCCTCGGCAAATTTAAGTATCAGATCAGGACTCAGAATCGGCATTAATTGTCGTATATTAAGAAACTGGATCAATCAGGATTGGGAGCCAAATGCTGATCAGGACATCCCTAAATATTAGTCTGAAGCATAATATTGCTGTTTCTTTTATTTTTAGATTAATAAATGTGCTCAATTCATCAGCGTGGAGTGCAGTTTTCTTTCCAGGGATACCTTGGCTCTTGTAGCATCCCCCTAGTGGCCACTTGAAGAATTTCAGCTTTTTTACCCTTCAGTGCTGTCTTCTTCTACATCTTTTTGCCTTATTAAAAACCAAAACCAGAATCTTATGACGCTCTTTGAAGTGTTTTCCAAGCGGATAAAATCATGACTGCTGTTTTATTGTCAGTCTGCTCATTGGTCCCATTAAGAAATGACACAGTTTTTGACTCACTTAGCGTATGATGTGTGTTAGCATTAGTCTCTGGGAAAATGAAAGAACGAGCTGAATGAACTAATTGTTTCCACTATCCTTTCATCTTCATTTTCCAGAATAATTCATTAAAATAGTTTCATCTTGGCAGAATGTGTCAGTGTCGTGTAGAGACAGTCGACAGTTAAATTTTACGGAGCGTAAAACTGAGAAACTTTGAAGCTTTGTGGTGAAACCAATCAATGGGTTGTAAAGATTTAAATCTTTGTAATTTAATAAATAAAGAAACTAAATATCTGTTTTAGACTTTATCTGAATAATGACACAGAAAGTTAAATTTATAGAAATAAAGCCATTCCAGCCAGATATGTCTAAACGAAGCACACAGAGTTTCTTCTTCTTTCAAAAAATGCAGAATTTAACCTCTAAAATGTGGAGGAATCAATTCAACAGCTGCACAAATGGAAAAGGACTTCTGTTGACGTGTGTGCTGAAGTTCCCACAATGCAGTGGGTCATGGTTTATAGTTGTGTAACACTTCACCTGTGTGATGACGCATTTGGATGATGATTCATGAGCAGACTGCACAGTGAAACACTGAGTGTGTTTGTTTTATTGAGATACTCGACCTGGATTTAACCATGACAGACTGATAAATCCATTAACCTGACGGATATTTATCCCCTTTGGCGATTTCTGAATGATTTAATGGACGTTTAGACATTTCCGTCACTTGTTACACTGTAATAATTAATCTCTCTCAGGTATGCAGGAAGAAACGTCATACTTTGATAACCAGCCAATGGCTCCAATCCAATCCAACGTTATTTGTTAAGTATAAAAAAACTGACACAGTTGACCTAAGTGCTGTACAGAAAAATTAAATAATTAAAATGAAATGAAATGAAATGAAATTAAATGAAATTAAAATAAATTAGATTAAATTAAATTAAATTAAATTAAATTAAATTAAATTAAATTAAATACATGGCCAACAAGAGACAAAAGAAACATTTTATGGGGGAAAAAGAAAATCTAATTATTTAAAACATTTAACATAATTAGAAAACCATTAAAAGCACCAAAAGAGCAATCAAATAATAAAATAAAATAAAATAAAATAAAATAAAATAAAATAAAATAATAAAATAAAATAAAATAAAATAAATAGAATTGGGGATTACTGTGTGTTAAGAGCCAGAGAAAAAAGGTGGGTTAACAGTAATGAGATAGTACGCTGATCTGGTGCACTTGGAAAAATGTGAATATATTGGGGGGGAAAAAAAGAGAAATAATGTAGAATTAGCAAATTCATTCAAAAATAAGATGTTTTCTTGTGATAGTTTCAAATTTTTTTAGAATTTTATTTTCTATATCATTTGAGTGACGACTATAATCAAAGTAAATTAAAATAGTGTACAATACTTGATTGTTTAGCTTTCAAGTAATAAGTCCAGGATATCTAGAAACTTAATTTACCTACAGAACTAATGTGAATTTTTTTTTTTTTTTTTTTCACAATATTCAAATACTTTTAGATTCACTGAAACAATGGTTCCTGAAGTGGGCGTTGTGTAATGTCTTATAAAAACAAAAACTTTTCCAAATACACATTTATTCGTTAGAGAAAATAGGAGTTTAATTCAAAGATATTCGATTTTATCAAAAATTGTTTTGTAGCCTGAAGTAGTGATGGGTACCTTTCACATCTGAAATGATACAGTACCCGGTGCCCGGTACCTGGTAATCAATATCGGTACTCAACAGTACCAACTTTTGGTACCTTTTTGTGTTTATGTGGTAAAAATATTAATTAATTATATATATAAAAAAATATTGTATATATATATATATATATATATATATATATATATATATATATATATATATATATATATATATATATATATATATATATATATTTATTTATTTTTCTTTTAATTTTACGTATTTATTCTTTAATATATAGTTGGTACTTATAAAAGTACCTAATTCTGTACCCATCCTGGGTCAGAAGACTTAACCAACATAGATAGTCTAGTTTTGTAGTGAGCAGCCAAATTTAGTATGTCAGACCTTTACATTTGAGGTCGCTCCTTTTTGCCAGTTTTGAGATTGGCCTTTTAGTGTAAGAACCCAAAAATAAACTAATAATAAAAAAAGGGTTTCGCTAAGTTTTTTTTTTTTTTTTTGAGGACATATGTTGTGTTGAGAAATGTGCAGTTTCTATGCAGGTGTGTAGCCCTTGCTTGTTTCATATGTTTTCTACAAGAATGTTTGTTGTACATTTACTAATAAGTTATTAAAAGCTTTAAAAACTAAGAGAAGATTGTTTTCTCAACATTGTTTTGTGCTGAAATTTGACCTGATTTAAACTTTTCCGGCTGATTCTTCTCTAGATGAGCTAAAAATGTAACTCTGGGGACTCCCCGTTGAGGTTTATCCTAATGTTTATATTACATGATAATAAAATCAAGCTTTATTTGTGGAGCAAAGTTTTCAATTCAAGATTATTGCACTAATGTGATTTCCTCTGACTCCAGTGAGACAAAGATGATTTAAACTAACAATGTAAAGATATTTAAAAAACCTTCAAATTGGTGTAAAACAAAAAAAATAAAGATGCAGAATAGAAATAAAAAAGACAGACTCTAAAGAATGTGATTCTGCTGGAGAGAAAAAGATAAACTAAATAATCCCTAAAGCAACAACAGAGAAATAACAGCGTAAATCTGCTCAGTTTGACCTTATTTAAGGGTCAGAGCACATGTTCAACAACACAGCCGGTCAGCTGATGGAGCTCACACACATTCATGCTCTCCTTCCTCCACATGAACTGAGTTTTTAACTTTCCCACTGAAGAGTCAGAGAAATCAGGAGGAGAAACCCTCGACCTCTCACCCAGAGGGACTTTGACCCTCTGGGAATTTATCAGTGCTGTGTCAGGAGCAGCGCTGGTTGGAAACTCTCACAGGTTTAAATTAAAGTAACGAGTGTTTGATGTTAGAGTTTGAGAAGAAACTGAAACTGTTGCTTTACACTTTTTCAGTTTTACGGATCATGTTGCAATCACTGTGTCCGTCAAAGATGATTTTCATTGTGTCCTCTTCTTCCTCTGCAGGCGTCCTTCCTCACAAAGAAGCTCAACATCACAGGAAAGAGAGTAAACCTGGCCATATGGGTAAGACCTGTCTCTGCTCTCAAACCTGCAGGAAACTCTGAAAACAGATTATGAGCTTTAAAAAACACCTCTGTGTGTGTGTGTGTGTGTGTGTGTGTGTGTGTGTGTGTGTGTGTGTGTTTTTTCAGGACACAGCAGGTCAGGAGCGTTTTCACGCGTTAGGTCCAATCTACTACAGAGACTCCAACGGAGCGATTCTAGTCTACGACATCACAGACGAAGACTCCTTTCAGAAGGTGAAACATCACTCTGTGAACAAAACACGATACTTACACATCACTTCTTTGTTCCTGTGCCATAATTCAGTTTTTATAAAGTCAGTTTTTACATTTAAAGGTGTTTCCTCGTGTTTACAGGTGAAGAACTGGGTGAAAGAGTTGAGGAAAATGTTGGGGAACGAGATTTGTTTATGTATAGTAGGTGAGTAAAACAAACTCTCTGATGCAAAATTATCCTTTCACGGCTTATATGAAAAGTTGGGACATGATGCGTAACAGTTAATGTCATTGTTGATGTCGTATTGAATTTGATGTCAGATATGTTTCAAAAAGTTGCACCAGGGACGACAAAACACAGAAAAAAAAATGTGACATGTAAGTAACATGACTGGGTATAAGAAAAGACTCAGTTTCTCAGGAGCAAAGCTGGGGAGAGGTTGTGAGAAACTGCGTGAGCAAATTGTTCAACAACTCCAAAATTATGATTCTCGGCCAGAGACGGCAAAAAATGTATCGTCCTTCCATAGTTTTCTGCCTACAACCCACAAAATAGTGGTGTGAATTAGGGCTGCAACGATTAGTCGACATAATCAACTCGTCGACTATAAAAAAATTAATCGACATAATTTTTTAATAGTCAACGCGTCGTATTATTGTTTTTATTGTTGTTGTCACATGGTGAAATCAAATACCAGGTGTTAATACTCATTTGTAACTTCAGTTCACAGCATGAGGTGCTGTGTTATTGGATACTTTTATGGGAAAAGATCACTAAGTTCATACGTGAGGAATATTGATGCGGAAATATCTCCACTCCCAGAGAGCGCTGTGCGCTGACGGAGGCTCTGCATCTCTGGTTTGGACAGCCTGACAGCTCCTGGAGTTTGGCGCCTGATAACGTGATTTAGAGTCTCCTTCACTCTCTGTTACAGACAGTTTTTCAGGATCTGAGCCACAAACTAGTGTCAAAACTCCCCTAACTTTTGAAAAGAGAGGACATTTATCTGAAGGAGCTCTCACTCTCGAGCTCACACTGCACCGGTAACACTCAGCGGGGAGGAGGAGGGGCAGAGTGCGCATGAGCGAAGTGGAAGTAGCGCATGTAGAGAAACAAAACTTAACGCGCTGGGAGAGCGTCAGAGTCAGGCGGGATCATACAGAGAAAAGCCTCTATAAACAAATAAACATGAGAAAACAAGCCCAAAGTCACTAATAAGCGGTTTGTCCAACACTGCATACAACAACTTCATTTCCCCGTTACCTGCTCCATTTATTTTGAGATTTATTTATTTATTTATTTATTTTTTGTTTGTTTAGTATTTATATTTTTTTATGTCATCATGAATGAAATAAAGACAAACAAACATGACACAGGGCTGACCAATCAGAGGAGAGAACCTAACTCTGGGTAAATGCAGTGAAAATGCAACACACAGGTTGAATTATAAAGGTCTGCACGTTTTACAGGCCAAATTAGGTTGAAACACAAAATAATTGTGATAAGTCAACTAATCGAAAAAATAACCAATAGATTAGTTGACATTAAATATAACCGTTGGTTGCAGCCCTAGTGTGAATAACCAGCGACCTCCTCCTGTGGAAATACAAGTATAGGCCGATCCAAAAACAGACAAGAATTAGGAAAAAAAACCCCACTGATGATAACTAGGGTCCATTTATCACATTTTTCTGGACTATCACCGATCTGTAAAAAGCCTGACCTGCAATGTTCCAGTCTTATTTTATTGAAAATCATTGAACAATACCTGTGAAACAATCAAGTCTTTATGTTTTAACTTAAACAACCAATAAAGTGTCCTGAGTTTTAGGTCTCAGAGCAAAAAGCAACAATGGCTGGCTGTCAGATCTTCCTGGAGGTTTATAAGATCTGTTTCATATATAAGGACGGGCTGATCACCAAAAATTAAGGACATCGGCACTGATCATTGAAACATGCAGCTGTAGATAGTTCGTTATTTTGGAAAACATTTCATGACCCCTTGTTTGTGTTCTGTGACCCCCAGTGGGCCCCGACCCCCACTTTGGGAACCATTAACTTGTTAGCACCTGACGTCTTTAAAGGTTTCTGAGATTCTGGAGAAATGTCACTAAAAATTGGACTTACCTGTAAAACATTTCTGTGTGGTTGTGATTTTCAAGGTCTAACGGACGTGACTCTGTAGTGGAGGTCACTGCATGGGTGAAAATCACATCCAAAAACACGTCTGTGAACTCAGTTAATTGCTGTAAGAAATCATTTCAGATACAGTGGGAAAACACTCCCAAAAAGTTGACATTATCTTGGAAATCATGGACACCACAGAGAAGAAACAACAGCCGACCTTTAGCATTTCGCATCCTAACATCTCTTTTCAGTCTGCGCTGTGAACCCAAACAAAACAAACTTTAAATTTCAGCCACACGGCAGAAGCAGGAACTTATTTTTGACACCTTCCTTTTTGTTTTCTAGAGTAATCCCTGAGAGCTTTTATTTTTGCAACATGATGCCTCAACTTCCCTTTATTTTGATGATGCAGTATTTGCATTAATGGATGAAGCTGTTTCAGATCAATATTTTAATGTTCCTTCACCAAAACCATGAAAAACAACCAAATAACTGTGAAAATGTAACAATAACTTTTCACTCAGTCTTTTCCAACAGCTCTCTCCACAAACCTCACAAACACGTCTCTGTCTGAGCTTGTTTTCATGTTTTTGTCTCAGCCTCTGCTCTGTTTGCCTCGTTGCTATAGCTCCTTAATATTCCCTTATTCTCTGCATGTGGCTTCGAAAGGGGAAATCTGAAAAGTTTGAAGCAGATTAAGTTGTTTTGATACTTCTCTGCTCATCATGTGTTTCATTGTGAGGGCGTCATTAATTAAGATGCTGCTTTATGATAATGTAATTTAAGTGTTTTTCATAGGGCAGTAAATCACATGGGAGAGGTTTCAAAGAGATTTCTGAACAGTGGAGTTTGAGTGTGTGTCGGACTTTCCCCGAGCTGAACTGACGATTAGAAATGAACGTGTAAAATCACTCAACGGTTCAGGAGAAAAGAGGAACCAGCACTTCTTCTGTTAACGACGGCATCAAGACTCACTGGTGTAAAGTGAGCCACCCCTCTTTAATATATATATATTTTCTAAAAAGCAGATAGACTCTATGCATAAAACAAACAGCAAATTATCTTTGCATTGGTTACTTTCTGTTATTGTGTAACTTTGACGTTTAAAAATCAGATTTTGGTCCCTGCTCAGTGTTTCTGTAATGTTTGACCAGCATTTCCTGTTTCCTTGTACTGTCTCCTGAGCCTGACTGTAAAATGATGTAAAAAAGTTGTTTCTGCTTAAAAAGACAAAAAAAATCTCCCTCCCTTACTAAAGAGCTTAACCTTTTCTGTAACAACTACCTGAGCCTGTCAGGGACAAAAAGGAGAACTTGTATTGGCGTTGTGTTTGTCTTAAGACTTTGTTGCTGTTGATTCAGAGTCATTGCACAAACACTCTTGAGGACTTTGCTCCTATTAGGCAAATGTTACAGCCTCTATCATGCATCACTATCTCTCATATTGTAAATGGGTGTCTGGATTGCAGGACAGGATGTTGCTACTCTTTTCTCTATCAGTGATGGGTGGAGTCCAGTGCCAAAAAACTGCCATTTCCCTACTCTCAAGACCAGCTTTAATCAATGTTATGGCAAAAGAAATAAACCATTCTTAAAAAACATATTAAAGGTTAAAAATCAAGCTGGGAGGAAGTGACAAATGTTTGTCCAAAATATGAAAACACACCTCTTATACCTCAAAATGTTAGCAGTAAATCTTGGAAAACATATCACCCCCAAACTTCCTGAATCACCCACTGATTCCACGTTAGTTAATCTGCTGAATCAGAAAATAACTTTCCTCTGAAAGGCTGAAAACACGTCTGTTGTTGAAGGCGGTGAGCAACTTTGATTTTCATGACATGCTCGTAGAGACTGAAACTGAAAGGTTTCATGGAATTGTGTGTCGATTTCTCGGCCAAACTGTATTTTGTAGTTACTAACAGCTGCCACCAGATGGCGGTGTATTTTCTGAGGGACAAAATCGGCAAAATTTAGAGGATGAAAGTCGGTAAACTAAAAGCACAGAAATAGCAGACACAATTACGAGTTTAAGCATTAAAAAAAATTTAAAAATGAAGGAAACAAAAAAAAATGATGTTGTAATGATATTTCAAAAAAATATATTTTTACGTTTACAAGAAATGTAACTTAAATTCTTTTTGGTTAAATATGTTAAAGAACAAAGATGTAACTATTTCGAATAATTGGGAAAAGAAACTGAAGTTTGAGATTTAGGTGAGAAATTGACTTGAGAGAAAAAAAAACTAATAAAAAAAAACTTTAATTTTCAACTAAATAAATTTTCTTGGGAAAATTTAACATGATAAAAAATTAAAATTAAATTGAAAAAGATCTTAGAATATTCTCTGAAATTCAAGTCATGTTCAGAATGAAATGCATAAAAAAATATTTAAAAAGGAAAATATGGATTTTTTTTGTTGTTTGATTAAATATGAAAGAGGTTTTTTGGTAAAGATTTTGTGCCCAAGTTTGGTGAAACATAAAAAAGCAACTTAAAAAAATAAAAAATTATGACACTTAAAGGTGGATTTAATTAAAAAAAATATTTTTTTATCAAAATGTTCATCTGTAATTGTAATATTAAACTAACTGAAAAAAATATTTTGTGTAAAAGAAAATTTTAAATTTTTTTAGGGGAAAAATAGTTTTTGTGCAAAAACTTACATTTTTTTCAGGATGAGATTTTCTGATTTTTTTTTTAACAATTTTTTTTATTTTTATTTTATCTTATTTCATTTTTTTGCCCAAGTTGGATCTGAAAACTACTTGAATTAATCCCAGACTCATTACACATGGTACCTAAATGCACCATTGTAACTGTGACGGAATGGAAGAGTAGGAGAATTTCCATGCGGGACATGAACTCAACATTGCAAGGTTGTATATTGAAGAATAAATATGTTAAGTTGAAAAAAGTATATTTTATTATTTAAAAAAAAAGATATTTTTTACCACACAAACACAAAAAAGTACAAAAAATTGGTACCGTCGAGTACCGGTACTGATTGCCAGGTACCGGGCATCATTTCAAATGTGAAAGGTAATGTCCTGAGTGTTTTTATTTCTCAGCTTCAGACTTTTAGGCCATGTTTCCCACCCATCTAAAAATGTGTTTTAATTCTTTAAATGGATGAATTTTCTTTTTATTTGGTGGAATCGTCTGTTATCTGCCATTTTTAGCTCAGTTTAACAAACTCGTGTGCCTCCAGGTGTTGAAATTTAACTTTTTTTTCTGTTTTTGTTTCCTCTCCAGGTAATAAAATTGATCTGGACAAAGACAGACACGTTTCAGTGGAAGACGCCGAGAGGTAAGAACACAGCGAACACACACAGACTTTGTTAGCGATTGTTATTTCAGGTCATTTCTCATATTTTTGTCTCTTTCTCTGCAGTTACGCCGAGTCAGTGGGAGCCAAACACTACCACACATCAGCCAAGTTAAATAAAGGCATCGAGGAGCTCTTCCTGGATCTCTGTAAAAGTAAGAAAAGACACAAAAGCTCAGAGTCAGAGGGTTTTTCCAGATTAATCAGGATATCAGGAGTTTTTTGGAAGCGTCAGAGAAATCAAAGTGAAACTGATTCCTGCGTTTTTTTTAATGTCTTTGTTTTTGCTTGTGTTTCAGGGATGATGGAAACGGCTCAGGCAGACGAGAGGTTGAAAGGTAACGGAGCCAGCCAATCAGCATCGAGTAGGCGGGGCGTACAGATCGTCGATGACGAACCACAAGCCACGCCTGCTGGAGGATGCTGTTCCTCTGGCTAACACACACACACGTACCTACACACACACACTCAGACACACGCTCTCTCTGTCATACGTGCTTGCAGACTCACGGTGTCGGTTCTAAAATCTTTGAATTAATCCTTTAAAATGTTTCTGTTCGTTCAGCACCGCCTCTGCTGCTAAGGAGCATGGGAAATCTATTTACAGTGGTTTTATCACCGTTCCCTTCAAAATAAAAGTAACTTGTGATTAAAATGGGTGTGCTCTCAGATCTGAACTTAATGAGAATCATATTTTCAGCACTTTGATTACAGAAACTCTCCGTCTTTAAAAAACTAAAAAACTCTGAGGAGAGAAACTAACGTCAGACTCCAGCCGAGGTTCATGTTCCTCTGCGCTACACACACACACACACACACACACACACACACACTGTACAAACCTCCATCAGTCCTCATATTTATCTCAGAATATAATCATTTCCTGTTTTCAACCCCAGAGGAGCAGCAGGCTGAGGGTTTGTGGTGCAGCGGCTCCCCCTCCTGGAGGGAAGTCACACTGCAAGAGGATTATGTAACAGTGATTTCAGCTCAAACCTCAAACAAAAAGATTAAAAAAGAGAATTTTGGGAGTCTCTGAAAATGTTTCAGCTGCTTTATTCTAGTTTCATTCATTATGAATTATGAGTAGATGAAATCTGTTTAGTCCAACCATAATTTTTCTGTATTATTTACAAATAAATGATGGAAAAACTCCACTCACCACACAGGTCTTCATCTTGAAATAGGAACTCACAAATTAATCGACTAATCATTTAGTCTCAGTAGCTCCAGGTTTTCACTAAATTAACTCTTAACATGATTAAAGTTAAATCATTTTTAGAAAAACTGAAAAAAGCGGCACTTTTTTATTTATGGATGGTTTTTTTTTCTTTCATCTCAGAAGATTTTGTAGTGGTAGTTAATAAATTTCAATTCTCAAACTCAAAAATAAAAATCTGGAAACAGCTGCATAAAATTTTGAAATGTTGTTTGAAAATTCCCCCACAATCATCAAATTTTGTGAAAAAGATTTTCTGTTAAAAGATTTCTTTTGGTTAATTTTTTGTAAAATAAAAAAAAAAACTTTTCAGGAAAAAAAAAATAAAAGAAAAGAAATATTAATTATCCCAAATATTGGCTGAAATGAGTTTAATGTTTAAGTAGAATTTAAGTCAGGAAATTAATTTCATATTAATGTCTTTAACATTTTCATTTGTAAAAAAAAATAATTTCAGAAACAGAAGAGGAAAAACATGTTAATTTTTTTTATTCTGAAATTCTGACTCTGTATTTTTTTCTCGTAAAAGCCTCGGATAGAAATATAAAATCAGATTTTTTTTTCCTCAGAAATCAAAAATGAATCTCAGATTTATTTATTTTTTTGCCTCAGATTTTTCATGATTATGGTCAAAATTCTGACTTTTTTTCATGAGAAATCTCAGATTAAAGTCAAAGCCCACAGAGTACTTTTTCTGTATTTTCTTGAAAATTAAGAATTAAATTTAATAATTCTAAAAATTGATTAAGTTGAAACAATGATGGTGTTGGTTTTGTGCAGCTGCTCCTTCATCCTCTACATCAAACACACACACACACACACACACACACTAACACCATCATACAAAGAGGAGTAATCCAGTGCATGTTGATTTCTGTAAAAGGCTTTGTTTGTTCTTCTTTTAAAAGAAATAAAAAATTGAACAGCGATTATTTAATAAGTTATACTCATGTGGCAGTGATGGAAACCTGTACATGAACAAAGTTTTCTGTGTTTTCTCTCTTAATGTGCACTTTTACTGTTTCCCTCCGGGCCTGTCGCTTCATTACCTTTTCTTTTTTGCTTACTCATAAATCTACAATGATATTGTAATAAATAAAAAGAAAAGAAACATAAAACCCACGGGACATTTTTCTGCCTTTCTGGGAAAAAATCCAAACATAGAAGAAGAAAAACTGTGGTTTCTCCTGTTCTTTGATGAATTGATGGAAAAACAACAACATGTGGTTAACAAAAAACAATCGGAGCACTTTTTGGAAATGTAATTTTTTAAACTGCTAGTGTCAAAGTGTTTTTGTAAAGATAAAAAAAAAACAATATAACCATTTACACAACGCACTGGAGGTGTCACACACATTGTCGTTATTTCTCATGCACAAACTTCTTCGGGGCTTCTTTCAGAGTCGTGTTTAAAGGGAACATACACTCTTTTTTTTTAGCCACTTAGAGCTCAATTTGGGGGGAATTTTGGGAGTTTTACTAAAATGTTTTAGCTTTAGGATGTTGAGAGACAAATATATTTTCTAAGTGCCTGCAAACATTAAAGAAAATTACCCTTATAAAGATAGATCTTTTTATTAGTTTGTAATGAAATGAACAATTTTTATCAGTAATATATTTTTTATTTCAGACACCACCGGACTCCATCCACATCGTTTTAGCAGGAGCTGCTGATTCAAATCTGACTTAATCTGTTTATTTTTTTCTGTAACACAAAACTTGGAAATCTTTAGTTTTTTTTCCTGATGTTAAAAGATTTACAGAATTGCAAATTTTGAATCTTTAGTAAGTTTTAGCTACAGTAAACAATCGACAAGAAGCAAAAGTATGTTTTTTTCACATTTGCTTACTGTAAGGCAGCTGTGGATGTGCAGAAACACAAAATCTATGTTTTAGTTTTATTTCAAAACATTAAATTTGCTGATTAATTCACAAGTAACAGATTTTGACTTTGGTAGAAACTGGTTCATTGCACGGTGTGTCCACCAGATGGCGCTGACAGGCTAATTTTGAGTTCCTTGGTCACAGACTTGACTCTAGCTTCTTCCAGGCTACAGTAGAGCTACATTAAGTTCTTTCTGTTAGAATTAATTTATCCACTTACATAAAATAATAATAACCCGAATTCATTCATTCATTTTTTTAACCACTTATCCTGTTCAGGGTGGTGGGTGGCTGGAGCCTATCCCAGCTGTCATTGGGCGAGAGGTGGGGTACACACACTTTTTCACATAGACAGATGACCTTTCACACACACTCACGGGCAAATAAGATTGTTCAGCAGTGAGCCTGTTTTTGGACTGTGGGAAGAAGCTGGAGGACCTGGAGAAAACACACGCATGCACGGGGAGAACATGCAAACTCCACACAGAAAGGCCCACTGGTCCAGCTGGGAATCAAAAATAAAATAAAAATAACATAACATAAAATAAAATAAAATAAAATAATATAACAAAATAAAAAAAATTAAATAAGATAATTAAAATAAAAAAAACAAAATAAAATAAATAAAATAAAAAAATAATAAAATGAAATAAAATAAAATAAAAATAAAAAACAAAAGTAAATAAATAAATAACATAAAATAGAGTAAAATAATAAAATCGAATGAAATAATATAAAATAAATAAAATAAAATTACATAAAATAAAAGAGATAAAAATAAAAAAATAATAAATAAAATGAAATAAAATAATAAAATAAAATAACATAACATAAAAAGTAAAACAAAATAAAATAAAATAAAACCCAATTGAATTTTACATTTTATTTTATTTTTTTAAGAATATAATATACAAGGTTAAAATGTGTGGAAAATATATTAAAGGTTTTGGAAAGCTTAAAAAAGATTTTTTTTCCCTGTAATTATTGAAAACACTATTGCATTGAGTTCTAAATTAAGTCAATGTTGTTTAATGTTTAATACTTACATGAATGTACTCCACTAAACAGGACATGTCTGAAACTTTATGAAAAAAATCAAAGATTTAATTTTTTTTTTAATACACAAATATCCAAAACCATCAACTTTCCATGTATCAAATTAAAGATTTGAAATTGTTTTGAACTCAGCTTGTTAAAAAAAAATACATGTAGTCTAGTGCTGCTCAAACTTAAACAGGGATGATTTAAAGAGGCTAGAGTTCAGATTAGTCTTTCTCATTTGAGTAAAATTTGCCTAAACAGAAATTGAACAGCGCCCATGACCTGACCTCAGGTCGACTGAAGCAGCGTCTGGCTCCTCTCTGGATGAGACGCTGAGCAGCTCAAAAACTGTGTGTTCTGTTTTTCACTTTCAGGATGTTTGTAGGAGGCAGAGCTGGAGCCACAAAACTGTAAAATCATGTGAAATGATCACTTCACACTTTCCCATCAGAGGGGCCGACCTGTTGGAAACCACAGCTTTAAACTTCAGTCGCCCACAGCAAGAGATTTACTGAAACAACAGATCACACACACACAGGCAGACTCTCTTTTATCTTTTTATTTGTTTTCATCTGAGGGTTTTACAGCCTCGACTCACGGCAGAAGAAACAAACGTGACACAAAGTAAGAATCAAACGTTTATAAAAGATTATCTCCCTTTTCTCCAGTAACACAGACATCGTCGGGTTTCTTCTTCTTCTTCTTGGAGAGCTACAGTAACAATCAGCTCTCCACCAAACACGTTTTCACTATAAAAATAACTCCATCACGTCTGTACCAAACAGATCACAACATCACCACACTTTGATTTCCAGCCTCGTCATCATAGTGCATCATTTTCAAAATAAAAGCCTTTATCTTCCCTCAAACTATTTTTGCTGGTTAACAGGAAACTCATGGGTTTGATTAATGTCGACTGAGATGTGATAAAATAAAAACACATTCAACTTCTAAGAGAACAGGATGGAAATTTATGTAAATCTTTCGCTCGCCAATAAGTAAACAAAAGAAAGAGCGGCGTGTCCTAAAATGCCCTCGCTGTGCTCAGAAGGTAAACACAGTTTAAAGCTCAAACATTCAAGGTGTAAATATTATAATTACTCTTCTTTTTTGAGGCTATTTGCAAAGTTTTTGGCGTTTTGCAAACCAATTATGTTTAGAAAGGAAAAAAAATCAAAAATATTATTTTTTCTACTTCTATTTTTGCATTGTCACGAGTTGAAAGTGCAGTTATCTAAACAGTGTGCATCTAAAGACATGAAGTAAGTCGCTTATGAGGATTTCATGGAGTTAACACAGACCAGAGAGGACGTGACGTAACTTTTGGACTTTTTTCCTCTAACTTTCAATCATTTTCTTCTTTTAACTTCTTCACAACTATTATTTGTGAAGTCAAAAGTATTCACCTAAAAGTCAAACTTTTATTTCTTTGAGAAATTTGAGGAACTCTTTTTGATTATCTTACGCAGTTCGAAGAAACTCTTCCCAACGTCGCCCCCTCTGGTCGTAGGAAAACACTGCATCCTATCATAATTAAATTGATAAATAAGCCCCACCTCCCTCTGAAACAGCTGATCAGGTTCACCTTTAACTCATAAAAACAAAAGAAGAAGTTGCTGCAGGTATTTAAAGCTACGACAGAGCAGGAAATAAAGCCCAGTGGTGATTTTAATACAGTTTCCGTCGTCTTTGAGGACTCCACGGTGGCGTAAGGCACTTGGGACTCACAGTCCTCATACCGCCTCACATTCAACGATAAACAGAAAGAGACCAGGAACTGACCCTGACCGCCAAACGGCGGGGAAGGAGGGAGGAGGAGTCCCTCTAGTACTGAGGAGGATTCTGCATCACGTATTTTTGAGGAGGGGGGTGGAGCATCTCCTGGTTCTGGGGAGGAGGAGGGTGCTGGAACTCCTGGTATTTGGGGGGAGGAGGGTTGTGCAGCTCCTGGTATTTGGGGAGAGTGGGAGTGAAGACGGCGGGGACGGAGAGCAGGACGGTGGGCCGGTTGGGGTGACGGAGCTGGTGGATCATGATGGAGGACAGGATCATGCCGAGCAGCTGGAGGAGGAAACACGGGAAGGTCAGTGAAATCTGTCCGATATGATCGACAAGTTTCTTCTTTTACCAACACAAAACTTTTACTGTTGGATAACGTTGTGAAAATAATTTTTTTTTTTCCCACAATCAAATTTAGGGACTGAAAAATGAAAAACATAAGTTTGTGTAATGAGACTGGGATTGATTCAAGTAGTTTTCAAACCCAATTTTAATTTTGAAATCATGGCTAAGAGCAAAAAAACTAAAAAAAAAAAAAAAACTAAAAAAAAAACTAAAATATGCTCAAAATATCGAAAAAAAAAACAAACTCATCCTTAAAATTTTTGTTTTGACCCAAAGTTAATTTTCCCCTGAAATCTTTATATTTTTTTTCTTTTTCACAAAATATTTAGTAAAAGTTTAAGTTTTCATTAGCTTTATTTATAGTAAGTTTAATATAAAATATAAACATTTTTTAAAAATCACATTAAAAAAAAAAAATTAAATCCACATTTTCTTTTCAAACTGTTTTTTATATATATTTAGTTTTCCCCCTGAAATCTTTGTCTTTTCTTTTCCACAAAATGATTTACTAGTTAGTTTAATATAAACTATAAACATAAAAAAAACTTTTTTTAAATTAAATCTATATTTTCTTTTCTAAATTTTTATTATGTGTTTTGTTTTGAACACCACTTTAATTTCTGAAAATTTAAAATCTTTTTAAATTTAATTCAATATTTTTATCTTGAAAAATTATCTCAATTTTCCCATGTAGAAACAAAAAAGTCCATATTTTCTTTTCTAAATGTTCTTTTAATGTGTTTTGTTTTGAACATTGCTTGAATTTCTGAAAATATCCTGAGATCTTTTTTAAATTCAATTTAAAATTTTTATCTTGTTAAATTTTCCCATTTTACCCACAAAAATGTATTTAGTTGATTTTTTTTTATTTTTTTAGTTTTTTTCTGTCAAGTACTTTTAAGTAAATTTCTTACCAAAATCTCAAACTTCAGTTTCTTTTCACAATTATTTGAAATAGTTACATCTTTGATCTTTAACGGATTTAACCAAAGGGAATTTAAAGTACATTTCTTGTAAATGTAAAAATATATTTTTCTGAATAATCATTCCAGCTTCAGAGTTTTTTTTTGTTTCCTTCCATTTTTATTAATTTCACTGTATAAATTTTTAATTGTGTCTGCTACTTCTTTGCTTTTAGTTTATCGAATATCATTCTCTAAATTTTGTTGTTTTTGTCCCTCAGAATATACGCCGCCATCTAGTGGCAGCTGTTAGTAAATACAAAATACAGTCTGTTCAAGCATGTCATGAAAATTCAAGCTACTCACCGCCAGGGCGCCCAGAACGAAGGCAACACCGATCACGACGTCGACCAGCAGCATGACGTAGTACATGATGATGGGGAAGCAGGTCTGCAGCAGAGGACACAGGATGTTAAGGTTCACCTTCAGACTTTAAAGCAGAGAGATGCATGTTTCATTTTGTTTTAGAGGAACACTGAACTCACCTTGGTGTAGACGCTCTTTTTCTGCATCACAGACTGTGGGGGAAAAAAAAAAACAGTGAGAAACTTGTCGCGTGAAATCATGAGCAAACTCTGAGACTTAAGTTGTGTTTTAAACTTACGCTGTAGCCGATTTGCTGACACTGGTCCTCCTCCTCCTGCACCTCTGAGCACAGGCAGGAGTCTGGGATGTCTGATCCCCAGTCCGTGTAGCTGAACAGACCGCAGCAGTGAACCTACGCCAGAGAAAAGAAGGAGGAGGTTAGAATTTAAATCATTTATCGTACTTACGTTTTACTGAAAATTACTCCGTAGTTAATAAATCCAAGCTCTCAACTGTGATATCAAACATGCTCTGATATTTCAGGACATTTTTCAGTGTTTTGTGAATTTTTGAAGACAGGGGATTAATCGTTAAACTCGGGACAACTGCAGATTGATCAAGTGTTTAATCCGAGGTTGTGTTAGTCCATTTTTTATCTGCAAGTTTAATTTTTGTAGATCAAAGAGGAACTTTACTGGTAGTTTCACTCTGCTTCCTCACCAGTAATGTTTTCTCTAAGTAGGTCGCACAGGTCTCATGTACAGTGTGGAGTTTCCGCTCGCTAACCACTGATCTTTCTGAAGAAAACCAGCCGACCACAGAGAAATGTCAACTCTGAAAACATTTCCATGCTGCATGTGTCGAGTAGATAAAGATCTGTGGAGGCCGATGATTTGATTCTTGTTTCATATTTAGCATCTGAACGAGCTGGAGTGGCGTGCAGATAAAACTTCACTCGTCAGGGATTGGGTGACGATAAGCGCCCTCGGTGATTATCTTTAAACCAGATATCTCCACGGTAGAATGCAACAACAAGATAAGAAAATGTGTCATTGCTGAAATATTTAAGACCTGAAATTCAGACAAAAAAGCTTTAAACATTGTTTTAAATGAAGAGTTTGTTCAGGTTTTTTCAAAGTGTTTTTTTTTTCTTGTTCTGTAAACAACTTCTCTAGTTTACTCTGAGGTTTGAAAGTTTTTTGTAGACCTGTGTGTCCTCGATTTCTAACTTCCTCACCCAAGGGCTTCATTCTGATTGGCTGGAACAGATTTCACATCTTAAGAACTCTTCCAGTTATGGGTTTGGCACATAGACCATCAAAAAAAAATGATGAAAAAAGATGTTAGGTCGCCACAAAAATGTCTCAAATCAGTGATTTTTTTTGCTTTTAATACCAGTTTTTACAGTTGTTCTTTTTTTGTCTTTTAATTTTTAAGATGCTAGAAATAGGGCTGTTAAAGTCAAAGCATTGATATTAAAATAATTATTGACATCAAAAAATAAATAAAATATTTGCTAAGAGTATTAAAAAACATGAAAGTGTCCCATTTACGATGGATAAAGAAAAAAACAATGAACGGGAATTAGGATAAATGTATCCTATCACATCCATTTACACAACTTTTATCCACAACAAAATCAAAATGAACTGTAAAATAAAAATAAAAATAAAAAATAAACTGATAAAAAAATACAAACAACACTTTTATCACTTTTACTTAAAGTGCGCTGTAAAACATTTTTGAACTAGGAGAATTTACACAGATTGTCAAAATAAGTAACTTACTTCCCTAAATAATTGAAAATGTTGTAAACTGATCCAAACAGCTTTTATTTTCTTATTGTGATAGACATTTAACACAAAGGAATGATAAAACATGTTAAAACTTAAAGAGCTGTAGAGTCAGGGTGAAAAAAATCATTCCGCCTGCAAAGAATTCCGCCTAGCAACAGCTCTGCCCGCCTGTCAGCCAATCAAACGATCTTTGAGAGATCAGGGAGTGGAAACTGGTCTGACAACTGTACAACAGTGAGCAGATATGTAAATACCTGCTTCTAACTCTTTCCTGTTTGGCTGTGTGTGTGTGTGTGTGTGTGTGTGTGTGTGTGTGTGTGTGTGTGTGTATATACGTGTGTACATGTGTGTGTGTGTGTGTGTGTCTCTCACTATCTCTTGCAGGTGGTTGGTCATTTCCTGGGCTTCTTCTGGAGCCCGGTTCAGAGGCAGTAACTCTCTGAATTTCTCCTCCAGCTGGGGCTCGAGCTGCAAACACAAACAATCCAAAAAAGTTATTTTAATGTCACTGAAGATTCTGATTAACACATAAATGTTTTTAACTTTTCTAAAATCATTTTTAAACTGATGTTTCTTCAGATTTAAAGGCCCCCCTTTCCCTTTTTTTATCAACACTTGAAACTATCCAAACTATCCAAGTGTCCTTGTCTTGGGCCAGTTCCTCGCTTGAGAAACAGGTTTTACAAGAACACGTCTTAATCTCATGCAGTTAAACACGTCCCTTATTAAATAAATGTTATATATCAAATGTCAGCTGATGTCAACCATCCACTTCCTCCGTGATACAAACTATCAAAACAACAAACGTCAGAGTCTCTTTTGTCATGTTTCCACCAGATTAACCCAGAACTTTAAGGCCCAGGAACTATTCAAGAAAGAACTAGAAACAGCAAGTACTAATATGTAATTTTTCTGTAGATAATTGGATGTATTGGTGTCGTATAAAAAAAAGTTCCCTTCAGAAATAGTTTCTGTGCTCATTCTACTTTTCAGAGGGGAAATAATGGCCCTAAACTTAGTCCATCAACAAAAAGGTTCCTGGTGCCTGGAGGATGTTCCTGCATCCTGTTCCACTCACTGTTTGCTGTTAACCCTCATGCTTTCAAGTCAAGCTAATGTTTTATTTATTTAAAATATATACTTTTTATGCAAAACTCTCATTTTCTAGCTCATCATTTCAACTCTACACCATGACAGCTGAACTTTGCTAAAATCTGAAATGTTGATAATCATCTTTTAAAAAACAACTTTTATCTATTTTATTTCGAAATGTCATAATAATATATATTTTTCCTCATAATTTTATCATTTTAACTATCTCATAACTCATTATTATTTATTGTCTTATAATCTCTTTTATCTTGCTTTCCCTAAAATCACAAATTTTAAAAATTTATCTTTCTCATGACCTCAACTTTAAATAGGATTACAACCGTGGTCGATAATCTTAAGATTTAATCTGGTAGATATATAATTTTTCCAAAATTTATGATACTATTTCTCCATAATCTGATTTCCCCAATCTGATTTTATGACTTTTTCTTTCCAGATTATTTTTTTCCTATCTCAGGCTGATAATAATCTTACTTAAGTTTCTATTTCTTTTCTTCTAAACGCCTCTGCACTTATAAACACAACTTCAGAACAGCTGTTTATAGATTCTTGTTGAAATTGTCATATTATTGTCTATCTATCTATCTATCTATCTATCTATCTATCTATCTATCTATCTATCTATCTATCTATCAGTTCTGAATTTCCGTGTTTCATTGTTGTACAGTAGCTTGTGTCAAAGTTTTAATAGTCTTTCGTCTTTCAACAACAGCTTTGGCGTATACCCTCAGTAACTTTTCACGGTGTGATAAAACTTTTCATAATAGAGGCAGTGTCGGGTTATTACCAGAGGGCGGGTGGCGACAGCGACAAAGCCAGCACGGAGCATTGCCAGACTTCCGAGGACCATGCACACCAGGAACTGGAGAGAAAGAACAGGTAAGACAAAGTCAGTTTGAAGTAACATCAAGAAGTGGTTAATTTCTCAAATCACACATAAGATGGAAGGGAAATCAAAATCTTTTCCTGTTTTTGTTGAAACTTTTTTGTCACTGAAGCAGAAGCACAACCGCACAGATTGTCCTGTGTTCTGCAACAGTTTAGGTTTTTCAGAAATTGACTTCCTCAGTCTGTGACTCTTCCAAAAGCAGCCTAAATCATTTGAAGCTGCGTATGAATCAACATCCTTCACTTTACGTGATTTGGTAACAAGCTCCCCTCCCCTTCTCTGTCCTGTTCCAGAGTTTCATAATACTGTAAAACCCAAGCCTGTACTCACCACGATCAGGCACACTTTGCTCTCTTTGTGGGCCCCATAGGCTCCCAGGATGGCGATGATCATGGTGATAGCACCCACGATGTAGAGAGTGATGAGGCCACTGAATCGGCCTTCCATCTGCACAGGAAAGAGATCACGCAAAGGTTTATGATTCAGTTCATTAGAAAGGTTACTATTTATCATCTGATTAATTCACTGTTTGTTCTTACGTCGCCTCCATTGACATTTGTGACGACCTGAGACACCAGAGCAAGCCCGATGATGGCGCCGCCGACAATCTGAAACATGCAAACAATGCTGACATCAGCCCCTGAGATCAAACCACAGAGCAAAAGAAACAGGACGTGATACACAGCCTTGCCAAGGGAAAAGCAGAACTTCTACTTTCACATTACAGATTCTCACCCTTGTTTTTTTTTTTTTCATGTCCTGGGAGTTTAAGACACAGTAAGGACTATTTTATCCACCAAACTCGACATAAATCTAAAGCTCCTCCCAGAAGATGATTTTAGAAGAAATTGTTGAAATCCTTTCAAAATATATGACTGTAAGTTTGTCTTGAAATGAGAACAGCCGGAAACTTATGAAACATCTAAAATTTCCCCAAGTCCAAGATGACGCATGCCTTTCTATGTGGCACGCAGTCAAAAACAGAGAAACTGTACAGCTTGGCAAATTGAAGCTGCTGAAAGATAAACATGCACATACACACAGCAACAGCTTTTTTTCATTATACTGAAATTCCTTTTTTTGATCCTCAAGGTTATTATGTGCATGAAACCAGGGTGTGGAGATGGCAGATAGCTTCCAAGGCTAATTAAATCCACAGCCATTACATAACCAAAGGGGAACGACTAATAACTCCATGAAATGCAGACAGAAATCCGACTGCAACTGCATTTATAGAACAGAATAGCTTTATTGCCACTGAATAAGATACACAACAGTGTTGCAAAACAGGTTTTCTTACAATATACAAAAAATATTTAAGTTACATACATGTGAGAAAGTGAAATTCAATACTTCTTTTAGGTAATTACAAGATCTAATCTTTGAAAATGCAGGGGAAAACCAGAGAGACAAGTTTATACTTGTCTGAGTGAAGTTTAATGGAGCTTTATAAAGCCTCCTAAAGCCTGTTTAAGTCAGCCTGACCTGGTTTCATAAGGACAAAGACCACATGCTGCTTGTGAAAGTGAGCCCTGGACAGACAAATAAAAAGGGAAGTGACTTGGTTTGAAATGAACAACTATTTTTTTTTCTCTAAAAGTTTGCCTAACACATAACTTTAAAGGAAACAGCTGCTTTAAAACAAATAACTGTTTTTAATCTAATTTATTTACCTATTCTGCAGTTTTACTCACAGGAAAATATACAGATTTCGTATAAAACAACAGATTAGCATCAAATGCTAAAGAAAGGCTGTAAATATTAATACAAAAAACGTACTTTAATAATGTTTTGTTCACTTTTTGAGGTAGGAAACCCTTAATAGTTTCAGATTCTTATAATACATCAGTACATTTTAAATCACACACCTGAAACAAGTATAAATGTAATTAAATGTGTTATTAAAATATATAACAGAAACTTAAGTCTTGCTCTCGAGGCCAAACTGACGTCAGACGCCACTACGCACTTTAATTTCTACCCATAGATCTGAAACGTTGCCGCCATTTTATGTTATAAACTGCGTTAAACTCACCGCGAAGAAGATGTTGAAGATGGTAAAGATGCGTTTAAGGCAGGTGTTGACCTGAGCCATGTTTGCGCTTTAAAGGAAATAAAATTAAGTCAAGTCTTTGGTTTCAGTGAAGCTCCGAGTGCAGCAAAGTCAACACGAAGGGGAGGGTGCGCTGGTTTTAAGTGTCAGGAGAGCACAAGGAGAGGAGGGGCGGAGCTTCCAGTAAATGTACGGAAGGAGACGCAGCCCGGATGTCAAATATGGACAAGTCCGGGGATGGTTGATCCAAAAGAAAGGGAGAGCTGAAGGGAGGGAGAAGAAAAGCCTCATTCCGGGAACAGATATGGAAAATTCCAGGCGTTTTACGGCGGAGAGCTGGGGCTGGTTTGGGAGAGATGCACGGGCGGGGTTGTGTCCAGGCATGAACCGTTGAAACAATCCAGATCCCGGAAATGACTGGCTTTTACACTGACTGTAAAACTCTTCAGGAGTTATGAAACCTCATTCCTCCACTAATCAGATAACAGGAGAAGTTAACCTCGATCAATACAAACACAGACGTACGAAACTAGACCTTATGTTTATAACTCCACGTTTGATAATAATTAATCCTCATCTCGTAGTTTTGAGTCTTATTTAACATTCTACGGTTTTGGCTGTAATCCAGAATTCATGACTGACAGTTTCCAGCCCAAAAACAACACAAAACCTGCCCACATTATTATAATCCAGCCAAAATGTGATCTTCCCTGGAAACTAATGTTATAACTGTAACATGCACTTAACACACCATAAAAAAGCGACACAAACGGCATTTTGAATGCTCAACAATATCTCCAACTGCATCAATTACTGTGTGACAGGTGACATACATTTCAATCCCCAATTCATAGCTCATAATAGGGCTACGCACAAGCTAGCATGACATATATCTGGTTAAAAATCCAGTGGTATGTAAAGGTCTGGTTACCGAATGATAATATCAAATGTTTGTGGTCAAATCATCCAAAATGGTGCATTGTTGTCATTGCTGTATGGGTAATATTAATAGTTATGTTCATGTTTTTGATTGTGGTCTGATTTTTTATGTGCTAAAGGAGATTACGTGTGATCTTGTTAGAAAATTATAAACATTTGTTAGTGTGTCCAGTGATGAAAGTTGATATTCTGCTGTAAAAAGTTTTATCAATGTATGCTAACTGCTAGCATACTAATGGAATTCCCTAAGTATATTAGCATCAAGCTAGCACCAAGTCCATGAAATCTATTTGGTAGATTAAATTCTATATTACAATACGTTGAGTGGATTAACCTTTTAAGACCCAGCGTCCACATATGTGGACATTACATTTCTGCCTCTCAGACCCATGATACTTTATTTTTTAAAACTTTGACCTATTAGCCACATTAAGGGACACAGCCCACATCATCTTTTGGTAAAATCACCACATTTACACCCATTTTAGTGGATAAACAATGTATTTGAGTTCAATAACACTAATAACAAACAACTAATAGAGAATTCATAACACAAATAATCAAATTTCCTCTACAATGACCAAGTTAAGTTATTGTACTTATTAGGTCTTCCTTATCCCAAATAGCAAGGTGAATTAAAAAATGCACACCAGACAAAAGCTCGGGTCTTAAGAGGTTAAAAATGACTCTCTTGTGCAAGACCATTAAACTTGTTTGTTCAGAGATGAAAGTTGCTATTTTGCTGGAAAAAACAAAATTTTATCGATGTATGCGACCCGCTAGCATATATCTTGTCAGAGAGTGATGTGGGAAGATCTCTTGAAGCGCAGTGTTTACCTTTTGCTTTTATAAAAGTACAAACACATGAAGTGAGAGATACTTTACTTTGAGTAAAGTCAGGTTTTGTATGCATGAAAGTGGATGCTGTTATGACTGTATTGTGTAACTGTCTTAACCAGCAGCTAGAGCTGCTCCGAGAAGAATTGAGGCACTTGCAGAGACATGCTGAAAAGAAGTAAAACTGAAACCATGAAGACCGCAGCGGTACAAGCCTCTGCTTCTTACATGAGTCAACCCACAGTGATGAGGTTAAGACAAATTACAACAGAAAAATTACGCAGGAAGATAAAATGGGGCAAGCTGAACTTTGAGGTGATGGTGGTAGCTTTAGTCAACATTTCTGGTGACCTCAGTGATGCCAGCAAACCAACATTTCCTGCAGTGACAGACAAAGGTAAAGGTGACATGAAAAGTGAACACTCTCTTCATCTGCGGTCTTCACTGGAAAAAGAAGCAAAGTTTAGCTAAATATGAACATACATAGATATCATGATGTTTTCATCTAAATAACCTGATTTTTTTCTGCATTGAGCAAACACATATTTACTAAAAACTCAACTAAAACAGCTGCTAAAAATGTGAAATTTATCAAATGTGATACGAAAAAAATAATATAAACAAAAAAATTAGCAATATTTTTTTTGGATTTTTTTTTAACAGGGTTAATAACATCTCAGTGCCAAAAAAATAGATTTTTTGTCTATATTTTGACAGCTCAGGCTTTACATGGGTAATATCTGACATACTAAAAGCTCCTGATGTTCCAATATTTTTAGGTATGTAAAATAATTAAATAGATAAATAAAAAATGCTGTACTGATACAGATTAAAATGCCAATGATTCAATCACTGATATTTCACTAATAAAAAAGGTCATGTATTATTTCCCCCAGCAGAGGGCACTGTCTTCTCTCCTTTAGGATTTCACATCTTCATCTTCAATGCTCTCAAAAAGCTCTCATAAAAATGTTATTCTTCTTTACATCATGTAACTAAAAGGTTTTTGAATTTTTTCACATTTGCATCTTTTTTTTAAAGATTTATATATCAACATCATAACATCATAGCATTATAGTATATTAAATACTTTATTCAGTAACATTATTAACTTACATAGCTTCTGTAGTCAAAAATTAGTTAAGCATTATGTGTTAATAGTTTGACATCATGTAGTGTAATTTCTATTTTTGCCATTTCAAGGGCTCTGCTGCACTTTTCTATGTCTTTACTATGAAACCTGAAAAGTTACTTCAACTGAAACTATTGAGGAAATGATTGAGTTTAACTAAACATACGCAAATACTCCTGGATGCAACTTGGCTGACTGATTTTTAGCTACAACTTCGATAAAGAGCTAACTTTTGCAAGTTCTAATTCAAGTCTATTTTGTTTGGAAACCCTTACTGTGCGTTCACACTAAAAGAGGCAAAAGCGGCAAGCACGCCTGAGACAGCGGACAGCGGCCAAAGCGGCTAAATATTTTAGCTGGCTTGGCCGCTCGTCACGTGACTGATGTTTTTACAGTTTTGAAATATACTAAAATTCAGTGGTGGTAAGAAGCGCCCATTTGCGCATTTGCACAGTGTGTGTGTGTGTGTGTTCTATAATCCTAAAGAAAAATACCCAGGAGCCGGACTCAATGTTAATCTTTTATTTAATAACACCTCAGATCGTTGCTGAAAAAAGTTAGTCTGGAGCCCTGGTGTCATCTCATTTAGATGAAGCAAGAAATGCTAGTATGCTAGGCTAGGCTATGTCTTTGCTACAGACTACATTACACTTAGCTATTTTATGCTATTACTGCACTTTTTTTTGAACTCACCAGAACAACCTACCACCTCCGCGACACAATTTTTTTGTTGTTGGTCACGGTAGCTGAAAAGGCGGACCTTAAAAAGAATAGGATGAGCCCGGAAATGGTTTATGAGCTTTTCTGTATCCAAGATGGAACTAGGAACCAAAGTTACATGCCTTGTTCTTTAGGGCCTGCTCGGTCAAAGGACATCTCTACTCGCATTGGTTGCCACGGTTTGCCGGTGAACTGCGTCATAGCTAATTACCATGAAGTTGACCAAGGCTCAACTTCTCATCTGGTGCCCCTTTTGACGCTTTTGCTGCTCAGGACGCTTTGGCCGCTTAGGACGCCGGGCTCTCTTGAAAATGCTGCTTTTGCCTCTTTTGGTGTGAACGCACAGTTAGTGAGAGTTTGGTGAGATTTTACACAGGAAAGAAAACAAATAAAGGGGTGTCCACAGGGGGCGCCAAAATTGACACAAAGAAAAAGTTCCTCAAAGGAGCTTTAAGTATAAGACAAGAGATGCTTAAAAACATAATTTTAAACCAACCTCTATATGCTATGAAAGAATTCATAATATTTTTGTTTCCAAGAACATTTCATTCAATATATCACTGAGTCCTTCTGTTTACAGTGGGGGTATGTTAGGAGGGAAAAAAGGATGACTAAGCCTCCTCTTTCTCCTCTCCTCCACCACGCCTTCTCCCCTCCCCTTCCTCCTTCTATCATCGCTAGTCTCCACCTGCATCACATCTCACCACACTGCTCCCCGTCCTCCCTAACAACACATGGAAGAAACCGCCGCTTTCCCCGAAGCTGCTGCAGCTGCAGAGCGGCTGGTCCAGTCGTAGCCAAGCCGCTGTCAGTGTCGGCAAGGCGGGCTAGGAGCGTCGCGTGGGGCCGGTGGTGCTGTATCGGATCTCCGGAGCGTCTCCTCCCCTCGTGCTGCATGCTGCGGACCCAGAGATACATGCGCGGGAATATCCACCATCCTGTCTCCTTCATGTGCTGCAAGAGAGGCTGCGGGAGGCGATTTAACTCCGTTTGAGCTGCAGAAAGGAAGGATGACTCGAAGAAAAGGACGAGGAGGATTTCTCACCATGTTTCTCTTCTTGAGTCTAATGTGGACACAGCTGCTGATCACAGGTAAACGTCTGATTGTCTGTGTCCTAATATCTACCATTCACCTTTTCATAAGCAATAACATTATTCCATGAATGCATCAAATGCTAGCATGCAAACTCAATGATTGTGCCTCTAAGATGAAATAAGCAGATAAATCTCTATAACTAGAAACCAGTGACGATTTAATGCTTGTTTATGCCCTGAAATCAATGAGTTTAAGCAGGGTGTTATTCATTAAAGTCCTAACCTTCAACAGGATTATTTTAGGAATATAGCTCGGTTGTAATTTATCATTAAAATACAAGAACAAAGGTAATTTCACCACAATTTAACTGGTGGGTACATTAAAAATGCTGGATTTGCTTCACATTGTGCTCTCTGAATGATCATGTAGATATATTGTCCACATATGAACCATATATACCTTCCATTCAGTCGTTTAACCACATTTTCAGCAAATTTTGAGTATGTAATCTTCATAAGCCATCCGAAACATCCAGAAATGAATACATTTACGATTCTGTGTCATGCAGAGATCTAGCAGAAACCACATCAATGAGGTCATTGAAGACAATTTTTAAGGAAACAAAGGATTTTTCTTCCATCTGTAGATAAGGATAGTTTAAACATAGTGAGAGATAAGAGGTCAATTCCTGAATGGACTTAAATTGCTTGGATGTCATCTCCACAACCAGGACAGGCAGGTGCTTTGACAACCGTCAGGTGTTTTTTGTCAATGGAGGATGCTAGGCTGAAAAAAAGAAAGCCCAAGGCTTTGTTCAGAAGAAAAACACACTTCCAGCTCTTTTTTCCCATAAAATAGGAGCTGCTTGTCTACCTCTGCCTCCCTGGGTTAGTCTGTTTATCTCTTTATCGTGTATTGAAATACACCCCCCGTTGTGCTTGTGGAGCCAAGGCTAAGACACCAAAACACACATTAAACTTACCAACACAAAGCAGAAGATCTAATGTTTTGACTTTGATAATAATGTTTGACTCTAATGATTGTCTCTTCTTTGGCAAAATATTCTAAACATTAGCATAGTATGAGAATGTTGTATAGTAAAAAAAAATGGGGACAAAACATCAACAAAGCCCAACATCTAATGACAATAGGCCGACTAAATAAATTCATGATCATGCTTTTCTCCCAATTTGATTCTTTTACGATTTTTGGGGTGCCAGTTCAAGTAAATTTGTAATAATTCGAAATTTACAATTTTTGCATTTTTAAGTTTGTGTTTTTAACATCAGACTTTGGGAAAAAGCTGACTGTATCAGGAGCCATAATTTCCCCCAAAAATGCACATTACGTGAGTCAGTTGTTGTCAGGATTTATTCAGGCGATAGTCACTTTACTAGAAAGAAAAACATTTGGCCCTCTGCTGGAGAAAAGCGGTATTTTTTTAACAACTACTAAAATGCAGTATTTAAATGAGAAAAAAAAGGGTTTTGAACAAAAAAAAATTGTGATTGTGTGAAAAATTGTAAAGCAAAAAATCCTGATACTTAATTATTTTTTTTTTTTTTACAAAATCCCAAAATTCCCAATCTGTTGTGGATTTAAAAAAAAAAAATCTGTGTTTTTATCCATAAAGACTGTTTCACTATCAGAAAAGTGAACCTTTGTCATCCGCTGCAGTTGGAGTAGCTTAGTCTTCTATTTCTTTTTTTTATCCGCAGGCAGCTAACCAGCATGAGCCATCTAACCATTTGCTCTGCTCATTGAAATTTCATTTTTTTGTAAAAAAGACTGTTGAAATCAATACCAGTTATTTAGGCAGTCCTAATTGAGTCTCCAAATTAGGGCTGCAACTAACGATTATTTTAGTAATCGAGTACTCTGACGATTACAATCACGATAAATCAGGAAAAATGTATTGTCACTTAAAGAATCAACAGTATGGGAAAAATAACAAAAAACATATTTTTATGTCATCAAATTAAGAACTTAGTGGGCCTAAAAAGCAAATAAATAAAAATGTGTCCTCAATCTTTTCACCTGCAGGTCAAACAGTTCACCCCCTCTGCCCTACCACTATCTGTAGCAGCTAACGCTAATGCTAACGTTGGTTTAACGAACTCCTTGTGGTGATGTTTTAATAAAAAGACTAAACGAGTCCTAAAAACAAACCATGAATTTCACAACATATAAAGGAGTGTATGAGGGATTTTGTAGCTCCTCCCCTTGCTGTTGAGCTCCCGGCTCATCATCGATGAGCCCAACATGTTAGCGTTTTAAGAGCTGGATCATTGCAGTCGTACTGCCGTGCCATACGTGGCTGTGTGCTTTTACTCAGCGTGAAATTCTCCTAAACTCTTGAGTTTTTTGGTCTGTTTACATGTGACGCATACAGCCCTCCAGCCCAGGCAATTTACACTCCAGTCCAGTAGGTGGCAGTAATGCGCCTTCAGCTAGTTTCCAACCGCTTAATAATCCAACAAAAAGGAAGAAGACAATTAAACTGAAGACAAACTAATACAGTTATGGCACAGCACAGTGCATCGATTATGGAAAAACGTTATTGATACTTTTACTAATGGATTATTAGCGATTCGTCATTGCAGCCCTACTCCAAAGTATGTAAATAAAGGGCTTAAATTGTTCAGAAATGCAATTTCAGTATTAATTTAAATGCCAGACGGCCCCTTTTAGATCATTTCTACTTTGTAGTCCTGCCACCTTTATTAGTTTGAGATATGTTGTTTTTAAACACAGCAGGTTGGTTCAGTAGGTTGGAGAAATAATTTCTTTAAAATTTACCTTCAGAATGGTTTAGTCTGATATATTTTTCTCTATCCAAAGAAAAGTTAGGAACACAGAATAAAGATGAAATTAACATAATTTTCTAAATATATAGATAGTCTGAATTTTTAAGTGTTGCTCTCTGATATTTAATTTCTACTTCTTAGTTTCACTGTTAAACATCAGACTTCCTCACATTGTTGTGGTCTGAGCGTGTATAGAGGAGTGTGTCTCCCCACAGAGTTGGTCAGCCCTCCTCGGCTCCTCCTGTAATTGGTTGACGCCACCCTTAGAGGCCAGGCAGGACTGACTCCCCTGTCCAATCAGGGCGCAGCTTGGCTGGGTGTCGTGCATAGCAACCAGGACGCTGTCGCCAGGGAGAACAGAAGCGACAGAGGGAGAAGCTGTGTCAGCTGTCTCTGAGGGCTGAATTAGTCCACTTCAAACTCCTGAAACGGCTGTTTTGACTCAGCGCAGCAAAGAGAAATCACGTCATTATTTTTTTTTAAACAGGAGGCTTTAAATTACCTTTACCCAAAAAACTAAAAAAAAGATCCTGACTCCTCTTGATGATCTACCTTTCAGGAAATCAGATTCACCATCCACACTCTCTGTCGGTTATATAACAGCATTTTTGGCACAGGCACATTCAAGAAAAACAGTCGTGTCTCCGGCAGGCAGACGGTCTGGCAGACAGGAGTCAGAGGACACTCTCAGATATTTTCTTGTCTTTATTTTCTGCCAGAAAAACACAGCTGACTCCAACAGACGCCTGGACGAGGGCTGCGTCGACTCTGCCAGCATCAGCTCGGCATCAGTCCTCACTTTAATCGCTGTCTGGACTGCTTACAGCTTTTATTTAACCCCGACAAACACCTGCTGCAGCTTTGGCCGACTGCTCGGCTTGGATAATGAAGAGAATTATATTATTATGGTGAATAATTTGTAACTGTCATATGAGGAGCTAGGGTTTGTCTCCATCTCTACAGACGAGAACTGAAACCTTTTAGATAATTCCTTCAACAAGGAAGAAAAGAAAGCCTCTGGGTGATTTTTTTTGTGAGAAATACACAATTTTAGCAGTTGAATGCTGATGCTTTGGTAAGATTTTGAGCAATGGAGCTGAATACAATGCAGCTAAATAATATCTTCAAATCACCACAACAATCAGGCGTGAGAAACATTTCTACCAGGAGTATTAGTTTTTTTAAGTTTGACCACAGCCCATCTGGAAATGACTGGGGAGCTGGATTTTTTGACCTATGCTGCAGCCAGCCACCAGGGGGAGCAGTTTTTGTGGCATCCTCACTTCGAGCCAAGCAAGATGACGTTCATTTTTACAGTCTATGGTGGAAACAGGGCAATAGTTTGACAGGCATGCTTTGATATTAGCATGACTAAGTTTAATTATGGCCCTCTTGAAACCCTAAGGATTATTCTTTGTTTCTTCCTCCTCTTAAACCTCAAATTGCGTGCCGTCATTGTTAGGCATGGGTACCGAATTAGATACTTTTATAGGTACTGACCAAACTCTGTCAAAAGTACCGGGTACTGATTCACAAAAATCAAAAGGTACCATGTTTAGGTAGTGAAAGATGGGCGATTTTCCATGGTGGACATGAACACTGCATTACAAGGTTATATATTAAAGAATGAATATGTTAAACAGAAAAAATACATTTTGTTTTCAAATAAATTTATATTTTTACTACTTAAAGCAAAAACGTACGGAAAACTGGTACCGTTAAGTACCGATACCAGTTGCCAGGTTCTGGGCATCTGTACGGTATCGTTTCAAATGTGAAAGATACCCATCCCTACTCGCTGTGCTTTAAATCATAAGAAGACATACCACAAAATTAAGTAAAAATATATAAAGCCAGTGTTTTCATGTAGATATGTGCTCCACAGCGCCCCTTAGGTAAGAAAAACGCAGTCTCTCCTGCTGCTTTGAGCTACAGACCTGAAACATTTTTTTGCCTAACAAAAAATTCTCTTATCAATTTGATGAAATCTAAACAGGAAGTCCAGAAATTAGAGATATATGTCAGACTTTGACGACTGAAAGGATATGCAATTGCACAAACTCCTCCCACAGTTTTTATTGGATCAACTCCAAATTTGGCTTGTGTGTACTACAAGACCTTGGACGATAGTCAGTCAATCAATTAATCATTCAGTATATGAAATGAACTCAGTAACTTTGCCAGCCTCAAGTAATATTATAAAAAATATTGTTTATCGTCATTAATTGTGGGACAATACATCACCCAGCAAAATTTGTTATCAGCCCAGGCCTACATACTACACACATTGATGAGGGCCAATCTGCTTCAAATTTCACAAAAATATGATGAAGGTCCACCTCCCATTGCATCTATGCTCACTTCCTTTCCTTTCCTTTCCTTTCCGTACCTTTCACATACAGTGTCCAATCTTTACCAAATATAACACATGTAATCACAGTCCCACTCTGGACTCATATGCGTTCAGGTGATAGCAATACCATCATATCTTGGACTCAAGTGATGTTTACGTTCATAAGGTCAGGTCCTGTTCAGAGAACATGAATGAGCCAGGGAGAGTTAATAATTGAACTGTTTTATCTACCACTTTAGTTTTTTTTTCTTTAAATCTTTAACTCTTACCATTGTTAGTTTTATCGTACACTTTTGATGTTATTTTATTTTATTTTTTTTATGTAAACTCAGAGAGAGTTGTTTGTGTTTCACTTTGGACTTAAATTCAGAGTGACTGTGCTGTCTTTGATCACTATGATCCATCACTGTTAGTTTAAACTTCATGTATCAAAAGTACTAGAAGTATCGGTACTCTGTATCGATGAATACTCAAGAGGGAGTACTTGTACAGGTATCGGTCTGAAAAAAAAGTGGTATTGAACATCCCAGGCTGTGACATGCGCCGACTGGTGCAGGAGATGTGAGGGCCCGCTTATCCCCACTTGCAGCTCTAATCTCAGGTTGAACCTGGAGTCAGTCTTCTTTTTTTTTGCTTTATGAAGCACTCTTAGTCTGCAGACTGTCTTTTATGATGACTTAGAGAGTTATTTTCTGCCTCAGAAGGGAAAAATTGGTAGAAGACTCCTTAGTCTTTTCCTGCTTCATCTTTCTTATCGATTCCTTTAAGGGAGGATTAGCCCTCCATCACCTTGACAAATGCTGAAATTCAGAGACCAGGCTGCGGTCCAATGACTGCAGGCTCTGGTCTGTGTGTTCTTTAAATAGACCGGAAGCTCCATCTCAGGCTCTCACAGTTTGAACGTCTGTGAATGTGAAGCCGGATGCTGCCCTGAAAAAAAAAAAAAACTCACTTTGCTCAGATGATTTGTTTCTCTCTCAGGATAAATAAAGACTGAGGATGAATAATGTAGCGTTGCTCTTCATGAGTTCAGTCGGTGTGTGTAGGAGTTTCCTCTCAGCCCGCCTGAAGACTGATGAAAGCCTCGCTCTGACCGAAAGGCGCTGTGACAGCAGCGCGGCACAAACAGATGGGATCTCCTGCTTTCATCTCTCGTGCAGCGCTCTCGCTCTGAGGGAGTCCTGCTGGAAGTGCCACGATGAAGCACTCCACTTTTCAGAGATTAGAGGAAGGAGCGAATCCTCGCTCGCGCTTTCTCGAGTCTTGAAGTGATAAATCCCTCTGCAGAGCTTCTTATCGGAAATGTGCAGAGGGTTCAGTCTGTGTTTTCACCTTTCAACACCCAGAGAGCAGAGAAGTAGGCTGTAAATAGACTGACGCAGAGCCTGAAAGTCATTCTTCACATCAGGGGAAAGGTTACACGCCAAAGCTGCCAAATAAAAACGCTAAACTCTCATTCTCCTCCTCAGAATCATCATCAGGTGACCACGAGCTTCGCCTCTTCCCCTCCCGCCGCTCCAGCCGTCTCCCTCCACCTCTGCCCCCCCAGTACGACCTAAACCGCCATCAGGATGACGACTCACACCCTCACCACCTGCACCTCCACCTTCACCATCGTCACCATCACCTCCCGCACTCTGCCAGGTTCGCCAAAGCGATGCCAGCCGCCCTCCTGGAGTCCCGCTTCCGTCAGGAGCCTGGCGAGCAGCGGAGCCTCGACCTGCTGGTGAGGCCGCATCATGAGGTGCTGCCTGAGCACGCCGTGGTGTCTGCACGCCATTTGGTTACAGTGGTGAGTAATCTGCTACCTGATTGGTTAGAGGAGCAGGGAGAAGAGCCTGTTAGAGCTCCTGATTAGATGTTTCTAGACTCTTCTGTGAGTCAGCCCCTCCACGCTCCATCCCCGGCTCTCTGATGTTATCTTTGATTAAATCAGGTCCTCTCCTCCCTCGCGGAGGTTACAGGAGGATGGTGCTGAGGAGGTCAGAGGTCACAGTAAACAGACATTAAGTGAATGATGGATGAGGAGCTGGTTGTCTCATCACTTCTGTTGCCACGGTGCTGCTGGAGGGATGCTGCGCTCTCTGTTGCCATGGAAACACCGATCATGAGTATGTGTGAGTGAGACCCACTTACCTACACAATGGAGGGTTACGTAACTGCGCAGTGACATTGAGACAGAGACGCAGACAGACAGGTGTGATCAGGTTGTTAATGACAGAAACGGGAAACAGGTCATGTTCCCGTGACGATCCATTTGTTTTGGGCGGTGTCTCCAACAGGAAGTGATGAATAACTAACCGCCAAGACTTCCTTAGAACATGAGAAAGGAGAAGTGAAATCTGCTCCACCCCACTTCATTTCTCAGTTCATTTCAGTGCCTGTTCACCTGTTTCTGATGAGTCTGGGTTTCACTGTAAATAGTTACACAGAGGCTTCACTCTGACTTAAGTTTCAGGTGTTTCCACAAGAGGAGAGAAACACAACTTTGGAAACATTCATTGATTGAGTGTTTTTACTAATAAGAACTGTAAAAACTTTATTCATACAGTTGTGGCTCGAGTGTCCTTTGGTAAACAGTCAAATGCAGTGACGTACTGACCTTTAAGGTGACGCAATGACATGACTCCAACATGGCTCCCTGCCGATGGGAAACCAAACTTAGGCTGTTTTCCAAACTGCCTACTACTCTAGCAGTGCCTACTATTTTGGCTTATATTCAGTCTGTAGTAGGTAGTATGCGAAAACTTGCAAAGTCTGGAGTATGCTAAAAATCCCCGGATGAACTACTGATCCAGGAAAATTTGCACAACGCTAACACTGTTTGTCTATGGAGGTGGCAGGTTTTGATGTAGGTGGCAGGTTTTGGTGTACTACCGCCATCTACTTGAATGAGTCGGCATTAAAACTACAATACAACAACACTATCGTTAGACGGTCAAGTTATAAAAGAGGTGTTTCCTTCTACAAATTCACCAAAGCCCATATAAAACACTAATTCACTTTTTTTAAAACCATACGTTGATTAGATAGAAGTGTTTTTTCCATCAGCTTTAAAAATAAAAATCCCTTCCAGATTTGTTTTCAGTAAACAAAACAAATCAAATATGATGATTCTGCCATGATATGTCCAGTGTCCGCGGATGTTTCCTCTGTATTCCTTTCAGTCGCCATCTGTAGCAGCTCTGTGTGCTCCGGTTCATACAGGTATCCTTTTGGTTCCGAAGTGAATGAAACTTCATCGTCGCTGTCATAGTCACTTATTTTGAATTTCCTACGCTGCCTCACAATCCTTAGAGTACAAACAAAAGAATTACGATACTTGATCAAACTTACACAAGGCTACAACCGGCGCCTGAAGCAGCTTGTTTACATTCTCTACAGCTGAAAGGAGGAGGGGGGACGGAGCGCACTAGCATTGCGCAGAAGGATACATGACCAGTTAGTTAGGTCTAGATAAATATTTATATTTCCAAAGACTTAATGCACTTAAAAAATATTTTATGTAGCGTACTCTTAAACTGTGGTATTACTTTTTGATTTGAGTTCTTGTAGGCAGAGAAAATAGCCTTTGAATCTGGTACAGTCTCTCCCTGTTAGCGTCTATTTCCTCGTCACCATCGATTACAGTCTGTGTCTTACTGAGGGAGAGGAGACAACTTTCTACTGTATCTAATGTCCTTAGTGGTCACATAGAGCTCATACAACCCCACTTCAAAAAAGCTGAACTCTCCCTTTAAGGTCTGAATAACAGTTGAAATACCCTACTGTGCTTAGGAGTCTGATTCAAAACAAACAAATAATGGCCGCAGACACTGCAGGCAGGGAGCAACGCTAACATTAGTAACAACAGCATTATCAAATATAAATAAAGGAAAGCTTCAACTGTCTGATATTTTAATATGATCCTTTACCACCAGCCTCTAATTAGCTCTTTCATCATACCTGTCAAGTATCAGACCTATTTCGTCATCCATCTCCTCGGAGGCTCTTTGCATATCTGGTAGATTTATCTCAGGCGTCCAAAGAAGCCCCTACACATCCAGATAACCCAGTTATGAATATTGTATTTACTATGCGTCAAATTTAGATTTCGTATCAATTTTTCATAGCCGATCCGTGAGCGTGCGTGTGTGGAGTTAGTGTTTTATTCATCAGGCGCCATGCGGAGTAACCTTAATCCAACTCCAGGGAAGCCCAGCGCCCTGACGGCTCAGAACAACCCAACCAGAAAACAAACAGTAAACAGACAAATAAACAAAAAGAGGATGGAAACCTGTCTGCAAACTCACAGCAACACATTTCTCAGTCTGTTTGTTTCCACTGGAGCTTTTCTTTCAGAGCTCCTCTCCTCCTACAATGCATCTGTGGCGATGAAACCTATGACCGTTTCTGCAAAGGATTGTGGGAGTTTTGGCATTGAAATCTAGGCGCTACCTTATGCAGATATCAAGTGAAATAAAAATCAGCAACATGTTTATAAATATCTCCCAACCATGCAGACAGGAAGTGGCTCAGGAAGTAATAGATTATTTTAGCTTTGCTCACATTTTGAGCTCTGAATCTCTGACTTCCCCATCCTCCTTTTTCCCTTTCTGCTTTTATCAATGAGAACCTGCTCTGGGGCTAAAAACAGCATTACATAACCCTCCTCTGTGTTAATTGACTCCCTGGAAGAGTGGTCACATGACCTGTCCCTGCAGGCTGCTGCCGTTCCATCAAATCACTGTGACAAGCCGTGGCTAATAGATGGACAGAATAAAGACGTTCAGTGACAGACACCAGCCTCTGAGAGCTGAGGCTACACAGATGAAAGAAGAAAGCATGTAAATACTTTCTGTTTTTGTTTGGAAGGCATTCAGCCACTGAAAAATGTTTTTTAAATTGTTACTTATTGGAATACTCGAGCAAAAATGCTTAGAAATTTCCAAAACTTGAAAAATAACACAAAAAATACACATGTAATACAATTAAAAGGCAGAAAACTTAGCTTACAGTTTCATTTTTTCATTTAGCACACGCTTACATAGGTAGCAAAACTTTTGACATGGCAAGACCCATGATTGCTAACTATGCTAACTGCTAATTCAAGTGCAAAACCTAAACTAAGCATGTGCATAATTAGAGTGCATTAATTTAAGTAAGTAAGACAGACAAATTAGCAACTAATCTATCATGCTAATTCCTGCTAATTGTAGACATAAAAAACCTTGAGTGCTCCTGTTTTTTATACAGGTTCCGGGGCAACTTAAACCCAGGAACATGAATGATAGACTACAGATGAAAAGACTCTGGTGAACACCTTTGAGAGTGAAATAACAATTTTCATAACTGGCTAATATTTGAAATCTTTAAAAAAACAACAAAAGATTAAAAAAATTGAGGTTAAAAGATTGAAAGAGACAAAGTTTGGTTGCAGTAACAAAGGAAACATATTCGTATACAACTATAAATTCTCAAAGCCTGATTATTCCTTACCTAATTACACAGTCTGTAGATGTTATATAACATTTTCTCAGAGTATAGAGTCTCTGAGTTTAATCTAAGGGAAGGAAACGTTTTGAGATGGAGGCTGAGAGGCAGAGAGGTTGTGTAAGTCCCAGATGGAACTCAGTCACCTCTCATCTCTGCATCACACCACTCGCCTGCAAGACTCCACAGTGTGTGTCCGTGCATGCGTGTGTGTGTGAGATTGTGTGTTTGGCCTTTGCTCCCCTGCGAGGTCCTCACAGCACGTGCAGGCTGGTTGTCACACACAAAGTCGGCTTGTTTGTTGGAGCGTAGAAAAAACTGAATGTGTGTGTCGCTGGTGAGACTGACAGTCTGAAGAAACAGAAACAAATCTGGGATTCGGAATCGATTCTTCGAGCCTTGTTGCTGTCGAGGCTGTGTTATTTTGTAGATCACAAGAGTTACTTGTCTACCTCTGCCTCTATGGGTTTGTTTTTTGCGTGTGTTTGCTAAATAAATCTTCAAACACTTAATTCTCATAAAGCCCTCAACATTCAAATGTGTAATATTAGGAAAGGTAGATTAATAACATCTGCGTTTGATTTGAAATGATTGGTTTTGTCAGTGTAATCTGGAGGTAACAGCAATTTCAGGCCTCAAAATATCATCATGCTCCAGTAATTGGAAAAGAATCATTAGAATCAGTTCAGTAAAATGATTCGTTCAGAAGATTCATTCACAGAATCGTTCAGTTTTCTCTGCAGCTCTGCGAATCTGTGAATCAGAATTTTAATAAGCTAATACACGGCTGAATGTTTAGTTCTGCTTGTGATTGTACTGAAAAAAGCCGTTGGTGAATAATAAGCCAATGAGTTCAGAATTTAGCTGGATGAACTACAGCTACAATTTGAAAACAGTAAGCTGATAAAACAATCATTTCCCGGACCGCTCTAGAGAGAAAAATACGAGATGAGAGAAAGGAGAATGCAACTGAAGCTGAGAAATGAACAACTCTTTCAGTAAGTGATTCGGTTCAGTTCGTTCACCCAGATGATTCATTCCTTTTGAACAAACCGTTCACGAACGTCACATTATTATCCCACCCTTTGCCTCAGAGAACTCAGGAGTTAGGATAGGAATCAAAAACCATTCCCTGTTGAGAATCAATAAGAAATGTCTCAATCCATCGTTATCGTTAGCCTTTGGGCTTAACGATTCTCTTATCAATTCTTTACATTGTGCCGGAGCTGCCGGGCCTTACGACAACTAGTCTGCTGCAGCTAGCTAGGATTTTCAGCTTGAGGTTTTACTGAAGAACTGACTTCATAAAGAAATGTACATTACTCTCTCTCTCAGGAGATTCATATTCAGTACATTCAAAATGGTATAAATCACCTTGTTTACCAAAATAACAAAATAGCACAAGCTCAATGCTAACGTATATGGGAAACTGCATCGCTAGCAGTTAGCATACATCAGTATAACTTCAACTTTCATCACAGAAACATATCACATCAACTCTTTGTAAAAAATACTGAGAATTTCAAATGCTAAAAGCTAACAGGCTAATGAAAGGCTCATGGCTGACTTCGTAACTACGGAAAGGTTCCAAACAACTTAAACTATTGCTATAACCACTTTGAGACACTAGATGGCCTACTTGAATTATTAATATATTACAACACAATACATCAACATCACATTGTGTGAAATTTTTTACCTGTTTCTGTTTAATTATGCCCAGAAATATCCAGACTCAGGGACCAATTACATTTTATCCACTTACAGTATAAACTCAATTAAATGTTGTTGACACGGAAAACCTGTAAAGCTACTTTTTGTACCAAGAAAATTCACAACAGGAATTGATAAGGGAATCAATAAAGAATCAGATCGATAAGGACATTAGTATTGACAAAATCCTATCAATTCCCATCCCTGTCAGGAGTTGCTTGTCTGCCTCTGCCTTGAGAAACGAGTTTCTTTTGCATCACTTTTTGTGTTAAAAAAATACTGTTTTGGATCTAAAAAAACCCAAAACAGTTTTACACATATTTGACACTTCATGACACACAAACCAGCTGACCACTGAGGAGTTAGACCAACAACTTTTATATTCATGTTAAACTTACTATGGAGCCACACATCTGACTCATTTTGAATCTGGGTAGACAACTAATAAAGGGAAAGATGGCGCAATAACATAAAAGAGCTTAAACCATCAGCAGGTTTCTTTCCCTGATCTCTGATTGGCTAAAAAGTTCTCTGAGTGTTGTTTCTGTGATAATCTACGTGTTTGTGATTTTATCTGTAAAACACAGTTTATAAAAACACATTTCACAGCAGGTGGGTTCACCGTGTCAGAGTTCAGATTTCCTCCTACACACAGGCAAGTGTGTGTGTGATGAAAACTGCTCAATTATTCATAGCAGCAGTGTGTGTTTCGTCTGCCTGTGGAGGGAACTTTGACGCCACTTCAAACCCACAGAGGGAAACATGATTCATCCTGGACTCAGTTTGCTCTCAACCTTTATCTCTGCTCGCTTTAAACACGTTAGAGGAGGAGTTATTAATCAGGGCTGAACCGCTCTGAGAAATAATCTGACATCTGGTTTAAATCAGCAAAAGCTACAGAAAAAACTATTTTTCTTTTATAGTAAAGCTTTCTCTTTTGCAGAAATGCTTTTGACATTGAGTTATTGCTATTACTTAAATGCATAAAAAAACTCCACAATAATCATTTTTAGGGGAATTATGCATGAAAAAAAATTAACATTAATGTAAAATCTGCAAAAAACTGCAGTAAAATCGTGATTTGATAATCTTTTTCTCCATTTATCAACATGTTTGTGTGTTTTGGGGATAGTTTGCAATGAAATGTGATCTCAGCGGTGCACATTTACCTCCTGGAAATGCCTCGAGTTTCCGTAACCAGTTGGTTTTTGAGTGTGTTGATATTCGGATAAAGCTGGGAGCATGGCTGTGATATTAATTCAATATTAATTCAGTAAAATTTTCCACTCAGCCATTGAAAAAAAAAAGAAAAGCAAAGGTCTCATGTCAGATTCTTTATTCTGCTCTGCTCTGAACCGGAGCCATTTCTTCTCAAAGGAACCAACACAAGCGTGAATAATATCTAACCTCATGTCAACCCCACTCATTCAGCCGTGTGTGTGTGTGTGTGTGTGTGTGTTTGTGTGTGTGTGTGTGTGTGTGCGTGCATGATCTCATTGAGCTTGATGTTGCACGTGGTGCTCACGTTTTAGCCGTCAGCGGTCAGAGGAGAAGCTGCAGAGCTAACACGCTGCAGAAAATGACTCGCTTCCACCAAACAGTTCCCATCCTCAGCTCACACATGGGAAAAGAAAAATCTGTTTATATTAATATGTTGAGTCATTTTAGGGGATCGTAGCCTATAAAAAACTTGATAATGATACTTTAGCTCACATCAAAAACTAGATGTAAATAAACCAGTTTGATGTTTAAGGGACTGTGAGGGGTTTGAAAGTGATCTTGAAAAAGTCTCCCTTCTAGATATATGCCTGATTGTAATCCAGGCTTTAAAATGAGATTATCAGCACCAATAAAGGTTATTCCCAAATGCTACTCCTTAGCTTCCCAATTAGGGTTTAATAGGACCAGATTGATTTACGGCACAGCAAAATCTCTATGACGACCCGACGCTGGATGATGTAGTTTAGTTTTGAGAAGAGAGATCTGTGTTATTCTGTGCTACAAAAAAAAAAAAAAAATTGTGATTCAGCTAAAGGCTAAAACACAAGCTAAAGGACATGAGCTAAAGGTTAAAACACAGGCTAAAGCTTCAAACACAAGCTAAAAGCCACAAGCTAAAGACTAAAACGCAAGCTAAAAGCCACAAGCTAAAGACTAAAACACAAGCTAATCTAAGCTAAATGCTAAACACAAGCTAGAAGCCACAAGATAAGGGCTAAAACACAAGCTAAAGGAAAAAAAATACAAGCTAAAGACAACAAGTTAAAGGCTTAAACAAGGGCTAAAGCTAAAACACAAGCTAAAGGACATGAGCTAAGGGTAAAACACAGGCTAAAGCTTTAAACGCAAGCTAAAAGCCACAAGCTAAAGACTACAATACAGGCTAAAGACTAAAACACGGGCTAAAGGCCGAAACCTGAAGGCAAAAATTCAAGCTAAAGGCTTAAATACAAGCTAAAGGCTAAAACACAGACTAAGGCTAAAACACAAGCTGAAGGCTAAAACACAGACTACAGACTTAAACACAAACTATGGGCAAAAAAAGGATTAAGGCTAAAACACAAGCTATAGGCCAAGCTAAAGGCAAAAACAAAAGCTTAAGGCTAAAACACAAGCTGAAGGCTAAAAAACAGGAGGCAAAAGCTTAAAAACAAGCTAAAGCCACAAGCTAAAGGCTCAAACACAAGTTAAAAGCCAAAAGCTAAAGGCTAAAACACAGGATTCAGACTTAAACACAGGCTAAAGACTAAAAGACAGACTAAAACACGAGCTGAAGGCTAAAACACAAGCTAAACTGTGCGTTCTGTACGTCCAGAACTAACCTGCAAAAAGGCCAAAAGCAAATGCTGTGCTCTTTAAATGCTGCCAAAATGTAAATTAATTTAAGTTTATGAAAAATTAACACATCAAAGAGAAATGACCTAAATACATAAGATTAAAAGTGTATCTTGTTACCTTATTTAAACAGCAGAGGGCGCCTGCTGTTGCGACAGATCATTAAGTCTGAGCTAGTTGTGAGTTGGCGAACTAACTGTTTATTTATTATTTTTCCAGTGGAAGTTCTTTTCACTGAGGCATAAAACAGGAAACATCAAAATAAAAGCCTCACAAATATCAGAGTTATGAGGCACTTTCTCCTCTTGAGATTGAACATAAATTGGTTTATTTACACTTCAAAAGGATTATTGAATCATTTTAATTTGTGATTCCTTATGCTGTTTTCTTACTTAAGATTTTTGTGACCAACTATTTATTTATTATTATTATTATTTGTTTTTATTTTTTCCTCTCCTTTAGTTTTATTACTCATCCTCTCGCCCTGAACACTTTCTTTTTATTTATATCCACAGTTTTACCCCCTCTTCTCCCTAAATTGGATTCCCCCTGTACTGCCCCCAGGGGCTATCAGCTAATTAGCAGTTATGGCTCCATGTGTGTGTGTGTGTGTGTGTGTGTGTGTGTGTGTGTGTGTGTGTGTGTGAGTGTGCGCGAGTGTGTGTGTGTGTGTGGGACACAAATAGCACCTGATCCTGACAGGAAGCGCAGCTGGTTAATGGCATTACCTGGACAACAGCCAATCAGGCTGCAGGTTTGAACTCAGTCCCCCTCTAAGCCAATCAGAGATCAGTGAATGACCAGATCAGGAAATGGAGCGAAAAGTCCCTGAGCTCCGACTGACAGGCAGCTCTGTGGGTGTGTAAGTGTGAGAAAGAGAGAGTGTGTGTGTGTTCATTGAGTGAAAAGCTTCCTGCGGTCGACGGGAGAGTCAACAATGTTTATGTGTTTGCTCGGTAAGGTTGCTCAGGTGTTTATTTCTCATTTTTCACCGTCTGTGGTTGTTTACCTGTTTGTTTGTTTCTGCCCTGGTTGTTGTTTCTGAGGTTTGCTGAGCCGTGGTCTGATTGTTTGGCTAAAAGGAAACTTCACAGTAAATATGTCTGTGAGGATTTTGGGGATTCATTGATAATTTCAGAGATTTCTTTATGTATCTATGAAGCACTTTCTCCAGCCTGATAAAAATATTTTTGTTTTTTTTCTAAACTAAATTCTTAAAAACTGGGGTTTAGTAATGTTTTAGTTTTAGTTTATATGATTATTATTATTTTTTTAAATTTGTCTCAATAATTGAGAATTTTTTCACAATGTAATGACTCTATAAAGACCTGTTTGGATTTTTTTTTTCATTCTTAGTTGTTAAATTTCTTTTTGGTTTCTGGATTTTTTATGGAATAATGGAAAAATTATTTTTTTTATCCAGCTTTAAATTTTTTTTACATTTTTTTTTCTTGATTTCCATGAAACTTGATTGATTGTTTCAGGTCTTAAGTATAAATGTTTAGTCTATATCATCAAGCTTATTAATCTCGTAAAAAATATTTTAAAAAATAACTAAAAATATGTTGGTTTTTTTTTTTTAATAATATAGATTTCTTCTGATTTACACAAGTGATATAATTGGTCCCGTTAATGTATTAAAAAATCTACGAATTCTTCCACTATTGCTGATGTTATAGTTAAAACGCCATCTACTGGTGTAAATGTTTACAACAGTTTCAGAAGAAAACACAATTTACGAAATCAGTCAAGCAAATATTCAAAAAAGGAGGAAAAAGATGTTGAGTTTAAAAACTTCAAATCTTTAAGGTTGCCTTAAAAAAATTGTTGACGTAGTGACGATGTACTGTACAAAGCAGCAGGAGCTCCAGCTAGCTCTATAACATGAAGCTTAAATTATCGTCCACCTTCACTGGTGTTCCATCAGTTAACTTGTTTTTATGCCAAATACAAAGATGTTTGAGTGTAACTCTCTTCAGTTTCTGTTACAGTCCAAAAATATCTGGTTTCACACAGTTTTATTCACCAAAAAAGGACAGTTAGAGACGTCGACTTGTTCTTTTCTTTCTTTCTTTCTCCAGAAGATTTTGTTGAACTGAACAAACTGTAACCAGGGGCAGACTGATAATAGCATCTGCTCTGTGTGTTAGTGTGTGTAAGTGTGTGTTAGTGTGTGTGTGCGTAGAGTCCGTCTGGCTCTGTTTTATTGTTCCCGATATTGAATTAAGCAGAACATGTTGTTTTTTTAGCCATTAGCAAACAACCACCCCCACACACACACACACACACACACTGAACACAGCATGTTGTTGTAAGGGCAGCAGCAGTCGGTGTGTTTCCAGCTGATGGACGGAGAGCTGCAGAGGTCAGACTTCATGTTTGTCTTTTCTTATTTTGAAAAATATTTTTCCTGCAAAATGCTGTTTTCTTCACATAGATGTAAGGAGTCAGAAACATTTTTAAAATCCAGAAATAGTCCTCGCATCTGTTTTTTCCAAAGCCACTGGACTCCATTGACGAAAACAGAAATGTTATCCTGCATAACTCAGGATTTGCTTGTCTACTTCAGCTCTAATTGATTAGTTTGTTGGGAGTAATTGAAGCATGTTGAGCTTTGCAAATAAGGCAGAGGTAGACCAGCAACTCCTGAGTCCTACAAGAAAGAAGTACTGTTTAGTTCGTAGAAGGATCCTAATTTTAGGCTATTTCTTATATTTATGTTTTGTTGTATGTTTGTTGTCCAAACAGCGTTGACCAATCGAGTAGCAGCTAGCTTTGGTGCAGGAAAACGGATTGTATGGCGAGCAAAAGCAGGCAGAAAAAAAAATGATTTGGTAACCACGGCTTCTGTTGATGATAGTCTAAAGATGATTTTTTCAGTTTCATAAACAGATAATAGCACTAAGATTTCCTGATTTCCTTGAATGTAGCTGACCTCCGCTCATCTAACACATTCAAAAAGATAATTTTCTGCTTTTAGGGATGGGTATCTATCACATTTGAAATTATACGGCACCAATGCCCGGTACCTGGCAACTGGTATCGATACTTAACTGTACCCGTTTTTGGTACTTTTTTGTGTTTAAGTGGTAAAAAATATCAGTTTGTTTAAGATTTTTTTTTTTTCAATTTAACATATTTATTCTTCAATATATAACCTTAAAGTGCTGTGTTCATGTCCAGCATGGAAAATCGCCTACTCTTTCTCTCCCTCACAGTCACAAGGATGCGTTCAGATACCTACCCGGTACTTTTGGCAGAATTCGGTTGGTACCTATAAAAGTGCCAAATTCAGTACCCATCCCTACGTCTCCTTTTTGGGACAAACTCGACAAATCTTAACTTTTTACTTTTGAAAGTGACATGGTTGCTATTCAAACTAAATTAAGGCCACGTTTACACAGAGACTCCCACAAAGACTCTTCCTTTGCGTTTCCAAAAGCCACCCACGTCTACATGAGGACGGCGTGAAAACGATCCGCGTTCATACGACTCCAAGAAGACAAGTCACAACGATGTAGTGGCCATGCCAGGCCAGTAGTTGGCGATGTGGACATATGTGTGTATGTATGGTATGCTGGAAATCAGCCATCATTGTTGTGGTTGTTCTTTCTTTTTCTGCCGTTTTATTGTGTGAGACGGTTGGCAATCCGACCTCGAGGAGAATTACCGCCACCAACTGGACTGGAATGGCTTAACTGGAAGTTGTGGCTGCGCGCAACCTTCACCTGAAACTGCGAGTGCGCATGCAGTCCATGCTCTGTGTTGGGGGAGCGTTTTGAAAACTCTCCACTCTGGAGAGCGTTTTCAAAAGTTTCCGTTTTCAGACAAAACGCAACTAAATGTTATCAGATTTGACCGTTTTTGGTGTCGTGTAAACACGGCCTAAGACCTGTTAAATGAAAGTAAACCACAGAAAAATGTTTTATTCTTGGGTTCATAACGGCAAAGTATGTCAGATTGAAGCCTCTGTGTTACGTACTATTTACAGCGAAACTGAGACCAAATTTCATGGAAATCCATCTCAAAGTTAAAGAGGAAAAAACAACGTATTGACTCCATGGTGACTCTGTAAAACGCCAGAAGAAAACTTAAACAAATTTAAGTTTTTTTGTGGCTCAGCTGCTCGAGTGAGGCCTCCGTGCAACTTATATTTACTGTGAAACTGAGACTCACCAGAAACAGATGAGTGAACTCTGAAATATGACTTTTTTTTTTGTTTTGTAGACATAATTTGAAGGATGAATGTCTCGTCACTTTTGTTGTAAAATACACAGATGCTTCTAGCAAACACGTGGATAAATCTTGGGCTAAAGTCGTTTTTTGCTATCACCAGTAGAGAGCTGATTGGACCTGAGATAAAAAAACACAGAATGAGGAGAGTTGAAGATCAGATTTTTTGTCTTTCTTTTTTAGTGAGGTGTTTAATTCATGTTTCAAGTGTTCGCCCACCTTGCCTTGTATTTTTTCTGTTGTCTTCTTGCTTGTTTGATATCTCCACAAACAATCACGGCTCCTGTCGTCCTTTGTGGCGTCTGAAGCTCAGATAAATTTTTTAGGAGGACACGACCTAAAAACGTCAGAAAAATAAATGAGGTTTTGGCTGAGATGAGAGGCTTACGAGCAGGAACAGGAACAGGTGTGTATCCTCTTTAGTACAAGGGGGACTTCTTCTATCTGCGTGTCTGAGTAACACAAACCAATCAAAACCTGTGTGTGTGTGTGTGTGTGTGTGTGTGTGTGTGTGTTAAACCCCTCAGGTCGTCCCCCATGCTGTGCTTCCCGTTGTTTTCCCCTCACACACACACACACTGATTGCAGTAAAATCCAGGATGAGTCATTAGTGTGTGTCTCACCTGCCTCTGTATCAGTGCTGCTGAGAGCTGAGAGACTGCAGGGAGAACCAGAGGAGTCACACAAGAGGAGGAGGAGGAGGAGGAGGGGAGGCAGAAGGGGAGGGAGGATGGCAGCAGAGAGAAAGTAACAGCAGGAGACGCAGGGAGGATGATATGATTCGATCTGTTTGGAGACGAGGATAAAAAAAAAACATGCAGCAGACGAACGCTGATGGTTTCTGTAACAAAGAACAGGATGACGAGACGTGAAACAGATTTGAAATTGTATCTCTTTCAGTCTGAATTTGGAATAAAAACTAAAAAATGCAAAGTAAACACAGTCGACATTGTGCTTTTGTTGATTGGATAATGTAGTTCACAGACATGTTGGTGCACCATCAGCAGTGACGTGGGCGTAGTATCAAACCGTCAAAGTGAAGTCAAGGCAAAGCTTTCTACAAAGGGTAAATCTAGGTTCCAGTCTTTAACTCTGGATGGGGACTTTGGGTGGCGAGATCACAGATTCGACCGCCACGAGGAAAGAAGTGAGGAGCTTAGACGTCCAGGGTCGGACCATGACCCCTGAGTAAAAGCCTGGAACGCAAGCAGGATCACGCAAACCGTACCAAACTCTACTGATCCTTACCGGACCCTTTGGTGGTAACAAGGCTGTCGACTGGCGTTTTTCAGCCGCTACATGAGTTTCAGCTCAAAACACTAATTTCAGCCTCTTTCTGGAACGCATTTTATTTTTTAAGCTTCTGTCTCTTTAAAGAAACCCCTTTCATCTGATTGGCCAACCCAATGGAGGTCTGACGGGGGCGGAGCTTTAGGCACACCTTGGTATTTGAGGTCTGTTTCCTCCAAAGTGTCCTGAAGCAGTGAGGGGATCCTTATGTGATGATGTCATCATTTCACCAAGTGTCACGAAGATCTCACTAGGGGGAGCTCCACATGTTTTTGGCATCTTTCAGGGAGCTGTTCTGTCATCCATCTTTTTATACTTCTAACATTCAAGGGTGACATGTTTGTGACTGGTTTGTACATTTAGAACAGAAAAGAAAGACTTTATTTACCCCTGAAGGGAAATTCAGGAGGAGTCACAGCAGCAATCAAGAAAACAAAAGTAAGAAAGTGTATAGAAAGTGCAAAAAGCTCCATAAGAAAATAGATGCTGACAGTTTGTCCATCATTGTCCAGTCAGCCAGCCTCCACCTCCACAGGGTCCAGGACTGAGCTTCTTCAGCAGTCTGTTCAGTCTCTGTCTCCTGGATCCTGTCTGCTCACAGCAGGTGAAGCTCTTCCAAAGTGGTGTTGGTGTCTGGTGTTAGCTCTGTTAGCCTGTCTGTGAATAGCATGATGCTACTCTGCCTTCTTGTATTCCCTCTGATGCTAGGTTAGCACGGCTAGCTCATCCATCTTATTGGAGATAGATCTTACGTTCCCAATAACGATGGATGGAAGGACAGGTCCATGTTGTCACTTCTTAGCTCACACCTGAGAACCAGCACCTCCTTCTCCTCACCTTGTGGGGAAACATCCGGCCTAGCACCAGTTAGCATTAACATGCTACAGGCTGCTAACAGCTAATTTCACATGTAAACAATGCAGCCATGATTACATGTAGGATCTCCAGACAAACACAGGAGAGAAGTAGTAAAAATATCACTGAAGACAAAACCAGTTTGGTGTCCATGACCAACAAATGAACCAAACAAAGTTCAAAGATTACGAAAAAGAGACGAAGAAATTACAAGAAACAGACAAAGAAGAGTGTAAAAGAAAATATAAGTTTCACTAAAAAGGTTTTTCATTATTTTTGGGTAAGGGGTGAAAAATTGAGTTTGAATAAAACACTGTAGAAGTAAAAACTTTGCTGAATAAATTTTGTTGCAAATGAGGATTTTAGAGCGATGAAACATTGATTACAGAGACAAAACTGTCAGAGCTATTTCACATTTTCTCTGCGGTGTTTTGACGGTTGTGTAAAAAAATATAAATCATCCCTCTCTCTTTCTCTCTGTCTGTCTTTCTCTCTCCTCCCTCAGTACCTGGCTGTGGATGTGCGGAGGCTGAACGTCAGTCTTCTTCGTTGGTTTCGGGAAGGTGTAGCTGCAGCTCTTGGTGTTCCTGCAGGACACGTGCACATCAACCGGCTCAATGTAGGTGACACACACCTCAAAGCATCACACACACACACACATACGCCAACTGATCTGTTGATTTGTTTTTTTTCTGTCGCAGGAGAAGAAGAACGGCATCGAGCTCTTCGTGTCCTCTGATAGGCTGGGCACTTCAGAGCCCCGCCCAGCTGAGGAGGTCATCCAATCACTGAACGTGAGGGTCCTCCACAGACACCTGGGACACTTCGGCATCACAGAGGTCTCCACAGAGGTGTGTGTGTGTGTGTTTGAAACTGTGTGTGTGTGGCAGCCGCTCTGTCTCCTAGGTAACCCGGTCTCGTTAAGCGGCCTCGTTACTCCCCGTGGAGACGGACGGGAGGATGGATTGGGATTATTAGAGAGCAGAGTGCTGCCGCTGAAAGTTTAATGGAAGTATTAAAGTCCCATTGCTCAGCGGAGGAGGAGCGGAGCCGCTCCAAGGATCAGATTAATATTATTACTGTGAGGGATGTGACGGCTCCTCTGAGATAATAATATCACCCAAACAATCAGAAACTCCCCGTGAGGAGCAGAGCGAACAGAAACAGCTGCTGAAAGTCTCCTCCTTCACTTTCTAATTGTTAACAAATCTCTGAGGGACTCCGCGGGCGCTGTGGGCGTTTCTTTTGGCAGATTTTAATAAAGTGGTCGTCCACAGACTCCATCAGGGGACTCAGTTAATTACAAGAAAATCAAAACCTCCTATTCAACGTTGAGTCAGAAACTTTGTGAATCTTTGTTTGTGCAGAAAAACGTCCTGCAGGGCGAGCAGAGGGATCACGTGTGGAGCAGAGAGGGTTTCTACGCCGTCGTCCTCTTCTTCACCGTCTTTGTAATCGTCATCACCTGCTTGATGGTAAGACACACACACACACACACGCAGATAAGACTTCAATTCAACTTGATTTTAGATGAAACCTGGAAAAAAGAGGGAAGAAAAAAACAGAAACAGACAAATTCTCATCATTTTTCAGTTAGAGGCTGGAGTCACGCTTGTTTTTTTGGTCAAAGTGGAGACAAAGACATTTTGAACAGCATCTTCTCGAGTATTTTTGTGTTAAATTTTGTCATAAATCTGTCTTTTATAAATCTTGAAGCTGGCTGCATAAATAACACGCCAACTTCAAAAAACATGAAGTCTGTTCTGTGACATCCATGGCTCAATGTCCTGAAATTAAAAACTGTTTCCAATCACATTTTTCACCCATTAGGGTAAAAGTGTTTGAGCCATTTCCTGTATATTGTTTTGTGTGTGTGTGCAATTAGCAGCAGCCGTCTATCGTTTTTAACCTAGCTTTGTGTTTTCTGACTTTAGTTGATCTTTAGGGCTGAACAATTAATCAAATCTAAACCGACATCGCAATATAAAAGAACGCAATTTTCAAATCGCAAAAGCTGCAATTAAAAAAAAGAGGAAAATTTTTAAAGTGTATTTAAAAAGTGCATTCCACATATTGACATATTTCAGTGGCTGAGCCGGAGATTTGGTTTTGTTTACATTTCTGCACTTTATTAAGTGTAGGATTCAGAGAGGAGAGGATTTATGGTTATTTTTCAAATTTTTAGGCCTGTTGTTCTGCAGCGCTTTGTTCCTTTCTCTGATTTTTCAAGGTATTTAATGATAATATTATCACACGTCTACAAGGTTTGAAGTTAAATCAATCCGTCAATATTCTGCTGTGATTGTTATCGTTAAATAAAGAAATGTTATTTGTATCAATTCATCTCATTACATCTTAACATGTAAGCCTGGCCTACAGGAAAGAATTGTTTATTTGGTCTTACTGTGGAACGGTTAATTTATTGTGTTTAGTAAATAATGCAAAAGATAAACCGCATGCTTAACCGCAATCGCAACATTGGTCCAAAAAAATCCCAAGTAGATTATTTTCCAAAACTGTTCAGCCCTACTTTAGGGTAAAAGGACAAAATAAAAAAAGGAAAATTTACTTAGATGAAGCATTTTCATTTGCACCAGGAAACAACAAGAATATCTAAATATGCGGCTACAAAGACTTCAGTGGCTTTAGGATAAAATATAATTACTTGGTTTTGTCAAGCGAAATCAAGTCATTATAAAAGTTTGAACGAAAATAGTATATACTATAATTAGTAATTAAAACTTTTTCATCTGTTTTCCACATTTCTATGTTACCACAAGACCATCAAACTGACTGATAACAAAGGTATCTGTGGAGGCAGATTAATTTGGAAAACTCAGAAATATGTGCACTTAAGTAGTTTGAATTTTTAACTTTCAGATAAATTAAGTATCTTAGGTCCTTTTTTATTATTTTGTCTGTATTGAATTGGCAGGAGGTCATCTGTAGATCTTTTGTTTCAGCTGTAAGATACTGTGAAAAAAAGGGTATGTTACTTTAACTTACTCAAACTGTATGAAACAGTAAATAGTTGCAGTAGGACTTTGATCCACAAGAGGGAGCTCTCGCACAAAGAAATGAAATCTCATAAAAATCATTTAATCTGTTTTGTGCTGGGTTATTTGAAGACTGAAGGTTTTTATGATAAATTTAATCTTATTTTCAGGATTTTTTATTCTTTTTATTCTGTGATCACTTAAAAAACAGCTTTGAATTTTTTTATTAGTTTTATGGTTGAACTCTCGCTGATTTGGCTTAAATTGAATGTGGTTTTGATTCCAAAAAAAGAAGAAGAGTAAGAAAAAAAAATACTTTGAGATTCAGTTTTATTTTTTGAACATTTTATTTTTTTTCAGGGAGGAACATACAAAGTCCTTTCAGGACAGTTAAATACAAAAATATCAAAATATATCCACTTATCTATTACACTCCCTTTTATTTACAGGTATACAAAGTTAGAAAAACTTGACTCAAAATTTGACTTTTTAAAAATTTTTTTCCCTGTTTTTGTTTGATGTTAAATTTCAATAAAAATTTGATCACAAAAAAAAGAAAACAAGTGTATGTTGAGTTTTTCTCTCCTCTCTTGTTTGCAGGTTTTGTACCGACTCAAGGAGAAGGTTCAGGTTTCTGACAGACAGCTGAAAGCCCCGCCCCCTGACCTGCACCTGACGCCAACCGTCCTTTCAGACTCCGCCCAGAGGTCAAAGGGCACCAAGGTGAGTCCGTGATATGTCACCTGCTTCTTTCATGAACAAATTAAATAAAAGATATGAAAAAAAGAAGGAGAATATTGTTTTTTCATTTAAATTAATTTATATTTGATTGACTTTTTCACTTTTAAAAATTTAATGGATCAAACAAATTTTAATTCTTCATAACTCAAATTTAAGATGGTCACAGTTTGAGCGAAAGATAAACAATAAAATGTTATGGATCTTGGTTGATGTTTTCTGCAGGCTGTGACGTCAGGAAGCATGGTCCAAGCTGAGCTCCCTCCAACTGTAGCCGCGCCCATTCCCCTGCAGCAGCCAATCATAGCCTGCCGCCGACTCGCTCCGCCTGTTGTTCCTCTGCCGAGGTACGTCTGCTGAGTGTTGTAACAAAAAACAAAAAATAAAAATTTCAGAACGGGTTTCAAACTTCTCTTGTCTTCTCCTGTAGCCCCGCCCCTGTACCTGTCTTCAGCAGCTTTGACCACGCCCCCCTTGTTGGCGCTGCCCCGGTGACGGTCCCTAACGAGCTAAAGCCCTGCCCCTCGCCTTTCAGGATGAAACCGGCAGCAGGATTACAAGAAAGGTATTTTCTCACAATTAGGCTCCTCCCCCTTCATTAAGCTCCTCCCCTTTCTTAATGTTCACAGATTAGGGTCATCCTGTCCACCATATTCCTTACCAGAAAAACACATTGTGCTTTTGTGTGTGTTAGTGTGTGTTTTGAGAACAGTCACCTCTAACCTGTGATTGTTGCTGGAGTCAGGTGTTGACCTGCGTACGTGCCGATGAGGAGGCTTTAAACCGTGAGATGTGTGTGTTTTTGTGTCCTCGGCACTCTGGGCTTACATTCAGATATTCAGATAGTGAAGTAGGTTTCCTCCATAAACAATGTACACAGAGTGTGTGTGTATAACAGAGTGTGTGTATATAACAGAGTGTGTGTATATATATAGGTGACCTGAGAGTGGTGTTTATGTGAAGGGAGGCTTCCTTTTGAACATTTCCTCTGTGATGTTTTTCTTGGTGTCAGGTCATTGTACCTTATACACTCCTCTATATGAACCCTCCTCAGAAGCTGAAAGATAAAGAAAGTTTCTGCATTATTATTTTTTAGCCCATTTCCTTCAATTCATATAAAATCTACATCAGCTTTCCAAATCCAACATCTGACCTTCCTCGTTTTATGGCTCTGCCCTCGGCTCTTTGTTCACCTGTGGAGACAGACTCAATCTGAACGTTTCATCACATGTGCTGTGTGTCATTTAGTGGTGTGTTACTACAGAAGCTGTTAGCCAGGAGTTGTGGATCTTTTGGTAGAGAGATCTCAAGATAAAACATTTCTGAAAGCCTTTCCAGTAAAAAAGTATGGAAAAATCCCTTAAAGATGCCTCTTTGTGTGGTGCTGTAGTGTTAAGGGTGCCCTCTGGTGGACAAACAGTGATCACATCAACACCAGGAATCCTTTAAGGAGAGAAAATAAGATTAAGATCCACAGGAGTGCAGTTTCAGTGGAGAAAATGTGACTGAAGTCCCTTAATGCTTTGTTTCCTGTAGGGAAATTGTAAAAAAAACTGTCCCTGTAGATTTTTTTTCCCTTTTGTTTAATTTATTTCACTGAAAAACTACCTGTCAGCTGAAGGAAATACTGTGCTGTTGTATAGTGTGAGCCCTTTAGTGGAGAAAATGTGATTACACCAAAATAATGAACCCTTCTATTAGAGAAAACATGGTAAAGTTCTGCAAGAGGTGCAATTTTAGCGGAGAAATGTGATTTAAGTCCCTAAAGGATATGTGTCCAGGAGAGAAAATCTAAAAAAAATGACTTTTAAGGAAAAACATCTAGCTGAGAAAATGTGATTTCAGTTTTTATTCCATTGATTATACTTTCTCTAACAATAAAAGTGCTTTTAAGGGTGGCCTTCCAGCAAAAATTGGCACAGTGGTGTAAAATGTGGAGAAAAGGTTGTTATAGACATGTTAGGGACTCTAGTAGTGGAGAAAACATGACAAAGATGAATAAGGAGTGCACTTTTAGTGGAGAAAATGTGATCAAAATTCCTTAAGGTTACCCTCTTGTCCAAAAAGACTTTAAGTTTAGAATAGAATGTAGAATAGAATAAAATAGAATAGAATATTCTTTTATTGATCCCCCACAGGGGAAATTTTTCACCATAGCAGCTCACAAAAAAGTGCAATAAATGCAAAAAAAAAAAAGAATAGTAAAAGAATGAGAATATTAAATTAGAAATTTGAAGAAATATAGAAAAAAATTACTATTTACATGTTTACATAAAAACAAATAAGTACAGTACAAGACCAGCGTTTGGCCATAACAGTGAGTGGTGGGATGATGTGCAAAAACAACAGTATATAAAAGGGATAGTAGGAAAAAATAATGATTTAGGTCTGCACTTTCAGTGTGGGAAATGTGGGACAGTAGTATTATGTGTGCATCTAGAGGAGAAAATAGAATTAATGAACAATTTATGTACTCTCCAAGTGGAGAAAGTTCCTTGAAGGGAGCAGTTTTAGGGAAAATGTGAGGTTATCCTTCCTGTAGAGTGAATTTAAAAAATGATTTTTAAAGGAAATCCAGTGGAGAAAATGGGGTTTTCCTTCCTTCTCAGATATTCTGCTTTAAGGGGAAAAAAACATAGATCTTAAAGCTGCCCTTCTAATGTTAAAAATAGAGAAACCAAGGACTCCCCTAGAAGGGAAAATTTAATTCAATTGCCTGAAAATTTTAGCTCCAATAAAAAAATGATGAGACTCTAGAAAGTGGAGAAAACATCACAATGTTCACTTTTCCACTTGAGACATATAATAAAGTAGCTTTTAAGGAATTCACCATAAGCAGTTTTTAAGGATCTGCTTTTGAGGAAATAGACATCACACACTCTGCAGTATCCTTGTAGTAGAATTCAACATGAAAAAGACCTTAAGTTTTTCGTTTTATTGGAGAAAACACTAAAAAATGGATGTCCTTCAGCAAACCGAGAAGTTTCTGAAAAGTGGAGAAAACAAAGTCTTCCCAGACGTCTCAATCCCCTCACGCTCTGGTGGAGAAAACACGATGCAGTGCCCTGTGCTTCAGGGTGATCTCCAACAAATTATTTTGTGCCATTGGAGAAAACATGATGTGATGCTTTGTGTGTCTCTCCAGTGAAGAGGAATTGATGAAATAAAGTTGTTGCATTGCCAAATAAGTTACCCTTCATGCAGGTAAAGCTTTTGGAAATGTTCCACCTTAAACTGATTTACCTTCCTGCGAACAGGAGCTGAAATCCTCCAGCCGTTATGATCCCACTGATCTTCAGGCACTTTAAAAATTCTCTTTTTGTGTTCGAGTGCGAGGTTTGGGTGTGGGAAACCGGCGTTTTGGTGGTTATATAAGTCTGCCCTCATTTTTCAGAGTGTCAGTGGCGATGTGAGCGGCGAGTGTTTCTGTAAGTGCTCCTTCACAACCTGGCGGTCGTTCATTTCCCTCTCAAGAAGTTTTGTAACTGTAAAGAAAACATCTTTATCTGTGGCTGGGTTTTCGAGCACAGCCTGTATCTGCGCTCGCAGATTTGAACCTCAGAGGCCATTTTGTTCTGGTTACATCACGGCGCCGAGCGAAGGGTGTTAGAGTGTGGAGAACTCTGTGTTTCTTCAGGTGAGAGGGGAGGAAGATTTCAGCCTCCGAGTGAGAACAGGATGTTTTTCTTGTTGTCTGTGTCTCTTTGTGTGTGTGTGTGTGTGTGTGTGTGTGTGGTTCACTCTGGACAGCAGCCAATCAGCAATCAGACGAGTAGGAAGTAGCAGCATCCTGGAGAGGAAGCTGTCCGACACGTAGCCAGACAGAGAGAGTCCACACACCCACAGCTCATCAAAGCACACCTTGTCTTTTCTTCTCATGCTTCTCTTCTTCTGCTGTCATAAAACGATCCCTTCGTTTTTTAACTGTTTCAGAAACGCTCTCCTACCTCACAACACAAAGTCTGCAACAAACCAGTAAAGAGGAAATCTCTGTGATTAACTTCAAACAACTTCTTTTTCCTCTTTCTTTCCATCCTTACCCTCCAGACGAGGCTCCAACGTCTCCCTGGTGTTGGACATGTCGGCCCTGGGCTCCGTGGAGCCCCTGAACGTTTCGGTGGTGACCCCCAGAGAAGCAGCCGCCAGGGAGTATCTGCTGTCAGCTGGCCGGCCGCTGACGCGACAGCAGCTCCGCGACATCGTTAACAACACACACAAACTTCACGCAGAGTTCGCCGTGAGTAGTTCACGTTAAATCAGACACATTTCTGAATATAAAGTGAGTTCTCCCTGTTGATATGAAAAACAGACAAGCTTCAAAAGTTTCCAAATCTGCAATTCAAACAAAATTTCTACCAGACATTGGTATTAACTCAAATAATCCACACATGAAAAGAAATCACAACGTTCAGGTCCATAAATAATGATTATGGTGAATTAAGTACGATAACACAGGAAAAAAGTATTGAACACACCATGGAAAGGCTGTATACTTTGGACAGGAAATGCACCATACCACCTGAAATCTGTCAGTAATTATTACTTGAACTTCCAATTAGTGCAAACCAACATCAGCTGGGCTAGAGCAAATTGATGGTCCTATAAAAAAGGTTGTTTTTTCACCAAGCAGTTAAACAGCACACACCTCATGATGGGTAAAGGCAAAGAGCTCTCTGAAGACATTCACAACCTGATTGTTGCTCAGCATCAGAATGGGACTGGTTACAGACTTATATCAAAGCACCTGAATATTCCAGTCAGCACCGTTGGGGCCATTATTCACAAGTGGAAGAAGCACCACCTTACCATCAACAGGCCACGCACAGGAGCTCCTTGAAGATTTCTGACCAGGGAGTCAGAAAGATAGTCAGAAGAGGACTCAACGAGCCAAGGACCACACTGAAAGTGCTCCAGAAAGACTTGGAGGCAGCAGGTACAATTGTTACAGAGAAAACAATAGGCAATGCACTTATCCATGAACGCTCAGCCCGCAAGACTCCATTCCTCAAGAAAAGGCATGTTGAAGCTGGTTTAAAGTTTGCTAAACAGCATCTTGACAAGCCTGTAGAATACTGGGAGAATGTTGTCTGGTCAGATGAGACCAAAACTGAACTTTTGGGCTGTCATACTACAGACCATGTTTGGAGGAGAAATGGCTCTGCACATCAGCCAAAAAAAACTACACCAACAGTGAAGTTTGGAGGTGGAAGCATCATGGCATGGGGTTGTTTCTCATCTCATGGTGTTGGCAAACTTCATATAACTGACGGAGCAATGAATGGAGCCATGTATGGGGAAATTCTTGATCTGAATCTGCTGCCATCCACCAGGATGATGAAGATGAGACGTGGCTGGACCTTCCAGCAGGACAACGATCCAAAGCACACGGCAAAGTTGACTCTCAGATTAGTTCAAACATACAAGAAGCTTCTGGAAGCTGTCATTGCAAACAAAGGCTTCTCCACTAAGTATTAGATGAGTCTCAGTTAGTGTGTTCAATACTTTTTTCCTGTGTTATCGTACTTAATTCACCATAATCATTATTTATGGACCTGAACGTTGTGATTTCTTTTCATGTGTGGATTATTTGAGTTAATACCAATGTCTGGGAGAAATTTCGTTTGAACAGCAGCTTTGGAAATAAATGTGATGAGAAAAAAGTTGATTACTTTTTCCCCCACTGTACTCAGTTTGTGCTTTTACGGTGTAGATTGAGAATAGGACTGTGAAGGGTGGAGTTTGTTGGGATTATTTCTGCGTTGAAACATTTTTAACGTCTCTTTCTCTGACTCAGGAAATCCCGATGAACTTCATCGACCCCAAAGAGTTGGATATTCCAAACCACGGGACCAAGAACAGATACAAGACCATACTGCCCAGTGAGTGATGTGTGTGTTTGTGTGTGTGTGTGTGTGAGTGTGTGTGGAAGTCATCTTAGTGTTGCTAAGAGACAGTACCAGTACCAGAGGCCTCATCTTTATTTTAACAGGAAGTTGTTTTATTACCTGGGTGGAGCTTAAGGTCAAAGGCCAACAACGCCAAGGACAGCTAATATCGCACCTCCCTCTTTCCTGACCACAAACACACACCTCGTACACACACATGAACACACACATGCCAGAACAATACATTTTCCTCAGCACAGTTTGTTCTTGCCCGTCCAGCTCTCAGCCTGATTAAGACCTTATGTAACACACACACACACACAAACACAATGATGGTTATTGGTGTGTGCTCATGTCTTGAGGAGGGGGAGGGGTTATCAATACAGCAGTGAGGGAGGGGGCGCTCTTTCCTTCCTTCCTTCCTTCCGGCCAATCAAGGCGAAGGAATGCTCACCTAAGCCTCCTGTCCGTCAAACTCCTTCCTGTGGTCCAGTTTTCTGAGGTCTTCACCGTCAGGGTCCAGTCCAGTTTGAGATCAAGGGTCAGAACAAAGCGTGAAGATAAGCTGAGTTCAGATAGAGTTTGAAGAAAACTAAATTAGATTAGAGTCATGATAATCAAAACCAAGACTCAAACTGAAAAAAATAATCCGAACATTTAAAATGCTGAAAAAAATTCAAACAAATTCTACAAAAACCTAAACTGTCAGACTGAAAGAGCCCCCCAAAAATCGGATTATGACTGAGGCTTGGTTGACGTGATTGACAAGAAACAAAACAGGTATCAAAAGAGTGAAAGTAGACTCTAAAAGAGGCTTAAAATTCATTCAAATTAAGGTGGAGTCACAGCAGTAATCAAGAAAACCAAAGTAAGAAAGTGTAAAAAGCTCCATAAGAAAATAGATGCTGACAGCTTGTCCATCATTGTCCAGTCAGCCAGCCTCCACCTCCACAGGGTCCAGGACTGAGCTTCTTCAGCAGTCTGTTCAGTCTCTGTCTCCTGGATCCTGTCTGCTCACAGCAGGTGAAGCTCTTCACATGTGGCGTTGGTGTCTGGTGTTAGCTCTGTTAGCCATGTCTGTGAATAGCATGATGCTACTCTGCCCTCTGGTATTCCCTCTGTTGCTGGGTTAGCACGGCTAGCTCGTCCATCTTATTGGAGATAGATCTTACATTCCTAATAACGATGGATGGAAGGACAGGTCCATGTCGTCACTTCTTAGCTCACACCTGAGAACCAGCACGTCGTCCTCACCTCCTTCTTCTCACCTTGTGGGGAAACATCCGGCCTAGCACCAGTTAGCATTGACATGCTACAGACTGCTAACAGCTGATTTCACATGTAAACAATGCAGCCATGGTTACATGTTGGATCTCCAGACAAATACAGGAGCAGAAATAGTAAAAATATCACTGAAGACAAAACCAGTTTGGTGTCCATGTCCAACAAATGAGCCATAGAAAGAGACAAAATAATTACAAGAAACAGACAAAGAAGATGGAGCTACTGCAACAGGCAGCCACAACCAACAGTGTGGAACCAAATACATTATATTATTTATTATATAACTTATGTATTTATTATTATATATATATTATATAGAACTTTTTAAAAATAATCAAAGCCATAAAAACAAAGGGGCTAGGACCATAAACGACATAAAAGGGACAGAGATCACACAGTATGTTCAAAAACAGGTAAAATGGAGCCTGAAACAGCCTTAAAAAATTAGTCTGAACAAAGCCTATACAATTTTAAAAACCAGTCAAAACAGTCTAAAAGAGGCCCAAGTTTGAGTCAAAACAATATAAGAGACTTAAACTTAATCTGGCAGAAAAGAAGGACCTGATTTCTAGCCCTTATGTGATTTAAAACCTGACCCTGAAATGAGATCAAGACCCAAATATGAAAGCCCAAATCTTAATGTCTGATCAGAACTATCACTCTTTTCTGAACCTCTCTCTTTGCTGTCTCTTCTAGACCCTCACTCCAGAGTGATCCTGAAGTCCAAGAGCTGCAACGACCTGCTGAGCTCGTACATCAACGCTAACTACATACGGGTGAGTAGACTTAGACTTAGTAGGAAAAACTCTATACTGTCTTAAAAAAGGTGGAAAAACTAAACTACCTTCTTTGACTGACTGGATCAGACTAAAGTCTCTCCTCCTGGTCTTTTTGCTTCAACCACTTAAAATCTGGTTTCAGAGCTTCGTCTGTGATCCTCGCTTTGTGAGTCACTGGCTCTTTTCTCTGCTGCTCAATGGTCACTAGATCGGGGGTCTGTAACCTTCACTTAAAAGGAGCCATTTTTCCTCAGCTCACCTGGATTAAAGTCATTCAGGAGCCACAAAATCAACTTTATCTTCACAATAAAGTGTATTAAATCTTTACATAGTTAAATTAAGGGAATGATGATTTGTGCGAGTTTAGATATATATTTTTGAAGTATAAAATAATACATTGATGATGTTTTTAAAATGAATTTGCTAATGTTTTTTCAAAAGAAATCTTTTTAAAAAATTGCAAAAAATAAAAAAGCAAAAATAAAAAAAAGAAATTTAACAAATTTATAATGAAATTTTAAAAAATAGCATTTAAAAAAAAAAAAAAAATTTCAGAAAGTTGCAACAATCTAATATTTGCAAACATTTAAAAGATAATACTTAAAAAATATAAAAAAAGGTGAATTGATTATTTATACAAGTTTAGATATATTTTTTTGATGTTTGAAATAATACATTGATGATGTTTTAAAAATAAATTTGCTAATGTTTTTTCAAAAGAAATCTTTTTTAAAAAATTGCAAAAAAAGCAAAAATAAAATTAAAAAAATTAAAAATTATAATAAAATTTTTTAAAAATTGCTAATATTTAAAAAAGATCAGAAAGTTGCAAAAATCTAAAATTTGCAAAAATTAAAATTATAATAATTAAAACAGAGAAAAAACTTTAAAAAAGTGAAATAGTAAAAATGCAACAAATTTCAAATTTACAATTTCAAAACTTAAAAAAAATCAAAAAATTTTGAATTACTGTTTTTTTTGTGTCAGCCACAGGTGCATGGAAAGCTGGTGGGCTGTTGATGTTGTAGGAGGTGAAGTAGAGCGGTGGCAGGCTTTATTGACAGATGGGATGAAGATTTAGTTCAACTAAATGTTAACACAGGATTTTATTTAGTGTCAGCGTCTTCAGTCATCAATACCCTCTGTAAGAAAAATAAAAATTATTTATTTCAATAATATTTTTATTTAAAGCTACAAGGAGCCACTGCAAAGGAGTCAAAGAGCAGCAGATTGAAGACTCCTGCCCTAGATGAGCTATAAACATGACAACAAACACAACAATCACCTCACTCATCTGGAATGTCAGTTTACCAGTTCTCCCTCACACACACACACACGTAGTCACACACGGGCAGTGAAAGTACACTCGGGCAGCAGTGTGTAATGTTGCTCTCAGACTCCGATACAATAGACGGTCTTCCTGTCAGGAAAGCAGTTTAAACAGGAGAGAGCAGAGGCTTCGTCCTACTGTTCATGCTAACGCAGAGAGTGTAAAGAATGTAAACACATTCACTTCAGAGAGAAAAGACAGATTATGGTTTCACGACCCAAACTTTCCTCATCTTTCTCCGACCTTTTCCCCCGCATGTGAAATACATAATAAAGAAAATACCCTGGATTTATCTGTAGCTTTTAGTCTGAGAGATGTTCTGGTTTCTGTTTGTTGTCCAAGTAGTTTTGATCAGTGACTTATGAGCAGGTTTGGGTGAGTTCAGGAAAAATGGTTGGTATGGAGAGCAAAAGCAGGCAGGACAGAGAGAAACAACCTCACCTAATCGGACATTTTACACCCAAACACAAATCTGTTTGATGCCTTACACTGCACAAAACTGAAATCTTATCAAGTGTTTTTGTCTTATTTTAAGTAAAAATTGTTATTATACATTATTTGAATATGAAAATGGGGTCTGAATTGCTTGTAACTAGTAAAAAAATCTGCCAATGGAACAAGAAAAATTTGCTGGAAAATTTGCTTAAAACTAAAATAATGTCTTAATACAAGTAAATTTTCTTTAAATAACTTAAAATAAATCATTTTTCTGGACTTTCCAGTTGAACGTGGCTCATTTTAAGCCAAAAAAGACATTTTCTACTCAGTATAAGACAAAAACACACCAGCATTGAGATTTCCCGACTTCCTTGAATGCATCAGAAATGAGTTATATGGCTTTAAATCAACAAAATAAAATTTTAAAAGTTGTTTTTTTTCACTTCTTGAGGATAGACCTGACAAAGCTTGACTTAAGACCTGCTAATTATAAAAAACACCCCCTAACTTTTCCAATTTAAACTCTTAAAGTAGCCCAGGGTACAGCCTCTGTGTAACTTACTATTAACAGCGAAACAGAGACTCACCAGAAACAGAAAAACTACCACTTTTCTGGGGATGTAATGAACCAAAACATGAAGTGTTGACGTTGTAGACCTGAACATAGCAAGGACAAGGAAGTCTAGGCCTAAAGTTGTTTAATGCTAACCTTTAGCTAAGCCAGAGGTTAGCATCTGTTCGTAGACGTATAACATCTGTAGTGGTTAATGGACGATAACTTTTTTTAAAATCAAAAACATGAAATCAAGTCGTTATCGTTCTGTTTAAGAAGCTCTTTCTCTGTTTTGTGACGGTCTCTTCTCCCAGGGTTACCTCAGCGAACAGAAAGCATTCATCGCCACTCAGGGCCCCATGGTGAACACGGTGAACGACTTCTGGCAGATGGCGTGGCAGGAGGAGTCGCCCGTCATCGTCATGATCACCAAACTGAAGGAGAAGAACGAGGTAACGTTTAAATGCTCAGCAGCAGAAAAGGAGCCAAACTTGAACACACAAACTTTGAATAACATCCCTGTTTTCTGATCCTCTGTGTAGAAATGCGTTCTCTACTGGCCGGAGAAGAGGGGGATCTATGGGAAGGTTGAAGTGTTGGTGAACAGCGTCCGAGAGAGCGAACATTACACCGCACGCAACCTCACACTCAAGGTGGACAAATATTTCCTTGATGTTCGTACAGGATGTAGAAAAGTTTCCACATTTTTACGGTTTGGAATAACGTTTCTATTTGTTTTGAAGTGTGGGAATCAAACCCGCGTGCTGCAGCATTACTGGTACACATCGTGGCCCGACCACAAAACCCCGGACTCCACCATGCCCCTGCTGCAGCTGATGACCGACGTAGAGGCGGACAGACGGGCGGCCGACTCCACGGGGCCGGTTATCATCCACTGCAGGTAAAGAAAGAAGACACAAGATTAACTGACTTTATTTTATTTTAAATCTGAGATAACTCCATTTCCCATGCTCCTCTGCTGCAGTGCCGGGATTGGTCGAACGGGCTGCTTCATTGCGACGACGATAGGCTGTCGGCAGCTGCAGCTTGAAGGAGTGGTGGATGTGCTGGGCATCACGTGTCAGCTCAGAGCCGACAGGTGACGCACACACACACTCACACACACACACACACACACACACACACACACACACACACACAAACACACACACACACACACACACCAAACAAAAGGCAGATTATAGATTATGAGAAGTTGAAGTCACCCCCTTGTGGTTTGTTAGCCCCAAATTTGAAGCCCTGTGTTATGGCTAATTGTTGTTGCTTTCTGCGCGGAACTGTCGGTGAATTGATCTAAACAATCCCGAAAAGTTGTGTAAAATATTGATAAAACAGAATTTGATTGTTTAAAATCATCTGCTCCAATTATTCAACTAGAAATAATGCAAAAACTGAGAAATCTGCTTCTTTTAAATTCAGTGCCAGCAAATAATAAAAAAAAAAATTGAGGGAAAATTAAAAGAAAACACTGAAAAAGTTGTGTAATGCCAGAAAAACATCTCCCAGTTATTGAGGCTAGTTTGCAACATGCTAGAAACATGAAAGGCATTAAAGAGGCATTCCATGGAGGCAAACTCTCTCAGAATTAAAGATGGGAAGAAATTCAATACTTTGTGAGGGACTGTGTGAGCAAGTAGTTTAACACTTTCAAAATCATGTTCCTGACTCTCCCTAAAAACTTAACCCTTTAACACCTGAGCCTCAAAATGCCTGTCTGGACTTTTTTTGCTTATTTTGGCTTTGAAATGGTCAAAAAATGTCCTGCAAGTAAATGCTTTGGCCCATTTATTTGGAATACTTTGAACTTTCAATATCTGGAGTTTTTAACAATTTACTGCACGTTATATGAGATATATTAAACATATCTGAGTATTGTCTCTGATTTTGTAAATAAAAAAGGTCCCTAAAAGCATCACCAGAATCTCCAGCCTCCCCTCTGCTCTCCCTCTCCTCACACACACACACCACCTGAGGATTATTGCTCCTCATCACAAGAAGAAACTAAAAGTCAAAGCATGGGAGAGGAGATTCAGCTGGTTACGCTCACTGCACAGTATAAATAAGGCTCGGTGCACTGATTTACAAAGGATATCACACAGCCTCAAATCATGTCCAGACAGTGAAAAGAAGACTTGGTTCACTGTTCTAACATCGCACAATGAATACATGCCCTTTCTTTATGCGCTGCTCAACACACACTTGCAGAAACCTCAGAGGAAGTTTTATAACCCGGGAGGATCTTCTTTTTTTGGAGGATCTTCTGTTTCTTAGGAGAACTCTGCTCTATTCTCTCTGTGCGCTTCTTCTACTCTGCACTCTTTTGCATATTCGTGAGCTTCCTGAGATGCCTGAGTGAAATCACCGCAAAAACCACATATCAACTGAAAGAGCACAGTCTCCGCTTTCACAAACCACTGGAATTTTTCTGATTGTGCAAACCGTTAAGGAATAACTGTCCTTCAAAGTGGGGTTAAATAAAGGTACAAGACTGAAAAGTAAGACCGTATGGCTGTGATTTTGGGCAAATAGGTGTAACTGCTTTAAAAACAGACATGACTCTGTAGTGGAAGTTACAGCATGGGCTCAACATCACCTCCAAAGAAAAGGAAGACGTCTCATTTTTAAAAGCCACATACTAAAATCCTTGTTTCTGGAACGTTAACAGAAGGTGGTTAAAAGACCAAGTGAAGCAACATGCTGTTGTCCCAACTTAGTAAAAATAACTTCCTAGCATAAAATCATGTTGTTTTTTTACATTTTACAGAGCAACCCAACTTTTTGGGATCATATAAATGTTGCTTTTGTTTTAATGTCATTACCCTAACCTTTAATCTCTCTGTCACTGCAGGGGGGGTATGATCCAGACAGGTGAGCAGTACGAGTTCGTCCATCACGCCTTGAGTCTGTACGAGGCCCGCCTCTCCGCAGAAACCGACCCATGAGTGTGACCGACCCACTGAACAGGAAGTGACTTTGACCAAAAAGTGTGCGGACATCGCTAATCCTTGGAAGGTATGATCGCCTCGAGGATCGTTGAAAAATCTGGTGGAGGTATTTTTGAGTTTGATGGACAACATGGACAACCTGTGAGGCGTGTTGTGGGACGAGGTAAATTTCTGAAAAGGGGAATGTATCCGTTCTTCTTCGGCTGTTTTTTGTCTTTGTGAGTTTTTGGCGAGGAACTCGGAGGATGCAGCGATGACTGTCAGATCTCATCGTTTTTGACCAATCAGACTGTTGTATTACCTCTTTTCTGTCATGGAAACGTGGTTTTAGTTAGCCTGGAATCGACGGTACGTTGTTTAATAACACTGTTGTGTTTCTGTGTCTTATAGGATTTTACAATTTTTTTGTAAAGTGGTGTTCTTATAGAAAACCTGAAACTATATTTAAAAAAAAAGACTGTTAGCTGGTTTCACCTTTGGTAAAGCTGCTTTATCAGAGTTAAACCAAACCTAGCTGAGCTCCTTTGTGACTTCAGTACTCCACATTCCTCCCCATAGCTACAGGGAAAGATGCTAATTTTATTGGCTAGAATAATTTTAATTTCCAAAAAGTTTTCATTGTTTCAGGAAAGTTTTTACAACTTCTTTAAAACTCCCCAAAGACTCCAAACATCTCATTTAAAGTTGGTTTTTACCGCCAATAAGCTAACGCCACTTTTTGCTAAGTTAGATAGTCATAGTAGAGAAGCTATTGCTATGGCTAGCTAGATTAAAAACTGCCAAGACCCGTTTAAGGATTGATGTCGTAATCTTTATTTCAATCACTTTTTGTTTTCACCACAGAAACTTCTGGAGCACCAAAGTCACAAACGGAGCTACCTCTAGCCATAGCTCCCACGCTACAAGCTAACAAACCAATGTAATGATAAATAAGCTCCTGCTATGCTAGTTATTGTAGTACAGCAGTCTAATAGAAGCTAACTCTAGCTTTAATCGTTCAGTGTTGCTTATATGTCAATATATACTGTAGACGCTAACCTACGCTAACTTAAAAGCTGTCGCTAAAACTAGCTCGCTTTGCTATCATAATACTTACCCAAGCCAATCAAATTTAGCGCTTTTAAAGTTATATTTTTTTCTCCCTGACCATGTTTTTAGTTTTCAAAAAGCACAGCATCCTGGCATCTTTGAAGATGCATCATGGGAGCTGTAGTTTCGAATGCTAGCTCATCAAACACTAAAAATATTGGAACTCAAGCTAGCCCAAAAGTGGCGCAGCACTTCCACCACTTATATATATATTTTTTGCCAACGAATAAAGGCATTATAACTTTAATATCACTAAATATTTATTTATTCATTTATTTATTTTTTATCAAAGAACTACAAATCCTTGTAGGTTGAAACAAATTTAAATTGAAGTAGAATTTCTCGCTGCTTTCCCTATGATTTAATCTTTTCCAGCTTTGACAATTCCCCTGTTGTACAAAATGTTGCTTTATACCAAAAAATGTGAAATATTTTACGTCACAATGGTGCAGTCATCTCATCGTTGTGCTGGTGTAAAATATATGATCTAGTGAGTACATTATATCGGTGTATCAGAGTAATAATAACTTTATTTTTATACAATTTTTACATGTTTTTGATGTGTTTAGCAGCAATTAGACTTTGGTCAACTCGCATGAACACTCCCTTATTGAAGCCTCATCATCTCGAAACCATCAACACAACAGGAGCAGGATAAAACTTGAATTAAAAAACTTAAGCTAAAACAATCAAAGTGTTGAAGCCTCTCTAAGTCAATCATGATAATGTAAAACGTCAAATATTAAACACTGAATTTGCTGTAAACTACAACAGAGTATTAGGGGTCACAATAAAAGAAGGAAATTTGAGACTTTGAGAATAAAGTTTTTCTTTTAGCGGAGTAACATCCTGAAACAGAGAAAAAAATTTGAGAGGTTTACATTACAAGAGTAGGTAAACAAATTTCTGTTTACGTTGAGAAAAAGTTGTAAAAGTTGAAATATTATATTAAACAAGTTGTAATTTAACAAATGTACTCATGAAATAATGAAAAAACTTTGTAGAACAATAGGAACTTATTTTTTAAGGAGAAAGTTGTACAATTACAAAAATAAAGTTGTCATTTTGTTTTGTTTTCCTTCAAACTTAACAACTTAATTATCGTAAATTTACGTCTTTGTTTTTATGATTTTATTCACAAAGCGTCAAGACTTCTCTTAGTGACATTAGGGCTTTATTATTTTTTTCTTGCCACAAAACAACTTTATCCCCAATTTATTAAAACTTTTATTGTTATCATATCACTAAATTACCGTAAAAATAAAAATTAACGGCCGTAAAATGATGACCGTAATTTTACAATTTTATTCTCAAGACAGTTTTCCGGTAGCAATACATCCTTATTGTTAGTATATTAGCTCTTTTTTTTTTTTTTTACAAATTTTAAAATCAGTAATTGACAACTTTATTGTCATTAAATTAAGGTTTCTATACTTGAATCATTACAACATTTTTCTGGAAGAAGTACAATAACATTCTTGTTATATTTTCTCTCCTTATTTTACAACTTTGTATCATAAAATTATGACTTTTCATCTCATAATGTTACAATTTTTATACACTTTGATTTTGTGGCTTTTTTCTTGCTGCAAAACAACTTTACTTTATGATATCTAATACAGTATATAAAGACATTAAAATTTAAAGTTATCTTCTTAAAAGTGACCCTTATACTCCACTGTAGTGACCAAAATGTAGATGTGTCAAAAAATGTCTTAACTTCATTTTCCAAATTTTGGGGTTTTCATCTTTTGTATAAAATGATAAAAACATGGTTTTTGACGTTCCTGCTGTGTTGCCTGGTTTTAGAGATACGGTGTCTCGTCAATGCCAGTAATGAAGAACATTCATCTAATCTGCTTTGAATGAATGAAACATTGTGCAGTAAATGTCAAAGTGCTTTTACATCAAACGTAGGCAGTAACGTTCAAATCATGGACCTCAGACTCCGAGCTCTTGCTGCTAAAATCGGACGGATGACGGACAACAAACGAGAGATTCCCTGAAGACTTTTTCTACGGACTGAATTATTTTCTATTTATTCTTCCTCTTGTGATACAATCAAAGGACGTCTTCGTCTACGTGTCCGACATGCCTCCTGGGACAACATTTGGTTTACACCTTAGTCAGATCAGGAAGTGGATCAATCGCGAAACCGACGACGTTCAATCTGGACTTGAATCCCAGTTTGAACCGAGTGGAGTGAAAGTGAGTCGAGCCCGGCCTCCAAACAACACACACTGCCTCTGACGTAGTATTGTGTATGTACAGTAGGTGGTGGTTCACGTCCTGTACTTTACTGTTGTTGGCTGTTGATGGAGGTTAAAGGGACGCTGCACATTTCAGCTCAACGAAAATCCAAAAATATGTCAAAGTTTTCCACAAATATCATCAGGATAGATGTAACTAAATTAATCCAATGTTTTCACCAGTGGACAGAGATTTTCTTTAGATTGATTGCAATAGGTTGGACAAAAATGGTGTTTGTTAAAGAAACTTAGTCCTTAGTTTTGCCTTCCTTCCTTAAGTTTCTAGAAGTTCTTCGAAGTGTTTGTCCAACATCTGAAACCAACTTTCTGAACCATGAGAAACTGAAATGTCAGCGTCTCTTTAACCTCCTGCTGCGTGGTACACCTGATGCTAATACGTGTACGTGGTTCTTATCTGTATTACTAACCAACTTGAATGTTGTAATAGTCCAGAACATTAGCCACTGAGTAGTGCTGTAACCTCTTTATCTACTCTATATGCTCAGATTTGTCGTTACCTATAATCTGTACATAAACACAGGATGGAAAACATCAAACTGTCTGATGGATTATTTGTCTCGTCACGTTAAGTTAGCGTAATAATCCTCTCGGAGGATTGATGAACGGCGTTCCTCGAAGCACACTTTCATATAATAAGAGAGAGTGAGGCAAAGAAAGAGAGGAGGGGAGCAGGAAGGAAGGAAAGGTGTGGATGACTAAAAGTAGACCCAGCCGGCTGAAACAAAAGCAGTTTGGCCTTTAACTGGAAAAGCTACATAATGGGGAGTTATTCAGACCCTCTGTGGCTCAAATTGAGCCCCCAGCGAGTTGATATGAGCATGGATATGTTAGAGCTATTGTTCATAAAAGGTTGTCTTGTACTAGCAGGTCCAGGTCTCATTTTAATAGTTTTTAATTGAGAGAAATCAACAGGTCAGTTTCAGTGTAGAGTCAGCAGGACAAAGATTTTGTGAGTGGAAAACTGTAACGTAACAAAAAGTGTAAATTAAATATTTAATGACATCAACAAACCGACCTAAACCTGTTTTAAAAATGAAAAAACTTGATCTTTGTTCATTAATTTGTTCAATACTTAAGCAGCCTAATTAATGGATTCTGATTAACTTTTGAAAGATCCAGAGAAATGACCATAAAATCCTAAGAAAGATCTTTAAAAAGTTTGTAAAATCTTTTGAAAAAAGACTTAGTATCCAAGCTTTACCAAAGATCCTGCAAACAATTACCTGCGATCTTTCAAAAGTTTCTTTGGATCTTGCAAAAGTTCCTCAGGATTTTACTAAAGCTTTTGGGGTCATGCAAAAGTTTCTCAGGATCTGGCAAAAGTTGATATAGGTCTTGCAAAAGTTTCTTGGTATCTTGTAAAAGTTTCTCAAAAGGTCTTTTTGGGATCCTACAAAAATTCTCAGGGTTTTAGAAAGGTCTGGAGATTTTGCAACATTTTCACAACATCTTGCAAAAGTTTGTAAGGTCCAGTAATTTTCTCTCCTGATTTTAAAAGAGCATCTTCAAATCTGTCAAAGTGTTATAAGTTCCTTAGGATCTCAGATGATGGAGATTGCAAAAATGTCTGGCTCTTGGCTCATGCACAGGTTTCTATGATCAAGCAAAAGAACATTTTTGCATCTTCCAAAAGTTTCTCAGGAATTTACAAGCATCTAGACCCTGCAGATGTTTATTCAAGGGATCTGGAAAGGATATCTCTAAACCTGCCAAAGTTTTATAGAGATCTCCCAAATCTTGCAAATTTTCTGGGAACAGGTCAAATTTTCCTTGGAACCCCTCAGCTGATTCTTGAGATACTACAAAAGTTTCTCATGGTTTTGCAGATGTTTATCAGGATCTTGCTAAAGTTGCTGGAGATCTGGCAAAAGTCTTTTGGGATCACCCAAAAGTTTTCTGAGATTTTGTACAAACTTTTTGGGATCTTGCAAAAGTTTCTTGGTATCTGGTAAAAGTTGCTTGAATTCTTGAAGATCTTTTTAGGATCCTACAAAAAACTCTCCGTGTTTTAGAAAGGTCTTGAGATTTTGCAACATTTTTTCAACATCTTGCAAAAGTTTGGAATTTTCTCTCTAGATTTTAAAGGAGCATTACAATCTGGAAAAAGGGTTGTAAGCTCAGATGTTAGAGATTTTGCAAACATTTCTAAAGACCTTGCAAAATGTCTCTGGCTTTTGCAAAGGTTTCAATGATCAAGCAAAAGGAATTTTTTGGATCCCCTAAAAATTTCTCGGGAATTTACAAGCATCAAGATCCTGCAAAAGGATATCTCACTACCTGACAAAGTTTTATGTGATCTTCAATGTTCCTTGAGATCTCCCAAATCTTGCAAAATTTTCTTAAGATCTTGCAAAAATTTCTGGGAACAGGTCAAATTTTTCTTGGTACCCCTCAGTTAATTCTTTAGATACTGTAAAAGTTTCCCATTGTTTTTCAGGATCTTGCAAAAGTTGCTGGAGATCTGGCAAAAGTTTATCAGGCTATCTGAAACTTTTCTTTTGTTTTTGCAAATGTTTTATGAAGATCTTACAGAAGTTTTGCATCCTGCTGATCATCTTTGTTGAACAATTTGTCTCAAAAACAAACTAAAAACAAAGTTTTAAAGAGGAGCTTTGATTCAGGTCTTTGTGCAGTTGTGGATCCTTTGTTCAGAATAAAATCTATGTGAAGAGGATTTTCTACAACCTTCAAACATCTGACCGCTCTTTCATTTCCAGTGTGCTCTGCTAATTAACGCAGCTCGTTATGAGCAGCACAGAAACAGAAACAGAAACAGGGGCACAGGAAGAGTGAGGACTAAATTTACTCCTCCAAACTGTGAAACCACAGAATGAAGCACATCAGAGGACGACGCTGTCGAACTTCAAACTCCACGTTCAGTCCCGTCTCTGAGGAATAAATCAACGCCGGTCTCTATTTTTACCATCTACCTGTGATGTCGGAGCAGATAGGTGAGCTCTTATTGTCACTGCAGGTTTATTTATATCCAGCATCCAGCCTGGGTTTGTAGCCGAGCCTTTGCAGTGACTCACAGAGCTGTTGGCTTGATTGAGGAAGTCCGTTAGTGACTCCCAACCTCGACACTATAGACTCGGACCAGCAGACAGACAGGCAGGAAGAGAGACAGACAGGTGGTGAGACAGGGAGGGGAAAGCAGGGAAAGGCTGAGTTAGAAGTCTGAGAGGGTTGAGTTCAAGTCTGACGTGAGACGGAGAACATCGCAGGAGCAGAAGAGGACGTTTCTGGAAGAATTGGAAACTATTTTTGTCAAATCAGGGATTAATTCTCGTTATCAGTCTGGAAAAAGGAACATTCTGCAGGTTTTTCCAGTTTATTTAATCCTTAAACTCCATTTTTCTGTCCTGGAGAACTCAAAGATTGTGGGATATTCTCTGGTCGGCCTGAGTCAGTGAAGGTGAACTCATCTCCAGCCTCAGGATTATGTTGGCGCGTGGTCGCTCTGAGGATCTGAAGGAGGATCAAAATGCTGAAATGTAAAGTTCAGAGTTCTCTCTGCTGCCTGTGGTTCACCTGGCTGCTGCTGCTCCAGGTGAGTCTGCTTCATTGGTTATACATTTAAATCAATCATTTACAAAATCAAATACAAAGATTAGATCTACTGTTTGTAGTTTTTGCACCACAATATTTGATCTTATGTTCTTTAGACTCCTACCTTATCTGAGGGTCACTTCAAAGGATTTCAAGTTATTTTCTAAATGACTTTTATTCATTTCTGTCTTTCAAAGCTGAAAATCTGCCATCCATATGTCAACAAACCACCTTACCAGGAAATTTATTTCTGCAAAGTTAGAGCTTCTACTTTGAAAATCCAACCATTACTTTCAAATATTAAATACTGTCTAATGTAATACCAGCATCTTGTAGAGGTTATGGTACCAGAGCAGTATTTTATATTAAATATCTGGTTGATCTGAAAGTTTGATTATCAACTTTGATTCAGAAATCACTGTAAGTTCTATTAACAGGGATGTGTTACACTCTGTGTCCACAGGGGGCGCCAGAATTTGCACAAAATGATGAATTCTCATAGTTTCTTTGAATCAGAGTTTTTTTGGTATTATTATAACAGCTTTAAATGAGATATTAAAATTCAAAAAAATTTTTATATATTTAATGAATATTTAAATTAAATATCATATAAAAATAATTTAGCAATTTAAAGGAAAATATTGCAAAAAAAGTCTGAAAAATTAATTAATATTGTTAAAAAAATATTTATTTATTTGTTATTTTTATTCAGTTTTGGCCTATTGTTACAAGTTTTTATTTATTTACATCTGGCACTGTATCAGGAGTTTTTCTTAGCATTTAGCTTCTTTGAGTGCTTAGAAAAGCGTTCATAAATAAAATGTGCAATAAATAATACAAAATTATAATTATATTTATTAATAATGTAATAATAATAATATTAAAAAAAATAATAGTAGTAATCATAAAATATTATAGTATATTATTTAATTTATACAATAATATATTAATACAATTATTTTATTATTGTTAAAATAATTATAACAATATATATTTTAAATACTATAATAAATACTTTATTTTGAACTTTTCTTAAATTTATGATTTTAATAATGATAATAATAATATTAATAATAGTAATTTGAATAACAATAATTTATTTTATTTTTATTTCAATAATCATTTAATTTAATTTAATTTTTCTTTATCATATCGACTCATTTATTCACTATTTTTTCTGCTATTTCATTTACAGCATGAGGTCTGATTTTCTTGTGTTTGCTGTTGTTCTCCATTGTTGAAGAACTCCATCACATTAGAATTAAACTCTGACTTTTATAGAGTGATGAAAGTTAGGAAAGAGAAGTTGAGATGATTGTAACTTGCTAATGTCATTGAACACCCTCTCTACTTTATGAGAAGATGAGCAGTGTCCCTTTATCTCCAGTGTTTGTGCTAAGCTAGGCTAAGCTTAACCCAGCATTAGCTCTATCTCTGTGTCCGTGGATGGAAAAATAGGTTTACCCCAGTGTTTTCATTCCGCTTTAAACCAGCAGCACTGGACAGGTTGTGTGCTTGTTTTAGTGATCTCTGTGGGCCGGTGTTGGGTTTAAACGGTGTCAGCAGCATTGTTTGTCTCTGCCCTCGCTGAACCTCATTATCAGTGACAAATACTTTCATGTCCTGTTCTGCTTTCCAGGAGAAAAGGTGAAAGAGTTCAGAATAACTGTCGCCAACTGTATTATCACTTTCTGCACATGCATGAACATAAAAAAGGTCAAAGGTCGGGTGAGCAGTTGAACCCAAGAAGTGATAAAAACTCACAAATAGCTGCAGATGATTAAAAACCGCTCAGTCTGTGCGATGGGTATTTGGCAGAGACACAACAGGGTCATTGTTCATGTTTTTTTTTTAGATTCTTTTTGACACTTGATTTAGAAAGTTTTTAGATTATTAGTATTTTTGTTTATTTCTTCATCTCTCTAACTTTTCTGCCTTTTTTCTCTTCAGGATCAGAGCAGAGCAGCCCCGGCAGAGAGCCAGTCCACCCCATGTAACATCTCTGTGTCTGAACCAGAATCCAACCTGGACTCCATCTCTCTAACCATCAGCACACCTGGACACGACTGCTCCTTCACCGTCACGTCTCCAGACACTGGAGCAGACGGCGCTGCGTGTCAGAAAAGACTGAGGCCGAGTGGAAATGAGGAGGTAGAGACCAATGAGATTAAAGTAAAGGAGCAAACAGAGGAGGAGGAGGAGGAGGTGAAGGAGCAGGAAGGAGGGAACTATCTAGGGACAAACCAGCTAGGAGTTGAGGATGGAGGTAACAAGGAGGCAGGAGGTGTTTTCACATGTGTGCTGGATCACCTGGAGCCAGGAACCGTTTACCTGCTGCAGGTTCAGTCTCAGAAAGACAACGAGACGGCGACAATCACCCTGCACACACGTGAGTCCAAACACTCAATACACCACACAACAACAGGACTCTGTGTTTTATGAGGTATTATGTGTACTTTGTTTTATGGGGAATAAATCCACATTCAGCAGTCACAGTAGTTGAATTAAAGATAAAAACACAAACATTAAATCCTTGAGAATATGCAAAAATATGCTTGAAAGGGAAAAACCCAAGAGAAAAATAAACAATACAACAAGATTTGATATGGTATTCAATATAATGCAGTATGATACAGTACGGTACCTAATAATTTGGTACGGTACGATACTGTATGATACAATATGGTTTAATATGTTATGATCTGATATAACAAGGTTGAATGTGGAACAATACAATATGATACAATGCTATTTGTATACTCCATTACAATATGACATGAAACAATTCAACACATCATACTATAGGATTTGCTATGGCACGGTACACTAAGATAGTATAGATAGTACAGTGCCATACAATACAATGGGACATGACTTAAAACGTTACAATATGATTTTATGCAGTACAATATGGTATGGTATGATAAGATATGATATAATACAGAATGATGTGACCCGGTACGGTACATTACGTATGATAAGATACGTCATGATGTAATACAATATAATTTGATATGGTTTGATACAATGCAATATGGTGGAATACAATATAATATGATTTAATATTATTTGTATACTCCATTACAATATGATATAAAATAAATCAATACATCATACTATAGGATTTGATATGGTACGGTACAATAAGATACAGCACAGTACCATACATTGTGATGTGACATGACTTAAAACGGTACAGCATGGTTCTATATGATAGGGTATGGTATGATAAGATATGATACAATACAGAATGATGTGACACGGTACGGTACATTAGGGTACGATAAGATAGGTTATGATGTAATAAAATATAATTTATTAATAAAATAAAAAAAATAATAATACAATACAACACAATATTATACAATACAATATTATATAGTATGATAGGAAACAGCATGCAATGTGATCTGATACAGTTTTGTTTGGATAAGAGACAATATGATACAGTACGGTACAATACAGTACGGTGCAGCATGATGTGATATGAATTAAAACAATAGGATATGATACAATATGATTTCATACAGTACAAAACAGTAGGATACAACACAATACAGTATGATATGTTACAATTCAGTAAGCTTTGATATGATTCAATTTGGTACGGTACAACATGATACAATAGGAAATGGTCGAAAAATCATACAATTTGATTGGCTTCAATACCATCTGTCACAATACATTTTAATGTGGTACAATATCAAACAGTTTGATGTAATTTGACACAATATGGTGTTAAATGATACAAATAACTCAGTTTGATACAAGACTTGGACATGAAATTAGATTTGATGTAAATTTAACAGGAATTCATATTTTTATTGATGACCTGACTTTATTTAATGCTTACTTACTATTTTGAGTTTAAATGTTTTTAGTTTGACTGAAGGAAATTTACAGACCCACCTCAGTGGAGTATTTTCAGGGTGTTATATCAGTACCTCTACCTTGACTACAGAAGTTTTATATCAACAGACTGGATCAGGATTGTTACATGTACGGGAACTTTTGGGGTGTAAAGGTCTGAGCACAATGTTTAGTCAAATATTCGATTGTTTTCAGTTCTGTTCTATTGTTTCCATCTCCTCTGACCTCTCGTCTTTTGAAGTACAAGAACACGACACGACCTCCATGTTGTGTTGAGTCTTAGTGTGTGTGTGTGTGTGTGTGTGTGTGTGTGTGTCTCAGAGTTAATGTCATGTAGCTTCCCCTCTCTGTAGCTCTGTGATTAGCTACAGGAACCCCAGTCCTGCTGAGCGAGAGTGATAGAGTCGAAACAGTACGTGTGTGTTTGTTAGCGTGTGTGTGTGTGTGTTGTGTCTCCGTGCTGGCGGGTGTCCAGAACAGAAGTTGGACCCTCAGTGTGTATTTCCATCGTGGGTAGAGCTCCGGGTTCAGACATTTCCTGCCTCCATTGTGTCTTTGTTCAGTGGGAAGCAGTGGGAAAGGGTGTGAGGGTGTGTGTGTGTGTGTGTGTGTGTGTATGTGTGTGTGTGTAAGTGTGGGTGACGGGATGAAACAGGGTGTTACTGTGCCCAGTGGAGTCCTGAAGGTAACCTTCCCAGCAAACACTTCTTCTTCTTCTGTGGTGTTTGGTGGATTCTTATCTCTCTGGGCACTTTAACCTGTAAGGGTCACATGACCTCTGAGGATTGTTTTTACCTGTTTTCATTGTTCAGCCATCACAGTTTCTTTAAATATACATTGATTACACTGTAACGACATCCTTTTACAAATTATCCCCTCAAAAAGTTGATATACGACCTCAGATTAAGAAAGTCTCTCCCTATTTTTGCTCCACTTTGGTTGCCTCCACCAACCGAGGAGATAATAGCTTTTGCTAACTGCTGTTAGCTGCAGAACAGAGTGTGTAAAGCTGGGTTAAAAAAGCTAGCTTGATGAAAATAGCTTCCTGTAATACACCCATTTTTTAGGTGAAGGGTTATACTTTCAGAAAAAAAACTCCTGTCAACATTAGCTGTTGTTAAGCTAACTATATTCACATCATATTGTTAGCTTTGTAACTAATTGGTGGCTAAAAATGAAAGCTAACACATTTGCACAGTTGTTTTGATTATGAGACCTAGATCTGTGCTTGTATTTGCCTTGATAGTGCCCAAATTTCTATATCAGGTTTGGTATTAGAACATGTCAACACAAAAGTTAGCATCTCGCGCTAGTTGGAATAAGTTTTCTTGAGTCCGAATTTAGCTATTTTCAACTCAGAATTGTAGCGTTGAGCTATTAGCTTCGTTATATGGATCTGTGATGGCAGTTTTGTAACTTAAGCTAGTAACACAGTTTGCAAACAGTTGTGTAGAGCTCCCCCTAGTGAGTGGCTGTGGTATAGGTCATAAATCCAACCTTTTCCATATAAACAGATGAGACATGGGTCAAACTATTAAACTGCTCATTTTTCTTACACGTTTAGTTTTAATTTGTTATTTGATGCTAATGCAGCAGGAGTGATCAGGGTTGTTTATCTGCAGTTAAGCAGAAATAAATTCACTCAGGTCTTGTAAGTTCAGATTTCTTCCTCTCTTGGTTTCATTTCCGTAAAAACTCAGCGAGCGTCGGAGCTTGTGATCGATAAACATCAGCCGCCACTCTGAGAGCTGAGAGCCTCAGCGTTTTTTTGTTTGTCCCACTTTGGCACTTGGAGCTGAGATGTCGCAGCCTGATAATATTGTTTGACCTCAGTTTGAAGCACCAGTGGCGACAGAGAGGCACTAACACTCAGCGAGGCATTGTGGGAAAATAAACTGAAGAGAAGCAGGGGAGTGGGAGTGTTTTTCAAGCCGGAGTGTGTCAACAGGACTCCCACAGAGCTCCGCGTTTGATGACAAGGCCACAACTCGAGGGATGGTTTTCCTGCTGAAACTTTCCTGCTGCTCACGCTAAAAACAGATAAATCATTTTAAAAGAACAGTTCAAAAACACGGGGAGGGGAGATTTTAACAGCCTTTGTACTCAGTTAGGCTGACATGCATCCTCTTTTCAGAGGTTATTTTAAAACTGGTTTTCTGACAGTTTGTGTGTGATTTATCCACAGGGCCGTCGGCAGTGAGCGGCCTGTCTGTGACCTCCAGGACCAGCAGCAGCCTGGGACTTTCCTGGCAGGCTGGCCCAGGGAGGACGCAGCGCTTCAGGCTGCAGCTTCACGATCACACTGGTATGTCTGGCAAAAAAACGAAAACAACATGATGTGAAGCCAAAATGTTTAGAGCTCCCCCTACTGACCAGCTGCAGTATAGGCGATATGTAAAGAAACTGAGGCTGCTCTGGAGTCATGATCCTGTCTGTTTCTGTCAGGTCTGCTGAGAAACGAGACATTAGAAAGCACAACAACCCAACACACACTCTCAGACCTCACACCTGGGCGACTGTACAACGTCACCATGGTTACAGAGGCGGGGGGACTGCAGAACAGCCTGACGATGGAGGCTCAGACAGGTAAAACAAGGAGAACAGAAGAAGAAGAGGTTAAAATAAAGAATGAATCTAATTTCTTCTGTCTTTCTTTCTATTCTAGTACCTGCTGCGGTCTCAAACCTCATGACCGACTACAGTAACAGCACCAACATGCTGCTGTCATGGCAGAAACCTGACGGCGACCTGGACGAGCTGGTTGTCAGCCTCTCGTCAAACGGCACGAGTCATAAAGAGATGACTCTACCTCTAGACGCCACAGAGGTAGCTTTAGATCAGCTGACCCCAGGCTCGGCCTATCAGGTCATCGTGACAACCAGGAGTGGAAAACTAAAGAACCAATCAGAGCTCAGCGTCAGGACAGGTGAGGCTTTTTTAAAACAATAATAGATTATTATTATAATTTTTTAAAGTTTTCCTTTTGTTTTTTTTTAAGTGTATTTTTTTCTACCTTTTTACATGTTTTACTTTAACTGAAATCTTTGGTTTTCTCTTGCTTCTTTTTTTTCCTTTTTTTGGGTCTTTGTATCGGTTTTTCCTTTTTCCTTTTTTAATGGTCATCATTTCCTCTTTTCTTTTTTTTTAACTAGTTATTTTTTTATTTTCTGTTTTTCTTGACAATGTTACAATTTTTCTTTTTTTATCCCTGGTTTTTTATAACTCTGTCCTCCTCCTTAAACTTTTCAAATATTTCTCCATAATTTTGTTGATATTTTACATATTTTTTTTGCTTTGTCCAATTTTTGATTTTTCTTTTTGATCTTTTTTTTTAAATGCTTGTTTTTTGTTTTTTGTTTTTTCTTTATACAACATATGTTCTTTTTTGTTGATATTTTTTCCTTGTTTTATCTTTAACTCCTTGTTTCTTTTTTGGTTTTCATTTTTACCTTTCTTACATTTTTCTTAGTTAATATTATTCTTTTTATCTTTTTTATCTTTTTTTTTTTTTAATTTGCTTGGACACATTTATTTGTCTGGACTTAGTATTTTATTTATTTTTATATTTCATTGTCTTTTTTTTGTTTCCTTTATCTTTCTTGCCTTTTTTCTTTTCCCCAAGTTTCTTTAGTTATATTTGTTGTTTATGAATTAATCTACTCTTTTTATTTCTTTTTGTCTCTTTTGTCTCCAGCCCCAGCAGCAGCATCCCTCCTCTCCCTGTCCCCTTCCTCCTCCGATGCGGGCCTCCTCCTGTACTGGACGCCCCCTGCAGGCCACTGGGAGAACTACAGGGTGTTTCTGTTTGATGGCTCGCAGCAGTTATTCAGCACCGTCCTGGATCAAGGAGCTGTGACCTTCAGCTTTCCTGGGACGGGGTTAACACCTGGGAAACTTTACAGAGCGGAGCTGAGGGTGGAGAGTGGAGGACTGACGGCGGAGAGCAGCTGTGAAGGAGCGACGGGTACGGATACGACAGAAATACGACCGTGCCTCTGAAGAACGAAACACACACACCACTAAAAGTGTATCCTTTGTCTCTACAGCTCCAGCTCCGGTGTCAGACCTCCACATCCGACATTACGACGAGACCTCTCTCAGCGCCATGTGGAGCCACGCCCCCTCTGGGTCACATGACAACTACTTCCTGACTCTCAGCGACGGTAACCAAAAGAATCATCAAAAACCAAACTAATCTAACTAACTAATTATCTCTCTGAATCATAATGATCCTTCCTGAATCCGACAGGTAACAGCACCGTGGACACCAGAGAGGTGGAGCCAAACATGAGGGAGTGCACCTTTAACGTGCTCACACCTGGGAGGCGCTACAACGTCACTGTGACCACCAGGAGCTGGAAACTCAACAGCTCTGTGTCAGTGGAGGGGAGGACAGGTGTGTTAGAGCTCCTCGAAGGATGGATCTGTCGAAGGATCATAACGTGGAAGACTTTCCTTCTCTCATGTCAGCTGCTCGCTGTGTGTCTGTGTGTTTTAGTTCCCATGGCTCTGCGCAGCCTCGCTCTGAGGAGCTCTGGAGTCGACAGCCTCAAAGCATCATGGGAGAAACCACCAGGAGACGTGGACTCGTATACGCTGACGCTGCTGCAGAACAGGTGAGGTCACAAACCAGAGTCTGAGACTTTTCAGGTAGAAAATAAACACAAGTCAAACCTGAAGCCTAAAAAAAAAAAAGAAGAAAAGACAAAAAATTAAAAAAGAAATAAAAACAGGGGAAAAACAGCAAAAAAAGAAAAATAAGAAAAAAAACAAAAAAAATTAAAAAAGGAAGAAGAAGAGAAAGAAAAACAAAATATATTTTTTTCAGTCTAAAATCCCAAACCATCAATTTATTTAATGTTTTTCTTTTTATTAATTTGAGCTATAAACATGTTTTTCCTTAAATTCTCATTTTCTGCAATGAATGAGTACTAAATGTGTAATAAAGGAAATAATTAAAACACTTTATATATATAAGAATATATAACAATAAAATAAAAATTTGCTGAAGAAACTGGAAAACAAATAAAAATAAAATAAATAAATTTGAATATTTATGAAGAAGAGAAAAACAGTGATAGTTTGCTAAATGTATTTTTCTATTTTCGTGAATTTTCTCACTATCATAACTCGTTTTTTTTTTTTTTCTTTATTTTATATTTTTTGAGCAGATATAACTGTTAAGAATTACTTTTCATATCTAATATTTGAGTCAAAACTCTATAATTTTTATCAATATGTTGGAAATTAAGTATCAATCCATTTATCAAGTATAGTCTAATTGTAAAATAACTTCAATAATTTGTTTGTATTTATTTTTTATCTGTCTTATAGAAAAATGTAAAAATAATCAATTTTTTATTTGTTTCCTCCTCAGTGTCATTGTGAAAAACTTCAGTGTTCCAGTCAGTTCTTCTTCTCTGCTGCTGTCTGGTTTGACTCCAGGCGCCCTCTACAGGCTGCAGGCCGCTACTGTCAGTGGAGGGCTTCAGTCTAAATCCGTCAGCCTGGAGGGACGAACCAGTGAGTTTTCTCAGTAGTTTTTTGAAGTTATAGTTATTAAGTTTTAGTTTTAGTTATATCTAAGTTTATTTCTACAACCTCAACTTTTTTTCAGTGTGTTGGTGTGGGAGTTTAAATAATCTGTGTGAACGTGTGTTTTCATCAGCGCTGTGACTTTAGTTTTGTTTACGTGGTTAAACAAATGTGAACAGTTATGTAACAGGGTCTGATTGTTTAATTCCTGAGACTCTTATTGTGAAGAGACAGTATTCCGGTTTCCCATCAAAAACTCTCAGACGATGTTTACAGGAAGAGCTCAGAGGTCTCTTCTAACAGGAGAGGAGAGTTCACAGAGTAGGGCAGAGATGAGCTGTTAAATCACAGTTTTAATTTTAAAAAAAGTTTATTTTTATCCATTTTTAAGATAAATACAAAATAAATAAAACTACAATTTTTTTCTGAAAATTAACTTTTTTTTTTTTTTTTTTTTATCGTCGTCATCCTTTTAATAACAGATGGTCTATTTGAAAAGGAGCCTCTTTAAAAATCTGAGGACCACAGGTTTAAAGGTCTGGGAGCTAAAATAAGTGTGTGTGAGCTTAAGTATCAGTAAGAGTGTATTATGTGATAACATTTTTTCGAACAATAGCTTAAATACCAAAAAGGAGGTCTGGAATGAAAACACAAAGCCACTCCCAGTGCTCAGCTCAAAGGCTTCCTGTACACACCATCACACACAGACACACACAGAGACACACTTCCTGCTTAAAGCACCTATTGTGTTGCTGAAAAATGTCCCGGTTATTTTCGGAGTACACTGTGTTTATATCTCTGTGTACTGAAACAGCCAATCAGTGCGTAGATATGTTGCTCCAGAGAACAAGCTCCGCCCCCAGCCTCCTTAGATAACCTCTTACTGGACGATAAACAGACAAACTGCTCAGACATTTATGGCTAATGACTTTTTGTTGGCTTAATGTCAGAGTCCTAAACTACCTTCAAAGTTTAAAGACTGAGAGGAACTAAGTAGGGTAGTCAGTAGGGGGAGCTCCAAATATTTTGGCTTTGCTGTTTGGAGGCTGTTAGGTCAACCTTTTTTATTTTTATTGTTTTTTAATTTTATTCTTATATCATTATAAAATATTCTTTTTTATTATTATTTTATATTTGTATAAAATATATATATTTTATATTATTATTATTATTATTATTATTATTATTATTATTATTATTATTATTATTATTATTATTATTATTATATATTTTAATATTTTTATTATTTTTCATAGTTTGAACCCAAGTTTCAGATGGATTGAAATAAAGACACACTGTATCAAATATAAGTGAATTTAATTTCTTTACTGTCTTTGTTTCTACTTCAGCCCCAGCGTCAACCTTTTTTTAATTTTAAGGTTTTTTTTTAATTTAATATATTTATTATTATTTTTATTCTTCTTCTTATTATTATTATTATTGTATACTTTTATTTTAATTATTTTATTATTATATTCTTATTATATATTTTATTATTATTTTTATTTTTGTTCATAGTTTGAATCTGAGTTACAGTTTAAATTAAGACATTCTGTGTAAAATACAAGAGGATTTAATTTCTTTGCCTTCTTTGTTTCCACTTCAGCGCCAGCGTCAGCCTATTTTTATTTTAAATTATTGATTTATTATTAAATTATAATTATTATATATTTTTTTATTATTTTAATTTCTAATTATTATCAAAATATACTTTTATTTTTTATTATTTTATTATTAAATTGTTATTTTATATATTTTTATTTTATTTTTATATTATTATTTTATATGTTATCATTATATAATTATTATTTTATATATAGATTTTTTTTTTTTCTTCATAGTTTGAACCTGAGTTTCAGACGGTTTAAAATTAAGACATACTGTTTAAAATATAAGTGAATTTAATTTTTTTACCTTCTTCTTTGTTCCTACTTCAGCCCCAGCGTCAGTCTCAGATGTCACTGCCTCTAACGGCGGCAGATTGGACGCACTGCATGTGTCGTGGCACCCGGCTCTGGGTCAAGTGGACAGCTACCTGGTCCGCCTTCGGGACGGGAGTGGAATCGTTCACACGCTGGCTGTGTCCCGCTCCTCGCCGCCAGAGTGCTCGTTCAGCTCCCTGGTCGCTGGGAGGCTGTACTCGGTCGTGATCGTAACGAGGAGCGGCAGCCTGGAGAACAGCACAACGGTTCAAGCGCGCACACGTAAGGACGAGTCACGTGACGCTTACGTGCTTTTTTAAAAATATTTTACTACAGTTAAGCGAAGTAATCGAGAAGTTTTTCCCTCTGTTGTGTCTTTGTTGTTTATAGTTTTTTTTTGTTTGTATTGCAGAACCTGCCACAGTCCAAAACCCGACAGCCACCCACTCAGCCAAAGACGGCTTCCTCAAGGTTTGTGTGAACGTTCCTACTTTCAGTCAGTGAAGTTTTATAATCTGTACTCTCAGTTTTGGTGACACGCTCTGTGTTGTGTTCAGGTGTACTGGAGTCGTGCAGCAGGAGATCTGGATCGATACGTGGTTCTGATCAGCTACAACAACAGCGTCCTGCAGAATAAGAGCATCTCTGCCGGTCACAACGAGTGCGTCTTCTCGTCTTTGACACCAGGGAGACTTTACACTGTTACCGTAGAAACCTGGAGCGGGGACTTTGTCAGCAGAGTCTCCACTGATGGACGTACCCGTGAGTAAGAAACCAAGGAAATACAACTTCAATTGTTTGTTTGTTTTTTTTATTACTTACGAGAAATGTTGTCTTTCAGTTCCAGCAGCTGTTACAAACCTGTCACTTAGCGACGCAGGAACAGGTGATCTGACCGTCACCTGGAGCCCCGCCCTTGGGGATGTGGACCACTATGAGGTGCCTGTTTAGACACATTTTTTTAACCCAACATTATTTTTTAAAATCTTCAATTTTTTTAATACTTTTTTTAATTGTAATTCTTCTGGTGTAGTTACTGCCCTCTTGTGGTGCTTGTGTGTAACTACAAAATACAGTTATGGAACATTCACACCTTTAACCACAGTCAAATCAAGAAGAGATGAAAACAAAGAAATTAAGTGTTGAAGTTCAGAAAAAAAATTGACTGTACAAACAAAAAGAATTGACGATGATGATAACTAATACCATCGATGGTCTCCAGGTGACGCTGCTCTTCAACGACACTCGCGTTTTCCCTCCCGTCACCCTAAGCAGCGAGGTGCGACAACATAAGCTCACCTCTCTGAACTCTGGGCGACTTTATAAGATCCTCGTGTCGACGTTCAGCGGACCGTACCAGAGAGTGCAGTTCATCGAAGGACGCACAGGTGAGTCAGACACAACATTTTCTGCTCCTTAACTCAAGACATTTCAGTCCAGTTTTTCTGAGCCCAGGTTTTTTTTTTTAGTCCCCAGTGCAGTCGGAAACTTACGACTGGTTCCTCAGCGAGGCGGGCTGTTTGTCACCTGGACACCTGGAGGAGGAGACCTGGACATGTACGTCGTCACTTTGTCCACAGCGGTGAGTCCAGCTGCAGAAATCTTCCAAAACAAAGAAATAAATCAAATATTTTGGCACAGAACTTTCTTAAAAAGTAAAAGAACTACTTTTAAAAATGTTTTGGAAGATAAAATTTTTTTATAGTTTAACAACTAAGAAAAAATCATTTCCACAACAGAGTCCTAAACTACCCTTAGAGTTTAAAGCCTGAGAGAAACAAAGATTTATGACTTATACTGAAGCCAGTGAGTAGGGGGAGCTCCACATGTTTTGGCTTCACTTTTTTCAAGGCTGTTATGTCAACCTTTTTTTATTCTCATTATTTTTTTATTTCATAATTATATTATTATTTTTACTATATATTCTATTTTCTTTATTTTATCATTGTATTATTATTATATATTTTTATAATTTTACTGTTATTTTGATTATTTTTTCATAGTTTGAACCTGAGTTTCAGGTGGTTTAAAATAAAGAAATACTGTATAAAATATATGTGAATTTAATTTCTTTACCTTCTTTGTTTGTACTACAGCCCGAGCGTCAACAGTTTTTATTTTTTAATTTATTATTATTATTGTTATAATAATAATAATAATAATAATAATAATAATAATTATTATTATTATTATTATTATTATTATTATTATTATTATTATTATTATTGTGATTATTATATGGTTTCTTATTTTATTATTATTATTATCTATTTTATAATTTTATAAATTAATATTATTTTATTATTGTATATTTGATTTTCATTTTTAAAAATGTTTTTCATAGTTTGAACCTGAGTTTCAGACATTGTTTTTGAGATAATTTTGCAAACAATAGTAGACCGAAAAGTGAACCCTGGGGTTCTAAAATTGTCTGATTCATGGGAATTCAAAGGAGTGAGTCAACATATAAATTGATGATGATGTGTTTTCTGTTTCCAGGATGGTGCTGTTGTTGAGAAACGTCCCGTCCCCAAACATGTTTCCACCCTGGACTTCCTGGATCTGATCCCAGGGAGCGCTTACACCATAACCGTCCAATCAGAGAGCGGGAAGCTGACCAACACCAACAAAGCCACTGGGAGAACAGGCAGGACTCCAGATAAAGTGACTAATCAGCTCATGTTCAAGACTCAGTTTTTATATTGACTGTTTTATTTGTGACCTTCAGCTCCAGCCAGTGTCACCGCCCTGCAGGCCGACAACGACCACACCACCCACAGCCTCACCGTCAGCTGGGAGAGGCCGGTAGGCGTGTACGACGGTTACAGTCTACAGTTACTGGACGAGGCCGGGGTCATCCTGGCCAATCGGTCAATCGCTGCGGACGGTCGGAGCGAGCGTCTGGAGGGTCTGACTTCAGGAAAGTGGTACAAAGTGAGGATGGTGACGCTCAGCGGGGGAGTCCAATCAGAGGAGGCCACGGCCGAGGGACAAACACGTGAGTTTGGAGAAATTTATAAACTCTCAAAAATCGTAAACTGTTTTCAGACTCTGTCATTTTTTCATGTAAATTCTCTTCGTGTTTTCAGGTCCGTCTGCTGTCACTAACCTCACCGTCACCTCCCTCAACACCTCCTCCCTCTCCTTCTCCTGGAAGCCCTCCGAGGGCCACGTGGACATCTACGACCTGTCGCTCTTCAGCGTCACAGAAGCGGCAGCCAATCACAAACAGGATGCTGCAGGAAGCAGGAAGGAGCATCAGCAGGTGGGATTTAGACGACAGACACGGAAACAGTGATTAAAGCGCAGAAATACTTCCTCAAACACTTTCTTTAATGAGATATCAACCGTCCGCCTGCTGCAGGTGTTGGGGAAGCTGGTGGACCTGCAGAAAGTGGGTCCAGCTGTTGACAGCTGTGTGTTCTCGGGGCTGAAAGCAGGAAGTCTGTACAGACTGCAGGTGGTGAGCTGGAGCCGAGGGATGAGCAGCGACTCGTCTGTTCTCGGCAGAACAGGTCAGTCTTTATTCCTTTATCTTTATTTGTGCTTAATTTTTCTTTTTTCTTTCATTTTCTTCCCATTCTTCACCTTTTCCTTTACTTAACTTTTTTTTTTTTTAGATTTTTGTCACTGTTTCTTTGCCGTCTTGTGCAACAATTTGACCTTTTTTTTTACGTCTTTCTTCTCTTTTGTCATCATCTTTCCTGCTCTGCAGTCCCGTCCGTGGTCACGTCTCTCAAAGTTCGGAGTTCAGAGCAAACAGACCGACTGACTGTAACCTGGGAGCACGGAGCTGGAAGCCGCAGCAGTTATCAGGTAAATTTTTATTACTTTAAACAAAAAAAAAAAAAGAAAAGAGAAAAAAAAGTCTCATTATGATTAAAGCTCCTGTGAGAAATTTTTACTTGTATTGATTTTGGCACCCCCCTGTGGAGAAAGAGGGCTTTGATCCATCTGCAGTGAGATTTTCTATTTTTTATTTATTTTTTCTCATATTTTATTTGTGTTTTGTCCATCTTTTCTTTTCTTTTCTCTTCTTTTCTTTTCTTATCCTTCTATACCTTTTTTCTTTTTTCTTTTCTTTTCCTTTTTTTAATTTTTCATTTATTATTTATTTATTTATTTTAACAGGGAAGGGGAGCATGATGTGGGTTCAAAAGGAAAACTACAATTTATCTCATCACTGATATTGTATCATGATAGACATTTCTGTTGTCTTGAATTTGTTTTATTGGAAATAAAAATGTTTTCTCCCCGAAAAAAACAAACAAACAACAAACAAAAAAAAAAAGTGAGGGGGAATTTATCACTTTGTCAGAAACCTTCCCCCCACCAAATGTTTACGATGCTAAAAAAATAGAGGAAGAAAAGTCTCACTGTGATTAAAGCTCCTGTGAGGAATTTTTGCTTGTGTTTATTTTGGCGCCCCCTGTGGAGAAAGACGGCTTTGACGCATTTACAGTGAGAGTTTTGCCAAGATAAAGTAATTACATTCATCTTAGACTTGGAAAAGGTGAGGAGGAATTTTTAATTTAATTTAATTTTTTCTCACATTTTATTTGCATTTTGTTCTTCTTTTCTTTTTGTTCCCTTCTCTTTCTTTTTTCTTTTATTTTCCTTTTTATTATTTCTATTTATTTATTTATTTATTTATTTATTTATTTATTTTAGTATCATTATTATATTTTTATTTTATTTATTTTATTTATTTATTTATTTATTTATTTATTTATTTTGGGGGGGGGGGGGGACTGTACAATTCATCTCATCACTGATATTGTATCATGATAGACATTTCTGATGTCTTGTATTTTGTTTTATTGGAAATAAAAATGTTTTCCCTCCCCAAAAAGAAAAAATAAAAGGCTAGGAGGAATGTATCACTTTGTCAGACACCTACCCCCCACCAACTGTTTACGACGCTAAAAATAACAACATAGAAATAATCTTTCACCTTGTTGATGGTCTAATTTTTTTTTTTTTAGCACGTAAGGTAGCATTATTGTGAATTTCAGTCTGTTTCATTACTAGTTTGAAACTCCTGACAGGAGCTTTAATTTTTTTAGAAATTGTTTTTGATGTTTTTTGTCAGGTAGATAAACTTCATCCTGTCTGTGTTTCTTGGTGCTTTAAGGTGATCCTCTACGATGTGTTCAACGCCTCTCTGAGCGTTCAGACGTTGGGGCCGGAGCACACGAGTCACATGTTCTCTGGTCTGACCCCTGGTAAACTGTACCGCGCTGAGGTCATCACACACAGCGGAGAGCTGACCAATAACATCTCAGCTCTGGGACGACCCTGTAAGTGACGTACAAACATCACAAACAGACGTAAACAGAGAAGTGTTTCCTGTGTGTGTTCACTGTTTGTTTCCTCTCAGCGCCCAAACCGCCCACGCACCTGTCCGTCAAACAAGGCCCGACCAATGACAGCGTAGAGCTGTCCTGGTCCGGTCCCTCTTTTGGGGACTTCAGCAGCTTCGGTCTGCAGTGGACTCCTCCAGACCAGCTCTCGGTCACACAGACTCACCTGACCGGGCGGATCGTGGGCGGGATGTTCCCGGGGCGCCAGTACAACTTCACCGTGGAGACCATCAGCGGGGGCGGGGCCAAGGGTTCACCCACAGCGAGGAGTCAGCCAATCCAGAGGAGCGTGAGGACGAGTGAGTGGAATGAAGAAGTTCAAACTGACTCGTTGTACTTCTCCTTTTGACCACTAGATGGCAGCAGAGCAAAGTGAATGTGAAAGTAGAGCAGTCTGCTCTCGTTTGTCTCGTTAGTTTTAATTTTTAATCACACTCTGTTGGTCGGTGAGTTTCTGGCTGCAGGGATCAAATCTGACGGCCTGGAGGACAAAATATGACACAGTTTGATAAATTTAAACAAGTTTAAAAATAAACACAAAGTGACCTGGTTTCATTTTTTCAGCTAAAGAAGAAAGTTTCATCTGAGATGGACGGATAGAAACAATAACAACTTTAATTTTACAGTTTCATCAGGAGAATTTTAAAGAAAATTAAACAGATGAAATAAATGACTGTGGTTAAAATGCTTAAAGAGATCTGTTTCAGTTTAGAGGATTAATCGTGTTGGATCAGAAGAAGACAAACCGCGTCCTCCTTCACCTTTCCTTTAGAGTTCACACACTTAATCATTCCTCCAGGAGACACTTTATCGTCTCATCACAACAAATAAACTTCACCTCTAAGAAGAAGAAGCTCTGCAGACGCTCACTTTTTAGTATCAGCCTTTAAAAAACACAGATAGAGGCGTCAAACTGTGATGTATTTAAAGAGGTCAGAGAAGAAACTCAGCTGATAACTCATCTTTCCTCTTTCTATCACTCCTCTACTTCCTTTTCTCCTTTATGTCCTCCTTCTTTGTCCTCTTTTCTTCTCTTCTATCTCATTCTCTTTGAATTTTCTATTACTTTTTTTATTTCACATTTTTCTTTTACCTTGACTCAACTTTTCTACTCCACTCTGACTTTACTCCTAAAACAATTAAAAATGTATTTCAATTTATCTCTTCAACTTTACTTTCCTTCTTTTCACATTTGAATTCTTTACTTTTATGAAATTTTTATCTCATTCCCTTTTTTAAACCTTCCTTGATTTAATTGGCGTATAACCTTCGAACTTTTCCCTTTCTTTTACTTTTAATATCTCCTAATTTTTTTAAATTAACTTGACTGCTTTTTTACTTAAAATTAACTTTTTTAATGTACTTTTTGTTTTACTTTTTCTTTTCTCTTCTCTTATTTTTTCTTTTATTTTCTTCAATTTTTAATGTATTTTTTGTTCCTTTTTCTTTTCTTTTTTTTCTTTTATTTATTTAATAAACTTTTTGTTTCTTTTTTTTTTTCTTTTATTATTTTAATGTACTTTTTGTTCCTTTTCCCTTTTCCTTTAATTTTATTTGTTCTTTTATTTTTTTCTTTTGTTTTCTTTTATTTTTAATGTACTTTTTGTTCTTTTTTCTTTTCTTTTCTTTCTTTTTCTTTTCTTTTCTTTTCTTTTCTTTTCTTTTCTTTTCTTTTCTTTTCTTTTTTTGATGTACTTTTTTTTCTTTTTTCTTTTCTTTTCTTTCTTTTTCTTTTCTTTTCTTTTCTTTTTTGATGTACTTTTTGTTCCTTTTTCTTTTATTTTTTCTTTTATTTTCTTTTATTTTTTCTTTTGTTTTCTTTTATTTTTAATATACTTTTTGTTCTTTTTTATTTTCTTTTGACTTCATTACTCATTTGTCATTATTTTTACTTTACTTTCACTTAATGCTTCTATTTTTGCTTTTTTTTAAATCACTTTACATCTTTTAATTAACTTAACTTTGATTCTTCGACTTCATATTTTTATGTTTTTACTTTTTTTCCTTCACTTTGAAAACTTTTGTTTTTACTTAACATCTCTCCATTCGCATCTTTTCTTCCCACCTCTACTTTTTTAATTCATCACCTAAAAAAACTTTTTTTTCACCCTCACCTTCCCTGCCCGTTTCTTTTTCCCATCTTCTTTACCTTTCCTTGTTCCTTCCTGTCATCCTATTCTTATATACTTTTTCTTTCCTTTCCCTTTCTTCTCTTTCTTCCTATGTCTGATCTACTCTTCCCTTGTACCCTTGTCTCCTTTTCTTTTTAACCCCCTTCCTCCCTGTCTTTCCTTCTCTTGAATATCACCTTTTTCTCCTCTCCTCTTCATCTCTTCCCTGTGACCCTTCCTCTGCCCTCCATCCTCGTCTCCTCCCCTCCTCTCCTTCAGGTCCGTCTCCTCTCAGGTCCATCCACTGCTTCCCTCTCTCCTCCTCCTCCCTCTCCTGCTCCTGGTCGCCTCCTTCCTCCGACTTCGACTCCTATGAGGTGGAGTGCCGGCGCCACGAAGACGGGGAGCTGACCTCTGCTCTGAAGCTGGCCGGCGGCGTCACGGCGGTGAGGCTGGACCACCTGGAGGCGTACAGGAAGTACTCGGTGACGGTCAGGGTGTCGTCAGCCGGGCAGACGAGTCCACCTGCGACACACACGACCGTCACTATGATAGACCGTGAGTTTACACAGACACACACTCTGAAGCACACACTCACACACTCCCTCAGGTGCTGTAGTCGAGTCTGGTGGTTAAATAAATAGGACGACTCACGGGGGAGCGACACGGAGCCACAGAGGGAGCAGAGAAGGAGATAATGGAGTTTATTCCTCCTTTGATTAATTCAGACATTTATTTTCTTCCATTAAATGCAACAACACAAAGACACAGCCAGTTTCTGTATCTGAAATTTCACAGTGAGACAGCTCAGAGCCTGATGAACAGGAAGTTATGCGCAGAAGAGATCGGACAGGGTGAGCAGACGATCTGCTGATTCTCACACCTGTCCCAGGTGACCTGAGCGCGGCGTTTCAGAGTCTGTTCCCTGTCAGACAGGACGCCGTGCGCACTGTGAGATGACTCGCATCAAATCCAGGTCACGTCTGAATTCAAGATGAGCAGGTGTGACGGACCCCCGCTGCTGAAAATAACCACCAAGAAAAAAAACGTCGACACAAAAACGCCTGAAATAACCGACAAACACGCTCCTTTTGTGTCGATCCACTCTGATTCTCCCTTCAGAAAGTTAGCGTGACCCAAAACAGTTTAAACTTCTCCTCCTCACAGCCCCCCCGCTTCCTTCCTGCCTCCGCCTGTGTCGCATTATAAATCATCCTGACACAACTAGACTGTGAGACTGAACCAGAGGAGACCGAGGGGAAAGAAAAAGCCATCAACGGCAAGAAGGAGAAAAAATAATGAAAAATAATTATCTGAAAAGTTTTTTAGACAGTGAAGGGGGAAAAATAAAAAAAAGACAAAAAACAGGGAAAGGAAAATTCAAATAAAAAATCCAAGTATTATAAAAAAAAATGGAAACTGGAAATGGACATTTTAAGTTAAGCTTTTTTTTATATTTACAACTAACCATTTATTTAAATCAGATAATAAATACATTATTTTAAGAAGGTGGAATTAAAAACTAATTTTTTATGTTATTTTAAGTTTTTCACCAGAATGAAAAAAGGCCCAAAAAATAAAAAAATAAGGATTAAAAAAATTAAAGAAATAAAATAAAGAAAGGAAAAATAAAATTTCAAAAGTAAGAGAAATAATTTTTTTAAAAAGGAAGAAATGAATTTTAAAAAAGGAGAAATAAAAATTAAAAAAGAGAAATAAAATGTAAAAAAATGGTAGAAATAAAATTAAAAAATAGGGGAAATAAAATCTTAAAAAAAAGGAAAAATAAAAATAAAAAAAGAAGAAATAAAATCTCAAAAATAGGAGAAATAAAAATAAAAAGATTTGGAGAAATAAAATCTAAAAAATAGGAGAAATTTAATTAAAAAATAGGAGAAAGAAAATTCAAAAACACATGAGTGATTTTTATTATTTTTTTAGGACTTGTCTGACCGGTCTCTCTCCTTTCAGGCCCTCCAGTCCCGCCCTCCACTGTACGTGTCAGCGAGAAGTCCTCAAAGGTCACGCCGTCCTCCATCTTGTTCCGCTTCAACTGCTCCTGGTTCAGCGACGCCAACGGAGCCGTCAAATACTTCGCTGTGATCGTGGCCGAGTCTGACAGTAAGAGGAAATCTTTAAAAATGCTTTAACCTGGAAACACTTTTACTCTTTGTACGAAAAAATAAATAAATAATAGAAAAAAAGCTTTTTTAAAAGTAAAAACTGTAAACTTTACTGAAACTTCCTGAACAGAATCGACCCTTCACTGTTCGTCTGTTTAAAGTCTTTGTGTCACTGAAGCTGTCCATACTGTTCGTCTCTCTTTCGACAGCCAATGAGATGCTTCAGCCAGACCAGCGCCACCCTCTGCCTTCGTACCGTGACTACATCAGTAACTCCTCCGTCAGAGTGTATCAGACCGCCTACTTCTCCAGCCGCTGCCCACCGGACACTGAGGCCTCACCTGCACAGGTAATAAAGCACAAGGTAGCTTTATTATCAAATGTTTTTTAAGTTCAGAATTGCTGTTGGTATACATTTATAAAAAAAATAAATAAATGTATAAATTGTGAATCAATCAAACTTTATTTATCCATGGAGCATTATCCATTTTAAGAATAAAAAATAAATTAAAAATTGCATTTGGAAGTAGTAATAGAATAAAACAGGCAAGTCATAGTTATATCAAGAAAAATTAAAGATAAAGGAAAAATAACCCAATAATTTCAATAAATCACTAACATGATAATAGTTAAAAAAATAATTTAAAAGAATTTTAAAAATCTTAAAAATTCTTCAAAAATTATCAAAGCAAAATTATTTTATTCCAAAATAAATAAATTACATAAATAATACAAATTGAAGTTTAAATGTCACTCATAAAAAAAATTGGAATTGGACTTACAATGAAAAAAATAAAATAGATAAAAAATAAAAAAGGGAAATAAACAGATTTTTGTTGTTACTCAACAATGAGTCAAGATGATTTAAAAGTACATTTCATACAAAAAAGAAAAATTGAAAACTTGAAAAAACGTCCCAGCAACTTTTTTGTCGCTGGTTATATAACCTTTAGATTCATTAAACTTAAAGAAAAAAAACTCTTACTGAACACAAATGGAAACAGTGATGATGAAGAAGACATGACCTGAAAACTTAAATACATATATTTAGATTATAAAAAATACTGACACAGTCTAAGAAATGAAGGGATCTGTTTTTTATGACTGATGTTATTGAACGTGAGTTTCCTCCTCAGGTGATCGAGGTGAACCTTGGAGCAGGCGGGGATCGTCTCGGAGGAACCTGCGATCATTACCATGACGACGACCTCTACCTCAGCGACAGTTACGGCGGCTTCTGCGATGGGCCACTGAAACCCAAAACCTCGTACAGGCTGAGCGTCCGAGCGTTCACCAGACTCTTTGACCAAAACCATCGAGAGCTTCCTGAGCCGCTGTTCTCCGACACTTACCTGTCTGCTCCGCTCAGGACGCACGCAGGTGAGTCAGAAACAGACACGTCGAGATTTACACAGATTCATTTTCTAATGACTTAAATCATAAAGTAAAACTGGGACATTTATGTGCTTAAATCTAATGTGGGTTTGGCGTCAAGTAAAAACAGGAAGTGACAGGTGTGATTAAAAACGTCTGATAAACATAAATTTCCTGTTTTGTTGAATCAAACAAGCTAAAAAATTAACATTTAAATCATATAAAACTTTCACAGCATTCAAGAATTATTATTATTTTTTAATTGGATTAGTCCTTAAAAATGTTCAATTTCAGGCTCACTGTAATTTGCAGTTACACACAAGTGCCACAAGATGGCAGCAGTTACATTTGAATTCCTGTGCTAAATTATACAAAATATTTACATGGACATTTTTCAGAATAAAAGCCTCATTAGGAAATGTTAGAAGGCTTTTATTTTGAAACAGTCACAGGAAGTGATGTTTGGATGTGCTAACCGCTAAACACGAAATCAAAATGATGTGACGACGTGGGTTTGTCCCAACTTTTAACTTTTTTCAACCTGTGTGTTATTGTTTACCAGAGCCTCTAGGGGGTGTCGTTGAGGGTCTGAGTGCCGGGATGTTCCTGATCGGTATGATGGTGGCTGTTGTTTCTCTGCTGGTCTACAGACAGCGACTACGGAAAGTGTGAGTGGACAAAAACACACATAAAATCCTGTCAACTTAATCAGAAAAATTTGAAACTGACATTTTTTACAGTTACTTTTTCCCAATAAAAACAAACTTGAAGCTGTTTCGTGCCGTTTGTTTTGAAATCACATTTTCTCATGCAGTAATTAATGTGTGTGTGTGTGTGCATGTGTGTGTGTGTGTGTGTGTGTGTGTGTTTGTGTGTGTGTGTTTGTGTGTGCAGGGCTGTCCAGGAAAACCCGGTGGTGCGGATGAGTATGTGGAAGGAGGTTCCATCTTCAGGGCTGTATGTGGGCGTGAGGAGGTAAGACCGTGCATGTGTGTGCGTGTGTGTGTGTGTGTGTGTGTGTGTGTGTGTGTGTAATTATTTATCTTCAGTATGCAACAGAGAGAGAAATTAGTTTCCAATACCTCCTCCGTCCAATATGTGAGAGCATGAAGTATCAGTTTCCAATAAAGCTCTCCCTCTTTCTCTGATTACCACATCGCTCACCCACCACACTTAGAATCTGTTAATTACTGTGTGTGTTCATGTGTGTGTGTGTGTGCTGTAAGGGATTAGTGTACCACGATCAGTTGGTGTGCACAGAAAATGATCAACTTTTACTGTTTTTCTTTCTTTGCAGCAACCGTCGGGTCACCAGGTGAGAATTGTTTCTTATAATATAGACTTTAATGTATTTTTAATCAAATCCAGCAAAAATCATTGTGAAAGAAGTAAAATATATACCAATATTTCTGATACTTTGTTAAAGTTATACCTAATGTCTCTGTCTTTGCCTCCTCAGTCCGATCAAAGCGTGCCACTTCGAGTCCCACCTGAACAAACTCCAGGCCGACTCCAACTACTTGCTGTCTGAGGAGTTTGAGGTAAAGATGACGGCAGTGATGCTGTGTTTGTGCAACACTTTGAAACTCAGTAACAGTTTTGTCTCACTCTGAAAACTGGGAATAGATTGTGTGAAAAAAGGCACCAACACCAACGACCGTATTTCTGCCGTAAAATCATGAAGGCTGAGCTGCCAACCAAGAAACTTATGATCTGTTTTAACCAGAAATTGAACAAAATGATTGTACTTTTTGATTATTGTGTAATCCTGGATTAATTCTCTGACATTTTTTAGCATTTATGTAAATTTCTAAACTAAACTGTATTGTGTAGTAACATGCGAGTACCACAAGGTGGCAGCACTCATAGTTCAATTGCTGACACTTTGAAGCACTTCAAGGCTTGAACTTGAATTTTGATGCTCATGAATTAGAAAAAATATCTAGGAAGGGAAGTTCATGGTCTTGTTTTTGTTCCAGGATCTGAAAGATGTTGGCCGTAACCAGACGATGGACGTCGCTCGTGTGCCGGAGAATCGAGGGAAGAACCGATATAACAACATCCTCCCCTGTGAGTCCAGAACTCAGCGTTAAACAATAATCTGATTGGGTTTAGATGTTTGATTTGAATTAAATCTTGAAATTAGTTTATAAGACAGAAAAGAGAAGTTTAGATAAAGATATTTATCTTGATTAAACCCATGAGGCGTGTGTTATTGACTTAAGGCTGGTTTATGTTTGATGCGTCGTGCTTCGTGCGTACGGATGACGACATTTTGACACCTACACCCCCTCACACAGTCTCTTTCACATGGAAAGTTTCCCCACCCTGCACACTCGCAAATTTCTGACCCGCCGGACAGAGAAATGCTGACAAGATGGCAGAAGAACAGGATCTCCTAGTGGTCCAAGTGCAGAAATACAGGCATCTGCATGACTCTTTACACAGAGATCGCCATAGTAACCGAGCGGTGAATAATTCATGGTGTGAAATTGCGTTCCCAGAGAAGAGAAATTGGTTCAAAGAACCTGGAAAAATCTCAGGTACAGATATGTCATGTTGTAAACAAATACAAACTTCTTCGACTCTCTTTTTTAGTTCTTTTAGTATTCTTGTAGACGTACACTTGTGGGGTAGCGCCCCCTGCAGTTTGGGAATGGACACCAATGGACGCTGCGCGGGGTGTTAAAAAGCATAAATGCCTTACACGTTCCCTCACACAGATCTCGCGTGTCTCATTTCCACGCATCACGTTCAAGCAGACAGCGTAACACATCCTTTAGTCTGTATAATATTCGGATGTGGTGTCGATGACATCATCCATTTGGTTCTGATGCAAAGTTTTGATCCCATTGTTTGCAGGAGGCTATATCAGAAATTCTGTACTCAAGCTAGCTTTGTTTAAGTTTGGATAAAGTAAAGAAGCAGGTCTTTAGCTTCTCTGTCAGCCATGCCCTTATATGGGCAAAACTCGTTAATTTATAAACATTTAAAATAAAGAGTTATAAAAAAAATGCTGCCTCCATAAAGTGTGTGAGAAAAAGAGCTATTCACACCCAAACCATCTTTTTAACCATGTGCTTAATATTTTCATTAATGTTGTACAAATCATCTTTTTGATTGTTGTGTATGTGGTTGTTGTTGTTTCTGCAGCCAGCCTCTAGTGGACACTCAAAGAACTGCAGTTTTAACATTTCTGCATCGGTTACTGATCATTTTTGGACTGAAAATCTTCAGTTTGTGTGGATTTTGGCGCCCCCTGTGGACAAAATATGTGGTACAGAGTCTAGTTTAGAGAGGGATCCCTGCTACTGTGTTTCTTAATCCAGTTGTGGGTAAAGGATGAGCTGGATTATCTGATCCTGGACGCCATTTTTAACTTCCAGGCTTTGCTGTGTGAGTGTTTAGTGAAGTTCCTCGACATAAATCAAAGGAAAATAAAAAAACAAGGATGGAAAAAGAAAGAAAGTTGAATGTGTAAAAGCCTGCAGCTGTCGAGTTCTTTAGTGGGAGAAATAAACAGATCAATGTGAAAATCATTATCATGACGACATCGTTAACAACTTTAATTAACGAGGCAGCTCTTGTTCTCATGGCGACAGTGATGTACCAGTGCCAGGGTCGAACCTGGAGGCAATAAAAACATTAATAAGCGGCGGAGTTAACATGCAGAGGACGGTGTGAGCTGCAGCAGAAAAACCTGAGCTGTGACTCGAAGTCTCGTTTCTAAAAACCTCGTCTTTCTTTCTGACACTAAAAACTGATCACACACATCTGACGTGTTTAAGGTTTAAGATCTGCTTCATTAGCTTAATGAGCTAAAACAAGACACGGCTATTCTTCTCTTCTTATTGACTTCATTAGTTCACAATGTCAGATTAATTACACTCCATGATCATAACACACACAGTGACTGAGAGTGTGTTGTAAAATCATACCATGTGTGTGTGTTATTGTTGATTACGTGTCAGATTCAGAGATCAAACAACATCATTAAGGTTCAGCCGAGTGTACGAGCAGCCGAGCAGAGAAGATGATTGGTGATTGGAGGTGATGTGTTTACAACAGCAGCTCAGTAATTACACACTCGTAGTAAAATGAATCATTCTCCAGTTTTAATGTGAAAGAGTTCAGCCGTGACTCACAGACCGGAGTCATCGAACATTGTCACTAAAATCCTCAGTCAGTGAAATCAACGCTGGAGGAGGCCGGGGCTGTTTAATGAAAAATAACAAAAAGCTGTGTTTTTTTTTAGCTACTTTCAGATATTAGAGGTTTATTACTACAGCTGGAATACGTTTATTTTAAATTATTTGTAAAGGTCTCATCTTCTGCTCCTTTCCTGCAGTTTAATCTGGATCATTGATGTCTTCATGAAATGGTAGTAACATGTTTTGGTCCAAAAAGCCAATAAATCAAGCACAGCAGCATTGTTTCCAGGCTCTCATAGCCCCTCTGTTCAGAACGCTCTGATTAAGGGGGCGTGGCCTTCATATGTAAATGAGCCACCGCTGATACCGCCCCGCTCTTCCACGTCACTGAGAGTGGCGCCACGAGCTCCGAGTGCACAATGTTTAGAAAACAGAAGCTCGTTTACCGTAACATTACACGCTAAAACAACAGGCTAACTGCAGCTAAAGTTAGCATCCTGAAGCTAACACAGAGACAGGGGGGACACTGAGGATAATCTCTTCCATCTGCTCCACAGCACACAGCATTTAAAATACTCACATTTCCAGGGTCCCAGGTTTGTTGGAGGATGGTTGGTAATGGCCCTGGATTCAGGACCAGTCTATTGGCTAGCCCTCTGTTCGACTGTCCAAAGCTGGAAAAGCAGTTGGCCGTGAAGTGACTAGCACACACATGCACAGTTTTACTGAGTGTAGCTGGAACATTTCCCTCATAAATGAACTCTAGACACTTAGTCTGTCTTCTTCTGAGATGGGAAGCTTGAGCATGGAACTATGTGGCTGTTTACAGCCAAAAACAGAGCAGTGATGGCTCTACAACTTTGGCATTCTCCTCCCCGCTGCTGGAGAGAGGTCTCTCCAGCAGTGGGGAGGGGGTTTGGGGGTATCTGCTCCGGTGGACCAATCAGGTCAGACTTGCTCCTGATTGGTTAAAAAAGGGAATCGCTGACGTCAGCAAATCCCCAAATTCCAAACAGCTCGTTTTAGGTCAGGATTTTACATTCACAATGTAAAATTCACACACATTCACACTACGAAGTTCAGGTCTGGTCATTAAATATCACATTTTGTGGGCTGGGAGGAAAGACAAAGACCCACAAATTTCACTAAAAGACTTAATAAAGTGATTTTTGCAGAATATGGAACCTGATTTTTTGATTCTGATCTGATTTTTCAGATGTTGGATTTGGGAGATGGTGGAGACCAAAAACAGAGAGAAAAATCACTGGGCTGATTGTGTTCCTGTCTCAAAATTTTTGGCATTTTTGTCTCGACCTAAATTATTTCGCTGAAAATTTTCAATAACAGCCGCTCCTTTTGATAAAAGTCGGATAAATACCAGAAAAGACTGATTTTTAATACAAATGTGGATCATGATTGTTGTTTTTCTCGTAGACGATTCGACCAGATTGAAGCTGTCGTACCTGGAAGACGACCCCTGCTCTGACTACATCAACGCCAGCTACATGCCTGTGCGTTCCCACACACACATGCACACACGCTGTCTTACATATTAAGACACACACCTCCACAAACACACACTGGTATCTTCCTCTGAGTGTGTGTGTGTGTGTTTGCACAGGGTAATAACTATCGCAGGGAGTACATCGCCACTCAGGGCCCACTGCCTGGAACCAAAGACGATTTCTGGCGGATGGTGTGGGAACACGGCGTCCACAACGTTGTCATGGTTACGCAGTGTGTGGAGAAGGGACGGGTAAGCCAGGGGTGTTTGAGTTGGAGTTTTCTCCAGCATGTTCAGAGGATGAAGATTTCATCAACGTGTGTGTGTGTGTGTGTGTGTGTGTGTGTGTGTGTGTGTGTGCGTGTGCGTGTGTCCCTCAGGTGAAGTGTGACCAGTACTGGCCTGCTGACAGGGAGCCTCTGTACTACGGGGACCTGGTCATTCAGATGCTGTCAGAGTCTGTCCTGCCAGAGTGGACCATCAGGGAGTTCAAGATCACCTCGGTACCTGCTCCTCACCCTCACAGAAGATGAAGATCGTTGATGAAAAGTTGAAAAACTCTGATTTAACGGTTTTTAATGAATGAATCTTCACAGGAGAGCAGCTGCAGTTACCCTCGGGTGCTGCGTCACTTCCACTACACCGTGTGGCCCGACCACGGGGTCCCAGAGAGCACCCAGTCTCTGATCCAGTTTGTGAGGACTGTTAGGGACTATGTGGACCGATCCCCGAGCACCGGAGCCACCGTGGTCCACTGCAGGTACGGCTGAGGCTGGAGGACTCAGAAACAAACTTTTTGATGTTGAATGAAGTTTTCTCACTTTTGAAGTTTCCCTGCTTTAATCTCGTCTCTGTGGTGGTTTTCCAGCGCTGGTGTCGGGCGTACGGGGACGTTCATCGCCTTGGATCGGGTTCTGCAGCAGCTGGACTCTAAAGGAACCATCGACCTGTACAGCTGTGTGTTTGACCTCCGCCTGCACCGTCAGCACATGGTCCAGACCGAGGTACGCATCGCTCAGAGGGTGGACTCTGGTTTTCTAATTACACGACCACCAAAAGGTTTAAAAAATATCACTGAAGAGTTGATGAACCAAAAAAATTTGCATATTGTCCAGCTGTTTTGGTGAGCTTGTTTGCAAAGTAAGAGAGCATTTAAAGAGGTTTACATTGACAGCCGTTAAGAGTCCAATTTTCTGTTCAAAGGAAAAATGTTGCTGCTTATAAATTGGACTTGATTGCAGCTGTCATTGAAAATAAAAATGTTTAAAGATTGCTCAAAAACTCAGAAGGAAAATTGGAAACTAAAACTGTAGGAACAGCACTTTAAAAACCTTGAAATATAAGAAACAGTAAATGCTACAAGACCAGTTTATAAACAACAGAGCTAAAACCTTGGTCCACTCAGTACAGGATGCTCAGAGACCTGTGAAATGGATCCAAGTTGGGCTAAATACTAAAAAATCAGTCACTTAACTAATGCCGGGAGACTGTAAAACGTAACGCAGGAAAAGAGACAAAAGGAGATTAAAATACCTCAAAATGTCAGTTAAAAGACGAGTAAGCAAGGGAAAAAAACAAAACCTACAGACCTTTAGATGAGAGGTCAAAGTAAGGCTGATGTCTCAAGAAAAAATGAATCAAAATAAGAAACAAAAACTGAGTATTTGACTGAAAAAGTGGTAGAAAACGACCAAATATGAGACAAATGTGGCTTAAAAACCAATGATTACAAGTCAAAAATTGTAGGAATGCTGTGACCAGTAAATAATGGACAAAACCAGAACCAAAAGACCCTTTAAAGGCCAAACTAGACTTGAACCGAAGACCAAAAGCCTCATGACGAAACACCAACAAACAAACGTAGGACAGAGACTCAACTCGAGTTGAGACAAGCTAAGTCGGACGACTCGTAGCGTGTTCACCACGCTATCGCGCTACACTTCATCACTCTTTGTAACGAACATCCAGTCTTCCCACGGTAAACCTTAATTCCTTCTCATTTAGCCTCTTAATAACTTTTCCTCTTGCTATAGTTTCATTTAGTCCACTCTGTTATTCTTCAGGAAGCTAAATTAGTGCCTGGTGATAAACGACGTATTAAAATATAATTATACCTCTCCATTATAAGATTAGAATATATGGTTTATTCCATGCAGAACTGCAGACTAATCTAATGGTATTTTTTGACATTTACTTAAGGAAGATAAGGTTTCTCTCTTCGAGGTATAAACCTGAGATATAACCTGTGACTTGACTTGACCACAACAGAAAAACTTGAGACTTGAACTGAATGACTTGCTACTCGCTTGGGACTCGGATCGGAGGGACTTGTACTTGTGCTAAACACTAATCTTCTAATCAGAGGGTTAAAAGTATTAATTTTTGTGTCTTCAGTGTCAGTACGCCTTCCTGCACCAGTGTGTGCGGGACGTCCTGAGAGCCAGGAAGCATCGCAGCGAGCAGGAGAATCCTCTTTACCCCATCTACGAGAACTTCAACCCCGAGTACTGCCGTGGTGAGATTTCTACGATAAACTATCTTTTTGGAGTGGTCCAGATATTTTTTTGTATTGTTATTATTATTTCTTCTTCTTCTTCTTCTTCTTCTTCTTCTTCTAATTATAATGATTATTATTATTTTTTTTTTTTTCAAATGTGTAACTCTTGCTTTTAACAATAATAATTATTTATTGATTTATTTTTATTTCTATTTTTATTATTATTATTACTATCATTATTATTATTATTATTATTGTTGCTATTTATATTTTATTTTGTTTTTTCAAATGTTTAACTCTTGCTTTTAACAAATTCTGTAAAGGTTTTCAAATTTGATTTTTTTTTTTTTTTAAGTGTGAATAAGAAATCAAAGTTTTCTGTTTTTGTTTCCTCAGATTTCATCTACACCGGGCGCTAAATCGTGATGATATTCATCTGACCAAGAGAGACGACATATTTCTGCGTTAGCTTAATGTGAGAGGAAGAAATGAGAGAATGTTAGCAACACACGAAGCAAAACAGAAAATCTCTAAAAGTGAATAAAATTTTAAAAATGTATAAAGGATTAATTTTTAAAGGTTAATTTCAGTATTTTCGGATAATGTTCAAAACTATTGACATGAAAAATTAAAATATTTGTACTATAAAGATATTAAAATTTACTGTTTCAGATCGAGTCCAACAAAGCAAATGTTTAACCTTTGTGTGTTGAGGGTTTTCTCAGGAGACTTAACGGGTTGACCTCAGGTTGTTGGTGATGAAGAAAACAGAGTTCAGATCTGACATTAGCTAACGATGGTAGCATACCGCTAACCTCATTCTAACAGAATAGTTACAGGGAGGAACAGAGCCATCTATTTTTACTGTATGATTTCCCTCACTGCTCCGTATAAGCTGTTTATTTAAAACCTTACACATATTGCTGTATGTAAATATTGGTGTAATACTCCTTTTTTTAAAAAAAACATGATAATGCAATTATATGTTCTCTTAAGGTTTTTTTGTATAATGGACATTTTTTGTCAAGTAGCTGCGACAACGCTGTATTCAGACATCACGTGTAACCTGCTTTAAGAATGTATATTTAGATTTACGTATGATCTAAAACTTTTTTTAACATCAAGTTGTTCATAAATCGTCCAAAAAGCTGTGGAGATAAACTTCCTTTTGCTTCTGTTTGAAATATTTTGTTTATTTGTTCAAATTTGCAACGTGTAGAATGTGTTCCTACGTGACTAACTTTCATTAACGTTCATTAATTTATATAAAATATAAAATCAATAAAATACGATTAAAAGAATATTATTGATACCTGCAGTTAATAATTCAGCTCCTGATTTTTCTGATTCACTCAAATGTGGATTTTTTTTTTTCCTGACAAGATTTGTTTCATGAATTTATGTGACAATAAAATGTTTGTTTATAAAATAAAAATTTAGGCTGAAAAAAGTAAATATTGAGCAATTTAGAATTATACTGTTATATGAAATGATAACAGTACACTCCCAATTTGGAGGTTTTATTCAACATAAATTTGTGAAAAAAAAGATATTTGTGTCTAATTCTATTTAATTGATATTATTGAATAAAAAGGCCAAAGAATGTAAATCTGTTTTGATATTTTGCTGTCATACCAATGTAAACTGGCTGATAAATTAAAAAAATCACTCAAAAATTGTGTCATTCCTTCATACATTACACTGTACATACATATTATACATCTGCAGGTATATATTCACTTACCTACTTATGTAACATACATAATCAGACAACTACTTACATACATTTGTTCAGATACAAACATTTTTTTAAATAAAAAAAAAAAAATCACAATTCTTTTTTAAAAACATTCACATACAGATTTGAAAGCGCATACATACACAAAAATACATAATAAATAAAGAAATAAATTTTAAAAATGATTTACACCTATGTTCATGAATGCAGACATTTTTTATTACATGGCTAAAAAAAAAGAAAAAAAAATCTCATACATTGATATATAATTACACATAATAAGTTACAAACATACTTAATTTTAAAATATAAAAATATATATACATCCTTTCATTCTTATAAAATACATCCATACAGTTGGAAAAGACACAAACATGCACACCAGATGCGTATTTTTTGCACATTTTTTTTTTCGAACCTTCTGTTTTTCAATGCAAGCTTTCACACTAGCAATGCTCTTTCTCCTGGCAAAATTGCAGCTTTTTTTTCTGACCCAGGTCGTTTTTTCCAAAGTTTCACTTTCTATCAATCAAAACACTCATTGTTGACAAGTCTCCAGACCCCAACACAGTCTCCTCAGATGTCTGTCTAACATGAGTCTGGTTCTGTCCGAGGTTTCTGCCTGTTAAAGGGAAGTAGTTCCTCTTCATTGTAACTTGCTAAATGCTGCAAAGTCCTGTACTCGTGGTGGGTTAGGATGAGATCAGACTCCTTATCTTGTCTTGATGTTGGGTTTTCTGTTGATAAAAGTTTATTAACATTAACGAGTCTAGACCTGCTAACGTTTTTGGAAAGTGTCTTGAGATAACGTTTGTTGTGATTTGACGCTATAAAAAAACACTGGTTGATTGATTGAAGTCACATATCAAAGCTTTCAACATTGGTTGTGTTTGTGTCCCAGCACCTGGGTCCTTACGAAGGTTGCAGAGGTTGAAGTTGACGCCTCCAAATTTTTTGCAATTTCGTGCGGCTTATTTGCGTCGCCGTTGGTGCGCAAAGGCTTTAACTTTTAACCTAACCAATCACAGTTTTCTGGCCAATCACCGATCTTTAGAAAGCCTGACCTGCTGAAACAGATTTGGGATGATACCAATTTTTATTTTTAATGTTTTATAACTGACAGCATATACCTTCAATGTTCCAATCTTATTTTATTGAAAATCATTGAACAATACTTGTGAAACAATAAAATATTTATGTTTTAACTTAAACAACCAATGAAGAGTCCTGAGTTTTAGGTCTCAGAGCAAAAAGCAACAATGGCTGGCTGTCAGACCTTCCTGCAGGGATACAAGATCAGTTTTATATGTAAGGATGGGCCGATTGCTGACCCCCCAAAATTAAGGAAATTGGCACCGATCGATCGGATCATCCATACAAACACACATACACAGAAAAAAAAAGCCATGAGACACGTAATAAATGTTGTTGTTCCTCCACTTGCTCAAACTTTGGATCAGATTTTGTAAACTTTTGATTTCCATATTGATCTGGGTCACTCTGAGGCCAGAGTAGAACTGGGTTACCCAGATCCAGCAGCTCTGAGGGGCTTAGAGGAGTCCCTGTCAGAGAGGCTGAACTGAAACTAAAGTCCTGGAGGACTCTCCGTCCTGGCAGAGCTTCACTCTGAAGCAAACTCTGAAATCTGTGGACGTCCCTGGAGCTTCCTGTCTGTCCTGACAGGAATCAAAGTGAGATAACTCCTGGATAACAGCGAGCAGAGGAAGTTCACAAACAACACAACCTGAGCCAGAGATAAAACCGTGCTGTACAGTCACAGATAATTAGACTCCAAACCCAAACTCTTATCAGCTCATCAGCTGAAACTAATCCTTTAACCTGGCTATGAACCTGTGTTTTTTTAACAGTAGGCTCTTTCTCTTTCTCATTAGCGCCGCTCTGAAACAAATTATCACCTTGAGATGCTGCACAGGTCCCGGCTGTCTGCTTCACTTTTAATGGTGGTGGAGAAAATCTCTGAGCTGACCTTTTAAAACCTCGGCTATCAGAGAGGCTGACATTTCACATTTCTTCGTTTTGTACTTTTTGAACACGCACAGTACACCAGAGACAGTAAAACAGCCCATTAGGCTCAGAAGACAAAGAAAGAGATCAAGAAGAGGAGAGAAAACCTGTCTCCAGAGGACGTCTCTGTCAAAAATGAGACTTTTAATAACCAGGAAGAAGTGAAGGTGTGATAAAAACAACTCCTCTAAGATGAACACCGGCGGTGGCATCAGAGCGCTGTAATTGGGACTTATTGATCGTGAATACAAACCTCTCGTGTTAATGAATCGCTGCAAAGTTGTGTTTCAGTGTGTCAGGTTCAAACTGTTTTATTGATTCAGAAGAGCTCCCGTGATTTATCATCGTCCTGCTTCACACAAAGTTTGGAGCAAAATGGTACAAACAACAGTCGATGTTTATAATTTATGCCTCAAACTCTTCACAGAGTCTAAAGTAGGGATGCAGCAAAGCTGAAGCAGAAACTTTGATCATGGATTAGCAGCTAAACAATTCAATTTCAGTTATCATCAGTAACCTGTTGCAGAATTAATCACAAAATTTCCAACACTCAGTGGTACGGATGGTACCTTTCACATTTGAAACGGTACGGTACAGATGCCCTGTACCTTGCAATCGGTAACAGTACATAACGGTACCAATCTTAGGTACTTTTTTGTGTGTTTATGTGGTAATAAATATTAACAAAATTTCTGTTTAACTCCTGATTTCAGCAAAAAAATAGTGTGAGCCTTACAAAAAGTATGAACAATTTTCTAGACGACATCTGTGTCTTGAATGAGGTGAATTCTAGTTGTCGATGCTAGTTCACACGGTTAAAAATTATTTTTAAAATTTCAATCAGGGGACTGATGTTTTCACAACTTTTACTATCACCCACCTCTAAAACATTGTATTTATTGTATAAGCTCATATTGTATTTTTTTTTTCTTTTACTCTGATACACGATTAAGAGAAACTTCAAATTCTTCAGTTTAAGGAGCTAAAACCAGGAAATGTTTAAAATTGTTGCTATCCCAGGATGTCCAGTTAAAACAATAGTTAAAAACCTATTTAAAAAGGAAAAAATGTCAGTTACATTATTAGTTATCATTAGTAACCTGTTGCAGATTTAATCACTAAATTTCCAACACTTGGTGGTAGGGATGGATACCTTTCATATCCAAAACGGTACGGTACAGATGCCTTGTACCAGGCAATCGATTACGGTACTCAGTGGCACCAATTTTCAGTACTTTTTTGTGTGTTTATGTGGTAATAAATATTAATTTATTAGAAAATAAATTGCCAAAATATTCCAATGACATATTCATTTCTCATTATATAACCTTGCAATGCTGCGTTCAAGTCCAGCATGGATGTTTTTGCTACTCTTCCACTCCCCCGAGTGTCCTTGAAATCTGCTGTAAATACTTCTCCGATTGAAAATAATTTTAAAAAGAAATTAATTTGTAAATATTGTAGAAATTTAAGAGACAAATGTTTGATTTGGGAGATGGTAGAGACCAAAAACAGAGATAAAAATTTGGGATAAATCAATGAGCTGATTGTGTTCCCCTCTCAAAACTCTGGGCTTTGTTTTTGGGGTCGTTTTTTTCACAAAAATTTTGACATTTTTGTTTCAGACCTGAATTATTTTGCTAAAAACTTTCAATGACAACCCTTCCTCCGAGAAAAGTTGGATAAATTCCAGAAAAGACCGATTTTTAAAGCCGTGTGGATCATTAATGTTGTTTTCGCGGTCACAGGGATGTGTTTAGGTACCAAAACATGGTACAGCTAATATTTAAGTGAATCTGTTATTCAGTACAACAGACAGAATTCAGTCCCTACCTATAAAAGTACCTACTTCAGTACCCATCCCTACATAATGGAGCTTTTGAGCCTTTTTAATCAGCTTGTTGTGGCTATGAGGGTCATTTTCTGTCTCTTTAAGTCTCAAAGTTTTTTCCCAAAATCTGCTGTACACACTGCTCCAGTTAAATCTAATTGAAAAAGACATTAATTTGCAACGAAAATAGAAATTTAAGGGGCAGATGTTTAATTTGGGAGATGGTGGAGACCAAAAACAGAGAAAAATTGGGATAATCAATGACCTGATCGTGTTCCTATCTCAAAACAAACTCTTCACGGTGTCTAAAGTAGGGATGCAGCACAGATTATAGCAGGTATCATGCTTTATTTACCCTCTTCCTCTGTTTTCAGCCTTGTGACCTCTCAAATCAACCCAGCGACTCTTCACAGGGTCCAGCTCCCCAGCTTTAGACCCAGAGCTGAACGCAGCACATCTTTAACAGACAGTTGGAGGTCGTTCCAGGTCTGTGTTTTCACTTTGATTGTCAGCACTGAAGGGAGCCGTTGATGTACCGCTCTCATTAGGTGCTGCTTGTGCTGATGGTGGTGTTGTTAATATTTATTGGGGGTGTGTGAAGTGTTGTCTGAACAGTTGAGGTGTTAAATGGCCACAGAGGATCGTGAGTCTGCAGGTTTCTGATCCGGCTGAGGAATAAAAAACAGCTGCTTTCACTCGTGACTCTGCAGCCGTTTGATAAAGTCCAGAGGAGGAAGCTGATGGAGGAGGAAAGAAAATTTATGTAAAAGTAAATTTGGACTGATTCTCATTCCAGGTTGATTTAAAGTGGAGGGCTGTTTCATCTTTAACTGAAGAATCACTGGGATGAAGAAAAACAAAAACACTTGAAAAGTGTAAACACTGAAAGTCAGGAAGCCAGAGATGCTAACTGAGCTAACTTTCTGGAACAAATAAAAGCTCAAACTCATCAGGTAACCTGACCTCCTCCTTCACTTTCCTCCAAGCTAGCTCCTCTTATTTCCTCTTTCAAAACAAAACCAATCAAACAGGCATTGATGCAAAGTTTGAGGTTGAAGATCAGATTTTTTAACCAATGATATCAAGTAGAGCGTTGAATATCTAGGAAACCGTTTGAGCTAATATCATCTTACAAACTATGAACGTTGTAGCGTAGGTGGTGAAAGTGTAGCGAGCTAGCAGTCTTTGCGGTTAGCAATCATCCCAAGATAGAAGCGGACAATGCTATATTCACTTTTCCTACATAAGAGGTAAAACATGGCAACAGGAAGTCTTTGAGGATAACAACCAAGTGGTATCCTATGCAGCCCAAGTGCTAAAAACTGCAGTTCTTCAAGTGTCTACTTGAGGTTAGCTAAAAAAACCCCTCTTCAATCTAAATAGCTAATTTCTGGATGCAGAACTTAAACTAACGAGTTTTGACCATATAAGGGCGTAGCTGACCTGACTGACAGGTGGGCACCCTGTTGCTGTCGGCAATGACGCCAAAGCCCCGCCTCCTAACCTCATCCAAACTCAAATAGAGCTAGGTTGAGATCAACATTTTCAATGTAGCTCCTGCAAATGATAAGCTTAGAAGTTTGCATTGGAAACAAATGGCTGACATCACAGAGACTGTGTCCCTATTTATACAGTATGTGGTAACAACTTGTGTGTATTATAAACCAAAACAGAAAAGTGGCACCACCATGTGGCATCATTTGGTACTGCAATAGTATTGCTTTTAACTAGCATCCTTCTTGTCACCCGCTAACTTGGGAGCCTGTGCAGTAGAGACAGTGAGGGATTCTGGGAGAATCTGAGTGGAGCCAGGTGACAAAAATAGTAATAACTTTTTTTTCTTTCAAGAGTCTTGTCACTTCTTGACTCTACCTCCCCACATATTTTACAATCCCCGAAAAAAATACAAGAACTGCAGCTGTCAAACATTGTTAAATGTGACGTAAAACCTTGTTTTTTACCTCTAATAACTAATGAAAACAAAACTTTTCAGAAAAAAGAGGACTTGAATACAAGACAGCCAAATGATATCTTCAAATCACCACAACAATCAGACGTGAGAAACATTTCTACCAGGTGTATTAATTTTTTAAAGTATGACCGCAGCCCATCTGGAATGACTGGGGAGATGGATTTTTTAACCTATAAAGCAGCCAGCCACCAGGGGGAGCAGTTTTTGTGGCGACCTCACTTCAAGCTGAGCAAGATGACGTCCATTTTTTTTTTTTTTACAGTCCATTGTCTTAACATTAACCTCAGATGCATTTCATAAATACAACAAATAGATGGGATTAAGTACATAAAGATGACTAGAAGCGTAAAAAACTGCGAAGGACTCAATCTGAAGTCAAAATGTGTCTCTTTATTTAAATATCTCTATCAGGCACTATAGTCATCATTTTCGTTAAAACACGAGCAAAGCGGCTACCTGGGTCACATGACACACAGCTGAGGTTCAGAGGAGATGAAGGACGACGACATACCTGCAGACCGCACAGGGCAGAGTACGAAGACTGAAGGAAAATGGAGATAACAGAAAAAATAATACAGTACAAGAAGAACAACATGTAAATATTTTCCTGTGTGTTACAGAGAGGATTAATTCAAAGGGAAGATTTATAAAAACTTCATCGATTGGTTAACATAATGAAACACCTCTGATTTCTGTGGTAACAGACGTAAATACATTTTCAATGCTACCTCAGTTCACAGCTTAGCTTATGGCTTCAGACAGAAAATCTATCGGACAGAAAGACGAGCACAGACCAGGAAGTCTCGTAGAGATACACCAAAATGCTACAGAGGGGCTACGGTTTCTTTGGAGAGAACAAATGACTCAGGATAAATCCAGAAAACGACAGAAAACATTGAGGATTTTACTTGTTCTGAACTTAACATTTAGAAAAGCAGCTTCAGTTTTCTCTTTTTGTGTCACTGAGTTCAAAAAGTTTGTGTTTTTCAAGGAAACTTCAGACTTTAAAAGGTTTAAACAAGAGGACGCAACATTTAGTTTTGTACAAAAAACTTTTAGCTACATTATGATGCTACATCGTTATCCCGTCTTGTTTCTTGACATTCATATAATCTGCACTCTGTCAGGATCTGTAAAGTGCCGTCTTGGTGCTACTTATCACACATCTTGCTTTAAAGTCAGACAAAATGTGCGGCTAAATGAGCTGTTTGGGGAACACTGGTTCAACACAGATCAAGATTTCCTCGAGGGGGAAAAATACAGATCATCAAAGACGGTGTGTTGATCTTGACGGATCATTAACAGCCTCTGCTCGTGGCAGGAACATTTTCTGAGTGGCTTTAATTAAACTTTATGGCTAACACGCTAAAGCTATGACTAATTAAGAGTCTGCGCCAGATAGCTTTAACATGATGGCTTCTTCCAATGTGTGAAGATATTTTCAACAGATTGTTTCTCAGCTTTGTTTGCGTCAGATAGCCTCCTTATATGACAGGATAGTCGTTCAAATTCAACCATATCTGCCTTTTTTTCTTTTTCAACTGTGCGCCAGATACTTTTCATATGTAAAGATTCAGGCCGTGTGCAAGAAAGTTAATTGAGAGAGCAAGAAAGGGTAATAGAAGTGCTTTTTTGTTTGTTCAAGAAATTTTTCAAGTGCGCCAGATACTTTTACACATGCCACTTTGTTGAATCAAGATAGTTTCTTATGTGGATTGTTAAGTTTTTGCGCCAGATACTTTTCATGTGCACCAGATTTATCAATATTTGTTTAGTGGAGCGCGCTGAATAGTTCCTGATAAATGCAAGATTTTTTTCTTCTTTAATTCTTTTATGCGCCAGATACTTCCAAATGTGCACACATTTCTACACATGCAACTTTGTTTGCTCAAGATAGTTTCTTACATGGATCGTAAAATGTTTGCGCCAGATACTTTTCATGTGCACCAGATTAATCAATATTTGTTTAGTGGAGCGCGCCGAATAGTTTCTGATGAGCGCAAGATTTTTTTCTTCTTTAATTCTTTTATGCGCCAGATACTTCCAAATGTGCACACATTTCTACACATGCAACTTTGTTGGCTCAAGATAGTTTCTTACATGGATTGTAAAATTTTTGCGCCAGATACTTTTCATGTGCACCGGAATTATCGATATTCGTTTGGAGAAGCGCGACCATTAGTTTCTGATGAGCGCCAGATTTTTTTCTTCTTCAGTTATTTTTGTGCGCCAGATACTTCTAAATGTGTATGTTTCTACACATGCAACTTTGTTTGCCCAAGATAGTTTCTTACATGGATTGTAAAATTTTTGCGCCAGATACTTTTCATGTGCACCAGATTTATCAATATTTGTTTGGAGAAGCACGCTGAATAGTTTCTGATGAGCGCAAGATTTTTTTCTTCTTTAATTCTTTTATGCGCCAGATACTTCCAAATGTGCACGTTTCTATGTGGGTTACACCCCATTTGTCAAGCCAAGAGTTGTTTATTAAGGTGCGCCAGATGTAGTCTCATGCACTGTTTATGCGCCAGATTGTCAGATACAGTTGATGATGCACAGTAAGTATCTTGCGCTCTCAATAGGTTCTTGTTGCACAGTTATTTCATCCAACCAATTTTTTCTTGTGTGTGTCATTTTGTTTTTGTTTTCTTTTTACTATGCATTTGAGACCCTTATGTGCGCAAGATACTTTTTTACTTTGTAATTTGTGCGCCACACTGTTACCCTTATATTTTCTTATAAATTTTAATGTACACCAAATTGTTTTCAGTTGTTTGATTGTTTTTATTTTCTCACTTTTTGGTTTCTCATGTGCGCCAGATACATTTTTCAGAGAGCAAGATAGTTTTAACTTTTTACCCCCTTTAGTTTCATGCAGACATAGCTCTTAGTTTTTAGTAATTTGATCCGTATGTGTGAATTAAAGTGCAGGAAATACTTTTAGAAAAACTCTAGATACACAGACTACAAATGTTGACTCTTGAAATCTTGTTTCTGTACATTTTGGGGAAAACGACAAATGTTTGACATTCATTCTCTTTGTAAACTCCGGTCTATCAAAGGTTTAGAAAAGTCTCAGTGTACCTCCTGCTCAGGTCACGTGATCACTTCACAAACTAACGACACAAAGAACATTTAACACTGTAAACTTTGAGGAGCTGCTTTAAAAAATGTGCTACAGCAGCTGACGGCAACATTCATGTTTACCACGACACACGGTGATCAAAATGATTTCTAACAGCTGAACCTGAGGAGGAAAAGATGTATTTACACCAACAGTCAGATCACAGAGAGAACAGGAGCAGCCGACTCCCAAGTTTGGCTGTTTTTTCGCTTCTCATTTGGCAGCGACGTGGCTCGGCCCTGTGGCTGTTTCTAAGCAACGTGTAGGTAATTTTTAGACTGCTGGAACGACGGTGGCAAGAATTTGGAGACCACACTTGGTGAAAAACAGACTCCATCCAAGATGAATCATGTTTGGTGATATTGTTAACTCTGCTGTATGGAGGAAAAGTTACCCAGGTTTAGAAATTTAGAGCTCTGGAGCCAGAAAATCCAGTTTTCTCATGTTCGCCTGCGATGCAACATGTCAGAAAATGACAAATTAATGCAGAGAAGCAGGAAAATGAACTGGATTCTCAGCCAAACTTTGCCCACTCGTTTCCGTCTATTTTAATCTCCACAGCACAGCGTCACCAAAACTGAAAAAAAAACCTGGTAGATTATGTAAATGTCAGGCTTTCTGCTCTATAGATTCAGAACAAAAGGAGGTTTTTATCCTGGATTTACAAATACGAAGAGGCTGAGAGTAAATGAGGTCAAAAGCAGATCCTACTTTATTCACATGGTCTAGATTTTGTCCTCTTTAGCGCTGAAGGCGACGCTTGAAAGGCCTCAGGGCATCGGCCATGTGTCGGTTTTATCTCAGAGCAGCAGAGCGACTGTGTTACTTTAAAGATCAGGAGAATCTCACTAAACTCTTTAACTTTCGTCCAAACCACGTTCACATGACTCTGCTCCAGGAAAGTTTTTTTTTCTGGTGCTTTATTTTGAAATTCAAGTTTTGAAATAATGAACAGAGTCCAGTCTTCAGCTGCTGTTCATGGAAAGCATCCTGAGGTTACTTTTCTGGGATTGGGGGCTGCATTTATACAAATCTATAGACTAAATCATGGATAGACTGACTTTCCTGTTCTTTAACTTTTTTTTATACGGGGCCAAATTGAAAAGAGTGAAGAGCTGAGAGGCTGGAGGAATTAAATCACATGTACAAAAATTGTTCAGCTAGAAGTTTAGATGAGAAATTATGTATCTGTGTTTTTGTGTGAAAGGTAAAGTTTTAGTGTTTGAAATTATAAATTATGTATCAATGTTTTTTAAGTAAAGATGGCGTACTGGTGTTTTTGCATTTTGTGAGTGTTTTTGTGTTATAGATTGGGTTGTGGTAATTCTGCTTTTATATGTTTTTAGATTGCGTACCAGTTCTTTTCTATTGTAGATCATGTTCATTTATTTATTTATCTATTTATTTATTTTACTTTTATTTATCCTGGTTAAATAAAGATAAAAAAACTATTCAAGACTATTTATCAATTTAATATATATATATATATATATATATATATATATATATATATATATATATATATATATATATATATTTTAATTTATTCAACACAATTTATTTATTTATTTTTTAATTTACTTTTATTTATTTAACACAATTTATTTATCTATTGATTTATCTTTTTGTTTATTTTACCTTTATCAATTCAACTTTATTTACTTAATTATTATTATTTTTTCATTTATTATTATTTTTTTATTGTTATAGATCATGTATCTGTGCTTATGTGATCAAGACTATGTATCAGAGTTTTTGGGGTATAGTTTGTGTAACATTTTTTGTTATAGATTGTGTAAATCAATATTTTCATTCTATTCTCGGATTCGATTCTGTTACGATTTTTGGGGTGCTGATTTGATTTAAATAGCGATTCTTGGACATTTACAATTTTTAGTTTTCTTTTTTATCACCAGACCATGTGAAAAAGTTAAATAATGATGATAAAGTCAATAAACTAAATCAGGAGCCATATTTTCCCATAAAAATCACATCTCGTGAGTCAGAGAGAAACATTTCGCCCTCTGCTGGAGAAAAGTGGAACTTTTTTCCAATCTAGTTTATAAACAAAGACTGAAATGAAGAATCTGAATTTGAAAACGAAACAAAAAAAAAATCCTGATATATCATGCAACAATTTTTTCTTCCACTCCTATGAATAATTTTGTGTCAAAGACTGAATTTCAGTTTTTTGTGTTTATAGATTGTGTTTATGTTTTTTCTTATACATGAGTAATCTTTAAAAAATAAAGCTGAACCGACTAAAAGGAGTTGAATCCACATCTGTTTTTGACTCCTTCACTCTCAGATATTCATAGATTTATTATCATCTTAAAACCATCATTCAAAACCTATTAATGTTTTATTTTCTTACTGAAATGTGCATTTAAAATCTGTTTTATTGAAAGTGTGTGAATTGCACTGATCTTATGATTTGACCTCTGACCCTTTTCAGTTTGAAGTTTGGGGTCACGAATCTGTCTTAAAAGTTAAAAAATCACCGCTGTAGTTGTTGAAGTTTCTTGTAGGTTAAAACCTTTAAAGCGTTGCTATGTGGGAGCATTCGTAGGATTCATTTCAAACTGTGGAAAGTCTAAATATTAATTAGTATTTTTACAGTTTAAACTCAGTCATTAGTTCCCGCTGTCTGCAAACACCTCAGCGCTTCAAAGAGCTCCTCATCAGGAGGCGGTTTGGACTCCCAGAAGCAACAGGAGCCGCTAATGGAGCCTCTGATGACTCCACCGTCTATTTAACTACATCAATAAATGATCACCTATGATAAATATAAAGATAAACGCCTCTTCTTCTCACTCAGGAAGGATTGTGTGTTTGTGTTATCCATGAGAAAGATAAAAGATAGATAAAAAGATAAAACCCTGACGCTGGAAGATGACGAGTGTAGAGGTAAGAACTGGAGGTTTGAAGAACGTCAGATTTCTTTTTTAACAGTAAACAACCTTCTGTTTGGCTTTTTAAAACTTACTCAGGGTTCATTAAACTGCACAAACTTCGTCTGCGTTAGGACATGTAACCCAAAGAGAGCAGGCTTTTCCTTTTTTCAGACCCTCGTGGAGTAAATCTGGAGAAACAGCCTGAGGACGTTTCTGCGCTTTGGCTGAAAGTTCATTTACAGTTATGGCTACTGGGACTCGCAGGGAAAGGAAACAATATTCATAGAAGAGCTACGGTTTGGAGAAGTCGTCCGTCACATAATTCTCTGTACCATCCATCACAGCCCGTTGTCGTAATAATGACCCTTCATAACGAGTCCAGCTGAGCGTAATGAGGAGATCCATCATCTGGGGTGGCGTTAATCCGGTTTGTTGAGTTAAATCAGAGGAAATGTTTCTCTACATCAACAGGTTGGATTTCCTCTCATCCTGTTTCTCGTCTCTGGTCATTAAACTCTCTGCAGGACAGCAGCAGGTCAGCAGTCATTTGACTCCGCCCACCAGCAAATCTATCACCTGAAAGACGACTTTTTGTTTCAGTGTTCCCGATCGCGGCGGCGTATCGGCACCGCAAACAGCGGCAAGGTCCGTGTTGGCGACGACAGCTCGGGCTCGGGGTCAGAGTTCGTCGTCAGGAGGTCATCGGCGACTTTGGCGTCCAGGCGCTCGGATGGAAGAGACAGATCCTGACAGACCTCGTAGGAGCACTTCCTCTTCTGGAGAGCCTCCGCTCGAACAGCCAGGGAGCGCGCGCAGACCGTCAGGAGCACAATGAGCGTGCCCAGAAGGAGCGACACCATCGGCCAGAGGACGCAGTGCAGGAGGACGGTGGTGTCGTGGGAGCGGTGCCACAGCACGTCGTCTGGTCTGAAAAACAAACAATAAACAACACAAATAAAAAGTTCAAACAGCACGAGTGAAAACGCCGCCTCCTCTCCTCCTCTTTATAAAACCCAGGGCTCCAGTTCTTTTCTGTAAAACACAAAAGCTGAAGTGTAACATCCTGGAGCTCCCACAGGGCGCTCGTTTATGAAGCAGAGTTTTCTCTTTGTGATCCCTCGGCTGTAGAGATAAAAATAAAAGCAGCCAAGGTCACAGGTAAGCATGGCTGGTAAATAACAGGAGGATTACGCTGACACACTAAAGGAGACACACTCTTTCTCTGTCTCATCAGTTTTCAGGCACAGGATGAAAAGAGGAGGCCGCAAACTTCTGAACGACAACTTTATCTGAATAAAAAAGAAAAGAAAAGCTCCTTCAATAAAACAAATCCTTTTTGTTTTTTCATGTCAGGGTTTGAGAAGTAACTACACACCGCTGAGGAAAAAAAAACACAGCATCACATCTTCAGCTACCTGCAACCTGTGTCACACCTGATAATAAGCCACACTGTGTGTGAGTGTGTGTGTGTGTGTGTGTGTGTGTGTGTGTCTCACCTCCTCTGCTGGTTGAAGAAACAGGTGAAAGACTGGCCGCTGACCTCCTTGGTGAAGTAGTCTTCCCACAACAGGACGTTGTCTTTGTTCTTCTGGTTGTCTCTCTCGCAGAGAGGAACGAACGAACACTGAAGGACAGAAAGCACATGGATATATATCAGAAATAAACTATATATTCCAATATATATAACTTTAACACGGTGTGCGATGAGATGAAGTGATATTATGTTGACCTAAAGGTGATCCATCAGCAGGAATACAACAATTTTTTTACTTTATACATTGTGTATCAAGGATTTTAAGTTATAGATTGTATGTCATTTATTTTTTATTCAGTGTTTTTGTGTTATACATTGAGTATCTGTGATTTTAGAATGTGTATATGTGTATTTTGTGTTTTAGATTGTCTACCAGAGTTTTTATGGTATGAAAAGTGTCTTTGGTTTAAAGGATGTGTATCAGTATTTTTGTGTTATAGAGTGTGTATCTTTTTTTGCCTATTGATCATATAACAGTGTTTTTGCATTTTAGATAATGTTTAAGTGGGGGTAAAGTATATGAAAAAAATGTTATAAGATGTATAAACACAAGAAAACATAGATACACAATCTATAAACACCAACACCAAATCTTTCACACAAAATCAATTACAGACAAGATATAAAAAATAAAAAAACAACACACACACACACACACACACACACACATATATATATATATATATATATATATATATATATATATATATATATATATATAAACACACACACACACACACACACACACAATCTATACCCCAAAAGTACTGATACATAATCTATAACAGAAAAAAACAATAATGAATGAGACACAATCTACAGCAGGAAAAAACAACAACATTAAACTCAGTCTATGGACTGAGTATCAATTATTAATGTTTTTCTTCTGTTATAGATTGTGTATATACGTTTTTTTTCATCATTTATACCTTGTGTATAATCGTTTTTGTGTCAAAGATTTGGTGCCAGTGTTTTTGTGTTTATAGATACGTGTTTTCTTTCACATACTAATCTTGTCATATGGTCCTTGTGTTATAGATTGTGTACCAGAGTTTTTATGGCATGGATAGTGTCTCTTTTTTGTTTATAGAATGTGTATCAGTGTTTTTGTGTTATAGATTGTGTATATTGTTTTGGTTATTGATTTTGTATCAGAGTTTTTGCGTTACAGGTGACGTATAAGTGAATTGTGTTATAGATTGTGCATATCATCTTTCTTTTGTTTATAGATTGTGTTTGCTTTTTTCTATAGATGGTGTACCAGTGCCCTTTTACACAATCTTTAACACAAAAACCATATTACAAGATGTATATACACAAGAAAACACATATACACAATCTATAAACACTAAAACCAAATCTTTGACACAAAAACAGTTATATACAAGATACAAATGATGACAAACAACATATATACACAATCTATAACAAAGAAAAATAAAAAAAACAAAAGTACAAAATCTATACCACAAAAACAACGATACACAATCTGAAACAGAAAAGAAACAACAACCAGAAACTCAGTCTGTTCTGTTATAGATTGTGTATATATATATTTTTCATTGTTTATCTCTTGTGTATAGTCTTTTTTGTTTGGCTTTGGTGTTTTGTGTTTATAGATATGTGTTCTGCTGTATAAAGATGTTGTAATATGGTTATTGTGTTATAGATTGTGTAATAGGATTTTGTGCTATAGACTGTGTTTCAGTTTGTTTGTAAATGTCTGTTTATAGATGCTTTGCTGCTCCTGCTCTGACATTTCCCATCAGAGGCGACACTTCTTATCACCTCCTCTTTCCAATCTGATAAAATATTTCTTATCATGTTAAGCTGCAGAGCAGTTTAGGTGGCAGTCACCCCCTCCACCCCCCCACCCTGTGTACCAATCACATCATCGTCATAGCAACCGGTTAATCCACAGTCAGCAGCGCGGCGCCAATCAGCCTCCTACAACGAGAACCTGTGTGTATGCTCAGGAGCTGAAACTAAACTAAAGAGGAAACGCACGGCGAAGACCCCCTCTGAGCCAATCAGGATTAAAGCCGTCACCTTGTTGTGACCTTATTACAGCGCCCCCTGCTGGGAGATCACGTAATCTTTACAGAGATGAAACGAAACTTCAAGGCCTGTCTGAGGACTCAAAGCACTGAGAGGAAAATGTTTTATGTGCGATAATGTGATATTTAGAAAGCTGTTATTCAGCTTATTCATTGGAGGTGTCTTAAGTTTCGCTTTCGTTTTTTCAATAGCCTGCACTGTAGAGTTTAAAATGCATTTAACCTATCACTTACTGGAAAACTTTAAGTCTGTTTCAAGGTGCCCTTAAGAGCAATTGTCTTATCCTTCAGGTCTGTTTCAAGGAACCCTTCAAAGACAGATGAAAACTCTTATTCTGTGGTTCATTGGGTAGTATTTAGCTTCTATTTACCAGAATCCTTTGTTTCTAGGTGCTCGTCAGTGTCTGTGTCAAGGTGCCCCATGTATTTTTTAAAGGTACATAATATTTATAGTTTCAAGGTAATTGTTCCATCTCAGAGCACATCCAAAGTTTAAGACAGTATCTTTTCGAGGTACTTAACTCTGTTTATTTTGGGTCACCGCAAGATGTTGTTTTGAGGTACCCATATCTGTTATAATGCTATGTTTAATTTTTATTTGCTAGTGCTAACTCCTGTAGCTGTGTTTTGGGTAGGGTAGTCTTATCCAATCTGTATGACGGTACCCTTTGGCCTGTTCTGTGGTACCCTTAGATTTGTCTCTGTAGTTTCTAGGTATCCTGTAACTTCTTAAGGGTGCTCAACATCTGTTTTCAGCATCTTTCTGTTATATTTTGTTCAAGTAGCTAAACACTACTTTTTGGTTCCTTTAAGAGACAGACATATATGGGTTTTTCTGGGCCAATACCGATTATTTGTAGTCAAGGAGGCCGATAACCGATATTTGAAGCTGATATTAATTTTCAGTCAAAGTGAAAATATTGGTGTCAAAATTTTGATCAATACAAACTCCAACACTTAACTTCATCCAATCCCTTTAAGCATGAGTTTATTAAACAGCGTCCAGGCTTAGCAGCATGTTTTATAAAGTTAAATTAAAACTTTTAAAAATAAATAGCTAAAGTTTTCTACAGTAAATAAAGTTTTCCAAAATTTCTATGTAACTGCAATAACTGTAATAACTGCACTGCTGATTGGCTGTTACCCGAGCCATGGCTCTGCTTGTAACCAATCAGATGATACTGTGGGGAGCCGCAACAACACAGTTTTAAATTTGTTTCTTATCGGCGTCGGATTAAAAAAAAGGCAAATGCCGATATGCTTCAAAATGCCAAATATCGTCCCGGCCGATGATCGGTCTACCCCTGGTTCCCTCAAATGCTAGGGGATACCTAGAAACAGACAGTTTGGGGGAAGTATTTTAAAACAAGCAATAAAAAGTGCCTAAAAAGTCGGATGATAAAGAATACCTGAAAAAATGCAGAAAATAAAGGCCACCCTAATACAGACCTTAAAAGTCCCCAGATACGAAACCCTAAAAGTGACTTTAATGAGACTCAAAGGGTACCTGAAATTGAAACAGAAGCTTAAGAGCAACGTAGATCTATTATTAACACAGGTGTATGGGGGTACCATGACTTGGTTGTAAAGGTGTAAAGGCTGAAAACTTAAGACTGACTCCAGTTTGGACCAAAGTTTAAAAATAAAAGCACCTCATGAACTCCTTTCTCAGTCCAGACAGGTTGCAGTGACATTAAGTCGCAGTTTGAGGATTTAATTCATCCACAGGTGTCTCCATGAAGACAGAAATGTGACCGTAAATCTGTTTCCTCCCCTTACACATCAGGACATGTTTTCTTTCCCCCACACTCACAAAGATAAATGTGACACCTTAAGTGCTGAACAGACATTGTTGATTTCCACTCGTCTGTAAACGATGCTATGAGCTCACGTCAGATCACATCTTCACCGGGTTTTTCTTTTTCTGTCTGACTGAAGCTCGTCCAGATCAGTGCAGGTACAGCAAGCGTCACCCTCTCACCCCTCTGCCTCTCCTTCTCCGGCCAAACTAAGCATCCATTCATCCCTCAAACCCATTCATCATCCAGCCAATCACAAACGCCTCGCCCTGTGACATTGATGAGTGCGGTTTCTATGCCAACAAGTCGAGGTTACAATTATGCGCATGTATATGCTGCTGTGTGTGTTTGTGTCGACGTGTGTGTCCCTTTTGATCCCTAATAAATGTCCTAAATGAGATCAATGAGGAGTGTGTGTTGACATGGAGAGTCTGAACATGCTGCAGGAGAAAGAAAACTGATTTAGATTCTGCTCTCAGGTGTTTCTGTCACTTCAGGTAGTTGATATTCAGAGCAGAGAGGCACCGATGGATCTCCAGTGATTTAGATTTGTTTTACAACACTGCTGCTCCTCTAACACTTGGATAAAGTCGGAAAGAAGGAGACAGTTATTGTTCAACACAACAGAGTCCCTTCAATAAATCGATTTGATGTTGAAACTGTCAGTGAAAACTCAAAAAGCTGCCGTCCCACATGACAACAGTCCCTCAACAACAAAACACACAGGCACAGAAAACAATTAACTGTAAGTGTCTGAACATCAATCACACCCGGACACATTGACAGCACAGAGGCAACTCGTCCTGACGGATCAGTGAAGAGAGAAATGAAGACGTGAACTTTGTGCGGCTGAAAGTTCAAAAATCAGCAGAGAGAGAAAAGAATGGAGTCATAAAATAATGAAAATCACTGAGACGTGTGAACACTACTGTATACAGGAAGCAAACGGCTAACATGCTAGTAGGCTAACAAGATTCTAAGACAAGTTTTTAGGGCACCATTCATAAACAAAGCAATTTAAAGTAAAAAACAGCATAAAAATAATAAAAATAAATAAATAAAAATGAATAAATACAAAATTAAAAAAGTAGTTTAAATATTTTAAAGAATAATTTAGTTTTTGCGTTGTAGAAAAAATAGCATATATCAATATAAAAATATAAATTATGTTAAAATAAAACATCAATTACAAGAAAATGAGCTGTGATTTAATTTAACACAACTGCTAAAAGTGGTACAATCAACACACCATATTGAAACAGGGAGCTTACTGCTAACACAAAGCTAACACAAAGGAGAGCAACTCAAGCACACTAGTTAGCTAACGCCAATACCAGCTAGCATAGACAGATAATACACATTAATACGCATGAGGGTTGGGAGCTTCATATACCTAAGGCTGGGAAGCTAACCGCTACTACCCTAACTGGCTAACATGTTGAGCTAACACCATACTGAGCTAGCATTGTAGCCACCTGGCGCTGTAATAATGGTATATAAAAAAATAGTTGTCATTTCGGTACACCTAAACTTCGAAACTAACTACTACTGTAATAGCTAGCATGTTTAAATATTTAACATGTTTAGCTAGCAGAAGAAGAAAGTATTAAAGGCTAACTAACTTAATGCCATGGAGCTAACAATTTACAATCAAACTTTCCCTACTTTAGCTAGCATACAACAGAGGTGTCATTGGTTAAAAACACCTGAGGCTAGGTTGCTTAAAGCTATCATGGTTGTTGCCATCTGATGATGTAATAACGGTATATAGAAAAAGAGGTGTTCTGGTACACCTAAACTTAGAAGCTAACCGCTTCTACAATAGCTAGCATGTTTGAATATTTAATATGTTTAGCTAGCAGAAGAAGAAAGTGTTAAAGGCTAACTAACTTAATGCCACGGAGCTAACAATTTACAATCAAGCCCTTCCTACTTTAGCTAGCATAAAACAGATATGTCATTAGTTAAATACACCCGAAGCTAGGTTGCCTTGTTGCTACCCGACGGTGTAATAATGGAATAAAAAAAAAATCAGCATTTTGGCACGCTTAAACTTAGAAGCTAACTGCTACTTCAATAGCTTGCATGTTTAAATATTTAACATGTTTAGCTAGCTTAATGCCATGGTGTTAACAATTTACAATCAAACTTTTTTCACCTTTTCTAGCATAGAACAGAGATATCTCTTGCTGAACATCTTTGAAAGCTTAAACCTTGCTATTCTTTGATAATATTAAAGACACATTGGCATCTAAATGCTTAGGCTACAGTTCCAACCCGTGACTCTTGAAAGCTAACGACATTCTTGGCTATATAGGATAAAAGTATACAATACCAGGTTAGCACACTCAAGGATGGAGAGCTTATGACTATCATGGTAGCCATCTAACATGTAATGATGGTATTAAACAGTTTTATCATCAGTTTTGTATATCTAAGGCTAGGGAGCTAATTGCTACTTCACTAGCTTGCTAACAGGATGTTTAGCTAGCAGAGAAATACAGTTAAATAAGCTAAAATTTAATACTAGGGGGTTCCAATATACTAGCAAACATGCTTAGGTAGCATACAGCTAACGTCATTGGCACAGAATTGGCAAAACATACTTAATGTTGAGCGCTAAAGGCTAACACACAAGCTAGCTACCACAATGCTTCTAATATGTACAGAATGTGTATTTTGTTTCTTCCGTACAAACATGCAAAAAATATTCTTAACAAACTTTTTACAAGCTCAACTTCCCATTGACTTTTTAACGAAATTGAAAAACCACAAAAAAATTTCCAAGCTTTTATTTCAGTGAACACTTTGAATATTTCTAACACCAAAACAAAACCAACAAAAGTCCCGATTTGGAAACTTAGACTTAGTTTTTATACTGGAAGATGTCACAGGTCTTAATTAAGAGAGGGGGCTGACGCAGGGGGACAAAGAGGCTCCTGGCTGGGCAGAGAGTCTCTAACGGCCCCCCTGACGTCCTGGAGCTCCAGAAGCCCTGCCTCATTATGGTTAATTGGTTTAAGATATCCGCACACACACACACACTCACATGGATATTACTGTCGTCAGTCCTCTCTGATTATATTAGGAGTTTTCCCCCCAAGCTTTCATAAATTAATCGCTCTTTCCTCTGACCCTTTCAGCTTATTTACTGCTGTATGTTTTTGCTAACGAGCTCTAAATGTTCCCTTAAAGTATTAACAGAGATTATAAAAACCCTCTTTCAGGGCGAGGACATTTTTAATAACTGCTCTGATTTACTTTCGATGATAAAGCGGTGAAGGAACTTTGGAGGAAGCTGGCCTCAGCCACACAGCAGCATTGCCCCGTGGTTACCCGCCGCTCATGTCATTTATATTTATAATATAATTAAGTCATAAATGAGGAAATTACTCGGCGAGTAATTGGCTGAGTGAAGCCACCCACCTGCCTTCATCTCCTCCTTTCCTTCCTCTGACTCTGCCTGTGTCTTTTCAGACGCCGAGCATCATTTCACAGCTGAAAACACACGATTTAGAGCTTCAAACGAAGGATGTGGACGGGAAAACTTGGATTAATGTGCTTTACTGTCTGGAAATGTTAGATTTCTCCACCTGCAGAGCTCCATGAGAAAATACTTTCAATTAAGCATTTTGTCCTTTAAAAAGCTGCTCACATTCAGGTTTTTTTTTATGTGAATGTGAAGCTTTTCTTTACCTCATGTAGTTGCAAACTGAACATTTCTGCATCTTGGAGCTCTAATGTATGATTTCTTGACCCAAAGTTTAATCATTTAATGGAAAATGTAGAAAAAAAATGAAGTAATGAATCATTAGTGGCAGCTGTAAATGGGGGAATTTGCGTATCTTGCAAAGCAGGTCAGGAAAAATCATTTATCCAGGACAGAAATGCAGAGAGCTTCTCCAGGGACATGGAGGGAAAAATTAATTTGCCTAATCCTCAGCTGTTACGGGTAATTTGCAAAAATCTCGCCGTAGCTTTTCATTAAAGTGGCTTTTACTTTCAATCACAGGCTGATTTAAGGATAGCAACAAACGGCACAGTGAGGAGCTCATGTGTTGATTCTGGTGACCCCTGTGGACGGAATTGGTACTGCTTTGTTTTGTATAAAGACCCCATTTCCCATGAGCACCGTCACCCACAAGAGATAGAAATGTGACCTATGTTCAAGACGACTTACAGCAAAACCTCTGCAGCTCAACTACCAAACATCACAGCTCTGACATCACAGGAAGTAATCCACATCATAACCATAACATCTGGAGAGCTGTGTGTGTGTGTGTGCATATGTGTGTGTGTGTGTGTGTGTGACCAGAGATATTACTTTTAAAGCCAAAGCAGCTTTAGTATTGTTGGGAGTTCAGCACTCATGAAATCACACTTGCACACGCCTCAGGAGGCCATTATTAGGTACAGGCAGAACAGCATTCTGGGAAAAACAGTGTGAGCTGATTTGTTTGTGTAAAGATGTGTATGTGTTTGTGTGTGTGTGGTTAAGTAAACTACACACGCACTTACTGACTCACTGTTCAATCCATTTCAAGTTTAATGGAGTCTGCCTGGTGGAGCTGGGCTGGCTACATTAGTAGTGTGTGTGTGTGTGTGTGTGTGTGTGTGTGTGTGTGTGTGTGTGTGTGTGTGTGTGTGTGTGTGTGTGCGTGTGACAGAAAGCCAAAGGATCATTATGAACTCAGAGTGATAAATTGTAAACACACTCACACAAAATACAGTACAGAAACATTTTCCCCTGAAGATAAAAATGAACGATTTGTTGTTTTTTATACGTAGTAAATATAAATAATAAACACTGAGAGTCCATCTGTTTGGTGACTTCAGAAATCTGAGTAGAATAAAATAATAAAAAAAGGTTTTTTGTCTGTTTGTTTTCATCAATAAGTTGGTTGCAAAACTGTCAAATCATTCAAGTTACAAAATGTAAAGTTATGAAGTTCAAAGGAACAAAATAGAAGGTAATGAAATGTTAAGTAAAAAGTGTAAAGTAACAAACTTAAAAGTAAAATGTAAAGCTACAAAACGTATAGCAACATAGTGTAAAGTAATTTAAAGTTGAAGTAATTTAAGAAGCGTAATGATGTGTTGAGCAAAAAAAATTAAGTGAAGAAATTTCAAGTAACAAAATGTAAAGTTGCAAAGTGTAAAGTATTAGGTTGTTAAAATACAAAATTTAACATAATTAAATGTAAAGTAATAGAATGTTAAGTGACTTAGTGTAATGTAACAAAACACATTAAAATGTAAAAGATTGTAATTTACAGTTAAAAGGCCTCAAGTTGCAACTCCAAGTAACAAAATGTAAAATCCCAAAGTATAAAGTATCAATATTTTACATGAATTGTGAAATTATGAATTGTAAAGTATTGAAACGTGAAGTTACACAAAGCAAGGGTAATGTAAAGAATGAAGTTCAAAGTAACAAAACAGACAGTAATTAAGTGTTAAGTAAAAAGCTTAAGGTAACAGAATTAAAAGTAAAATGTAAAGCTATAAAATGTATAGCAACATAGTATAAAGTCATTGAAAAAATTAAAGTAAATAAAGAGGAGTAATTAAAGTTCAGTGAAGAAATTTCAAGTAATGAATGTAGTTAAGTGATAAAATGTTAAGTAACTTGGTGTAATGTAACAAAATGCAAGTAAAGCGTAAAGGGGTGTAATGTAAAGTTAAAAAGTATCAAGTGTAAAAGTATTAAGTCTCCAATTTAAGTAACAAGAATGTAAAGTCCTGTAAAGTTCTGAGTGTAAAATCCTAAAGTGTAAAGTATCAAAATATAAAATAAAATGAAAAATAACAAAATGTTAAGTACGGAAATATAAAGTTACATAAAGCAAGGGAAATGTAGAGTAAGGAAATGAATAGTCACAAAGTGTAAAGTAACTCAAAATGAAATTAAAAAATGTTAAGTAACCAAGTATAAAATAACAAAATTAGAAGTAAAATGTTTAGTAAGAAATGTAAGGTAGTAAATGTAAAGCAAAAAAAAAATATAGAAACAAAATGCAAGGTCTCAAAATTTAAAGAAATAACATGAAATGTGAGGAATCTTTATGTAACTTAGTGTAAAGTAACCAAATGTCAAGTAATAAACTGTTAAGTTCCAAACAAAAATTGCTGTAACTTGAAGTAGTAAAAAATTCTGTGTCAAAATGTCGTAAAATTTCAAATTTCAAAGTGTCAGAAATTGAACTTTCAGTAATAAAATGCACAAACACAATGTGTTAAGAAATGTCATGCTAGAAAATCTAAAGAACTGGCTTTGGCAACATGTTTTAAAAAAACTCCATGCCAATAAAGCTTACTTAAATTTGAATCTAAAGTAACAAAATATAAAAGTAAATATAAAAGTTACATAATGGTTAATAATAAAATGTTGTTAAAGGTAAAAAATAAGAAAAAAAAAATCTAAAAATAAAATAGTAGTGATAGTAGAAGTAGTGAAACGTACCAAAATATAACCTAAATACACAGCAGGGAGCACAGAAAGTGTAAAGTTACAGTTACAAGTGGTCATGGGAGCTGGTCCCTGACCTTCCTGAGCTCAACCTTTATGATGAAGTTACTGGAGAAAACTCCTGAAATCAGACTCAGTGTTTTACAGACCACCTTCTGTTGTCGCTGTGACACTGAAAACACTTCAGGGCTTTGTATCGAGTAACGTCGACGCTTAGCGCGGTGTCAAAATGTCACCTTCAAAGATTTAAACGAGACAAAAGACAAACAGAAAACATGTTCAGTCAGACGCTCTCCTATTTGTTTTCACACCCAATGAATCTGCAAACGCTCTGCTACATTTACACACACACACACACACAGACACACACACATGAACCACTGTACACTATCTGCTCACCATGTTTGTTGAATGTTAATTAAAGCTGCAAGTCAGAGTTTCTATCTGATTCAGCGGCTCATTCTTTTCTTTTCAGAGACTAGCAGAGTGTGAGGAAGCACACACACACACACACACACCTACACAACAACACACATACACACACAACCAACAAACTCTCGGTCCACTTACTCCTCTCTTCTAGCTATTTTCTCTCCTCTCAGCTTCGGGGTTTTTCTCACTAAAAAATGAAATGAACTCCTGACCTCAATAAACCGAAGAGACTCGGAGGTGTGTGTTGTTGTGTGTGTGTAATACTGTGTGTGTCCTTTACAATAAGGTTTTGTCAATATGACGTGTCTATGCTGCTTCTCTGCTATGATCCAGTCCTTTGTTATTTTCTAAATAAGTTTTACCACATGGTCTCTGAGTTTTTCTGTCTCATCTGTAAAAAAATTTAGCTAAAATTAGCAGAATTACAGCCACATTATAACAAACTTGACATATGATTCACCATTGGGACTTATGAATCTATGGTGTGTGAGTGTGTGTGTGTGTGTGTGTGTGTGTGTGTGTGTTAATGTCATGTCAGTCACTGGGTCCACAGGCGCTCCATTAACTAATCGCCCCCTATAGACACAACTCCAATTAACTTCCTGTCTGCAGCCAGCTGTTATAGAGAGACCACGGATACTTCAGATACAGCTGCAATTAACTCTCACTGTGTGTGTGAGGGTGTGTGTGTGTGTGTGTGTTTCTCCTATCATGTTGTACTCGAAGGTCACAGGGGTTTTAAGAGAAGACATATTTTCATTATTTTTACTGGTTCTGTTAATCCTTTAGTATCAGGAAAGATCAATTTTAATCAATGACGGATTTGGTGGAGACGTTGGAAGTTCTCACATCTATACTGTAACTAAAAACGGAAGTATAACATAAAAACAGACCCAAACCCTAGAACATTGACATAAGAAAAGAGCGCCCGTTCATCTAGTTCATCTATTTCACAGGGGTTAACTTTCGTCATGTAAATGTAAAAAGTGAACAAGAAAAAGTTTTTGTGTATTAGTTTAGGGATGGGAATCAAAAACCGGTTTCTGTTGAGAATCGATCCATCTATATTGTTAACCTTTGTGCTTAACGATTCCCTTGTCAATTCTTTACATTGTGCCGGAGCCGCCAGGCCTTATGTCGACTAGTCTGCTGCAGCTATCTTAGCTTAGCAGTTAGCTAACGTTTCCCAAGAAAACTCTGATTCAGGATTTTCAGCTTGAAGTTTTACTGAAGAACTGACTTCATAAAGAAATGTACATCACTCTCTCTCAGGAGATTCATATTCAGTACATTCAAAATGGTATAAATCACCTTATTTACCAAAATAACAAAATAGCGCAAGCTTGATGCTAACGTTTATGGGAAACTGCATTGATATGCTAGCAGTTAGCATACATTAGTTTCATCACAGGAACATATCACATCAACTCTTTGTAAAAAATACTAAGAATTTCAAGTGATAAAAGCTAACAGGCTAATGAAAGGCTCATGGCTGACTTCATAACTACAGAAAGGTTCCAAACAACTTAAACTATTGCTATAACCACTTTGAGACACTAGATGGCCTACTTGAATTATTCATATATTACAACACAGTACATCAACGTCACATTGTGTGAATTTTTTACCTGTTTGTGTTTAATTATGCCCAGAAATATCCAGACTCAGGGACCAATTACATTTCATTCACTTACAGTATAAACTCAATTAAATGTTGTTGACACGGAAAACCTGTAAAGCTACTTTATGTTCCAAGAAAATTCACAACAGGAATTGATAAGGGAATTGATAAAGAATCAGATCGATAAGCAGAATCGAGAAGGGCATCAGTATCGAAAAAATCTTATCAATTCCCATCCCTAGTTCTGCCTGCTTTTGCTCTCCATACAGTCTATTTTCCTGAATACACCAAAACCTACTGACACAATTAATCAAAACCACTACAAAACTTCTTCTACTTGGACCCAGACTCCACCCTGACCCTTTGAGTATGTTTTAATCCAAGCGTCCTGACAGAAAACTGGACTCCTGCTCCTCTTCCTGGTTATTTTTAAAAGCTTATATTTCTGTTTCTTCCGGAAAGGGCAGACACAGGCTCCAAGATTAAAACACTTTTATTACACGACCCCCTGAGAGAGCATTGCATCACATTTTATTGCACTCTGAACCTCTGTAAAGGACACTGGATCATGTTTTATTTTTAGGGGCCAACCAGGAGGAGACATTTTGGTTTATTTTTGCTCTTTTCGTCCCTCAGTGCATTTTGGGAGCAACAGTGTGACACTTCGGACCAGCAGAGGCCAGGGTTTGACCTTTTAGCAGCATGCTAATGATGTTTCCATTCTGAAAAATCCAGATAGTAGAGTGGGCGGGGCTTTAAATACCCTCTGTGTGATGCATATGTACCCACTCGCTCCCTAATTAGCTGTATTTAAAGGTCACAGCGCTCATGGGAGACACGCTGTACATCAAACCTCTCTGTGTTTGGGCGTTTAAGGATTTCTGAATGAAGCGTGACTCCCCGCTCCCTCGCTCCGTCTCTACACATCAGCTCAGTGGCAGTTGCCATGGTAACCGAGGGGCATGGATGACGCGCTGTCTCTCCCCTCTATATTTACTCTGTTGCTGTAGAAACGACCCAGACGTGCACTGAAGACGGGGAAGATTAGAGAAGGGAGACGTCCCACAAACGGACGCATGGATGGACAGTGACTCTAATGTAGTGTGGCTGTAAGTATGTGGACAACAACACATGACATGAGAGGAACATGTGACTGTAACGGGCTTGATAAAGAGTGTCAGGGATGTTTTTCTTATCCATATTTCTTTATCTTTCCTCTATATAAAAATATCTTGGGATTGGTTTCATAGCAGAAAATAAGTGATGGGAAAAGTGGTATGGAAGAGTCACTGGGTTGTCCTATGTTATTGAACGCATCGTTCCTTGAGCGGGAGCTAGGTTACCTTTGAAATGATACTCCGGGATGGAACAAGTTGGGTCCTATCATAAGGTTTAGGGCAGAAATTACCCCTACAGCAGTGTTTTTGTGCAGCAGAAGCCCAGAGCGCTCACACCAAACACCCCCTCCCTGCTCCTCTGCAGGTTTCCTCTGCACTCAGACGGGGCCATATTTTACTTGACCAAAAACACAAATAAACGGACTCCCACCAAAAAACTCTGATATGGGTCTTCATTCACGCTTTATTTAGAGAATTTTCAGCGCGTTACTTTCACACAAAAACACCGCTAAATAAGGCTCTAGTTCTCATAGTGTCGTAAAACGGCGCTACCTCTGCTGCAGAGCCACAGCTGGCTACAAGGCGCTCGCCGCTTAGTGTATCAGTCCGCGCGCGGTGTGCCAGATATATACAAACTTAGGTAGTCTGCCAGGACGAATTATGCAATAACAACGTAAAGATGAGTGATTATGAGAGCGAGGACGACCTGCCGTTCACTTTGAATAAAGTGTGAATGCAGACTGATATCAGATTTTTTCAGTGGGAGTCCGTTTATTTGTGTTTTTGGTCAAGTAAAATATGGCCCCGTCTGAGTGCAGAGGAAACCTGCAGAGGAGCAGGGAGGGGATGTTTGGTGTGAGCGCTCTGGGCTTCTGCTGCACAAAAACACTGCTGTAGGGGTAATTTCTGCCCTAAACCTTGTGATAGGACCCAACTTGTTCCATCCTGGAGTATCACTTTAAGGCCCCGTTTACACGACAACCTTTCATCTGGAAACGCTATACCACAGTAAAAGCGCAGTGTAAACGGCCCCTGAGACATCATTGTTATCTTGAAAGAGACACCAGCTGTGGAGCAAGGTGGGAATCGACACGCTGGACCTGCTAGAAGACCAAGACCCTGCAGACAACTCTTACCTTGGACTACTGATCTGAAACCAGTGATCATTCTTTTGTTTAAACTGAATTTTTAAAAACTTTATAAACTTTGATGACGGCGCTATGGCTGGCCAGTCCTCAGTCTCTTTCTTTTCTTTTGTTTAGTTTCCACAAGGGTTAGCTTCCTGGGTTTTATGTTTTCCCCTGACCTTATCTAACCTGTAACTATAGACAAAACCCTCAGGGGGTCACTGTATGAGGCACAATTAAGATGTTAAAACTTCTGAAAGTTCCCAACAGCAGCTGTTTTACTTTAATTTGTTCCTATAAGCTTGAAATAATGGCCTCTAACTGTAGGAAAATAGTGCTTATACATTTCTCTATAAGCCCTGATTACAATTAATTTTCAGTGCATCACTCTGCACATGACTCAGCAACTACTAAAAATTACTTGTCAGGATGTGGAAATGTGCAAATGACACAGAAAGTTTCCATAATCTAAACTGCTATGTTGCAAACTGAATCAGCGTTTTTATTCTGCAGCCCGGCCCCAAACACCAGGAGATGTGGTAATCATGACACAGCGTTTTTTTTTTTCTCATGATATTTATGAGCAACTTCGGGTAACCTCCATCCATCACCTGAAAGATGATCCGGACTGATAACCAGACCTCACCAGACCTCACATCAGCGCTGATTTCATTACCCAGCAGCCCCTGTGCCATGTTTACCAAAAGAGACAAACACAACATGTTAGAAACGTCCTCCAGTATCAGCAAAGGAGAGAAATCCAAGCTGGGAAACAGACCTGACCGATGAGTCTGTGTTGATAGTTGTGGTTTTGCAGCAGCTGGGATGACACACACACACACATACACACACTCTCATGGCGTCAGCTGTAGTGTGTTTACTGTCAGCTGTTTGTTAATGGTGCTTTAAGTCCCTCATTCACACACTCGGTCTTGTTTTGTCTCATCGTTCTATTTCTGTTCAGGCAGCTGAGAAAGAGAAAAGCATCAGACTGAAACTCTGCTGACGCTCGTTCATTAAGAACAACAACATTTGATTCACCGCATCCAGGCCGCGCTCACATTTCACTCTGCTGGCTCCCATCATGACACACTCAGGCTTGATCCTGGTGTTTTCTGTTTTTAGAATCAACTCGACCCTCGAGAACGGAGACTTATCAGTCCAACGGATTAAACCACGTTAAAGGTCTTCATGGATGTAAATCCTTTAGGTTCTTTTTTCTGTGTCTACTCAGGAAATTCATTAACTTGACTCTGATAATCTGCCTTTTTCTCTGTTATCATTTCAATTTTTCAATTAATCTAACAAGCTCCAGGTCATTTATTTCTCTGTCTGATTAATAATAATCAGATTAGATTAATAATCTAATTAATAAGCAACAAGTCAAATTTTAACAGCAAGTGCATGATTTTCACGAGCAGAAATCTTTCGAGAACAAGAGTAGGGATGTCCCAAAGTAGCTAATTTTCAGGTTTGTACATGGGGCGCCCTCCCAAACCGCTATGTCAACTTAATCTTGACTAATAAACAAGCCTAAAGGTGAGAAAACGGACAACAGTAGAAATGACACAAAGTCTGCAATTAAACAACAGGAGAACTGAATGTGGCTAAAGTTAGCAGAGCTAGCATCACTAGCATTCACACCACTTTATAGGTTGTGCTGGTGTCACATGGTTAAAGCTAGACCCAACATACAAACAAATTAATCTTCTGTACAGAAAAATTGACAAACAACACAGCGCTATCTGTGCTTGTTTACATCTGGGTAGTAAAGCATCACAGCATTATGACCATAGCTATTAGCTGGCGTAAATTTGGCATCACTCTGTGTTAAAACCTGATTACATCTGTAAATCATTCCCATTAGGAAAAGTAACGTTCATGCTAACATGATGCGACTCATACGTTGTCACACGTCACGCTAATAAATTAAGATGTGTCGTCGTACCTTTGGGTTGAGGACCAGCTGTTGTTCGTCAAAGTGTAGCAGAGCGACTGAGTTTGACTCCGAGTTGTTCACGAAGATCTGAAGACAGGGATAAAGAGACGTCCCCTTACAGTCTGTGCCGCACGTAAACACGCACTCAAACATTTCCTCTGGACGTAGCACCGACACCACCTACAGGAAATGAAAAGATTACAAATTCAAGTAAAATATTTTCAGAGAAAAATATTATTTTTACAAATCACTTTTTAGATTTTTGTGGATCTATCACTCGCTAACCTTCCAAATCGAATGGTGGTTTAGCAACAATTAGCAGTATTGGCTAGATAGCATCATCAGAACTGTATACAACATTTTTAATTCAACATAACTTGGTACCTTATTATGTTAAACATTATACTTACTCTTGAAAAAATTACATTTGTTCATGTTTATGACATAAAACTGATAACATTGATAATTTTTAAACTCACATGGCAAAGGCAAATGTCTAACCTTAGCTTAGCAACCATTAGCAAGTCCAAGAGAGTGTGTCAAAGGAAGGCAATAAGACAGAAAAATACTTATTGTTGATTTTTTTCAGCAAGCTAGCTTGAAAACAAATTTATTTTTGTGGAAAATTATTCTTAACTAGCTAACTCAATTAGTTTACGTAGTTACAGTCATTTATCTTTCTTTTATTTCCCCCCTATAAAGTGTTCATTTAATAAAATAAGTTGGTGAGAGATGTGTTTTCAATCAAAATTTGTAGCTAAAATTAGCCCAACAAGCAAGCTAGCTGGCTAGTTAAAGGTTCCATACTGCTGTTAGCTTAAAAACGGTTACCTATTTGTTTGAAATGAAGAAGCCATTAAAATTATTCAATACCGGTTGATTTAACCTCCCTATTTAGTTTGTTAAAGGTAATATTACTTTAAACAAATGCACCAAAAGAAGAACCTGTTGTTTTAATAAGCTAAAAGCTAAATGCTAAAAAAAGTTGTTAGCAAGAACGACTTCTTATGATGATGTTATGAAAGTGTTCATTCTAGTTTTCATTTAATACAATAAGTTGGTGAGAGATGTGTTTTCAATCAAAATTTGTAGCTAAAATTAGCCTAACAAGCAAGCTAGCTGGCTAGTGAAAGGTTCCATACTGCTGTTAGCTTAAAAACGGTTACCTCTTTGTTTGAAATGAAGAAGCCATTAAAATTATTTAACATGATGTTGATTTAACCTCCTTTTTAGTTTGTTACAGGTAATATTACTTTAAACAAATGCACCAAAAGAAGGACCTGTTGATTTGTTTTAATAAGCTAAAAGCTAAAATTGAAGCTGCTAGCAAGAACAACTTCTACTTTGTTATGAAATCAAAACATTGCAAAAACAAAATGACGGTGCTTGATATCTGAAAAAGGCAGGTAAATTGAAAAATGAACCATGTTACCATGTTTGTAACATTGATCTGAGTCATTTTTTTCCCCCTAATGGAAATAAAGATGCATTTCTTCCCATCGCTCATCAAAGGACTGAAATGTGCTGCAGGCATGAACATAAATACCAACACGCACCAATAAACCATAAATCAATGCAGATTTGATAAAAGTGGGACATTTCTTCATCACTCAGGAGGTCAGACAGATGCAATAACGTCCTAATATTGTGATTTATGTTACATTAAGCTGTGGATTAGTGAATGACGGAGTGGACTCTCAAACCACCACACGAGTGCGGATGATTTAAAGTCAAAACAACTGAAGGCGTCCACTCTCTGTAATGCACAGACATTATTCTGGGACGATGCAATAAGCTAACAGCCGAATAAATCAGGCTGGTAGGAATTCATCATCGGAGGTAAGGAGTGAGCTGCAGACCCCACAGCTGCCTGTAATTTATGCCGTGAAAACACTTGATGGATCCAAACCACGGTGCAGACGGTTTTAATAATCCACAGAGGGAAGTGATGCAGACGGAGGGAATCAAATGTCCTGCAGGTGGACAAACCTGCTTTGTATTGACAACGGGGAAGAGTTAAATAAATAATTCAATTAATAAAAGCCTGAAGCTTTTAACTTCCTGTCTGTGCTAATGGTCTGGGCTTTGTACAGCCCCATGAGAGGAGACAGGAAAAGTTATTACACTGCAGAACAATACTTTTAAACTTAAAACGAAACAATGTAGGCTTCAGCATAAATTCACCAGCGCGTTAAATGGAAATCAAGGGGGAAACATTACATTTTAAATCTATGAGGTCGATCTACTTTAGGTTTTATGATTGAGGATGAATTGGCTTTTGGAAATGGTTTGAAAAGATCCAATGAAATGGTTTTAAATTAAACCATAAGTCAACAGAAACCTCATCCACACTTGTCAGTTTTCTATTACTGAATTTCTGATTGGATTGTGTTTTTATTTCCAGCTGGAGAAACAGAACAGACGTAATGAATCACTAAATAAAATCAAAAGCCTGTGCAACAAATCAGATGCTTTTAGAGCCATTCAACAAGTTAAATCTTTAAATAGAAAAAGTCTACCCAGACTACAAACAACCAGATCATTCCTCAGACTTAAGTGGCTGGATTCAGTAAGTCCATGAAAGTCTGAACAAAGTTTCCAAACAATATGAAATATCTCTACTTCAATTTCAGTAAATCAGCAGGACATAAAGAGCGCTGACACTTCACGAACCAAAAAACAGCAGCGATGTCCGGTTTCTCCAACAGTTTGACGGATGATTGATGGCTGAGTGTGAGCAGTCCTGTCAGATCAAACAGACTAATCACCTTCCCTGTCTGTCACTGATACACTGATGTGAGTCAGTGAGTGTCTCATTTATCACCCTAATCTGGGTAAAAGGCTTCAGGAGATTAAAACGGATTATCACCAGTTTTAATTCATTTCTCAGTTTCTCATAACTTGAACCGCCAGAGTTGCAAAAACACAAACAAACAGAAATTTATCATAATCTAAACAATAAGAGTGACACTATTTTCTGGGGATGTTAAACAAGGAAACAGCTTGTTTTTTATTCCCGTAAAGAAAACCAAATGACCTTGAAACAACAACCCAAAAAAAATTGGTATCTAGAGAAAAAAAAAGGTATCAGTCACAGATAGTAAAATGGATGTGTGTCCGTTTTGGACCTCTGTGTTTCCACTTAGGGCTTCCGTACAATACAGGGCTGACTACTTTCCTTAATATTTCCACAAAAAATGACTATAACTTCAAAAATAATCCAATATACAAACAAAAACTTTGTAGAAAGTAATATATCACACCTTTTTTTTTTTTAAGTACATAACCTACTCAGTTAGAACAGACACAAAGTGCCTGTTGACAACGACCGTTACATTTCAAAAATATCACCACAACTTAAAATAACCGTCCAAAAATTCACGGCCAACTTCAGCTAGAGCAGTAAAATTTTTTGGTCCAATAAGTCTAATTTATTATTGATTTTTCTGTGAAACTAAATGCTACGGAAGCGTATTGCAATCACTTGAAAAAAAAAAACAACTCAGGTTTTTCAGAGTAATTTATTCTTCGATTTGTTTTTTCTGGTAATTAATTTTGTTTTTCTAATTAATATTTTTTATTGGTTTAATTTTTGGTTATCATTATTATACTGGTTTGTTTTTTGTTTTAATTATTTCTGTTTTTATGAGTATTTTTTTGTGGTAATTAATTTTGTTTTTCTGATTAATATTTTTTTATTGGTTTGTTTTTTGTTATTATTATTTCTGTTTTTATGAGTATTTTTTTTTCTGTTTTCAGATTACTTTTTTCCTGTTTTTCTGAGTAATTTTTTCCTGAAGAATGGAGATACTTAGAAATCCCGCGAGAACCTCAACCTGCTGTTTTTTGTGGTAATTTTTTCCTCCTGTTTTTAGGAGTAATAAAGGTAAGGTATTAGCCACACACAGGGTTTGATACCCTTGTTATGTTTTCGACTCTATCCTTATATTTCATAGAAGTCTATTGTTCAATGTAATACTTAAGGAATAGACGTACATGTGGCATTAAAAAATGCATTGCTTATACATTGGAAAGCTGGTAGAAAGTTAAGGATAAGGCATGTATGTGCTGGACAGGATCTCTGATCCGTGCGGGACACAGGAGCCACCACACATCCACGGGAGTTGTCTGCAGGTTGGAGGTTCTCACGGGATTTTAATGTAGCTCGATACTTCAGGAAAAAAAAATTACTCCTAAAAACAGGAGGAAAAAATTACCACGAAAAACAGCAGGTTAGAGGTTCTTGCAGGATTTCTAAGTATCTCAATACTGCAGGAACAAATTACTCATAAAAACAGGAAAAAAGTAATCTGAAAACAGAAAAAAATTAGTCATAAAAACAGAAATAATTATAACAAAAAACAAACCAATATAAAAAATATTAATCAGAAAAACAAAATTAATTACCAAAAAAAAAAATTTGTCATAAAAACCAAAATAATTAAAACAAAAACAAACCAATATAATAATTATAACAAAAACAAACCAATAAAAAAATATTAATTAGATAAACAAAATTAATTACCACAAAAATAAAATCTGAAGAATAAATTACTCTGAAAAACCTGAGTTGTTTTTTTCTTCAAGTGAATGCAGCTAAAGTAATAGGCTACAAAAATATACTAAACATATCCAGCATACGCTAACAGCTAAGCTAGCTTACTTAAAGTAATAGCACGAGCAACGGTTGCTTTTAATGATAGAACCCGTAAAATACATCCGTAAATACGTACGTACGTGTTCATTTTTAAGTAAAATAATTTTATTTCTGAATGTAGGAGAAACTCTACTTTAATTTTTATTTTGCTTTACTGTTGCACTCACATTAAAAAGTTAAGTCAAAATTGTCAAGTTGCTTAAGAAAGTCGACTGAAACTTGCTCTTTTCAGTATTACAACCGCTATTTGTACTGATAATCCGTCAAACTGCCACACTTTGTAAGCAAAAGCCCGTAACACGAAGTACAACCACCAGCCCCAGAGCTCCAGCAGCCAGCGGTGCCGCTCCGAGCTCGTGGCCGGGCTCACCGTGCAGTTCGCGGGCTTGCTCTGCAGGCTCTGCAGCGTTGGGCTGAGCCAGCAGAAGCCGAGGATGAAGAGGCTGAGGATCCCGCACGCGATCAGGAACAAGCCCAGCCGGATGCTCTTGTCCTCGGCCTCGGAGTACTCGTACGACACCCGGATCTTTGCCATGGCAGCCCCGAGGAGACCTCCGCCGGCATGGAGAGGAAGAGGAGGATGGATGGATGATGGAGGAGGAGGCGCTGTTCGCTCCTGCTGAGGAACTGTTGAGTTGAAACACCGGCTGCTTTCTGACTCCAAATCTGTTTCATCTCACTCCTCCTCTTCCTCCCTCCCTCCCTCATCTCCCTCATTTTCTCTCTGTGTTTAATACTCTGCTGACTCCATTCATCCTGTTTGCTCTCATTATTTCTCACTCTCTGTACAATTTAATCATCTGCTTCTAGAGAAAGGAGGATACTTAGACTACCCAGCTCAGAGTGACTCTACCACATCATCAGTGGGCCACTTTTACTAGTAAATCAGTTTGAAAACAGTGTGTTTGAAACATTTTTATCTACTTTATAGCAGGTAAAATGTCCACTTGCTGAATGAGGGACATATTTTTTGCTATGTGTCCCCTGCAATCATTAACAAAGTAATCACAAAGACTCAAAACTATAGTTTGACACCATAAAGTCATTCGGAAAACATTAATTGAGAGAATAAATTAACCATCTTTCCATATACTTTCTTAAAATCTGACTATTTGAGCCACCCCCTGCTGGACATTTGAGGTAATGCAGATTTCTTCGACATTTTGCGATAAAGTGCGTCTCTCCCTCCACTCGCTCCGGTGGCCTCCTGACTCCATCCAGATTTGTGTTTTATTTCAGCCGGTTGTTCTCTGTCCGTTACACGCTGCATGAGATAATCCTCTTAACTCCCACTCCCTGTCAGGGACAGACATCCTCTGATTCTCAGGATAAAAATATCACAGTTTGTATCAGAAACAGTGTCCGTATCAAACACTCAGTGATTAACTAAGAAGAGCAGGTAATCTTTCACAACACTGGCTCTGTTTGTGTCACTGTGGCTTTCTATTTGGCCACATGGTCTCTATTAGCAAAGTGTTCAGAGTCATACACGTAGACGTCAAAATTCATGTTTTGGTCACCAATACCACAAACTACATCCCCTTCTATCATCCACTCAGAGGATTTTGTCTTCTTACGCAAGCCATGCAATCACGTCGTTATCTAGTGATTCCAAAACTGAGAGTGTGACCTCTGGGAGGGGCAGGTCAGGGTTAAATAAGCAGTACACAGCTGAATCTCTCGCTTGATGTGCACCTCCTCAAAAAGTAGCTAAGTAGCAAAAAAATGCAGCTACATCGAAAAACAAAGTAACAAAGTGAGTAAATGTTTATCAGCTCCAACATAAAAGAAGGATCTCGTTTATAAACAAACAGAAAAAGTAGCTAAAATGGGAACTTGCGCCATGATTAATGTAGTCTCGAAATCACACTGCCATCTAGTGTTCAAGCAGAGTACTGCAGACAAGCGACAAACTCAGATCTTAAATCTAGTGTCCACTAGAGGCTTGGTCCAGAAGTACTTGAAACTTCATACACACCAATTCTAAAAAAGATGTTTTGAAAGGCTAATTTCGCTAACAGCACACACTGTATGGCAGGGGTGTGTTTTGTTTTTTGTTTTTTTAAAAAAAGATATTCAGAACATGAGTTCACCCAATCAGAGGCACAGCTCAGCTCACATGACTGACTGGTGACCTATTGCTGTAGTGTAGAGACACAAAGCCAGCCCCACTTTCAATATGGCTGCATCGGCCGATCTGCTTCAAAAATCTGTTTCAGAAACAGACCGGTAACGTCATGGTGACTACGCCCATTGATTATATAGAGGTTGAGTTTTGTTGTGTTTACAACAGCAAACCCTACTAAGAAGCAGCCATGACGTAGAGTCAACACCAAGGAGCAACATCAGGTTAGGGAAATAAAGCCTATGCAGAAGTGCTAAAAGTTGCTGTGGGCTGGCTGCAGAAAGACCTGAAGTCATGGACACACCCAGCCATAAAAAAAAACAGACTTTCACTGCATTAAAAAACATTTTTACAGCCTGGTAGAAAATACTTTATTTATCCCCGAGAGGAAATTCAGGAGGAGTCACAGTAGAAATCAAGAAAAACAAAAGTAAGAAAGTGTATAGAAAGTGCAAAAAGCTCCATAAGAAAATAGATGCTGACAGCTTGTCCATCATTGTCCAGTCAGCCAGCCTCCACCTCCACAGGGTCCAGGACTGAGCTTCTTCAGCAGTCTGTTCAGTCTCTGTCTCCTGGATCCTGTCTGCTCACAGCAGGTGAAGCTCTTCCAATGTGGCCTTGGTGTCTGGTGTTAGCTCTGTTAGCCATGTCTGTTAATAGCATGATGCTACTCTGCCTTCTGGTATTCCCTCTGTTAATGGGTTAGCACAGCTAGCTCGTCCATCTCATTGGAGATAGATTTTACGTTCCCAATAACGATGGATGGAAGGACAGGTCCATGTCGTCACTTCTTAGCTCACACCTGAGAACCAGCACGTCGTCCTCACCTCCTTGGTAAACATCCGGCCTTGCACCGGTTAGCATTGACATGCTACAGGCTGCTAACAGGTGATTTCACATGTAAACAATGCAGCCATGGTTACATGTAGGATCTCCAGACAAAAACAGGAGAAAAAGTAGTAAAAATATCACTGAAGCCACAAAAAGTTTGGTGTCCATGACCAACAAATGAGCCATACAAAAGCAGAGATGACAAAAAAGAGACAAAAAAAATACCATCCATGTTTTACCATCACTATCGATTCTCCAGGGCAGTTATTTCAGACACGTTGAGATTTTATTCTCTGTTCTAGAAATTAATGTGCTATTATCTTTAGTCTCTGTCTTTTTATGACCCTCTCCATCCTCATCTATGAAGTGCACTGTCTCTACTGTACTTTATTACGTTCTACTCTCACAGATCGATACTTTCATTTTATTTTCTGTGTGTGTGCATGAGACAGAGGGTGTGTGATCGCAGTTAAAGATGCAACCAGTCGTCCGAAAAAAAGGGCCTCCAAGGACTACATGATCAATGAGCCGGCTGAGGGGTATCGATTTCTCTCCGGCTCAACCTGCAGAGAAGAGACCGGAGTGTGAGGGAAAACACACCTGTTGATGAGACGAAGAGCGACAACACACACACAAATCAAACGAGTGTATATGCAGGAGCTGATCTGACTTTGCTGCAGACACTTTGTTAAAAGCAGATCAACAAAACGCCAAAAGACCCTCATGTAGGAGCTGAAAACGTGACTTTTTAAAACATTTATTATTTAATATATGAAAAACAATCCATGGATGTTTTTAAAAATAATCGTTTTCTGGCTTAAAATGGTCGGATAAGGAGATTTAAAGACAGAATATTTCACCGTGAGAGTAAAAATATCCTTGGTGCTGTACTTTCGTCTCGTCTCAGCCTGTTGCATAAATGTAAAGGCTCCAGATAAAGCCTCAGCATTATGCATTGGTAATCAGGGAGGCATGTGGCAGGATTATTATCATCTCTGCAGATCAAAAGATTACAAATAATAACGGACATGGAGGAACACGGAGGCCACGTGCCCGTGTAGAGCGCTCAAACACCAACAAACGTGCAGAACAGAAGAAAACAAGACGTCTGAGGGAAAAGTATGAATTTTCAATCACTTCCTGCATCCACAGTCAGCCTCCTCTTGGATCAGATCTCATCTTTTAGGGAAATACAGAAATAAATAGATCATTAAGGGCATCGTCGGCCTCAAACCAGCCTTCATGTGATGCGATTACGCCGCTCGGTGTTTGCTCCTGCTGTCCTGGAATGACAGAAGTAGTGGTGGCGGAGCTGCAGAGGCAACATTTGGCTGAAAAATCCCAGCATCAACAGAGAAAAACAGCCTGTAATATCCCTCATTATGGAGGCAGGGGCTGATGGAGCGGCACTCTGATGGAGGAAATGCATCAGGGGGAATCTGCTTTTTGTTTTTCTGCAGCACATTGGCTTTTTCGTCTGGAGGTTCAGGGCAACTTATTATTTTAGAAGCAGAGAAAGAGCATCTGCCGTCATATTGTTAAAGCCCTGCTGCTGGAATGGGACATATGTTAGGATTAGGATGTGTTTTACAGGCTTTTAAATAGAAATACAGTTTCTTTTAATCTATTAATTTCTTCAAGTAGGTCCTAAAACCTTTAAAGGACTGTTTTTGTTGGCCGATTTACATGTCAGTTGTTATTGTTTCCTTTTTTTTGCAAAGTTTATTTTCTTTTTCATCAACAACGTATTTTTTGTGTAACCGCTGTGCTGCTGACTTGGTATATTTTGTACGTTGCTGAGTTGTAACATTTGTTTCCATATCTTGTTGAAAATGCAACATTTAAGGGATAATGTATGTGGTTATGCAGGTTAGAAAAAAATCTGATAGGGCGAGAAGGACTTTGATAATAACTTCAAACCCAAGCAAGTTTAAAAAAAGATGAATTATATTGATGTGAAACTGATTTTTTTATGTAGGTCTTAAGAAATAAAACAATAAGATTCAACCAGTTTCATACCACTCAAAGACGGATAAGTCCTCTTCGCTAGCGCATTGGTACGGTGGCCAGTATGTGTCAGATGATTTGCAAAAGCAGTACAAACACAAAAGCCACAACACAACAGAAGAGTTAGCTAGTTTTTAGTGCATTAATCAATACAGAAAATAGAGTAGAGTAGAATAGAATAGAACTTTATTGTCATTGTAACAAGTACAACTGAATTGAAGTCACAGCAGCAATCAAGAAAAACAAAAGTAAGAAAGTGTATAGAAAGTGTAAAAAGCTCCATAAGAAAATAGATGCTGACAGCTTGTCCATCATTGTCCAGTCAGCCAGCCTCCACCTCCACAGGGTCCAGGACTGAGCTTCTTCAGCAGTCTGTTCAGTCTCTGTCTCCTGGATCCTGTCTGCTCACAGCAGGTGAAGCTCTTACAATGTGGCGTTGGTGGCTGGTGTTAGCTCTGTTAGCCATGTCTGTGAATAGCATGATGCTACTCTGCCCTCTGGTATCCCCTCTGTTGCTGGGTTAGCATGGCTAGCTTGTCCATCCTATTGGAGGTAGATCTTACGTTCCCAATAACGATGGATGGAAGGACAGGTCCATGTCGTCACTTCTTAGCTCACACCTGGGAACCAGCACGTCGTCCTCACCTCCTTCTCCTCACTTTGTGGGGAAACATCCGGCCTTGCACCGGTTAGCATTAATATGCTTCAGGCTGCAAACAGTTGATTTCACATGTAAACAATGCAGACATGGTTACATGTAGGATCTCCAGACAAACACAGGAGCAAAAAATAGTAAAAATACCACTGAAGACAAAACCAGTTCGGTGTCCATGACCAACAAATGAGCCATACAAAGTACTGACCCACTCCAAATACAAAGATTACGAAAAAGAGATGAAAAAAATTACAAGAAACTGATAAAGAAGAGAGAGCTGCTGCAGCAAGCAGCCATAGCCAACAGGGAGGTGCCTAGCAATGTGATTCAATATAGCAAAGAAATTCTTTAAATATAAGGTATAAGCTTTTGTTACCTTATGTGCAATCCCCCCTCCTCAATTTCACCAAAATGAGCAAGCTGCAGGCTGCTTTGGTGATTGAAATGATTAAGAATGATGCCCATAATGTCTGTAATGTTGGTTTGAATTCCTTGCACTCAAACCGAAGTTGCGAGTTGCCTGGAACGCTTTTAGGTCAGAACTCAGAGATTTCAACTGGGAAATTTCTGATTTACAGGTTGACTGGAATGCAGCAGAAGTCCCTCCCAGCTGCAGCCAGAGCAGGCGACTGCATGCTAATCAAATGCACATGCAGAATCTACCGCTGTGGCCAGAGTGTTTCTTTTTAATCACTTTGGGAGGGATGTTATTTAAAAAAAAAAAAAAAAACAAACAAAAACAAAAACAGAGGACTAGAGACTTCTAGGACAGCAGATGGCAACTTCCTTTACTCAGAACTTGGCAACCCTGGATTAAACAGACTGTATCGTCAGCTAACATTTCGCTGAACGTTTAAATATTAGGGTCAAGTTCAAACATTTCTACTGAAGGAAACATTAGAGGAGGTGAAAATGATCCAAATCAAGTATTTCACACAGCCTGGTCACAATGATTTCACATTTTTCATCTAATTTAAATTGAACTGTGACAATTAACAGACTTTGTAACATTGCTGTTCACATCCTATGCCAAAAGACAAATAAATGAGTCTAATTTTCCTAACTGTCCGATCCACTCTGAGAGAACGACGAGTTCTTAAAGAAAAGTGAAGCTCGAGTTAAATTTTGCACCTTCTCCCACTCACTCACACTCTTTGTTGCTTTTTATTTCAGATTGTTTCACTCGGTTATATAACCTTGTCCTGAAGATTAAAAAGGAAACTCAACACAAAAGCAGTTCACAAGACTTTTGTTCACGTCTCAGTCGGATAGCAGCAACAAAATCCTGAATACGACAAGTTTCATCAAAAATATGTGGTAAAAAGTTCAAAGGTAACAATAAAAAACTACGGCCTCTCCCTCCTTGTACTTCTCTCCAGCTCTCAGTTTGTCTCCGATTGAAATTCAACTCGAGTCTTTTTCTCTGCCGGGCTCTGCGGCAGATTTTATCACCACATAAAATCTTTATTGCCCTCACCTTAAAGCTGTATTGTGTTTCTGTATTTGTTTATAGTGTGTCTGAGTGTGTGTGTGTGTGTGTACCTTCAGGTCGTAAACAGTCCTCCTGCAGATTTGTGTCTCCATTAAACTCTTTCCCTGAGTAATCACACTCAGCCTCTGTGGGGTTAAAAAAAGCTTCAATAAAATATTGATCTGTTTAATTTATAGAAATTTAAATATGAAACAAAAAGCTTCAGAAATGATACAAAATAATAAAACAACCTACTTTAATAAATTTGGTTGGAAATATTCTTGCAGCATACTCACTTGACTTTAAAGGGTCCAGATTTTCAAGCATCATCAGTTTACTTCATCCACTTTGCCGGCTCTCCTGTGTGGTTTCATTGAGCACATGGCGCCCTCTAGTGGACAAAATCCCGAAACAGCTGAAATAAACTCATCCTGAAGTGAGTGACTTTTCGGGAGCTATTCATCCCTACATCTGGTTTTATGGCTGCAAAATCAAGAAAATTGCACAGCTAACCTTTAAATTAATCTTATCTGTTAAAAAAAAAACCATTAAATGACTAATTCTGGGGGAGAATAACAACAAAACATGTCTTTTGAGACCTATTATCTTCTGAAAGTAGAAAAAAAACATACATTAGACACTGATTTGTCAACTTAAAATCCGCTTTGTTGCTTTTTGTGTTTAAAGCTCCTCTAAGTAGTTTTAGCTGGTCATGAAACAAACTGAAAGAGAATAAAAAAACAAACAAATACATCACAGATGAGATTAGTTAATCTACATTGTTATATTGAAACCTAAAACTGCTTTCAGAAACAAGACTAATTTTTTCGGTTGAAGAAAACTACTGAAGTAGCAAAGCGATTGCAGGAACTGACTTGTCCATGGGGGGCGACAAAGTCACATAAATTAAAACAAGTCGTCAGATTGGCCAAAGCTCAAACACTGATGTTAGAAATGAAAACAAATAAACAGTCAGAACTCCCAGCTCAGTTTCATTACCAGAATATTTATTATTTTATTCTTTTTCCTATTAAAACACTAGCTGCCATATTTAATAAAACAGCCAACGGCCAAGTGCCTCAGTCCTCATCCTCCAATCAAATCTCCTCCAGCGGGTCACATGGGTCTGTGGGCGCGTCCTTGGCTTTTGTTGCTAAAATGTTGTTGGTGGTTTGTTGTTGTTGTTGTTGTTGTTGGGCGGAGTCAGGCGTGGTCCCCTGTTAACCGTCTCCATGGTGGTTTCCGTCAGAACGTGAAGTTGAAGTATTGCATTGTTAACTGGCGGCCAGCGGCGGGAACGTCTCCTCGTTTCAGGATATGTTTCTCTTTTTATTTTTTTCCTCTTTTTCTTAAAAATACTGCCTGCGTCTATGTATGTATGGATATACGTTCAGATATACACATACATGACTGTACATTGGTGCCTCCTGGGAGAATAGTTTAAATAATGTAAAGAAAAGCAAATCAGTAAAGCATTTTGACTTCAAATTTTGACTTTTTTTGGTTAAATATGCTTTTCAGGAGACTTTTTAAATAAAGGGTTGATATTTTTTGGAAAAAGTTGCTTCCATTGTCTTGCTGAAAGCTAGACGAGCGGATTGACACCAAACTCAAGCATGTAAAGAATTATAATGCTACTGCTAGTTAGCTTAGCTTAGCATAAGGACTCGAAGGATACTGCTTCTGAAGGAAACAAATCCCCTATGAGATAACCGATGTGTATATTTACCGTACTTAGTTGACTGAAAGAAGGGCCTGACAAGATGCCTTAATGCTAAGCTAAGCTAGGTTAACAGTTAGCTAGCTTTGTATTGAGTGTACATACATTTGAGTCATGTCAGTCCTCTCACCTATTACTCCTTGAATTCAAACCAATAATTTCCTTGAAAGTAGAATTTCTTCTTCTCTTTGATAAGGTACTTTAGCAATCTGATTGGTCGGACTGTTGCCGGGCAGAAAACAGAATTTAAAGAACAAAAGATAGAACGTACAGGAATGGAACTTTACGGTCAAAGAAAGGGAGCTGGGATACTGAAATTAAAGAAAGAAAAGATGAGGAAATGAAGGGAAATGGAGGAAAATGTGTCATTTTAAAAGATGTGCAAACTTTAAAATTATTAAACCAACTAATTGACCTCAAAGTGATGGCATGGGTTTGAAAAAATCTGTACTTCCTTAGTAATAAATTGTCATGGAATAAATACTTTTTGGTAAATTGTTTAACTGTTATCCAAATATTTACGACATGAGTATTTTTGTATTCAGACATTTCATTTTCAGGGGCTTAAAGATGTTAAAACTATAAACAATATTTGGTTTAATGCTCATTTTTTTCTTTCTCTGCCTCTCTTTAAAGATCATTTTCTGATTTCTTTGTGTGCTTTTGGTCAGAAACACAAATAAATGTTTGTTTCTAGTGTCGGGAAACTACAGGATGAGTAGAAAGTATTCAAAGAGCATACATGCTAAATTGCTCACGGTTTAAATTCAGCTCGTTAAACTGAAAGGAAAGTTTAAAGTGAAACCTGATGTGGCCACATAACATCCAACAAACAAAAGAAAAAGATATTTTTCTTCTTTTATTATGAAATAGTGCTACAATGTACATTGCATTTCCTCTCCTGACTCTGGGCTGTCTGCTGATGTGTTCTGATCTGTGCTGCTGGAAAAGAAACCTGGTAATGTAAAGAGATGATTCCTGCCAAAGGTCAAAGGTCAAAGGTCGGAGACACAGAGTGTGAAATAATTATCCATCCTGACTGGTGATTTTGTTCTGTGTTAAAATCTGGTTCTTCTTTAAAAGCTTCTCTAGACAAAAATAGTCAAATTCTTCAGAGCGATAGAAAGAGGAATCACTGCGTCAGATGGACAGTTATTTACAGAGTGTGTGTCGCTGTCTGTGTGTGTGTGAGACTGTGTGTGTCTAAGTGTTGAACTGTTGTGCTCCACAAAACTGAACCAAACTCATGGAGGGAGGAGGAAGGAAGGTAAAATAAAAAAATAATGAGGTAAAGAACGAACAGAAATCTGAAAAGTTAAAATCATAAAGTCTATCCAGTACAGAGGAGGAGGCGGGACATCCTCTCCCTTCCCGAGTCCTGATTGGCCAGATTCACTTAGAGAGTGTGGAGGTGGGAAAACCTAGAGGGTGATGATGATGGTGATGATGATGATGATGAGCCAGGAGGGCCAATGGCAGGCAGGCAGGCAGGAGGAGGTAGAGCCAATCAGAAGGCCTGCTGGGCAGGATTGTAGTTGAATGTGGAGGGAACGTGAGGTCGCTCTTCTAGCTTGTCGTACTCCAGATGAAACTCCTGGAAACACACACACACGAGGAGTCAGATAAATGACAGTGAGACAGAGTTTAAAAGTGTGTAAGAGTGTGTGTGTTTCACCTTTGCCACCTTCCTCCAGTTGAGGCAGTCGAAGAAGTAGTAGGTCCCTCTCTCGTAGGCGTTGGTCTTCAGCGTGGGCTCCATCCCCGGAGCTCGAGTGATCCAAACCCGCTCCTCTTTATGGTACCTCCAGTCCCTGTTAAACCTGGACACACACAGCTCAAGTAAACTTGTACGTCACAGTCAAACTCCTGATTCTGTGCTGAAAAAACTGAATCATCTGCAAAAAATTGAATGTTTTCATTCAATTTGTTACAAAAACCTCTGTGGTGACTTTTCCAACAACAAAATAATAATAAAGTGAAAAGAGGAGGTGTTTGGTGTGTGCTCTTACAGTTCTACTGCAGCCAGGAGTTGTAGTAGGTCTCCTCCGTTCATATAGTAGAGATAAAACAGCAGATCTTCACCATACCGAGACAGTTTGATAGCTGCTAACTTGTCCCTTATGTGGATGTTGGTTAAATACTCTGATGGGACGTGGAAATCTGCAGGAAGAAAAAAAAAACTCCAAGATAAATGACCTCATTCGCTTTAAAATAGAAAACTCCAAACACCCTGTCAACTTCTAAAGCAGAAATCTGTTAGTTTGCTTCTCTGATAAACTTATTCATGTTTTTACTTTGATGCTAAAGGTTAAAAAAAGGTTTCAGAGGAAATCCAGTGAAAGCGCGTTGAATGATTTGGGAACAGTTGCTGATTTTGGCCACTAGATGGCAGCAAGAGCTTATTTATCAGTCCAAGTAAGTCCGAAGTGACAACATTCGACTGTTTTACTACCTCTGATTTGGAGCTGCAAATATTAACTGTTCAATATTTAAAATTTAAGGTCCAAGCATGTCCAAAAGAAATTTCTGCAATAACTGATGAGAAGCAAACAGGGAAGCTCCTGTAGAGAGAACTGTAGTGATTTACAGATTCAGTTCCTCTTTTTTTTTGTCTATTTATCTTAAGAGATCATCTTGTGTGTGTGTTCAGAGGATGAAGATGTCAAAGCTCTGTCCTGATTCCACAATTTCCACTTGATAAAAATCATTAGTTTTAAGGTGAAAAAAAAAAAAATTCTTACCTATGTCCTGCGGTCGACAAGGTGCTGATGCCCATGGAGACGCAAACTTAGGATACAAATTTCTGAAACAGAGTCACAAAGAAAAAAAACAGTGAGGCACAAAGAGTTTCTTTTATCAACAGTCAAAAAGATCAAACCAAAAGTCAGAGCTGCTCTTCATGAGTCCATGGGAAATCAAAGGTCCCAGCCTGTTTCTAACGACTTCACACTTGAAGCTCGGTATTTTCAAAAACTAATACCTCCCCTCATTCATTTTTAAAAATACTTTGGTCCAAATGCAGCAAGCAAATCCACCGATAAGTGCGGCTTGAGGCTTTTTCAACTCATATTTGTCTGTGTTTTTCAGACATAAAACCCGTGCTGGACGATCAGAATGAGCCTCCGTCATTCAGCTGTGACGTTTGAGAAACAAAAACTCAGTTTCCCAGCGTCTACACGAAACCATGAAACCAGAATTTTCAGAAAACATTATTTTCAGTGACGTAAAACAACAGTTTTGTGTGGATGACAGGCATGAAGCGGAGCACCTATGCCTTACGCTTTTGTGCAATCCATCACCTTAATGTGCCCAGAGCCCGAACTGAACTGGGGAAACAGGCTTTTAACTATGCAGCCCCCACAGCCTGGAATACTATACAGACTGAACTGAAAATGTCAGAACTGGTGTCACTTACAACTTTTTGTTCTGTTTTACCCACAAGGCAGCGAGAATCATATGAGCAATGCTTGTGTTTTTAATCTGTTGTTCTTTAAACTACAGCACTTTCACTGTGAAGTTTTTGAATCCTATGAGCAATACCTTTGTTATATATATTTAAATTGTTACTGTTTCCTTCAACTTATTTAGTTAGTGCCCTGCCTTATTTATTGTTGTGATTTGCTATTTATTGCCTTAAACTTTAACATGAACTTGTATAATTATGACATGTGCTGCTGACCTCTTGGCCAGGTCACCCTTGTAAATGAGATCCTGATCTCAATGGGTTTTATCTGGTTAAATAAAGGTTTAATAAAAAAAACAAGTGAACGTATATAAATAATCATCAGCAGTTTTCCATAGTATCAGGATTTTTTTAAATTTAAGTCCTTCATTTTAGTCTTTGTTGATAAGCTGGATTGGAAAAAAGTTAAGATGTCAGATCTCCGTAATGAATCTTAAAAACTGACTCACAGGTGTTGTGCGTTTTTTAGGGAAATATGGCTCCTGACAAAGTCTGCAGACATCCTCATCATCATCATTCAACTTTTTAACTTGGTCCTGTGTTAAAGAACGCAAACTAAAAATCGCAAAAGAGGAAATATTGAGGAATCGCAATTTTATCCGAATTGACACCCCAAATATTGCAAAAGAATCGAATTGGGAGGAAAGCATATTGTCCCAGCCCTAGTTTAACAGACACCAGGCTACGAGTGGACATGGCCTCAACAACATCATGATATAAACAGCAAACAAAGCAAAAAAAAAAAAGTTTCAAGAACATATATTTATATAAATATTTTTTTAGATGCACAAGTTTGGCAAGAAACAATCGAGATCTCTGAGAAAAAAGAGGAGTAGACACTGAAACAAAATCCCCTGAAACTGGAACACTATCTCATGTGTTTTTAAATTCACTCATATTTACATTTTCAATATTGGTTAAGCTACATTAAAGCACAGTAGGGATGGGTACCTTTCACATTTGAAACGATACAGTACCGATGCCCGGTACCTAGCAATCGGTACCAAGTTTCGGTACTTTTTTGTGTTTATCTGGTAAAAAATATCAATTTGTTTAATAATGAAATATAAAAAAAATCAATTCAACAAATTTATTCTTCAATATACAACCTTGTAATGCTGTGTTCATGTCTAGCATGGAAAATCACCTACTCTGTTACTCCCTCACAGCCACAAGGATAAATTAAGGTACCTAAACATGGTACCTATTGGTTTTATGTGAATAGATACCCGGTACTTTTGACAGAATTCGGTCGGTGCCTATAAAAGTACCTAATTCGGTACCATCCCTAAAGCACAGTGATGAATGCTTCCTGTCTCATATCTCTGTGAAACGCCAAGAGAGAAACAAAGATGTCTGCTTTCTGGCTCCTCTTGGATGTTTCTTGAAAGTAAATTTAGTTTCTGTTGAATTTAATTTACTCTCAGTCTGTATAAACCTGACTCATTTTATTGAACAGAAATATTCTGTTTTGCTTTCTCATTTGAGCTTGATAATATTAGTGTGTGAGTGTGAGTGTGTGTCATACTCGGGTGAGTTGAGGTTGAGTCCGAGCGTTGTGAGGTCAGAGCCCAGCGCCAGGTGAACCATGCCAGGATCCGTCTCCGCCGCCCGGATAAACGTCAACAAGCCGATCATCCCAAACTGGTCCGTTACCATTCCGACCGGGATGTTGGTCACGCGGCCTGAGACGCAGAAACAACTCGTTAGCATCGTCTGGATTCAACTTTCACGTGTTTGTCATCTGTTGGGACACTTTGAGCTCTCACCGTCAGGAAGCACCTGAATCCCTTTCTTCTGCTGGTTGTTGTTGCTCGGTGCCGAGCTCTTATCGCCGGGAAACTTTGGACCGTCTGAGTTGGAGGCGGGCTTTCCTGATGAGTTCAGATTCTGATTGGAGGAAGGAAAAAAGAAGGAGATGAAAACAGTTTGAGAGGAGAAGATGAAGGACAAAGTTAGGGATCAGTCAGAGGAGAAAGGCTGGAAACAGCGTCTGACCGTTTTACTGTCCTCGCTGGTGCTGGTGGGGTCTTTTGTTTGGTAGTTTGGCCCGGGGAGAGCTGGGAAATCCTCATTATGGATGGAGAAGTCCTGAGACTGCTCACTGGACGGCTTGGTGACCATACCAACTGGGAAACAGAGGGTAGGTGGTGTTAAATACCTCATCAGCTGTACGTTACATGCTCAAAGCGTTAGTCGATTCTTTAGCTCCTTTACCGTAGGGAGCCCGACCGGCCAGCGGGTTGAGCAGCGGGGTTGGATTGGAGCCTCCGTCTCTCCGACTTCTGTCTGCTAACGCAGGAAAATCTGACAGGTCCAACCCCGTCACATTCTCACTGCCGTCTGACGAAAAGGACACGGATAAAACATGTAAACACTGACGAATCAAACCTCAGAGAAACTCCAGCTCCAAAGATCACAGCGATGAATCGAAATGTGTTTGTTTGCTTTGTACCTGTGCCATTGAAGATGTTGTTGGAGAGAGAGTTGTTCATGTTGTAGCCTGGATTCCTGTTCACACCAAACCCTGACATACTGACACACACACACACACACACACACACACACACACAGAGGATTATTCAAGCTCCTGAAAAGCAGAACTGAAATCAGACGTGGCGGTGGATCAGGCAGCTGCACGTCGACATTTAAGCTCATAGCAGAAGTGATCGTTTCCAGTTAAAGATGATTCATCAAACTCAACGATTTCTTACAGAAAGCAATAAGGGACCATGAGGTTAGACGTGTGTGTGTGTGGTGAGTGTGTGTGTTACCTGTTGATGGTGAAGGGCTGCCGCGCTTGCTGCGGTTTGGGCATCCCGATGATGCTCGGTGACGACCTGCTGGGACTCCCCATGCTGCTGCTCCTTCCTGCTCCCACTCCTCCGGCTCCGCCCCTTTCCACTCCGACTCCGCCCACCATACCTGGCGACTGACCCGTCGGACCGCCCACCTGCTGGCTGTGGTTCAACACGCTACGGCTGCTCATCGGGAGGATCCCCCTGAGGAGGAGAGGAAGGAGGTTAGGAACAGAGGAAGAGGAAGAGGAAGAAGAAGAGGAGGCGGCGACAGGAGATAGGGTGAAAGGAAAGTAAGGAGAGAAGGATATAGAGAAGGAGAGGGTGAAGGATGAGAAGGGGGAGATGGAAGAGAGGAAAGAAAAAGAGAAGGAACGGGAGAAGAAGGACGGAAGGAAGGGGAATGGAAAGAAGAAAAGAACGGAGGAAAAAGAGAAGGAATGAAAGAGGAGAAGGTGAAGGGAGAATAAAAGACAAAAAGAAAAGAAAAGCAGGAAGAGAAGGAGGGTAGAAAGGGGAGAAGAAAAAGGGAAGATGAAAAGGAAGAGGTGGAAAAAGAGAAGAAAGAGGCAGGGGAAGAGAGGGGATGAGAAGAAGAAGGAGAAAAGAAGGAGAAGGAATAAAAGAGAAGGTAAAAGACAAGGAAAGAAAGAGATGGAAAGAAACCACTTCTTGATTAAGGAAGAAACAAAGGAGGAAGAGAAGGAGAAGAAGAGGAAAAAGGCAACAGAAAGACTTGAAGGGGACATATCGTGCTGATCCCTGATTCAATACTTACATATAATATAATAAATTTGAAAACAAGACCTTTCACCCCCTGAATTTTCAAAAAATGAGATATTGTATTTTTTCTGATATCCTAGAACGAGATTTGATGCCTCTGAAAATAGGTCATTGCCAGTTGGCCGCGAGATTTCGACCTTCATGACGACACGAGGATCCTTTCTTTTTATTGGAGTAATCTGATAAAGCAGCTCCTCCTCTGTGATGTCAGTTAGTCACACAACTGCCACCGAGGGATACACCCACCAAGAGCCGACTGACTGAGTGCTGGATGCAGGGACTCTGCTCTGCTGAGCAGCTCAGCTTTACATGGTGAATTAGCAGTTAAAACACTAGTTTTAGCAGACGTGGTAATACTTGTGAGACTGTGATATTTGCATGCTTGTTCTGACATGCACTGTGAACCTGGACCACAGTAATGCTGCGGTAATAACATAGTGAGGAACTGACGGTAGAGGCGATCTTTAGACGACACTTTTAGCATGATGGATAAAACAGACAGAGAAAAGTGAAGGAGCAGGATGGAGCCCTGTTAAAGAAATAGTTTACTGGTGAAGTCTGCCTATATTTCCACGTATAAACTATACATGTTACAGTACCGGTTTGACTCACCACACTGAAGCGTCCTGAGATGATCTGTGTCGAGGTGGATTTTCTTCCTCCTGAGCTGCAGAACCGTCCGGGTCTGACTCGGGGTCCAATACAAAAGGACGTATCCTACACTCTGCCATTTTATTAGTGCTATCAATGCCTTACGATAAAGTTTTGGCAAACAGCAAACTCGCTCGGTCTACTCCATCCAATATGGCGATTTTGTAAATACTGCCATGCTGCAAAAACCGCTCCCTGCCTCTACCCCCTCCGCCCCTCTATAGAACTGACCAATCAGAGCACAAAGGGCTGTGACGTTGCGAGGTTACTGGAGGTCATTCTCCAAACGGAGCGTTTCAACAAGATCTTCAGAATGGCCTAAAATGAGGATATTGAGAATGCTTTTGTGGGGCAATGAAGGAACTAAATGACTTGTACTGAGGGCAGAAATGCTTTACAGGCATCCTAGTCTGGCATAGTGAAAAGGAGAAACAAGCATGATATGTCTCCTTTAAGGGAGGAGGAGTTTGTCGTTTGGTACCTGCTGGGCGAGGGCGGCGTGTGCATGGTTCCAGTGTTGGGTGTACTGGCGTGACTCGGGAGCTGACTGCCAGACTGATTCAAGCCGCTCCGACTTAACTGAGGCGCCGCGCTGCTGTTCATCCCACGCATGGGAAACCCCAACGCACCTGAAACAGGAGACACAGAGAGAGAGGGGCATCGTTATTCATCAAGACCTTTCAAACAGAGCACGCTGTGTGTGTGTGTGTGTGTGTTTTCTCCATCTTACTCTGTGGGCCATATAAACTGGCTCCTAGCTGTGACAGCTGACCCGTTGAGGAAGCAGAGGAAGACGACAGCATCTGAAAGAAAAACACATTCAGTCAACAAAAAAGAGGCACATCATCATTTTTTTCTAAACGTCATTTTCCTTTGGGAAACTCACGTCTTTGTCCGGGCGGTGTGGAGGGAACATGGACTGTTGGGTGTAGTAGAGGCTGGAGTCGTCCGTGTAGTCACTCTCTACCCCTCCCTCCATAAACTTCTTCCGGTTAGCACCAAACATACCTCGTGTCACCTGAGGAGGAGACACAGGGAGAGTGATTCAGCAGCTCTGGGATCTGTAAACAACCTGAAGCTACACATCCTGGACTTACTAACAATGATATGCTCACATTCATGCAGGAATAATAGTTTAACATGAGGGTTACTGAAACATTCACGTTGTTTCTTGCTTACAGGATGAGGAGCAGACAAACAAATCGAGCACTTCTGCATGTCTGCATGAAGTTTTGGAGTTATGAAAGAGTAACGAGTCAGAAATAAGCATCTCATTCCTCAGTTTTACAGCTTTAATTACCCTCGATACGCGTTTGTCTTTAATTTCCTTTCTTCTTCCATGAGTGCGAATGTTGGTCTGTTTTTTTCCATTAAGTTAACAACTTTCTGACACTATGAAACAAAAAATAATGGATTATATCACTTCAAAGATGTAGTGAGGATTATCAGGAGAAGCTAGTCTTTTTCCAGGATAAAAACTGCATTTCCCATGAGCACTAGCACCCACTGTCCTAAGGATGTCACTCTTGCCAAAGTGTGCTTTTGCTCTGAAGGATGGCAGGATTCAAAGCAACAAGGTGATGTGTTTATTTGTAGTGATGTAGAACCATTGCTTGAAACGTGGCAACAAGCTAACTTTGTAAACTCAAGTTTTTAGCGCGCTTTATCACTCTTCTGTTTCCAAAATATCATTTTTTTTTTCAGGAAAAAGGACAGATCTTGTATCTCACTGCTTAACTTTACCAGCTGGCACAGTTTTATCATCAGGACTTAGCTGTAAATAGATCAGTCGGGTCATCCACAAATACTGGGAAATAGCATTTACAAGTAACCCATGTTGTGGATTATGAATAGGCACACATAAAAGAATAATACTTCTATGCTTTTCAATATTACAAACTCTAAAGGCCCTGTGAGGACTTTGTTAATGGTACTAAAATAGCCTCAGAGTCTAAATCTATCATGTGAGCAGAAGTGATTTTAAGCTAATGACAACAATCCATCTACAGATCAGACCTGAGCAAAGTCTTAAACACTTGAGAGGCAACATATTGTGAACCACTGAACAGAAACCCCAGAAAATATCACCATATCCTGATTTAAAGGCCTTAAATTGAGTTGAACTAAGCAGCTAAAAGCACAAACATGCTGCACACAGCCGTGTTTGCACACTGATCTGTCTGGATTACTTTTGTTTACTAGTCTGCACTAACAGTAGCCCACAAAGCAGAAGTGATACTGAAAGATAACATGAAAATATAAAACAATGAAACGCTTGCTATGATACACAAAGAATGAATTATTGTTGAGTTTAAGGTGAGAAACTTTGTGAACCCTGCTCACACCAGAAGAGCCTGTAAGCTCGTTCAAAGCAAAGCTGCTGTTAGCCATTAATGCTAATGTTAGCTCAGGTAATTTTTAAACTACAAGCTCATTTCAAGGCAGCACATTATCACCACAAAGGGATAATTTCTGTTCTGCTTTTAAGTCCAATTATAACCAGACCGCTGGTTACTGAATACAAGCTGTAAGCTGTGGAACATATCAGCTTCTACTAGCAGGCTAGCGCGCCTGAGCTAACAGCTACTTCCATAGGCTTTAACGGGGATGCTAGCACGGGAGCTAACACTCGCTGCAGCCTGAGCTAATCGGCTAATGGTAAAGAAAGAGCGGTGCAGGGGTGTAAATTTAATCTCTTTTAACGCTTCTTAACAAGTAAATAATATCGGTTTAGTTGTGTGTATACAACCAGACCACTAAGTTGAGAAACCCGGTGGACAGAGGTGTTTTAGTCCGAGTTCGGGCCTGCTGCGCCTCCGTCCATCAGTCCCCAAAACAACAACAAAAAGATAGAAAACCATGGTGCCGGCTTTGACACAGGTTTATCAACTCGCTATCAAAATTTGCCCGCATGGTAGCTACAAAAAGAGTGGAATGTAGTTGAAATAAAGTTATGGTAGGTCATTGCATAGAAATGGAATTAAAGGACCAAAAAAGGAGCTCACCGCATCAATCTTTCTTCCCCGCTACAAGCCAAGATGGCGGACATCTCTTCGCCAATCAACGAGGATGCTGCTTTCGCCTCTGACCCCGGAGCTTCCATCACTTCTCATCCTCTACCAAGGCCTGATAAACTTATATCAATTTACTCCTCATTTCATTTATCCCTTCATTATTCTGCTAAACTTAACTCAGCTTTATTGTAAAACCCCAGACCACATCACCCATCTTCATTTTGATGTGAAAGCTTAAACACCTTCATACTCTTCAGGTCAAATTTGACCTGTTTTGACATTTGACACAAGTAAAAAATATATGAAATATCATACTTTTATTCTGGAATTTGATGCCTTTGACCAAAATTTATCTAAAATATGCATACAGCCAGCATGTTGATATTGTATTCTCCGTACAGGTGCTGCATCCTTTTGTGCACTGAGGTTAAATTTTGCCCATACATGATGAGTTGGATTTTATATCTATAAATGTGGGTCAAGTCAAGTAAAATGGTTAATTTGGGGACTCTTTGGAGTGTGAAACCGAGCAGGGCGGGTGCCACAACATAAACACAAGACTTTCCCCATCCTGTTTTTAAAACAGAGACCAGTATATGATAAAACAATTTTTTACAAAACAACAAAAAAAAAAGATTATTTCCATATAAATTCCAATAATCAAATGTCAAAAATCAAAAATACATTGTATTCCTATTCTTAAAGACAAATCTGGTAAATAAAAATGTCTTCAATGTCTGACAAATAGATTATTTGTAAAATAAAACCTCTAAAAGTTGGTAGACCTCACTAAATCACCATCATAAAAGATTGCAACTTGAATTTGTTGATCTTTGATTCATTTTTTGGAAACATACCAACATAAATTCAGTCTACGATGCGCTTCTTTATATATAAAACAACTGAAAATCTTTTTTTTTTTTTTTTTTTTTTAAATAATAAAGGTAAGGAATAAAGTATGTTGTGAACTTGCAATAAATGTATTATTATTTTATTATTATTATTTTTATTTTTCACATCTGACTCAGAATCATGCACAAGTATTCCAATGTACCTGTATCAACTTACTTTTATCCTGTACAAATGGTAATAAACCCTTAACACTAAACTCTAATATGACAATGGAAACATATATATATTATAGAGAAAATATTTTTTGAAATACAAATAAAGGAAAATGCACATTTCAAATATTGAGATTGGAACAGTAAAGTAATCATTCATTTAAAATTCATGCTTCAAAATAAAACGCGCCAAAGTCTAACCTTTCAAACTGAGAGGTGAATCATATCCTCGCAGGAAACGCCTGGACTCAAGTTTCCTGTTTTTTATTTTATTTTGTAAAACTTACAGGAAGTTGAGCATACTATTTGCAGTGACTTCAAAACTCTCTTCTGATTGGACGAGCTAACTTACACTCTCTTCGACCAATCAACGATCGCCTAGGTGGAGCAAGTATGAATACTTAAGGAGGCCGCTCCGACCTTGACTTATCAACTTCACTTTGAAGACAAACAAGAAAACTCAACAATGTCTGGAAGAGGAAAAGGAGCAAAATCCAGAGCCAAGGCTAAGAGCCGCTCTTCAAGAGCCGGACTCCAGTTCCCAGTGGGTCGTGTCCACAGGCACCTGAGGAAAGGCAACTATGCTCAGCGGACCGGTGCTGGCGCTCCCGTCTACTTGGCAGCTGTCATGGAGTACTTGACGGCTGAGGTCCTGGAGCTGGCTGGGAATGCAGCCCGTGACAACAAGAAGACCAGGATCATCCCACGCCACCTGCAGCTGGCTGTTCGCAACGATGAGGAGCTCAACAAGCTGCTGAACGGAGTGACCATCGCTCAGGGCGGCGTGCTGCCGAACATCCAGGCTGTCCTCCTGCCCAAGAAGACTGAGAAGGCCAAGGCAAAGTAAACGTCTAAGACTTCAACAACAAACCAACGGCTCTTTTAAGAGCCACCCACTCGAACAAAAAGAGTCATTTCCTCTCAAGTCTTTGTTGAAGAAGAGAAGATAATGTTCATGGTAAATGGTGTTTCTTTAAAACTTATATTTATATTGATTTTTCTTATTCTAGGATGACAGTTGAACTTCTTTGGCGCGGCCCTTAGGGTTCAGCTGATGTAACATTTCCCTTTTGGTTCCTCACACTTATCCGTTACCCCTTTCTTATGCCATTAATTACTGCAGACTATAAAGTTGTATTCATGAATTACGAAATATACATTATGTGAGCAGTGCTGCTGAAAATGATTTATAACTTGGAATAAAAACAAAGGATTGTACGTCCTTTGTTTAAATGTTTAATAATACACACACTACTACACAACATACAACGAAACAAAATGAAGACTCGTACAATCGAATGCCTTACTTATAGAAGTCTGATGCTGGACAACTACCATGTAAAAGGTTTTAACCTTATCTTCCCATCAAGTTACACATTTTACATGATTTGCAGCTTTAAAATAACACAAAAAGATATTATGATGACCAACAAAACCCCCTCCAAAACAAATCAGAGAAATGAAAAAATTAGAAACTTCATGTAAATAATTCCATACCGTAGCATGGTATTCTTCTTTCTATTGGCTGAACTGATAATTACATTAAACAAATAAATGGGCAAGCCCTGGCGGATTTTTAGCTTATTATTCAGATAAAAAGCATTTTCAGATCTATTTGAGAACCAGTTGTGACAAAATTTAAATTTCAAAAATGTCCTGTACATCCGTCACTGAAACGGTTTTATTTCGAAGGGTATTTTTCTAGACCGGAAGTGTATCAACTTTCATTCTCTCGCTTGAAATTCAAATAAAGAGAAAAAAAGTGGCGGGCTATTGCGTCACCCAGGATATTCCACTAACGTCCGCAGCCTGCCTTTAAATATCGGCACATAGAAAATTTTTACCATCCGTTCGTCTGCTCAGTCCTACTGAACTCATCTGAAAATGTCTGGCCGTGGAAAGGGAGGAAAAGGTCTTGGAAAAGGAGGCGCCAAGCGTCACCGTAAAGTCCTTCGTGATAACATCCAGGGTATCACCAAGCCCGCCATCCGCCGTCTGGCTCGCCGTGGAGGAGTCAAGCGTATCTCCGGCCTCATCTACGAGGAGACCCGCGGTGTGCTCAAGGTGTTCCTGGAGAACGTCATCCGTGATGCCGTCACCTACACCGAGCACGCCAAGAGGAAGACCGTCACCGCCATGGATGTGGTGTACGCCCTGAAGAGACAGGGCCGCACTCTGTACGGCTTCGGAGGTTAAACTCTGCACTAAACAACACAACGGCTCTTTTAAGAGCCACCCACTCAAACTCTAAGACGTGATTCCTAACTTTGATTATCTATATAATGATCCATGTATGATACGTATAGAAATTAGTTAGGCATAACATCCAGTCGAATATATACAGAATACTATAAAATGATAAATGGATAAATTCTTCACATTAATAATCCATGCCTACCCATGTGAAGACTTTAATGCTCTAACACTTGAAAGAAGTTTGAATGGTCAAGATAAGATCAAATTTCTTTTCAAAATTGTCCAATGACAAAGTCTAACATAGTTAATATAGAAAAAAGAAATATATACAGAAATAGCAGACTAGCTAAGGTACATATATCATAAAAAGATCCCACATTCTTTGATTTTAGATAAGGAACACGGGGACTGAGTCATACATCCGTTCCCTTATTACAAACATAAATATATACATAGAGTACAAAATGTCATGACTTATTTTGGTTTAAGGCACGATAAAACACTTATCCTTCTGGAAAACTCAGAACAGAAGGAAAAAAATAAGAACAGATGTTTTTCATAATGAGCTGAGTTCTGCAATGAATGAGTGAAAAAATATATATATATATGTTTCAATACATACTCAACACATGAAAGAAAAGGGTTTTGTTTTATAAGAAATTTACAATTAATGGAGATAAATATCATCCTTCATGTAATTTATTGTCGTTTTAAATAACTATTTTAATGTTTGAAGTTTAACAGGTTAAAGCACAGGTATGTGATTTCTACAAGCTGATCCAGAAGAGCCTCCAATACACACACACACACACACACACACACACACACACACACACACACACATATATATATATATATATATATATATATATATATATATATATATATATATATATATATATATATATTTATATATATATATATATATATATATATATATATATATATATATATATATATATATATATATAATGTGAATAATACATAATATACCATATAATATATATAAAATGCTGCAGTTATTTTATTTACCTACCCTTTTAGGTTTATTATATTTTACTTTTCTATATATATACATATATTGCACAACAGTTAGTTCTCCATCCTCACAGTCTAAAAACATGCTCATCAGCTTATGAATTTATACATATACATCTATACACACACACACACACATATAAATATTTATATATAAAGATAGAAAGGTAGAATGTAATTTAAAAAAAGGTAAAATACAATAAATACAAAGCATTTTACAATAAAAGCAAGAGTCTCCAGTAAAAGCACATGTATATATATATATATATATATATATATATATATATATATATATATATATATATATATATATATATATACAAATGTCTTATTTCCTTTGTTTGTGTTTTGGCAGTTTAACTGTCTAAACCACAGGAAGTGGGCCCCAGCCCGCCAAAAAAACAAAGACCATCTTGTCCCCCTCATTTCAAACCTGATCACATGGTTACCGGCTCAGCCAGTTGCAGAGTGGGGGCAGCACAGCTCTGTTTGCATCCCCCCTCTATATGAACCGAGCCTCATACAGGGAGAGGTATATCTCTACGGTTACACCAGAGGCATTAACATGAGCGGAAAAGCACCAGCACCCAAGAAGGGCTCCAAGAAGGCCGCCAGCAAGGCAGGACCCAAGGGCGGAAAGAAGGGAAGGAGAAAGGCCAGGAGGGAGAGCTATGCCATCTACGTCTACAAGGTCCTGAAGCAGGTCCACCCTGACACTGGTATCTCCTCTAAGGCCATGGGAATCATGAACTCCTTTGTGGCGGACATCTTTGAGCGCATTGCCGGTGAGTCCTCCCGCTTGGCTCACTACAACAAGCGCTCCACCATCACCTCCAGGGAGATCCAGACTGCTGTCCGTCTCCTGCTGCCCGGTGAGCTGGCCAAGCACGCCGTGTCTGAGGGAACCAAGGCTGTGACCAAGTACACCAGCTCCAAGTAAACAGCTCTGCTGTCTACACCATAAACCAAAGGCTCTTTTAAGAGCCACCCACTCTGACTTTAAGAGCAAAAGTTCTTATCTTGAATGAAAATGCAATATTTTATTACTGTGAATTATAAATGCAAATATATATATATATATATATATATATATATATATATATATATATATATATATATATATATATATATATATATATATATATATATATATAAATAAATGTGTCTCACTTCACTGTGGAAACACCCTAAATTTGTAGCATGACAAACTTTTTTTACTCTATGGAAATGTACTTACCATTCAGAGCAAGTTCTGTGCCATAAATCTATAGATCGCAAAGTGAAGTATAATTTCTCCCTGTAGCTGTATTCTGTTCTATCACCTTAACCCTTCACCGATAATTGTTTTCAACTTATATTTGCAAGACGTTGGATTAAAAACACACTTATCCTAAATAATAAAGTGCAAAACAAAATCTTGAGTTGTCAGGGTTCATCTGATCATTGAACTAAGTTATATAGCGACTTGCTAATCACCTCAAGTTCTTTCCCACAGTGCTTAAGCAATTATTGTCTTTTAACTTTAAATCATTAAATTAAAATTACAACTTTAAAAAAATCGCTCTTAGTGATAATGAATTATGTTAGTAAGAAAAAATCCAATTCACACTCTGAATTTGTCTTTAAATGTCATAATTGTAACTGAGGTGTAAAACTATTCATCACTACTTTTTTAGAAGTTAAACCTATAAAGACAAACGTGAAGTAAAGTTTAGACAAAGTTAACAGAACTCGGGAAGGTGAATTAAAACAAACACTCAATAAAAAAATCATTTGAATGTTGTGTTCATGAAACCACTCTTCAAACAAAACATATAAATCTGTTAATGACATTTATTGTTCAGATACAGTCGTTAATGTTTTACTTTCAAGCATGCTTGAAATCTACAACTTGATTTTTTTTCCTTTAGTGTGTAAGAAATTATTATAAGTATCAGGAAACTAAATGTGCTAAATGGGTTTAAACAGTTGTCTTCTAGTTGAAAATGAGTCGTTAATAAGGTGTGAATTGCTTTTCAGCTGTACTTAAAAGTTGTCAAAGGTGTGTATTATTAATTCTTAAAAAGTATGCCCCGTGGCTTTATGAGTTGATGTAAAAACAGGAAATGAAAGTTAGCTGGAACGTGTCATAGCCTGTGGCATTAACTTCCGTATAGTGAGGAAATGTCTCAACCAATCACAAAGAGGAGACAGCACATCTACTTTGCATTGCACCAACTATATAACAGGAAGTTTGAGGAAGCAAGTTTATGCATTGTTTTGCAAACAACTGAACTCACCATGCCTGAATCAGCACCCAAACCAGCAGCCAGGAAGGGCTCCAAGAAGGCCGCCAGCAAGGCCGGACCCAAGCCGGGCAAGAAGGGACGGAGACGCTCAAGGAGGGAGAGCTATGCCATCTACGTCTACAAGGTCCTGAAACAGGTCCACCCTGACACCGGCATCTCCTCTAAGGCCATGAGCATCATGAACTCGTTTGTGAATGACATCTTTGAGCGCATTGCTAGTGAGGCCTCTCGTCTGGCTCACTACAACAAACGCTCCACCATCACCTCCAGGGAGATCCAGACCGCTGTCCGTCTCCTGCTGCCCGGTGAGCTGGCCAAGCACGCCGTGTCTGAGGGAACCAAGGCTGTGACCAAGTACACCAGCTCCAAGTAAACAACTCTGCTGTCTACACCATAAACCAAAGGCTCTTTTAAGAGCCACCCACTGTGACTTTAAGAGAAATATTCCTGAACCTCTCTGATGTCATAAAAGTTCTGAGAGTATATAGTCTATATACGAGTGTTCTAGAATGTTATTGACTAGCTTGTTCTGAATTAAGCTCCACCCACATGCACTGTAAAAGCACGATTCTTGCCTTCCATGAAAATGCAAGATTTCATTCCTGTTGCAGAATAATGTAAATGTTTATGGCCATGTTATATTTTTCAATCTTGCAATCTGAAATGCTTTAAGACTGTATGTGGCTCACTTCTAGGGATAGGTACCAAAGTGGGTACAGACTATTCTGTCAAAAGTACTTGGTGCCGATTTAGTCAAATCAAAAGGTACCATGTTAAAGTATCTAAATGCACCCGTCTGACTGAGAGAGTGGAAGAGCAGGCAATTTTTCATGCTGGACATGAACACAGCATTGCAAGGTTGTTACCACACACACACACACAAAAGCGCAGAAACTTGGTACCATTGAGTACCGGTATCGATTGCCAGGTGCTGCGCATCAGTTCTGTATCGTTTCTTATGTCAAAAGGTACCCATCCCTACTCACCTCCCTACGGTAATACTCTGAAACTATAACATGACATCCTTTGTTTATTCTATGGAAATGTACATACCATTTGGAACATGAATAATTTCTGTGCCGTAAATCTATTGATTAAAAAGTGAAATATAATAATTTATCTCTATATTCATCTCTGTAGCTTTTCCATACTATATCCTTAACCCTTCACAGATTGTTTTTTTCAACTTGTATTTGCAAAGTGTTGAATCAAAAACACACTTGTCTTGAATAAAGTGCAAAACAAAATCTCAAGTTGTCAGGGTGAATCTGATCATTCAATTGAATTGTCTATAGACTTGCTAATGACTGTATGTTTTTTCAGACAGTGCTCATAAAATTATTCTATTAACTTTCAATCATTAAATCACAATTACAACTTTTGACGATCGCTCCTGGTGATAATGAATTATGTTGAATGTAAGGAAAAAAAAACAATTCACACTCTTAAGTTATTCTTTAAATGTTGTTCCTATTGTAACTGAGGTGTAAAATCATACATCACGACTTTTTTAGAAGTTAAACAAACATGTAAAGTCAAAAGTAAGAAGTTAAGAAAAAGTTAACACAACTTGGGAAGGTGAAGTAAGACAGACCCAAAATTAAAAACCATTAGAAATAATACAGATGTAAAATGGTGTTCATGAAAACTGCTTTAAGCAAAACATTTAAATATGTTAATGACATTTATTGTTCAGATACAGCCGCTAATGGTATACTGTCTTGAATGTTTGGTGTCTATAGTTTAATTTTCCCTGCCTTGTGTTTTGTTTTCCTGTAGTTTGTAACAAAATAGGCCACAAAAAATGGACTGGAGACATGATTAAAAGTATCAGGGAACCAAATGTGCTAAATGGGGTTTAAACAGCTGTCTTGTACTTGAAAATGAGGCGTTAATAAGGTGTGAATTGCTTTTCAGCTGTACTTAAAAGTTGTCAAAGGTGTGTTTTATTAATTCTTAAAAAGTATGCCCCGCAGCTTTATGAGTTGATGTAAAAACAGGAAATGAAAGTTAGCTGGAACGTGTCATAGCCTGTGGCATTAACTTCCGTATAGTGAGGAAATGTCTCAACCAATCACAAAGAGGGGACAGCACATCTACTTTGCATTGCACCAACTATAAAAACAAGAAGTTTGAGGAAGCAAGTTTATGCATTGTTTTGCAAACAACTGAACTCACCATGCCTGAATCAGCACCCAAACCAGCAGCCAGGAAGGGCTCCAAGAAGGCCGCCAGCAAGGCTGGACCCAAGCCGGGCAAGAAGGGAAGGAGACGCTCAAGGAGGGAGAGCTATGCCATCTACGTCTACAAGGTCCTGAAGCAGGTCCACCCTGACACCGGGATCTCCTCTAAGGCCATGAGCATCATGAACTCCTTTGTGAACGACATCTTCGAGCGCATTGCTAGTGAGGCCTCTCGTCTGGCTCACTACAACAAACGCTCCACCATCACCTCCAGGGAGATCCAGACCGCTGTACGTCTCCTGCTGCCCGGTGAGCTGGCCAAGCATGCTGTGTCTGAGGGAACCAAGGCTGTGACCAAGTACACCAGCTCCAAGTAAACAGCTCTCTGCCTGCTCCATAAACCAAAGGCTCTTTTAAGAGCCACCCACTGTGACTTTAAGAGAAATATTCCTGATTCCTACAAGTGGAACTTTTATGATGTCATAAATGTTCTATAATGACTCGACTCTGTATGTGTTGAAATATATATGAAATACACTTAGTCCGTACGGATGTTCTAGAATGCTATTGACCTGCTTAGTCAATATTAATTCAGAGTGAAGTTTAAATGTAGCAAGAACACATAATGGCAATCTGTCCAGCTGTCTATCCTAAGGTTATTTAAACTTCAATTTGTAATATACACATTTGTTTCACTATTTATACAGAGAATTTTTTTATACACAACCATGATCTGCCGCAACAGCAAGTTTTTTAAGTTCTCAAACTTTTCTCCCTGGTTAAAATTGATAACTAACATAAAATATTTTGATAAATGAAATATTAAGAGACGTGAACTTTATAATTAGGTTAACCCCTCACTGCCGGAAACAATTAATCTGATCTATAAATCCTGTGTTTTTGCAGGTTATATTTAATGTATACATATGAAGAGTCTTTGACTAATATATAATGGCACAGTGCATTTGATACAAATTAACAGATATCAGCTGTATACAAAGGTAAATTTTATCTACATCAAGACCTGACGCTAACGTCTCAATTTTGTGACAACATCAAGGAGTCAAATAAATTTTTTTCTCCAAAGGTCTTTTTTTTTTTTGTTTGTTTGTTTTTCACAGCTTTCCTCCTCTCTTTATACATATTATCTTTCATTTTATGTTTTTGCTTGATAACATCCGTATGTGCCCTGAACAGGTGCCTGTGAGAAAGATTTCTGTGTTCAAACCCTGTAATTCATACCCAGCCATCCAAGTGTCTGATTTTGATAACCAAAATCAAGACGCCTCAAGACATTTGTGTACATCAAGACGTCTTAAAGGTGACATATCATGCTGATCCGTGATTTAATACTGACATATAATATAATAAATTTGAAAACAAGACCTTTCACCCCCTGAATTTTCAAAAAATGAGATATTGTATTTTTTCTGATATCCTAGAATGGGATTTGATGCCTTTGAAAATAGTATATTGCCATTTGACTTCGAGATTTCGACCTTCATGACGACACGAGGATCCTTTCTTTTTATTGGAGTAATCTGATAAAGCAGCTCCTCCTCTGTGATGTCAGTTAGTCACACAACCGCCACCGAGGGATACACCCACCAAGAGCCGAGTATAAACGTATAAACTGTACATGTTACAGTACCGCTTTGACTCACCACACTGAAGCGTCCTGAGATGATCTGTGTCCAGGTGGATTTTCTTCCCCCTGAGCTGCAGAACCGTCCGGGTCTGACTCAGGGTCCAATACAAAAGGACGTATCCTACACTCTGCCATTTTATTAGTGCTATCAATGCCTTACGGTGAAGTTTTGGCAAACAGCAAACTCGCTCGATCTGCCCCATCCAGTTGGCGATTTTTTAAATACTGCCATGCTGCAAAAACCGCCCCCTGGCTTTACCCCCTCCGCCCCTCTGATAGAACTGACCAATCAGAGCACAAAGGGCTGTGACGTTGCGAGGTTACTGGAGGTCATTCTCCAAACGGAGCGTTTCAACGAGATCTTCAGAATGGCCTAAAATGAGGATATTGAGAACGCTATTGTGGGGCAATGAAGGAACTAAATGACTTGTACTGAGGGCAGAAATGCTTTACAGGCATCCTAGTCTGGCATAGTGAAAAGGAGAAACAAGCATGATATGTCCCCTTTAAAACAAAAATTTGAAGATGCCACTCATGTCTTAAGACATGACATGAGGTGCACCCAGACAGATTTTTGTGTCTTGAAGACATATTTTATTCGTCTTAAGACATTCACATCTTAAGATGTCTTGAGACATAGTATGTAAATCTTTTATAATGTTAATGAGGTGTTAATAACATTATTAGTAGTATTTTTTTCAAAATTTAACTTCAATTATTTTTAATTTCCTTGAGAACTCTGGGTAATGGTATTAAGGTAAAAACAAACAACTGAATGAACAAGTTAAAAATGAAAATATTTCTTCTAATATTTCTTTCTAATGAAGAAAGATATGGTTAAGTACTGTAAATTTTTGGTGTAACACATGTTTTCAACGGAAGGTGAACATAAACAGGAGGTGACATTAAGTTTATTAATGTGTGTATTGAAAAATGAATTGAATGAATTTCACACAAAAGTGTGACAAATTAAACAATTTAAGTATATAATAAACATTAATTATTTCATTTAATTAATTTAATTCTATATAAATATTGAATTAAATTAATTGAATGAATTTAATGAATGAATAAATTAAATGTTTACACACACACATACACGCACCATAAGCCCCCTCTGTGTTATGAACTGAAGCCCCCTCACCAAAGGTTCAGCCTTCTGCTTGGGTGAGGGATACCTCTTCAGGAGGAAGAGGGCCTTGCTCCTCTCTAGAGCTCATTTCTGGCCCCCTTCATTGCCTGGAAGAACAAAATATGTGTAAACAGTTTAAACACCATATCTCCTGCATAACAAAGAGATAGCATTATCGCTGGGATATATGGAGGGGGATGTGATGGAGGTGGACTATGGGGTCTTGACTATTGAACAAGTTGTTGAACTGCTGTTACATCAAAATGATGAGATTTCAGTCTGTTTCAAAGCAAATTAAAGTCAAACCCCTGAGCCCAGTTTAATTAGATAATAAGAGCCTGTTATTGTCTGGTTTTGATTGTTTTACCTACGAATTTCATATTATGTCTAAACACTTGGAACCTTATATCTAGATGTATGAAATGTATTGATGCCATATCACCCAGGATGAGTAACATCTAAATATAGAAAGTCTCAAAAACTGCATTAGTAACATGTTTTAAAAATGAATATGAGTGAGTATGATCAACTTTATGCTTTATTTCATGATCACTTCAACAGATCAAAGCCACAGTATTTAAATTAACCTAACAAAACCAATCTTGTTTTCTTGTTTTGTGATTTTTATTATTTAATAAATAAAAAATCAGATGTTTTTGTTAACTGTAAGTTTGACACACTCTGCTGCAGGGATGACTGGACCGTTGAAAACCGCCGTTGTCTCTGAGCGGGAAGTTTAAATTTTTAAATTTCTGTCATTCAATTGGCCTCTGTGTGAGTCACGTGCCACTCCTGGCCCAATAGGCGTTTGCCTTACTTCCGCTCTCTGGCTATATAAACAGGACTCTGCCTCGGTCTGAATAACCGTCTTGTTCTCTCAGAGAAGAAAACTCTAAGCCGAAAAATGGCAAGAACCAAGCAGACCGCTCGTAAATCCACTGGAGGCAAAGCCCCCAGAAAGCAGCTGGCCACCAAGGCTGCCCGTAAGAGCGCCCCAGCCACCGGCGGCGTCAAGAAGCCTCATCGCTACAGGCCCGGAACCGTGGCTCTCAGGGAGATCCGCCGTTACCAGAAGTCCACTGAGCTGCTGATCCGCAAGCTGCCCTTCCAGCGCCTGGTCAGGGAGATCGCTCAGGACTTCAAGACCGACCTGCGCTTCCAGAGCTCCGCTGTCATGGCTCTGCAGGAGTCCAGCGAGGCTTACCTGGTGGGTCTGTTCGAGGACACTAACCTGTGCGCCATCCACGCCAAGAGAGTGACCATCATGCCCAAAGACATCCAGCTGGCCCGCCGCATCCGTGGAGAGAGAGCTTAAACTGTCACATTTAAACACCAAAACGGCTCTTTTAAGAGCCACCTACATTCACAGAGAGCATTCATCCCTTCAATTCATAACCAGAAATCAGATCTTTGATATTTGACACGATATATGTATATTATAGTTATGTAGAATGCAGTGCTATATTTAGTCGCTACATTTTTCATTAATATGGAGTGGTCTTGTATGTATTAGGACTTCGTTCGGCCGTGAGATTTTGCCACATTACGGGTATATTGCTTAACTTGTTACATTTTAAAAGACTCAGAATCAGAATTATTCGCCGTGTACTTCCACAATTCATGCAATTTGACCTCAGTTTGAGCTGCACTCTCTTGGTACAATTGTTGTGAAAGGGCACTGGGAACCGCCACAATAGATATCAAGTAGTAGAAAAGATATTTAAGCCTTAAAGTTACCCCTTTTACAATGGTATTTGTCTAGTATACCGTTATCTGTGGACAATAAGTATCAAAACGTATTTTACTTTATTTACTTGTTCTAACACTGGTTAGTCATATTTACAGAAGAGATAGAAATAATGTAAAATGACATGTCATATTTAATTGTATTTATTTATAGTACATTGAAAACAGAGTTAATATAGGTCAGGAACCACGTCTTTATGTTTGAGTGGGTGGCTCTTAAAAGAGCCGTTGGGTTGTTTAGTGTTGGAGCAGAGTTTAACCTCCGAAGCCGTACAGAGTGCGGCCCTGTCTCTTCAGGGCGTACACCACATCCATGGCGGTGACGGTCTTCCTCTTGGCGTGCTCGGTGTAGGTGACGGCATCACGGATGACGTTCTCCAGGAACACCTTGAGCACACCGCGGGTCTCCTCGTAGATGAGTCCGGAGATACGCTTGACTCCTCCACGGCGAGCCAGACGGCGGATGGCGGGCTTGGTGATTCCCTGGATGTTATCACGAAGGACTTTACGGTGACGCTTGGCGCCACCTTTTCCAAGACCTTTTCCTCCCTTTCCACGGCCAGACATTTTCAGGTAGGTACAGTAGGGCTGAGTAGACGAACTGATGCTGAAAATTTTCTAAGTGCCGATATTTAAAGGCAGGCTGCGGACGTTAGTGGAGATTCCTGGGTGGTGCAACAGCCCGCCAGTTTTTTTCTCTTTATTTGCGTTCCAGGCTGACTCACACTAATGGTATTTCCGGTTTGATTCCAGCCTTCAGAATAAAAGCAGAAAACAGTTCATCGACACCTTTTTGGCTTATATATGAGCACACAAAATCATATTTATTATTCACTAACTATCTTTAAGAATACGAGGAAATCACACAACAGACAAAAAAATAAATGAAAAATCATGGATCAATGTATTTTCCTATGGCTGCTCATGAGCTACGCTATCTTTTTCTGTTAAAGGAAAAAAAATTCTACTGTTTCCTTAAACTCTGTTCCACTGCATATACAGTTCATATCTAAAGTTCATAAGTATACTGATTCTTACAGAAAATTGTAAAATGAAAAATAAATATGCCACCATTGACTTTAAGTGCTTTAATCACTTGTACACTTTCAATGTGATTTTTCATTATTATGTTGTTGTTGTTGTTGTTTTTTACACAAGTTTAAAGTGAAAAAGGAAAGCATTAAATGCAAAGTAATAATATCCCACTGAATACCCTCAAGAGACAGCTGGGTTAAACTATGTAACTTATTCATAATTAACTAGATAAAAGTAACTCTAAATTGCAACAAAGTTTATGTAAGATTTTTTTAAGGATAAATCTGTAGTATATTTCTAACTTTTTTAATGTAATTTGATTAATTCCTTCAAGTTGATCTTGTACATAAACCTTAAGTATGTAATACATGTAATCTTTTATTTAAAGTGTACTTATTCATTTGTGTTTTATGTATTTCTTTCTGACCTGATCTTTCGTATGAATCACAAGAAGTTCTTTGAAGAAAAATACTCTGTGCACCATCAACAAACTATCCTCCTCCATGTGTTTTGCGATGGGTTACATTAGTCTCATTACTCGCTGTACACTTTTGTCAAGCAGTGAGTTAAGGTTGTTTGACCTGTAACTAATGAGGTCAGTGCACAAGAAAGCCCCTAATATGCACTTTAAACATTGAAATGGATGAAATTATCACAGGGGGAGTATGAGCTAACATCTTCTATCCCCAACATGATAGGTAATACTTGCTTGATGAGTTTCTCTTAATGTTCCAAGCATTCAAAGTTTTATTTTGGTCATGGTCTAAGCTAACTTATGAGACAAAATCAACACAAGCCAAGAAATATAAAGCAATATCTGTTGTTGTTATTATACAATGCTGCCTCCTACAGGAGGTTGACAGAAGTTTTTATCCACCTTAAAACTGTGAAACACTGGACATAGATAGACAGGACCATCACTTTAACTAAAAAAATACCTGTTATATGAAATATATAAAATGTCTACATGAGAGGTTGCCATAAACACATAATTTACAGTCAAACAGCAATAATGATTTACAGTTAACTCAAGCAGTGTTATAGTTAAAGGAATCTGTCTTTGAATTGAGTGGGTGGCTCTTAAAAGAGCCTTTTGGACAGTTATGAAAAGTGAAGCTTTACTTTGTCTTGTCAGCCTTCTTTGGCAGCAGCACGGCGTGGATGTTTGGCAGCACGCCGCCCTGAGCGATCGTCACTCCACCCATCAGCTTGTTGAGCTCCTCATCGTTCCGGATGGCCAGCTGCAGGTGACGTGGGATGACCCTGGTCTTCTTGTTGTCACGAGCGGCGTTTCCAGCCAACTCAAGGATCTCAGCGGTGAGATACTCGAGGACAGCAGCCAGGTAGACCGGAGCACCTGCACCGACACGCTCACTGTAGTTCCCCTTCCTCAGCAGTCTATGGACGCGGCCCACTGGAAACTGGAGCCCAGCACGAGACGAGCGGCTCTTGGCCTTGGCTCTTGATTTGCTTCCTTTTCCTCTGCCAGACATTTTTGTTGAGTGATTGTCGAAGGTTGATTATGAGATGAAAGTTGCCTGAAAAGCTGTACCGAGTCCTGTGGCGATTGTCTTTATATACAGTGAACATCTAACATATCATTGGTTGGCTGCACCCACAGTGCCAGTCACCAATCATCAAAGTTACAGAACGCCACGTCAAACTTCCAGGATGTCTGTCGAAGGTGCGTGACTTCCGCCAAAGATGTTGCATGAATTTTCAAAATAAAGCTCAATATTTTTTAAACTTGCAAAACATAAAGTGGAGTCAACAAATCTCTTTTTTTAAATTACATTCTATACATGAGATTAGAGATGAAGGGAATTATGTTAATATCTGGAGGCTCTTTCAGACTTCTGGATCCACCTGGAGAAATCACATACCTGTGCTTTAACCTGTCTAACTTCCAAAACTAAAATAATGAATAAAAATGACGTTATATTGCATAAAGAATAATATTAATCTCCAATTCATGTGAATTTCTTACAAACAAAACACTTACTTTTTATGTGCTGAGTACTTATTTATACATATTTCCTGTCCTGTTAGATTTCCCTCATGGTTAAAAATGATTCTCAGGAAGTGGAGCGTTAGATTTTACACTTTTTTCTTTTTTTTCCCACAAGGCACAAACATCTTGCTTAAATTACTTGTGCCTGTTAGTTCCCTCCTCTTCGGGTATTATTCAACATGTTGAAACACACTTCTGAATAGCTGAAACTAGGTCAGTGCAACTCTCTGAACTCTCTGACTGAAAAACAGTTGAGCTAACTCCCAAACTGGTGCCCAAGGTGTAGTAAGAAGTCAACTGTTTATAGAGGAGTCCTCCTGAAAAAATGTGCTTATTTAAATGTTATATTTACTGTCATATGTGGATCTGGAGAACCCGTGGTTGCTCTCTGGCCCACATTCATGTGCCGCTTTCACTATAAATTATACAAAAATTACTACAAAGTGATGGGGCGTATAAACTAAAAACAGAAATTCTAATGTTCTGACTTGGATCTTAATAATCTAGATCAGTGATTCCCAAAGGTACCAGGAACTACAGTTTTAGGGTCTATGGGATAATTTTAAGTGTGCTTTAGCATGTCTTTGTGTATGAAATAAATATTCTTTTAAATTAAAAAAGAAAAGAAAAAAGGGAAAGGACAGGCATCCAAAAAACCAAGGATCTCTTGACAAATAAAATCAGCATTTTTTCCCCAATGCTCCTGGCCAATTTAGTTTAGTTTTTAAGTTCAAGTCTGATATGGCGTGTCTTTCACTTCATGGTGCACAACAGTACAAAAAAATGTGAAAATCAATCAAAGACAAAGCCCACCTTGAAGCTTATGTTTACAATATTGAGCACTTGGGAATAGTAAATGTAGCCTGTACAGACAAACAGAAATAGACACTTGCTGCGGTAATTGATTGATACTTTTTTCAATCAATCAATCAAACTTTATTTATAAAGCACTTTTCATGCACGGTGGTGGCAACACAAAGTACTTGACAAATTAAAACAAAACAAGGAAAAAAAATAAATAAATAAAAATAAGAATAAAAAAAACACCTGAGAAACTATTGAAACGCTATCCCGAGACCTTAATGAGGAAACACTGAAGTAAGAAAATGAAACAACCAGGACAAGAGAAAAAAAAATAAAACAATAAAATAAAATATTAAAGCAGTAAAAAAATATAATGTAGAACTAAAACTTTAAGATACAAACATAAAAAGCTGAAAGTAACAGTGCATTAAATAAGAAGAGAAATAACAAGGTTAAGACACACTAAAAAAGATAAATATATATTGAACTAAAACTAAGGATTATGTGCCTTAAAAAGACATAGATCCAGACATAATTTAATAAATAAACAAGTAAAAGTTACTTTTCTTCTCAATTGTTTAGTAAGGTCCCTGTAAATGTGTTAAGGAGCTTGTCAAAGATGAATCTCTGTATCTGTTCCTGTCATTGCTGGGCCCTACATAGTATTCATATTGTGTCAGTTAAGATTATGATGAGGTGATCTCACCTGAGAGGGGTCCATGGTCTAAAAAAGTTTGAGAATCCCTTTAGTTTCACAAAGTAAGACAGAGCTGGTATAATTAAAGAAGGACAACTGAAACAATGCGGAATGAGCTCTTAAAGTAATTTGGGTGGCTCTTAAAAGAGCCTTTGGTTTGCATAAGTAAACTTGTTAATTTACTTCTTAGCTGATCTCTTGGCTGCAGGCTTCTTTGCAGCACTTTTGGCAGCCTTGGGCTTGGGGGTCTTCTTCGCAGCTGGAACTTTCTTTGGCTTGGTTGCCTTCTTCTTCGCAGCGGCAGCAGGTTTCCTGGCCACCTTGGCAGCTGTCTTCTTAGCACTCTTCTTCTCCTTGGTCGGTGTAGCCTTGGAGGGTTTGGGCTTACTCACAGTTTTGGATTTCTTGGCGCCAGCTGCCTTCTTTACTGCACTTGGTTTCTTGGCAGCTGAAGATTTCTTCTTCTTCTCTCCTGCTGGCTTCTTCTTTGGCTTCACTTTCTTCTCTGCTGCCTTCGGGGCCACCTTGAAGGATCCAGAAGCACCAGTCCCTTTGGTCTGGATGAGCTCTTTCTTATCGCACAGACCGATGACTGCGCGTTTGACCTGGGAAGGATTATCAATGCCCTTTTCGGCCATCTTCTTCTTCAGAGCCACATAAGAGATCCCTTTGCGCTCTTTGGAATCAGCCACGACTTGCAGGACCAGCTGTCTGGTGCTTGGTCCAGGCTTCTTCCCCGACTTGTCAGCCTTCTTCTTCGGAGCTTTAGCCTTAGCTTTCGGCTTCGCTGGAGCAACAGCTGGAGCTGGCTCCACAGGTGCGGCGGGAGCGACTTCTGCCATCGTTATCAGGTTTGTATCTCACGAGTAATTTCTGTGATGAATGCTCGATAACTGTCAACTCCAGGAAGTTAAATACAACATGAGAACCGTAGAGACTCAACCGCCCCTGCTGCTCACGCGCCAGCCCTGAAACTGTGTCATCCTGTGTTTTCTCGACACAAATAAACCCCTAAAATACTCAATTAACGATCATATCAATGTGTAAAAATGTATTCATCTGAAAGCGAACAAGTTAATTTTGAAATATTAATCAAATGAAGCATGGACTGTGGTTGTATTTTGATATTGAAGCCTGTAAACCTACTCAAAGTAGTGCTGTGAGGATCACTGCGCCGCGTCATTTCTTTGCAATTTCTCCTATAAATACACAAAAACGTATTGAAACCCCATAAAACCACAATAACTGATGAGAAAAGATGTTTGTTTGTAGATTCATGGTCAAAAACGTAATTATCTAGCCTTAATTTTTCTGTAATCTGGAGTTAGTTTGACACTTGCAAACACACGGAGAAGTGAGCTGTGACTTCACACTCGGTGGGGAACAGAGACTTTGTGACTGATTGGATTAATTCATTCATGTACATTAAACTTCAACTTTATTCATTTGTAATGTCATTTTGTGGATAACTGAGATAGATTTGTGTGAGTTTAAGGATTATTTTGCATTTATATCAATTTATAGGGAAAGTGTGCGTATGACCGGTGGAGCTTCCTGTGAGTAATATGAAGTCACAGAAAAGGGGGAAACTATTTCCATCAGGTTAAAGACTAAGTTTACTTAGAATAATTCATCTTTATCACCTGAATTTACATGTAGATAACACTTTAACATGTGGATTTTGTCAAAATGTTTCAGAAACAGCTTCTGTGTGTAAAACTGAATACTGTCTGACAGCCCTACACTTTTACATATATTTTTAAAGAGGGCCACATATGATTTCATGAGAACTGCCAAGGATCAGCAGCTACTGACATATTTATTAACACTGAACATAACAAAGAAATGCTCTACAAGTAAACTATTTCTTTTTGTGATTTCTGGTGCAATAAAAACTGTCAGTCAGTTTCCTCAAACATACTTGTGTCATCATCACGGACTGATGAAATCAAACCTCACCTGTGCCTCAGGTGTCTCTCATACCAGTCGATCAGTGGTCAGTTTTCTACAGTGTTACGTGCTATGTAAACATCTGCAAACTCTGCTTCTGACCAAGGAAAATGTTCCCCATTAGGTGGCGCTATGAGGAAAATATGTCCCGACATTTTGATGGCAGGATCAGGATCTGGATTTTAGACTATTTTGATCTGCAAACAAAACCACTGCTCACCTTTTTCGCACCATTTCATTTCAGATGTAATTAAGTGAGACTTCCCTGGCTAGACTTTGGTTTGGTTTGTGCACATAATTTAGAACACTATTTATTTTAGTGCAATAACTAGTACAATGTATGTATTGAAAGCTTGGGGCTATTGGAAAATGGACATATTGCTTTATGAAGGAAGTTAGTTTATTCTTAAATATCTGTGTACAAACACAGTTGAATAGAACAAACAGCATGCCATTCCTAAAAAAAAAAAAAAAAAAAAAAAATATCTTTAAAAAAATCATTTATCATCATTTAGAGTGTCATTGTCTTGTTTATAACCTCATGTTATAAAGTGCATCATTAATAAAATCCATTATTATTATTATTATGTTTTTTTATATTTTTGTTTCAGCATACTGTCATAATTTTTGACTTCATAATAGTGTTTCCTCCTCTTGTCTGTATTATTAAGAGGGTTTTCATGAACCCTATAATCACTGTAAAAGGGGGATAGGGTCTCAAAGGTTGTTTATGACTTATTTAAATATTTTATCAATCTTCATTATTCTTATTATCACCATTTTGTGCTCTGTGGTGTTATATGAATGGTTCTTTCAAATTAAAGTTCAATTGTTTTATTAGTTAAAGAAGGTTATACTGGTGTCATAAAACCTCTTTAAAACCGCAAAAATTTTATCTTTAACTAACTTTTTTGTTTTGTTATCCTATTACAATGCCATATAATATGAAATTAATTCTGGTAATACGCACTTTACTTTTAAGGTAGAATGAATTTAAATAAAACCACTTTTTAAGCCTTTTATTCTCCCATTCAAATGTGAGACATCAGAAACATCTTATGGGTAGAAAGGCACTACCTTAAAAGTCAACGTAATAATTTAAACACACTTTAACTTACTATAAATTCTGCTAAAGTGATTAAAAAAAGGTCGAACAATGCTGAAACGTTGCAGTAACAAAGGGGCTTTCAGTCCTCATGAAAAGCAGGTCTCAGCTCGTTTGAAGGTGTGTTTGAAGGTGTCAATCTAATTGCTTTTTTAAAGGAAGTGGACCATATAACCTCGTCTTTTTACCCTTAAAATGAAAAACGAAAGTCTGTTCTCAAAATATATATCATTTAAATTTATTTCTGATTTATTTCTAAGCAAAAAGATAAGAATTTAGGAAAAAAATCTTGTAGTGGAACGCATCACGGCGCTAGTTGGAGGACTCTAAAATGCTTTTGTTAAAAAATACAGACACTCTAAACGATTTATTTGATTTAAAAGTAAAGACAGGTTTCTTCGCTATCAATTGAGTTCGTTTTGTCACCTTAAAATGTTTCACATATGTGTTTTGTACGGTTTTATTTGCGGAGAGAAAACACAAGTCTGGCACCGTCCCCACCACTCTGGTAAAGCGCAGGCCGAGTTGAGTCTCCACGGTTCTCATGGGGCGTTTAAGTCCCTCTCTTTGTTGGGATTTCGGCACTCTCCAGTGAACGCTGAGATTTAAAGGGAAAATGGCAGATGTGACCCCAGCTGAGGCAGTACCGGCGTCCCCGGAGAAGACCACCGAGCCAGCCAAGAAAGAGAAGAAGGAGAAAAAGGCAAAGAAGGAGAAGAAAGAGAAGAAACCATCAAAGAAGCCTATCGGAGCTACAGCCAGCGCACTCATCCTGAAGTATGTGGCTACGTCTACTGAGCGTAAAGGGGTCTCTGCAGTGTCGATAAAGAAAGCCTTGGCGGCTCAGGGCTTTGAGAAACGGGGCACCATCATCCGGAATCTGGCCAAACTCGTTGAGAGTGGAGAACTAGTGCAGGTCAGCGGAAATGGAGCTGCTGGATCGTTCAAGATCCCCAAAACCGCTCCAAAGAAGAAGCCGAGTAAAAAACCAGCGAAGAAGAAGACCGAAAAGCCTGCAAAGAAGGCAGCAACAAAGAAAACTTCTGCCAAGAAGTCAACACCTGTAAAGAAGCCGAAACCAGCAAAAACTACACCTGGAAAGGCGAAGAAAGCGACTCCTAAGAAAGCAGCAGCGAAGAAGGCTGTAAAGAAAGCGACCCCCGCCAAGAAGAAAGCAGCAGCCCCGAAGAAGAAGGCAACGACCCCGAAGAAAGCAGCAGCTAAGAAGGCCCCCAAGCCCAAAGCCGCCAAGAAGACCACAACAAAGAAAGCAGCCAAGAAGTAAATCATCAAGTTTCCTCAATGAACCAAAGGCTCTTCTAAGAGCCAACCACATGTCACACAAAGAGCAGAATCCTTACATTATGTATGTTTTATATGACCTATGTTTGTTTATATTCCTGAGGCTTAATGTCAAACGGTTTATCCAATATTATAGTTTTCGTTTCAATACGTAATACAGGTACTCCTATGGGAAGTCTATTTCCTATTCCTATGCAACAAACTTATTAAATGAAACACAGTCAAACAAAAGTTTTAGGTAATTATGTTTACTGTTACCGCCTTATTTATTGTTAAATAAATGTTTTGTATTTCTACAAGTCACTTGATGCAGTGCCAATAAAATGGAAAAAAAAAAAAAAAAAATGAGGAAAATGAGGTAGTATTCCAACACAGACAATCTTCAACGTAATATATATATATATATATATATATATATATATATATATATATATATATATATATATATATATATATATATATATATATATATATAAACTTTTTTTTAATTTATTTTGTTTACTTTTTTGGCAAAATGTATGTGTCAAGAAACAAGATAAGGGCGAGGAGTTCCTTGAAGTATACATGAAGAAAAATGTATATTTGTATGTAAAAAGTCTTACATTGATTGAAAAAAAATGCCTGTTAATGTATACAATCAGTTATTTCAAAACTCAGATTAGAGAATGTGCTGCATAAATGTTAGCACATCATTGTACATTACCCAAATAAGCTCATAAAACTCCAAAACCAACAAAAATAAAAAAAATAAATTTGATACACATTTTCATTTTGCCCTACTATCACTTCATTAATGTATTTTGACTTTTTTGAATATACCTATTATTTTTCTTTACTGGCTATCAAGGGTCTGTAATTTAGAAGCATTTGCGCACATGGAGGACATGGCGTATATTTGTATTTTAACCTTACCAAAGTAAGCTTCCACTCAGCGTAATAACTTCTAACCATTTAAACTCACCAACTGTTTCACATCTTTAACTACGAAATGTTGAACAACTAGAATTCAAAATTCATACTTTTAAGGTCTGAGTGGGTAGATAACAGAACAAAGGAAGTGTTGCACTTCTGTAGACAATTCAGTTCAGTCTTCAGACGAACCCAGAGTCCAAGTGTTGTTGTTTTTGTCAAAATTTATGTTTGAATGTGTATAAGCAAATGCGTATTTCATGTTATATAGTTGCATGTATTTTAAATAAGTTAAAACATGAATATTAAGAGTTACGTTTCTAAGTGGAACTAATGTTCGGCGGTTTTTGTTTCCGCCAGAGCAGAATTGCCAAACGGACATGTACTATCTGATATGTACAACGTAAAAAAGAAGTGAAAAAATATTCTTAAAAGACTGTTCAAAGAATCTTTTTACAACAAGCAGCAGGTAGTGTATAATATGTTTTTATTTTATTTTTCAGTATTACAAAGTGGAGTTTATGATAAGTTTTGTATTTAATAGTTTTAGTTCTCACGGCGTAAAGACGTAAAGGTATCTTGGAATCTCATGCTACAAGACTGAAACAAACACCCGTTTTAAAGGAACCAGTTTCAGTTGTGAAAGGAGCTACACAGACAACTTGGGATTTAAAGTTGCACTTTTTTAATTAAACCTTGTAAACTGGCTGTTTAAGTCTGTCTGAATTTTATTATTATTGTGTTTTAAGTTATGTGAACATTTACAATTTCTGTGAACCAAAACCAAAGAATATTCTGTAAAACAACAAAACAGAAAATGATATGTTTGAACTTTGAAAAATAAAAAAAAGATGGACAGATAAAGATGGACCATTGTTTAGGATGGAGGTAATAATGATACAGTGACACAGTAAAATTGTTTATATTGAAACCTTTCAGAATATATACACAAAGAACAGGCAGTGTGACTGTGATTCTGCAATGACATCTTACATGTTCATCATTTACCAGGGTCCATGCTCTTAAAGTCACAGTGGGTGGCTCTTAAAAGAGCCTTTGGTTTAAGGAGCAGACAGCAGAGCTGTTTACTTGGAGCTGGTGTCTTCGGTCACAGCCTTGGTTTCCTCAGACGCAGCGTGCTTGGCAAGTTCACCAGGCAGCAAGGGGCGGACAGCGGTCTGGATCTCCTTGATGGCATAGCTCTCTTTTCTAGGGCACTTTCTTCTATTCTTTCTGCCCCTAGACCCTCTTTTGGGTATTGTTTTCTTGGAGCCCTTCTTAGGTGCTTTAACTGTCTCAGGCATGATGAGTCCTAGTAGTGTGATACTTTTATATAATGATTATATGAAGGGAAGTGAACTGGCTGTTTTCATTATTCACTGAAGGCAAATAAGGTGTGCTGTCTCGTTTTTATAAATGGTTGACTCATGGTGTCGCAATAAGGGCGTTCAACAACACCTCAGGTTTTGAACCCAATCCAGTTAAAGTTTTCATCATGATTTTACAGAAAGAAGAAATAAGACTCGGTAAGCTTCTGTGGAGACAGACATTTTAAGAAGATAATGTAACTCAGGTTACTTTTTTTTTAGTGTAGATGATAAACGCTTTAGACCGTACTAACACCACTTTGGGCCGCAAGAAGACATGTTATAAACTATTACATTTTGAACACTTTTTTTAGACAGCTCTTCTGAATGGATTAGGACCATGTCTATTTCACAGAAGCATTTGTTTGTCTTGTGGCAGTAATATGTAGGGAAGTACCAGGTCTATGATGGTAAAATGCCAAGCAAGGGTAACGACCTGTAACCAATTAAATTTGTTAATAGTTTCACATTTGTACCAACAGTAGCTGTGTCTGAGAAGAAAACTCATGCTCTTAAAGTGTCAGTGGGTGGCTCTTAAAAGAGCCTTTGGTTTATGGAGCAGGCAGAGAGCTGTTTACTTGGAGCTGGTGTACTTGGTCACAGCCTTGGTTCCCTCAGACACGGCGTGCTTGGCCAGCTCACCGGGCAGCAGGAGGCGGACAGCGGTCTGGATCTCCCTGGAGGTGATGGTGGAGCGCTTGTTGTACTTAGTTAGGCGAGAGGCCTCGCTGGCAATGCGCTCAAAGATGTCATTCACAAAGGAGTTCATGATGCTCATGGCCTTAGAGGAGATCCCAGTGTCAGGGTGGACCTGCTTCAGGACCTTGTAGACGTAGATGGCATAGCTCTGCCTTCTTGTGCGTCTCCTTCCCTTCTTGCTGCCCTTAGGTCCTGCCTTGCTGGCAACCTTCTTGGAGCCTTTCTTGGGCGCTTGTTTGGCTGGTGGATCAGGCATGGTGGGTACAGTAGTGAGACAGTTATGTCCAATGATTTCACATAACTGCACTGTCTGTTTTTATCTGTCGCTGAATGCAGATTAGGTGTGCTTTCACGTCTCTATGATTGGCGGACTCATGGCGCTACTATGAGGAAGTTCAACAAGCCGCAAGTTCTAACCCGTCTGAGCTCATGTTTCCTTCCTGGTTTTACAGAGACGAAACCCGCCCTGTGAAAAGTCAGTGAATACATTTTAAGTAGTTGTTAAAACACATTTGACAACTTCTTGGCGCAAATAGTGAGACATTTCTTACCTGATTAACACCTTTTTTTATACAGTACGAGAAAGTTTTTTTGTACACCATTACAGTTTCAACCCCTTTTTGTGACAGCTCCTCTGAATGGATTGGGATTGTGTGTGACCCAGAGACACTTGTTAATACAGTGACTTTAATATATAAGAATACAATCTGTGTTGGTCAACCTGCAGTCTGATTGCACACTGAACTCTGACAAGTGCTGTCCTTCTCCAGACCCACATGCTTCCATCTACACATGCTCTGTTCAGTCAAGATCAAAACCGAGTGTTCAAAACAAAACAAAAAATCTTTAATCTGTAATTAAAGTGTTTCAATTGAAATGAGTATATGTTTGTGTCTGGATGTGTTTGTTTTGTAAGGTTCCAATGAAACCTGTATGGACTTATTTTTCTGGGGGTTTTTTTATTCTTCTCCATTTGCTCCATTCTTCTCAGGGCTGAACATAAGCCAGTGCTACAGGACGGGGTTATTTCAGGTTCTTATAAATTATACTTACTTTGTATGCTGATTCCCATATCTTAGAAATAATTTCACTGATGTATAATGGTGTATGCTAACATGAAAGGAGCATATTGTTCTTTCATTGTTTTAAAAGCCCTGATGAAATACACCAACAGGCCTTTTCTGACAACAAACTCAGACTTTTAAACTCAAAAGTTGATCTGTCAGATCTTAACACTGTCGATACCAAAGTTAACAAATAACAGAGAATCTGTGCAAAACTGAACACACTGGAAATAAACCATCACAATAACAAGTTTATATTTAGTAGTCCTGCTGTTAGCATCAGCTTTAGCAGAGCTCTAACCCTGGCTGGCATGTTCCCCACCAGCCTCTCAAACTGTTAAAGGCTAACTTTGGCCCATTCTTCTTTAATGCTCCTTTTAGTTCTTCTTCTTGTGTCCAAGGATTGAGGTGACAACTCCATAACCTGGATCCTGTTCATGTGCCGCCAAGTTCTCCTGGCCCTGGTTGTGCAGCAAGGGGCATTATCTTGTTGAAACATTCAGATCACGATACAACTATGACATCTTCTGGCAATTTGTTGGAATAGCAGCTCTGTTTAGTGGGTGTAGTGTTGAAGAAAAACATTGCTTTTGCAGCTCTTTTGGTACACCCAAAACTCTTTATTTGATGGAAATCAACAATAACACTGTCTCTGGCAACAGGATTAAATATTTGGATGTTGTCCTGGTACTTTTAACTTTTCTTTTGAAGAAATTGCCTCTTTTTTCCCTGTTTTAGTCATACCAGATAGATGAGACTTTTCCACTGAAATGGTCCTTAACCTCTCTAACGTCTTTCCAACTGATAACTATTTATGACTTAATTTTTTTTGTACCTGCTATGCACAAACATCAGTGCTGTTTGTTTTTTACTATATATATATATATATATATATATATATATATATATATATATATATATATATATATATATATATATATATATATATATATATTTTTTTTTTTTCTTCTACGTCTGGTTTGGTTCTACCTTAGTTTGTATTATATAGAAAATAAGAAAATAATGGTCTACTTATGCAGGATACACTGTGATTATAAACCAACATTAAATAAGCAACACTTAAAGTGAATAATCTCAGTTTGCAAAAATAATTCTGTTTGTTCATTTCAAAGAATAAAAGGTTAATCCTATTAAAGCATTTGTTGTGTATTTTCTCTTGAATAAAATTTTAGATATACATTCTTTGTTGATAATAGTCAACCTTTTGTACATGTCTTAACAAGGAGACAATAGATATTATTGTTATGAAAGGACACTGCTTGTTTTACTTTCCATTAACATTTACCATATTTTTAGTATAGCTTATTTGCAGGCCTGCAGCATAATGTGAAGTTGTAGATGCGTCAAATTAGAGCTCTGGAAGAATATATACATTTACTTGATAACAGTGTTTGATGTAGGCAAACTGGCAGTCTTCCTGTGATGTGTAATAGATAAAGATTTTAGATGGTTAAAGTGACAGATATTGGTCAAGTAAAACCATGTTTACAAATACATAAATAAGAACTATCATGTAAGCCTTATATTTCTAATATAAATATCACATATTTCAAACAATTGAAGCTTTTTCCAATTTTTTTTTCCCCAAGTGAGTTTCTTCCGTGTTGTGTCACGTGCACACTTGAACCAATCAGGGTTACTCGCGCGCCCGCTCTGGCTATATAAACAGGACTCTGCCTCGGTCTGAATAACCGTCTTGTTCTCTCAGAGAAGAAAACTCAAAGCCGAAAAATGGCAAGAACCAAGCAGACCGCTCGTAAATCCACCGGAGGCAAAGCCCCCAGAAAGCAGCTGGCCACCAAGGCTGCCCGTAAGAGCGCCCCAGCCACCGGCGGCGTCAAGAAGCCCCATCGCTACAGGCCCGGAACCGTGGCTCTCAGGGAGATCCGCCGTTACCAGAAGTCCACTGAGCTGCTGATCCGCAAGCTGCCCTTCCAGCGCCTGGTCAGGGAGATCGCTCAGGACTTCAAGACCGACCTGCGCTTCCAGAGCTCCGCTGTTATGGCTCTGCAGGAGTCCAGCGAGGCTTACCTGGTGGGTCTGTTTGAGGACACCAACCTGTGCGCCATCCACGCCAAGAGGGTGACCATCATGCCCAAAGACATCCAGCTGGCCCGCCGCATCCGTGGGGAGAGAGCTTAAGCTGTCACATTCAAACACCAAAACGGCTCTTTTAAGAGCCACCTACATCCACAGAGAGTAAACATCCTGAATATGTTGAATACAAATAATATAAATTGTTATATAGCTATCAGCAGTGCTATAATGTATGAACTGCAGTACAAAAAAGCTTAAGGGCGAGTTATTCATGAAGCTTGACTGCTATGGGTTGAATTCGGGGAATACATAAATTGTAAGATTTGTGAAGTGATGGGTTGGTCGAAATCAAAAGAAGATCTGTATTTACAAAAGATTTAGTGGGGGAACCAACTTTATTTCTGTTGTGGCCTGAAATAGACTTTTTAGTTGAAAATATGATTACTCTTCTTGTATGTATTCCTGGGATTGGACTTACACTGTCCTACATCAATGGATTCACATTGTTAATTGTCATGAGCGGAGGAAAAAAATATATATCTGTACAACTTAGTTTTTTTTCTGTTTTTAAATGGATAAAATGTTAAATACTTTTATAAATAGCCAGAGACTGAAAAATAATACAACAATGGTTACAATGATAACAAAAATTATGAAGAAAATATGGCAATTGAAGACACCTGACAATGCCTAAAAGAAACTACCAAAATAGCCAAAAAAATATATATATGTAAAATATATTGTACGTGAACATAATAATAATGATACCCAAATCTACAGGGTTTTGCTAGTGAGGCACTTGGATGCAGTGGAAAGTGGGAGGTGAATTATAACCTGAAAAAATAAATTCTAAATAATCAAGAAATGTTGCTGCTGTTATGGTGGAAAATATATATATTACTGTCTAATTGAGTGGGTTTGGTTCTTTGTGTAGTGTATCTAGCTCTATTTCGTTTCAATAGATTGGTAAATTGTTCCTATACTAGTTTCTCCATGAAGTCATTTTTGGCGCCAGCTCTCCTGAGGAGCCGGATTTCGAGGCTATATTGTTCAACATAGAGGGAGACATTTTTATCCACCTGGTGAATGTTTATATAATAATCACACTGTAAAAGGGGGTGATAAATAGTTACATTGAAGGAATCACGTCTTTAAGTTTGAGTGGGTGGCTCTTAAAAGAGCCGTTGGGTTGTTTAGTGTTGGAGCAGAGTTTAACCTCCGAAACCGTACAGAGTGCGGCCCTGTCTCTTCAGGGCGTACACCACATCCATGGCGGTGACGGTCTTCCTCTTGGCGTGCTCGGTGTAGGTGACGGCATCACGGATGACGTTCTCCAGGAACACCTTGAGCACACCGCGGGTCTCCTCGTAGATGAGTCCGGAGATACGCTTGACTCCTCCACGGCGAGCCAGACGGCGGATGGCGGGCTTGGTGATTCCCTGGATGTTATCACGGAGGACTTTACGGTGACGCTTGGCGCCTCCTTTTCCAAGACCTTTTCCTCCCTTTCCACGGCCAGACATTTTCAGGTAAGTTCAGTAGGACTGAGCAGACGAACTGTTGCCGAAATTTTCTAAGTGCCGGTATGTAAAGGCAGGCTGCGGACGTTGGTGGAGAATCCTGGGTGGTGTAACAGCCCGCCAATTTTTCTCTTCCGCGTTCCATCTGACGTCAGCAGCCTCCCTTTTCCCAGATACTGCCTTGGTCCCTTTTTGAGCTCCCCTAAAAATCACTTGCATTTTGATTTTCTTTGTTCTTAATTTGATTTATACTCAAGGTCCCCCGCTTTCCCTTCCCGTTAAGTGCAAAGTGGCCCAGTAACTCATCTTTTCAACTCTATGGTGAGTTTATTTTTAACATTTAGTTAAGTTTGCAGCAAAATCCTTGAGTCACGATCTTGACTAGCTCTCAGTATGAACAACAGTACTACAACCCACTGTTTGTTGCTCTTTGTGGAGCTGATTTTCTCTTGTTTTTATGGATGTAATTTATCACCCCAAGTTGCCAGGAAGGCAGAAACTTCACCAGCTTAAATGTTTGATATGAAACCAGACCTCATGCTTCAAAATGACAACAGGAAAGTGGGTTTGGGGAGGTAGTTACAGGTTGCTGGGCAATGATTAATTTGGCTTTGTTTGGCTATAGGTGTTAATGTCTGACACTCAAGAAAATTGCTAGACTTCGACTTTATTCAGTTTCTCTCAGAGAGACTTTGTGAAACATGGGTTTGGTAATGCTCCCAAGTCAGGGGTCCCCAATGTTAAAGTATATGTTGGATGTTGAACAAGAATATGGATGGTTGAGCTCCTATTTCACAGATGGTTTCATTATTGCAAGTATTTATTATAGTGACAGAATAATAAATTACCCAACCACCACTGCTTTCATAAACCTCTGGGCACCTTAACACTTGCTCTCGTGGTTTTCTATAGGCTGTTATTTTGAAGTAATGACAACTTTAAGGGGCATTTTGAGAGAAAAAAACAGAGTCAACTTGCAGTGTAACCTCACCACAGTAAGTTTTAATGCAAGTCATTTGAAATGACCCATATCCATTGGAATGTACAAATAGTTTTACATCCACCACTATTGTTTAAAAACAGCTAACAGACTTGAAATTATATGCTTAAAGTTGCTGTGGGTGGCACTTGAGAGAGCCTTTTGTTTGAGGAACGAAGAATTATATTCTTCAGTATGTGTATAACCTCTACAAATGTTTGAAATCAAAAACAAACCAAATAGATCATTTAGTTCAGTGAAACTTACATTCACTATAAGCTATTCAATGGACAAAAACAGAGGATGGATACTGAAAAAACTCTTGATTAACTGTAGCATCATTGATGTTATGGATATTAATCTATAACCAGAACTTTTGCTCTTAAAGTCAGAGTGGGTGGCTCTTAAAAGAGCCTTTGGTTTATGGAGTAGACAGCAGAGCTGTTTACTTGGAGCTGGTGTACTTGGTCACAGCCTTGGTTCCCTCAGACACGGCGTGCTTGGCCAGCTCACCGGGCAGCAGGAGACGGACAGCGGTCTGGATCTCCCTGGAGGTGATGGTGGTGCGTTTGTTGTACTGAGTCAGGCGAGAGGCCTCGCTGGCAATGCGCTCAAAGATGTCGCACACGAAGGAGTTCATGATGCTCATGGCCTTGGAGGAGATCCCGGTGTCAGGGTGGACCTGCTTCAGGACCTTGTAGACGTAGATGGCATAGCTCTCCCTCCTCGGGCGCCTTCTTCCCTTCTTGACGCCCCTGGGTCCTGCCTTGCTGGCAGCCTTCTTGGAGCCTTTCTTGCCCGCTGGTTTGGGTGCTGTTTCAGGCATGATGATTTCAGTAGTATGCAGAAAAGTTGTGCATACTGCAAAGTCAACGCTGTCTTCTTTTATAGTTTGCTGAATGCAAATAAGGAGTGCTGTTGCGTCTTAGCCATTGGTTGAGTTTTAGTCTGAGTCACTATCAGGAAGTTCAACAACGCCGCAGGCTTTGGCGCGTTCCAGTTAATCTTCCCTTCCTGGTTTCACAGAATTGAAACCGTACTTGAAAAGCTTCAGTGGAAAGATCTTAAAAAGACAATAAAGCATACTGAGTTCCCGGCAAACTTCTAGGCAATACATTAATACAGAGCTGGTCTGTTTATCACAACTTGCAAAGAAACAAATTGAATAGACAGAAACTATTCAGAGTTGTTGCAAAACACACACATATACACCCACGTTTGTAGATATGTGTTTATAGATATCATCTTTGACGGCTGTAACTGAACAATGAGCACGTACTCCATCGTGGGATGAACACATTCACAGGTTGGGTTTGAATGGTGGCATTTATTCAAAGATTTTAGCACTTGTGCTTTGAATTTGATATTAAACTATTTAGAATTTCATTTTTTATTTCACTTTCCCACACTGAGTTAATTGTGTCCCATCTTTACTTTATCCAAGTCTTTATATATTTGTTGAACTTAGTAATAACCAATATTTGAACACCTCTGTTATGATGAGAACAAAATTCAAAGACAAATTTGTTTTGAGCAATATAAGTCATGAACTAGAATAATTTTTCAAATATTGATTGTGATCTAGTAAATTGAAAACTAAAAGTGGATAATTTCATTAGCATTGTATGATAAAGGTAACTAAACTGGAGGTTTTTGGCAGTTCTATTCACAATTCAGTTCAATTAATTTTCATTTATTCATTTATCAAAACTGGTTGAACAGTGTGTTTTAGCAGAAAAAAAAACTAAAGAGACAACTCTATACAAACAAAGATAAGCATACCTTGTTTGAAAAAGTGTAAGATGAAGTTAACAAAACTTTTCGCTGCAGTTGTTCCAGTTTTCAGATCAGATAAACCCTAAAAACATAAGACTTAAGGCTGCAATTTATTATTTAGAATGAGTTTTAATAAACATTTTGGTGGTTTGAAGCAGGCTAAAGCGCCAGCCAGATGGGAGCAACTCAAATTTATTAGGGACCCATCAACATCAACAAAGACCGACGACAACATGGAACTGGGGAAGGGAAATCCTTGTGAACTGGGTCTGAGGCCCATGTTCTTACAGTCCCTAGTTTTTATCAACTAATGTGAAAAGTGATATTTTAAGAAACCCAAAACCAAAGTAAGTTTTTTAAAATATAGAAATAACTTTGTATTTGAAAATAAGCAGACAAAGATTATTCAGAGTGGAAAAGGGTTTGCTATAGAATCTGTTCAAAATATACACACAGAAGACAGACACTGTAAAAAAAGCCCCGGTTGATTCTACTGTGGCATCATCAACGTATTGGATATTAATCTATAACCAGAACTCATTCCAGAACTCGTGTCACTGGGTGGCTCTTAAAAGAGACCAAGCAGGTTGATAGCATTCTAGAACACACATTCAAACTAATAATGCTACAAGTATTATTCCAGACGTACAGAGTCTATACTTTCATGACATTTATGACATCATATACACTCATCTCTGATCAGGAATATTTCTCTTAAAGTCACAGTGGGTGGCTCTTAAAAGAGCCTTTGGTTTTGGTGTAGACAGCAGAGCTGTTTACTTGGAGCTGGTGTACTTGGTCACAGCCTTGGTTCCCTCAGACACGGCGTGCTTGGCCAGCTCACCAGGCAGCAGGAGACGGACAGCGGTCTGGATCTCCCTGGAGGTGATGGTGGAGCGTTTGTTGTACTGAGTCAGACGAGAGGCCTCGCTGGCGATGCGCTCAAAGATGTCGCACACGAAGGAGTTCATGATGCTCATGGCCTTAGAGGAGATCCCAGTGTCAGGGTGGACCTGCTTCAGGACCTTGTAGACGTAGATGGCGTAGCTCTCCCTTCTTGCGCGTCTCCTTCCTTTCTTGCCGCCCTTGGGTCCTGCCTTGCTGGCGGCCTTCTTGGAGCCTTTCTTGGGTGCTGGTGCTTTTCCGCTCATGTTTACGCTTCCAGAGAAATCGTAAAGATATGCTCTCTGTCAAACTGGTCTTGGTTCATAAAGGCAGAGAATGCAAACAAAGCTGCGTTGTCCCCTCACTGCAACTGGCTGAGCTGGTGAACACGTGATCGAGTTTCAAAATGTGGAAGTCAACATGTTTTCTGTCACTGGGCGGGCTGGGACGTTTTCTTGTGGTTTAGACAGTTAAACTGCCAAAATACAGCCAGGGGAGATAAGACAATCTGTGAAACTCCAGAGGAAAACATATAACAGACACATCTACCCTGTATATACTAATCCCCTCATAGTCCTCTTTCTTTATTCTCATACCAGCCTGAAATTACAGATAAACTTTCCATACCTTCAGTTCTTAACAAGAAAGTGTTAAAAAGATTAACTGGATTTTCTTTGCAGTAGTTCTGTCATCAAGTATGTAGATTTTTAATCTATACATATATATATCATTCATACGCTGATGACCCACAGGTTTACATTTCACTTTATATGATGACCTGAGCCCGACTGATAAACTTATAGACTGTCAATAATATAGTCAATAGTCAATAAACTTTCTAAAACTCAACACAGACAGTAGATTAATCATTCTTAGACCAAAACCTTGGAGACATCACATCCATACACAACCTTTATCTCTCATTTGTCCATGCATTCATCACCATCACCACTATTAAGCCCTGTATGCCAGGTTGCCCAAACAATCAATCAGATGACTCCAACTCAATCAACATTCAGCAGCCAGAGTCACCTGGTACTAGAAACACTCCTCTGGCTCCCCATACAACACAGAATCACCTTCAGGATCCTTTATTAGAATATAAACACTTAATGATTCTCAATAAAATAAGACTAGAACATTGAAGATATATGCTGTCAGTTATAAAAAATAATAATCAGTATCAGCCCAAATTGGTATCGGCAGCTCAGGCCTTTTAAGGATCGGTGATCGGCCAGAAAAATGTGATTGGCGCTCCCCTACTTCTATTCTATAAATTTGGGTATTTGAAGTTGGTAACATTTCAATATGTCATTAAAATATGTTTTTAATTAACATGAAGTAAAGTTAAACATTTAAGCTCCAGAGACAGTAATATTGTTCCACATAGCCTCATTTTTGACCTGCTTCTCTGATGAGGATCCTCAGCAACATAATGCAGCCAATGGCACCATCTAGTGGACTGAATTAGAAACAGCACATTTCTAGAGTGTGTCAAATTTCAAACAAAATAATAAATAACACAATTAAGAAAAGCACGTAACATTCATACTCACAAGCTCAATGCTGTGAGCAGTTTATACATTTTCTTTATTTTCATGATTTTTCATTTTATAGTCAAAACAAAACAGCAAAGCAAACCGGGATGATTATATTCAATTGATGACACATTATTCTGCTTTAAGAAAGCTACATAAATATTTCGAACCATTTTTAACAAGTTAACTAAAAGTATAAAAGTTTTTTTTATTATTCTAAATTTCTCCTTGAATTGCTTGTACTACTAGGAAAAAAATACTACTTAAAATTAATATTATAAGCTAAACAAGTAACAAACAACAAATTGTGTTAGACACTAAAAGTCCATGTCTAAAATTTTTTGCAAGTGTAATATTTATATTTTAAAAGCAGTTGATTTTTATTTTAGTTGAAAAGGAAACAATACCTGTTTCTGTATTTTGTCAAATATAGGCAAAAAAAATCATATCAGGGGTGTGGGTATCCTCGCTTTATTGTCTATTCTATTTTATTTCTTTGATGAATGAAAAGAGAGAAATAAAAAACACAACCAGTCGGCGTTCATGTTTGAGTTTGTTTCAGTTTATTTCATAACTCTTCTGCATATATCATTAACAGTTTAACAAACAGGATTCATTTTGTTAAAAACACAATGTAACATTAACGGGATGAGGTTTAACATGTTACACTTAAACCACTTAAACACAGAACATCAGAAAAAAAACATTTGGCTTTTTCAGACCAATTTGGCAGCGTTGTTTTGGGGAACGGCGTCAGTAAAGGTACTTCATGGACGGAGGCAGCTTCACGGATGATTCACACTCACAGGCAGCGAAGTGTACGAACTCCACACAGGGCGGGGGGTAAACTACCTCCACTACTGTTGGCAGAACACAACACCCCTGGGTGGATATAGATGGAGGGCGGTGTTCAATCAAAAGTCATGCATTAAAAGTAAAGATACACTTTGCAGGTTTGCCTACAAACAGTCGCTTTTCAAGATATGTTGTCGAGAAATGTTGTGGGTTTGAGTGAAAGGAAAACAAGTGTGGGACTGACGGCTCCAGTTTGTGCTTCTAGGGGGATTGACATTTTTACATTTGGGAGTTATATAGCACAAAAAGTAAGGAAATATAACAAAAACTTCTTGGCAATACATTTTTATAAAATACAACTTTTTTAGCACTGCTGACTTAAAGTGGTGTGATATTTACTTTTAAGATGAATGCCTTATTTTGGTGAAACGTAGAAATAATGAAAGCACAAACTGGACGGAGTCTACCACTGTTGATGACGTATGACGTGTGTGTGTGTGTGTGTGTGTGTGTGTGTGTGTGTGTGTGTGTGTGTGTGTGTGTGTGTTTAATGGATGATGTTTGTAGGGCTTCAGGATAAGGCTGGACATCTCCGATCTACACAGTACAGGGATAGCAGCTTCGAGGATACACAGAACACGTTTCACGACTCAGAAAACAGGATCGAAACAATAACACAGGAAATACTGAAAACTCTCAAATTCAGACGTGAAGAAGCTTTTGTTCTATTTCTTCAGACAGCTAGTTTTTCAAGTATCCAGAACATGTTTCAGTCATGACCAGAGGGGGCGCAGTTGATCCAAACCTAGCTCTGTTAACCGTTAATCTGTTGACAAAGATGCTAACTGTGATATGACATAAAAATGTTACACCAATAATCAACAGATTAGCAGATTAACAGATGTGCGCCCAGCTGTGGTCATGACCCTCACTTTTTATTTATTTTTTATTTTTTGTTGTTCTTCCCCTCTTCATGCTTTTTTATCAAGAATAACAGAAAAAATAAAATCTGGTTTTCAGTTGGTGGTGTCTTAATGTGGACGCCAAATGGACGTAGCTTAGCTGTGTCAGATGTGTTTCTCCTTAAACTGACATTAAACTATGGGTACGGTCACACTGGCCATCTGTACCGTACCGTACCGTACCGTACCGTACTCAAGCATGTCTGGCCCTCCACAGTGCATTTCTCCCAAAAAATATGATAATGAATAATAACTTTTGTTTTTTAGACCGTACTTTGTCTCTTTTTGTGTTTCCGGTCTGCAACTTTGTGTTTTTGCTGCTGTCTGTCTTGGCTTGGTCTCCCCTGAAAAAGAAAAAAATAAGTTTTTAATCTCAATGGGACCAACCTGGTTAAAGAAAGGTTAAATAAATAAAATAATGAATATGATCTCGTCAGAGTCAGTATAATGGAGAACATAGAGAACATGGCTATGACTTTATTGACTTTTTAGTTTATGTTGAGTCGTTTTGGTCTGACAAGGTCCTCTAAGGAGCGATCGCAGTGGTTATACATCATGGATCATACTGGATGTTGCATACGCGTTGTTGGGAGTGTACCGCACCAAAGCACACCTCCCTGTAGTGTGCCAAAGCCACAGTACTGATAGCCAGTATAACTGCGCCTTAACGTGTTTATTCTTTCATATGAGACAAATTTCTAATATTTTTAAAAGAAATTTAAATTCCAGTGAACAAACTCATCTTAAGGTGAGAATATATCCAGAGATCAAAAATTAAGTTTTAAGTTTTACAAAGTACAGTGAAAACACAGGATACCAGAGTCTGCCGGTAGAGAAGGTAAAAAAAAGCCGCGTTTCCACCAAGCAGTCCGGGTCGGTTCGTCTCGGTACGATGTGCTTTTAGCGGCGTTTCCACACACTCATCCCGGGACGGATCCCTAAAAACCGCGACGAGCCGTCCCACTTTTTTGGGACCCTTTCGTATGGGTGCCAGACTGAACCGATCCGCTCTCGGGAGGTGGAGCAACACACTGCAGACTGTTGATTGGTCAAAAGAATCGTCACTCACCCCGACAGCGGCTGCATTTCTCCTGGCGGCTCACAGACTTCTCTGAAACGAAGCTTGATTGCACTTTGAAACAGAGAGTTACATGAAAATCACAGAGAGGACGAAATGCTGCATGTCTTCCATCCGTGCTCTTTGTTTACTGTGTCGTGCTTTCTTCTTTGTTGGATTTAATCGCGGGGTAAGATGCTACGGCGTCGCGCTATTGTTTACCAGCTGTGGCTTCCGGCATCCGGCTTACACGCCGCCCACCACGAGAGGGCACAGTTTGCTGTGGAAACGCAAACGGGACGAGACTTTACTGTCCCAAACCGTCCCAAACCGTACTGAACCGACCCGTACTGCTTGGTGGAAACGCAGCTAAAGTGGCTAACGTTTGCAAAGCTAGCCCCAAAAACAACACACTGTGCTGTTTACACGTTACTTCTGCTTTATTTGAATTAAACTGAACAACTTTGTCTCCATTTTCTAGATTCAAACTAACAAACCACGCCACGCCACTCTGTGAAATGTTATCCCTAATCTGTGCTTGTTTACATCCGGGTAGTAGAGCTCTAGAGTAGGCTTTAAATGATGCTACAAGCTTGGAACCAATGTATTTCTGTTGTTTTGTGCCTATAATCTTTATAAAATTAATAATTCAACTCACAGACTGATATTTACGGCTCTGATCAACAAAGGACGATATTTTAGCTTTTGTTTGGTTTAACTCGTACATCTTTGTCTCAATACGGAACAGCGTAAAGTTAATCTAATAAATTATGTAACTTGAATAATTTATTGAAATGAGTTATCTTTAAGAGGCTTTATCCACCTCTTGTGCTCACTATTACCTTTTTCATCATGAATCTGCTTCGTTCAGCCTTCACTCTACTTTTTATTTGAGAGTTTCCAGTATTTGACCTCCATTCTGACTAACACACTCACTCAGTTTCTCAGGTACACACATACTCATGCCACTTATAGTTGCTTGAATGATATGTAAGAGGAAGTACAAAATAACAGCAAGAAGAACAGGCCACACGAAGGTAGAGAATACTAAATATTTCAGATTCAAGCCCCTGAACGAACAGAAGAAACCAAAACATTGCTTAAAAAATCAAACAGCTAAGACGAGAGGAGCCTGTGGTGTCGGCCCCGCACTGTGAGACCCGGATGCATCGTGCTGTCAGGGACACCGGCGCGTTCATAACACCGGTGTGTTGTTATCTGAGATAGGCTATGGCTTTTGGCCCTGGTGGGAGCGGGAGGGGATGCAGTCAGGGAAAGCTTAACTTGGACAAACCAACGAACGTCCTCTCTCCTTAAAAATGTGTCCAGATGATTTTTTTTGCCTCCCCTTTCATCTGTCTTTACCGTCATCAGTTAGAAAAATAGAAATCAGGAAAACATTGTTACAAAAATAAACCAAAAAAGTTTGTCCATAGTCTACATCCACATGACAACTTCACATAAATATCGACTGATATTGCACAGCGAGGGATTTCTTCTGATAATGAAGTAAATCACTGACACAATTTGTAGAATAAAAAAGAACACGTTAGGACATTAAATGATCAAAACTTGCATGTCCTGGTTAGATTTGTTTTTCTTTTTCTTGTTTTTTTTTTTAAATTTCTCCAGAGAGACACAGTGGGAGAGCAGATCCCAGACCCTCCTTCATCAGGCAGAAATATCCTCAGAGTCCTGCTCGAAAGAAAACGTGTAAAGAAAAAAAGAAAAAGCTGAAGTATCACCGGTGAATTTTGGTTGAAGGCACAGAGTTCCAAAAAGGGTGGATGCATTTTTTTTTCTTTTTTTTTTCCTTTCTTTTTTTTTTCACTGCAGCAGCAGTTTTGAATGAGTTTTTCCTGGTGGAGGGGGTCCCTGCGGGTGGATCGACTCTCCCGATGGTTGGAGGGCAGGGCTTCAACTCTCTGTGGAGACAAACAGGACAGAGACGAGACATTAGTGTTTATCACCTTGTTTTAAAAACTTTGGTAGACCTTTAGTTGCAAAACAGTTATGTAAATTGTGGGTGGCAGAAAACTTTTTATGATATACTCGAGAAAAATTGAAGATAAAAACAGAAACGCCAAAAATGCAGTTCCCCAAATGCCCACTAGAGGGTATCTCCAAAAGTGAATCAATCCCCATAGAGTCTATTTAAGAATATCTAACTTTACAGCAGATTTAGAGTTCGTAGGTTTGGAAAACTTAGGGGAAAATAAGAAATAAAGGTTAGAAAAAGTTTTGCGTCCATGCAAACCACGGCTACAATAAATTTAGCACAAAAGCACAGCTTAACATGTAGTTAAGAAAAAGTTAACAAGAGATGAAAGTCAAAGATCTATTCTTTAAAAGACAAAACAATCTTTAAATTGACACCAGTGTGTAAATAAATATAAAACTGCAGTGCCTCAAGTGTCCACTGGAGGCAGCCTCAAAAATAAAACAGTCTTTAAAATGACACTAGTGTGTAAATTAAAATAAAACTGCAGTGCATCATGTGTCGACAAGAGGCAGTCTTCAAAAAAACAGTCTTTAAAATAACACCAGTGTGTAAATTGAAATAAAACTGCAGTGCCTCAAAAATAAAAATAAAACTGCAGTTCCTCAAGTGTCCACTAGAGGTAGTCTTCAACAGTATCGCAATCTCTTAGCGCTGTTACTTTGGAAACATTAATGATAAACACGTCTTTACTTTTCTACCGTACTAAAAACGGAAAATTATCGTATAAGGAGTGTAAATGGCTAATTTATTTATTCTACTATTTGCTTAGGTTTCTTTGGGCATGGTGAAGAAATAGAGTTAACATAGAGGTCCCAAAAACTGCAGTTCCGGAAGTGTCCACTAGAGGCTGTTCCCAAAAGTGAGTCATGTCAACAACATTTATAGCATCTTACAGCATTTTCTGTCTGATAAACAACAATTCTCCCACAAATTGACCCTCGAGGTCAAGAAAAAAAAAAACATGGTTGGATTTGACCTGAGGCTTCCGTCCACCAGTGTGTCACGTGACTTTTGCTACATCCACCTCTTGTATGGAATCAGTTTAATCCATATTTATGTTTGTACAGTGAGGTCAAGGGCGATGTCTTGTTCGGACAAACACAACAAGGATCAGTACGTGTGCAGTCCTTCAGGCTGGAAACTGAACCCCTCATACTTCACCGTCTCTCCACGAGGTTATTCAAACAACAACTCACTGAATCCACAGAGTGTGATATTTTGAGGAGGCTACGTTTCCTCAGCTTGTGTTCTGCAGGCTCTTTATGCGCCCGTGGTCCTCCCACCCCCCACCTTTCACCATCTTCCTCGAAGTTAATCCTGCGTGCCGCGGCAGATGGAGCTCAGAGCATCCAGCGCTGCTGTGCCCTCCACAGCTCCTGTAGTTATGAATGATTGCATGGTCTTAGGCATTAAGTTGGATCAGTGTAATCCACCACAGCATATGCAGCCGCCCGCAACGCCAAATCCAGCAGGCAGGAGAACTTCACTCTCCTCTGCCGGGGGAGGCCGCAGAGCGTCAAAAACGACAAGACAGACCTTGGAAACACGTCCAGGCTGTTGATTTCATTCTCACACACAAAGAGTCTCAGTTATTTTAACCATGAGCTGATGATAAAAACACTGACATTTAAAATATGAGCTTCTTGTTCAAAACAAATTGAAGACAACAGCTAGCACTCATACTGGTAACCTTCCATTATTCCGATCCGTCTCTAACATTACAAATATTAAGAAGGTATGACACGACACACAACATTAGTATGGATGCAGTATGATATGTCATGATACAACTATAGACCGTACAGAATTTGGACATAGTGTCTGTGACATCACCCATTCATTTCAGATACAGAGTTTTTAGACCAGGGCCAAACTTGTAACACTGAATTCAAGCTAGCAGTGTTCAAGTTTGGATGAGGTGAAGAGGCGGGAATTCAACTACAGCGTGCCCACCTGTCAGTTAAGTCAGCCATGTCCTTATACGGACCATAGACTGTATAAATAGTGGACAGCGTAACTGCGCCTTTTACCATTGTACAGTTTTGACGCTATAATACCCCCGTGCAGGTGTGCTGATAGAGAAATGAGCTTTTCAGACCTGAGCTGCTTTTCAACCAGGGTTGCTGTAAATATCTTCTTTTTTCTTACTTAGAATATCCACAGCAAGCCTCAAGTGGACACTTGAAGAACTGCGATTTTAAGTGCGTCCAAGTTGGCTTCATTTTTTTGGACCTGAGGTTTATGATTGGATATGATATGATACACTTCACCATGATACATCTATAGACTGCAAAATGAATGGACTTAGTGCCTATGACATCACTCATCTGTTTCTGAAACAGAGTTTTGAGGTAAATCGTCGGCAGAGGCCATATTGGAAATGAAGCAGGCGTTGAGCCTCCACACTAACAGCTATAGGGCGCCAGCCTGTCAATCAGCTGAGCTATGCCTCTTAATATCTTAATCTCTAAATGCTAAGTTAAAAAAAAAGAACACTCTTTAGCTTTGTTAGAGAAATTAGCGATACCGACTGGAGATACTTGTTGTACCAGGCTGTAAACGTATTTATTTTGGCTATTGTTGCTGCCTCATAGTTTTAGACCCTCACAATATAATGTGGCATAACAGTAGGAATGGCTTGTGATATAAGACAGCACATTGCAGTATAGTCTGATATGTTGTCATAGCATACAATGCTATTAGCTGTGTACAGTTGCATGAAAAACAAACAGTTCAAACAGTTAAAACAAAAAGATTTTATTTATTATTTTATTTTATTGTTTTATTTATTTATAACTATTACTTTATAATTTCTTATTTATTTATTTTATTGTTTTATTTATTATTATTACTTAATAATTTATTATTCATTTATTTTATTGTTTTATTCATTTATTATTATTAATTTATAATTTCTTATTTATTTATTTTATTGTTTTATTTATCTTTTTATTTTTTTTATTTATTCATAAGATTTAATAATTACAAAATAAACATTATAATAAAACTAGGAAGAAATATGTGCCACATTACCTACGTATGCAAAATCTATCAAAGGTTAAAAGGTCAGCAGCCCTTACAGTGCAGCTGGTCTGTTACTTTGGGGCTTGAAATGGTTAGTTTGGGTCTAACAAAATTAGTTTTTTGTTAAAAACAAAAGTTGTTGATACTCTAAGTTTTGGATCATTGCTGTGTTAACGATTTTCATAGCGTTAGACGTTGTGCAGACCTGTTAACTCTGCTGACCAGGATCACAGGATCATTTTACAGATTCCCTTACAACAAACTCTTCTCTTCTCTCCTTTAAACTCCCAGTTTGTCACTGACACGCACTCAGTCAGAAACATAATCATCAATCTGTCGTTGAGGACAGATCAGGACGATTACAGGATCAGTGACGGCAGCAGAATCGATGATTAAGCCATTCAGAAAAATCCTGCAGACACGATGCGGAGAGGTCACAGAGAGGTGGTGGGAAGAGGTCAGCTTCGTAACGTGTGATACTTTAAACAGCCACGTTATGCTTCGTATGAAGCTCATGAATATAAACTGAGGGGTCAGTAGGGGTCAGTTAACCTCTGTCGGTGTCTTTAAGAGTTTATTGTATTGAATCATTGTGTTTAAAAAGTCTGCAACATCTTTTTATTTAATTTCTCGAAACAATTATCTCGGGATTGTCCACTAGGTGATGCTGCAGCACTTTTCCATTTCCTCTCCTCCATCTGGGAGTTCTGTTTTCATCTCTCCTGTTTGTTTTTCTTTGTTTTTTTTTTGTTTTTCCCAGAGAAGAAGAGACACTGCTCTGTTTGTGTTTACCTCATTTGTTGCAGCTTCCTCAAGATATGATCCGTATTTTTCCCTTTTTTTTTTAAACAGTTTTCCAACAGGAGTGAGGCCTGTTGATTGTAGTTTCAGTTTCTAGGGTTGTGATTCTACGTTTGGATGTAAACAGTGACATGTGGGCGCTTTTTCTCTCTTGCTCCAGTGGCCTGAATCTTCTCTCCATTTAAAGCAGAATGTGTCGTGCATTTGTCGATGCAAAGCAGATTAAACACTCTGCATTTGTGTGTGTGTTTGAGTGTGTGTGTGTGTGTGTGTGTATGTGTGTGTTTGAGTGTCCAGTGCAGGCGGTATGGAGGAGTCACCGATAAAGATCAAGATGCGTTCTGCATGTCTGGCGTTGCACAGTGTAAATATATGCACAGAGAAAAGCAGTATGTGACAGTGTGTGTGTGTGTGTGTGTGTGTGTGTGTGTGTGTGTGTGTGTGTGTGTGTGTGTGTGTGTGTGTGTGTGTGTGTGTGTGTCAGATGTGATGATTCACTGCTGTGGTTGTGAAACATCACGCTAACCTAGAGGCTGTTCTTTATTTTATTTTGTCCTCAGTCTGAACAGAAACAAGCAGATATTTTATTTTATTTTATAAAATTCTTCAACATAAACTCGCGTTTTTAGGATCTGATGAATATAAACACTAACAGTGATAGTAATCACACTGTCTTTATATATATATTCTTAAAAGAGGAGAGTCATACTATTCACAGCCGTAGTAAAGCCTGTAGGTTAATGTGAGCTGATAGGCGGCTGTACGGGAGCCAAAATGTGACAAATATCTCTGATATGCTGTATAACTATGTAAAACTATACGTGAAAAAAACCATAGGCGAGTCATGAAAAAAACAACAATATAGAAAAAGTAGTTTCAAAAGCAGTATTTGGAAAGACAGGTGTGAGTAAATGGATTTTAAAAAGAACTATTTAAAAGTTTCATTTGATGCCACAAATTACAGAATCACATTTTAAGGTTTTTACGTATTTTATGCCAACATACATATACTCCATGGAATATATGCTTAAGTCAACTTAACTTTATTTATAAAGCACTTTAAAAACAACCACAGCTGAAACAAAGTGCTGTACGTGAAAGATGGTGTAGGCATAAAATAAATTTTAAAAAAAACAAAGGTGCAGGTACTAAAATAATTGTTTCATAGTTCCTAAAAATAATTTAAGAACAATAAAAACATGCACTAAGAACTAAAATCAAACCATAAAACACCAAAACAGAAGCAGAGTCTCAAGTTCAAATGCAAATTTACAAAGATCTTTCTGCTGTTACTGCGTCTAATTAAATCAAATTAACATCCTGGGCCTGGCATTAGCTATTAAAACTAGATGCTCCGATCGATTGGTGCTGATTTCCTTAATTTTGGGGGATTGGTGATCGGTCCATCCTTACATATGAAACTGGTCTTTTAAGCCTCCAGGAGGGTCTGACAGCCAGCCATTGTTGCTTTTTGCTCTGAGACCTAAAACTCAGGACACTTTGTTGGTTGTTAAAGTTAAAACATAAAGATTTTATTGTTTCACAGGTATTGTTCAATGATTTTCAATAAAATAAGATTGGAACATTGAAGGAATATGCTGTCAGTTATAAAAAATAAAAAATAAAATTTGATATTGGCAGGTCAGGCTTTTTAAAGATCGATGATCAGCCAGAAAATTGTGATCGGTGCTCCCTAACTAAAACACACCCTTTGTACTAATGGTGAAAAAACGAATAAGCGGTTTACATGAGCCTGTTTAAAGCCCCCAAAGACAGAAAAGGTAGAGTAAGGTAGTCCCCACCATCAGAGGCGCTAATGGCAGGGTTACTGCGTCTGTTAGGCTGTTTAAAGGTTGATATGCTACATGGAAAGACAGTAGATCTTAAGGGATCAAAATAAGAATTTGGAAAAGTCTGAAGCTGTGGAGCTAGATGTCAAATTTAGATTTAGGGGACACAACATTTTCAGTTAACAGATGAGATAAGGCAAATTTCTTCGCTTTTATGCGTCTGGGTCATTCCACGATGTGTGAGGTGAAACGTTGGAGTTCATCAAACAGCTGTTTGTAGCGTCATTCATGGAGTAACTGAAGCATTACTGCAGAGCTTGTTCTTCAAAGCAGTTTTCATATTACTTCTGTAATTTTTTTAGGTTTTCTACGCCACACATATTTACTCTGTTCAAGATCTTTATCGGAGCCTTCCCTTCCTCTCAGTTTGTCATCTGGTTGACTCACTGATAACAGCTGTTCGAGCATTCTTCACTCTCCATTTCTTCTGCTAAAAAAATCCATGTATATTTTTGCAATTCCACTTGGTTGGATGGGGTTTTCCAGAAGGTTCCCCCTCTAATTATGGCACAATCAGCACTTGGCTCATTTTCACGGTGTGATTCTGTACATTGTGCTGAAATTTCTAATCTATCAAAGCTTTTTCCATTGGACAGTTTATGTCCTTTTTAATTGGTGCCACTTTTGTCAGGATGAGCAGCAGAGCTGAGTTTGTGGGTTGCGCTCATGAAAATTTTGCCAAATCTTCTCTGCCAATGCCGAACAGCTTCTTCTACCAAGAAGCTGAAATGAAACCCAAGTTTGTTTCCCTGGGAATAAAAGATCAGAATAACTTTTCTTTACAAACCTCTTCATATCTTTACTAAGACACAGATTTCTGAATCTGACTCAAAAACACGAGGCTTTATCGACAACCTGTATAGAAATGTGATGATAAAGGATAAATAAAAACTTTTTGAGAAATTCTTACACCAAAGAATCTCTCTCAAAACCCAGAGTGTAAACTGGATTTTTGATGATTCAAGATGTTAAATAATAATCCCTCTCAGCCGCCACAATGTGTGTCGTAATGGAGAGTTTGTGGAGTCTTAAAATAGACAGACGTGCCTGAAAAATGTGTCTGCGGGATGTTTTCCTGCAGAGACCCTCGCTGACCTCAGGCTGTGAAGCCGGGCGGCAGATCACGGGGCGCGCTCGGCATTATGTACTTAATAACTGACACTGCAAATCCCGGCAGGACGGGTCGAATCAGACGGCGCAGGCTGCAGCCCGCTCGACTTAACTTGAGCCAAAGTGTTTTTTACGACGACACAAACAGCCTCGCAGTTTGAAAAGGACACACACACACACACTCACACACTTCAAATAAGGATGCATAAATTGACCCTATCCAAATCTGTTTTCACACCCAACCTACATAATCCAGGGTCGGCCCGTCTGGATCCAGCACGGATGAGAATTATGTAAAACCTGACAGTGACAGAGACTTAAAGGGAGGCTGCAGCTGTTACGTGATAAATTTCATACATATTTATTAAACAACCTGTGTTAGCATTAACGTTCAGCTCAGCCAAGAAATCTGAGGCAGTGAATAAAGAGTGAAGGAGCAGGGATGTGTTTGAAACATAAAGAAGAAATTATACATTAGAGACTGTCTTTAGATAAGTAAGTAGATGAAATTAGAGTATTTTAAGTTTAATATCACATTAACACTTTAAACGTCTTAGTACACTACAATACAACATGATTCAGTTTGATACGATACAGCATAAAGGCCCATCTATCTCCAACGGTACAGATACGGATGTTTCCGTCCGTGCTCTATGTTTATTTCATCCGTATTTCTGCACGTATCCATAAAACTTACAGATATGGGCCAAATGGAGCAGCACCACCGGATACCATGGTGGGCAGTGTTCCCGTTGCTACCTAATAGGTATTTTTACAGCAGGGCGGAGCCATTTTTTCTCAGCTCACCTGGATTAAAGCCATTTTAGAGCCACAAAATCTAGTTTACCTTCACAATAAAGACAAAACAGTGTATAAAATTCTACACATAGTTCGAACCATCAATTGTAAAAAAAAAAAAAAAAAAAAAAAATGGACATCATCTTGCTTGGTTTGAAGTGAGGTCGCCACAAAAACTGCTCCCCCTGGTGGCTGGCTGCAGTATAGGTCAAAAAATCCATCTCTCCAGTCATTCCAGATGGGCTGTGGTCAAACTTTAAAAAATTAATACACCTGGTAGAAATGTTTCTCACATCCGATTGTTGTGGTGATTTGAAGAAATCATTTGGCTGCCATGTGTCCAAGTCCTCTTTTTTCTGAAAAGTTTCGTTTTGTTAGTTATACAAGGTTAAAAACAAGGCTTTACGTCGAATCCCTCGCAGTCTACTTCTGACGGGGGAATTTTGGCTTTAAAACTGTACAATGGTAAATGTTGGAGCCATGCTGTCCACTGTATATACAGACTTTGGTTCAAATATGTTGAATAATTGTTCAAACAAGAAGTTTTTTTTTTTTAATTAATAAAACTGCACAACTACAAAAAAGAAGACTTGAATTTAATAACATATTGATAATGTGGCTCAACTCATAATATTTTTGGTGTTTGCTAATTTCTTGCCACATATCAATCATCTATAATGATATATTGAGCCGGCACGTTGTCAGGCCACACAGAATTAAAATCTGTATTTTCTTCCAGATTTGTCTTTTTGTAGATTTTGTTATTTTACCAGGGCTGTAACACAGAGACATGCTTTATAAGGTAAAAAAAAAAAAAAGACGTTATATTAGTTATATCTTGTTGTCTGAGGTGGTGATGGTAACAAGATGCTGTTTATCAGGTTTGTACATAGACTGTATGAAACAAGGGGCAACATCCGGTTAGTAAAAATGAAGCCTATGGAGAAGTGCTAAAAGTTGCTGTTCGTCGAGAATCCGCTTGAGTCTGGCTGCAGAAAGACCGGAAGTCACGTACACACCCAGCCATAAAAAACAAACTTTTACAGCCTGGTTCAAAAAACAGCTTGGGCCTAAAACGCTTATTTCACTATCAGCACACACTGTACGAGGAGTGGATTTTTTTTCTAGCTCGGCGGTTTAGAAGTCATTAGAATCATTTGTCCAATCAGAAGCACAGCTCAGGTCATGTGACAAACAGGCGCCCTGTAGCTGCTCGAAGAAAAACTCACAGCTGGCTTTATAGTGAATGTGGCTGCGTCCGTGGATTGGCTTCATTTCACGGTTTCAGGAACAGACATGACATTGCAGAGGCTACATCCATGTTTTATACAGTCGATGGTATAAAACATGGATGTAGCTTCTGCGATGCCACCAAACGATTTTACTAACTTCTAAACCGCAGAGTTAGAAATAAATTCAACCCCTTGTACAGTGCGTGTCAAGCCGTTTTTTTAACCAGGCAGTAAATATGTTTTTGATGTTGTTAAAGTCTGTTTTTATAGTTTGGTGTGTACGTGACTTCCTGTCTTTCTCCCTTGGGTTTTGCTTTGGGATCTGTAAATTTAGTCTGTAACTGAAGCTTTTTATCAACTTTCTCAACAAAAAAATGATTCATAAATGTCTTCAACGTGGATTTTTGAGCCTTTTGGTGACTTCTTGATGATCTGTGATTTTTCAGTCTCCTGTCACTGAATGCTCACTGATTGTCCGAGTGAACTGAGGAGGGTGTGGCTTCACCATTGTTCAGTTGTGAGCGTTGTTGATTTGATTGACAGGTTAGCATGTTTATACTTTAGATATGGCTTCAGTACCTGCTATTTGCTTGTTTTTAAGTTTGTTGGAATCAGCATTGACTGATGATGATTTGTTTATTTTTCAACAACTCATCCTGAAGGAGAAATTAATTCCTGCAGCACACTGCATCAACACATCCAGGGAAACTTCACCCCTTGTTACACTTCCCAGAGGATTACCAAAGTCAGCATGAGTCATTCTCCTGAGATCAGGAATATCTGTCCCATCAGTGTTATAATCCATCCAATGGCTGAGGAGATATTTCAGTCAGGACCAAAGCACTGGATCAACTGAGCAATCACAGCATCGGCATGGAGCACTGACGGCTAAAAATATCCCGAGTTAACAGAGCAAAGAAAATGCAAACCATCCTCAGGGAGCAGTCCAAAGCAATCAGTGAAACCACAGCTAGCAACATATAGCATTTTAAATGAAACAGATGCTAACTTCCTGTTCAAACAGGATCATCTCCTTCAGAGGTGAGTGTAGAAACGTTCAGTCGCTACAGGGAACAGGATGAAAACACCTGAAGTGTTAAAACCACTTTCCCACTCTGCTCCTGTTGGATTTCACTGGCGTTTGCGTAAAACTGTGTTTATAATTCATCGCAACAGTCACTCTTCTATGAAAGAGGAAAATTGGATGAATGCTTAAAAGCTCCAGCAACAAATTTCTGCTCCAGTTCCTTCTCTGGTTTCTCCAACAGTCTGAGAATGAATGAAGAACATTCAGCACCGACGCAGCCCACGACTTCACACCCTCGTCCTCACCGAGAGGGAGGTGTGATGGAGCCGGAGCGGTGAGACTGTCTGCTACAGAGACGTTCAACAGAGTCAGAAATCAGACATCAACCAGTTTTATTCAACAACAAGGAGGCTGCTGGGAAAAAAAGCTCAAATGGAGGCGCGTTTTCTGTCAGGGTCTGTGGCGGTCACATCTCAGTAATGACGGATCATAGAGCTGCAGGGTTAAGGTTGTTGGATTATAATTACAACATATATTCTTTTAAGTAAACAAAATAAAATTCACACAGAAAAATCACTACAAAGACAAATCTTTCACAAGAAGTAAGATGATTGTTTAAAATTTATTAATTTATATTGCAATGTATTTGCTGTTTTTATCTTTGTTTATTTTTATTTTTATTTTATTTTTTTTGTTTGTTTTAGTTTTCTTTGATTGTATTTTTTGCTTTTTTTATTGAAATTTTGTTTGTTTTTCCTTTTTCCTTTTTTATTTATTTTTGTTTTGTTTTGTTTTTAGTGTTTTTTAAAACTTTGGTTTTGACTGATTTTTTGTTTGTTTTTTTTTCTTTTTGATTGTTTTTTTTTCTTTTTTGTTGTTGTCTGTTTTGTTTTTCTTTGTGTTTTTTTGCTTTGTTTTTTTATTGATTTTTGTTTGTTTTTTTTATTGATTTTTGTTTGTTTTTTTCTTTTTTTGTTTGTATGTTTAGGTTTTTTTCTTATTTTGGTTTTCTTTGTTTTGGTTTTGGTTTTTGTTGTTTGTTTTTGTTGTTTTTTTTCCATTGTTTTTTTTTTTTTTTTTTAATTTTAGTTTTATTTAATTTATTATTATTTTTGTTTGTTTGGCTTTTTGTTCTGTCAAAGCTAACTTCTCAAAACACCCAAATTAAATGTAGATTACAGTTACAAACATACCCGCTGAAAGAGGCAGGGGTAGACCAGCAGCTTCTTTCTTTAAAGAGATTTTTATTTATTTATTTATTTTTTGCCAATGGAGGGCTTAAAAAATAAGTTTTATCATGATTTTCTGCTGCTGGAGGGAAAATGATATATTTTACCTGAGCAAAAGTAGCATCCAACCACCTGTTTATAAAAAAGTCTCACATCCAAGATCCTGATTCAGATGAAAACAAACAACAAAACAATTGTAAGTATATAAATAAAAAAAAAATAGAGATGTATATAATACAAAATGTATACCCATTCAGGGTTTTAATATTTTTTGTATTTTATTGCCTTCATGCTGTCATTTGTGGGTTTCACATGACGTCACGCAGCATTAACAGCACCATCTGTAGGACAGACCTGGGACTGAATGTCAACAAAAAACATACTAGAGTACAAGAACCCAGGAAAAGAAAAAACCTATTTCAAAATATGAGTCATAAAATTAAGATTGTTTGTAAAATTGTGTCAGATAAAGGGTAATTACGCAGAATTAACATTTCAAGTTTAACAAGAGAATGTCAAACTCTCAGCTATTTTCAGTTCATTATTTTCTGCCTCTAATTTCAGATTCCTCCAAAGTTAAGAAAAAGATAAAAAAAAAAAAAAAAGAGAGATTAATTTGAAAATAATTTGTAAAATTAAGAGTGAACAGGTCAAACTGGGGGTTGAGAAAGAGCATTTTCATGCAAGTTTGTAAATGAAAGCTCAGTGACTTCCATTCTCTTTGATGAAGAAAAGTTTTATTCTCTGGCACGATAAACTTCAGCATCGTTCACAAATCATAAAGCAAACCCATAAATAATAAATATTAGATAATTTGATCTAATCATTTGATTTGTTGATAAAACAGCTTCTAAAGTCGTCTGTAAACCACCACGTTGGGTAAAGGAAGTATAAAGTATAAACATTAGAGTTATAAACTCAGAGTTGTGCTTTGTTGTAGTACCTGAGGTAATGACCATGACTAAATCCCGCCCCCTGACCCCCCCTCTGTCACGTCTGCACTGAGCTGACACACATCTGTGAACTCGCCGCGGGCCGTATTGGAAGCCACGTCGTTAACGGTGGCCGACTGATGAAAGTCAATCAAGCGAGCCAAGTTCTGATTGGCCGGTCGGAGAGCATGTGACCTCTGCACCCTGTGTCTGCAGTGACACCAACAGCAGCTCCGCTCTGATTACTACAAACACACACACACACACAGATCGTCTATTTATAACCCAGTTAGACACACTGAATATTATTACTGAGCAATCAAATCTGTGCGCTCATGCGTGGCTGATGTGGCACATGCAGATGAACGTGCCACGGCTGCAGCCACTCGGCCAAAAAATAAAAAATCTGAGTTCCATGACGCAGCGGTGGCACCTCGTCTGTGGATGATGGAGTAGGATTTTCCTCCTGAAAGACCCCAAAATACCTCCTGAATTCAGAGAGGGAGCTTTCTAACCTCTGAGAGAAACACAGGGTTCAAACACGCTGCTGCTGGACCAGGTCTTTACGTCATCATCAGGTTACGTCAGATAAAGGGTAATTACGCAGAATTAATCCTTCTATCAGCTATTTTGGGATCATGATTTTCTGCCTCTAATTTCAGATTCCTCTAGAGTTACAGAAGGGCTTCAGCAGAGAGCAGTCACACCATGCAAAGAGATTATTTCAATTAATTGTCACAAACAGGAAATCAGACACAAAAACGATCAGAGTATTTGGTCATTTCAAAATAAAGCTCCATGTTCTGTCTCTGGATCGTAAATCTCATTGTTGTTTATCAAAACTACATGACAACGGTTGGGTGAACCACAAAAGTTTTCTTGCGTTTCAGCCTTTTATTTACACGGAAACAGCGTTTCAGCGGACCTAAAACGCAAACTTTTGAAGAGAGTGGATTTTTTCTGTAACGCTGCCAACACTGTTGCCATAGAAACAGTAAGCTGGTGTTTTCAGTGGAAACGCTGACACCACGCTCCGCTGTCTTTAACAAAATGAGCATCTGTTGCCCCACTTCTGATCTTTGCATTCACCAATACACCAGATGATCAGCTCAACTCTACTTCAGGGGAGATCTACCAAAAGCTGCTTCTGGACAAGACAGTTACAGCGCCAACTACAGGCCTGGCATGCTTACTACAACACCCCTCAGTGTTTCCGTGTAAGTGCAGATGTTTTTCACTGCATTTTTTCAGTTTTCAGATAAAACCATGTCGTGTAAATGGGGCCCCAGATGAAAAAAAAAGTTTAAAAAAAAGTAATGGTACGTTCGAGGCAACCCCCAACTCGTAGGATTCCCGAGTTCTGACCTGAAAGCGTTCCGGGCAATTTACGACTTCGGTTTGAGCGCAAGGAATTCTGGGATGTAAACAAACTAGCATAGCAGAAATTCTAAAATTTATGCTTCGTCGTTTCAGTTTCCAAAGGAACCTGCAAGTTCTTTATTTAAGTGAAACGGAGGAGGGGAAACCACCACATCCATAGAGGCTGCCATATTGTTTTGGCACAGATGTGACGTCACAAGTCGTAACTCGGAGTACATCGATCTGGTACGAGTTCACGGGTCGTAAGTTACGAGTTTGACTGCCATTCCAGGGCATTTTCACGAGTTACATGTTGGAAATATACGAGTTACGGGTTGCCTCGAACGCACCATTAATCTTGGAGGTGAAAACTTCTATTGACACAACACGTTCTTTCTATAAGGACACCAACAGGAAGGAGAAGGACTGAAGGAGCTGAAGTTTAGGGAGGGCCAGATGAGCTTACATGCTAATTAATCACCATGAAAGTACGTTATCACGGGTGGGTTCCTGCAGGATCTTGGGGATCCAGCTGTATCCAGTGTGAATTGGCGCACGCCCAAAAACTGCAGCGCTGTTTTTGCTTCATAGTATTTCTTTAAAAGTTCTCAATTTGAAGATCAGTGGGAGAAAAAAAAAAGGAGACTAAATGAGCAAGCAGCAGCATGTGGAAGTGTGACGTCACCAAAATTGAATTCCAACTTTTTCTGTGAGATTTTGACTTAAAATTCTTTAAACTGTTTTTTCTCAGTATTTCAACTTTTTTTTTCTCAAAGTGCGTACCAAAAAAAAAAAAAAAAATGCAACCGTTGTGAACTTTTTATCCCCAGCTTTGAATCTCTGAATGTTTGTAGTTGGAAAAAGTGCATTGTTGTTATTCTTGAACTTGTCTCTGAAAATAGGTGACTTATCTTGGTGAAACAAACCAGTCTGAGCAAAAGAGGAATAAAATAACATTTACTTTCAAAAATGATGTAAAAATGTGTTGAATCATTTGATCTATGATGCAATTGCAAGTCGTTAAAGAGTTGAGTATTTTGCCAAAAGGATCCTTGGACATGAACAGAAACCAGGGATCAAACTGTCCTAAAGCTGTAACGCCAAATTATGGTCGATGTGTGAAAATTGATGTTTAGGTAATTAAAATAAAAAGTCAAATCACCATAAGGCAAAGACAGAGACATCCTCAGCACTAGTCCCTGATGTCTGCTCAGGTCCACAGACGAGGTCCTTCCTGCTGATGTAACACAGACAGGAGGGAACTCGGCCCTTCGTATCCGATCTGAGACGTTTGACGATCATCAGGACGGACGGTGAGCTGGAAAAGATCCGCCTCAGTTTGACCTTTGGTTTAAAGTGAATTCATTACGCTGCCCTGTCCAACGCTGCACAAATGAGGGGGGACGGCGAGGACTCCCGGGGGCCTCACACCGGCCTCGGGGCCCGCTTCATGTGTCTGTCATCTCCGCAGCACCGAGTACACGTCTGAGAAGATAAAACCGCCGTGACCTGACGACGGCGAGGCAGGGGGGAGGGAGTGTGTTTATTCATGTAGTAAAAATGTTGACGTACTTCCTGTGGAGCTTCTTTATGAATCCTCTGAACCAAACCCCAGAGGAAATATTCCTAATTTTAGTCCAGAAAATCTACGATTAGCCAATAATCTGTACAAAACTGAAAAAATGCATTAACAAAGAAATCCTATTAATCTAAAAGCCATAAGTAGACTTAAAAAATAATTCTGCAAACACATGGAATCTGAATTGGTGTGTTGGTGCGAACATTAAACAAGGAAATAACGTGAGACTAGCAACTTCTTAAATAATACAGAATTACAAGATATACACTCTGTATAATAAATTATAGATAACTTAAAATATAAAAATAGAGGAAATTAAAGAAACAAAAGATACAAGTTAAAATCAAAGACTGTATATAGAGTGGACAGTGGACATGTTTTACAATCCCCGAAAAAAATACAGGAGAACATCAGCTAACAATCATCTTTAAACATGACGTAAAACCTCGTTTTTAACCTCGTATAACTAATGAAAACGATACTTTTCAGAAAAAAAGAGGACTGGAACACAAGACAGCCAAATGATGTCTTCAAATCACCACAACAATCAGACGTGAGAAACATTTCTACCAGGTGTATTAGTTTTTAAAGTTTGACCACAGCCCATCTGGAATGACTGGGGAGATGGATTTTTTGACCTATACTGCAGCCAGCCACCAGGGGGAGCAGTTTTTGTTCCTTTTTGCTGAGGTCCAAATCAAAGATTGTCTCTGTAGTGGGTTTTTTAGCTGCAGGTGAACTGTGTCCTGCTCCTAACATGAGATAAAGAGGCGCACACCATTTAATCCATTCATAAAAAAAAATTATTATATGTGTTGTTATGAGTAGTAGAATGCCAATCAATCTAAAATATTGATATACTGATGCCAACGTTGTGATCAGTATTGATCAATACATGGGTGATGAGATTGATACTTAAGTTTCAGTTTCTTTTCTCTACTTCTCATGTGCTCATTGCTATCTAGATAAATAGATGGATGGAACTTTGTCTTTTCTGCTCTAAAAACAGAAATTTGTCTTTGACACAGTTATGAATTTAAACACGCTTACATGCAATAAATGTCACTTCAGAATTTGTAAGTGTATTGATTTTCATCTTACGTCCTTTCGTTTATGTGTGAGAGGAAGTGCATTTTTGATGTGGCTCTTTGTAGTTCCACAGTTATTTTTGTGGCTCTTGGTCTCTGACTGGTTGGCCACCCCTGGTCTAGTGGTTTGGGTCGGGCCCCATGCTCTAATTCCTGCTTTATCCACTGTCCTCTATCTCCAGTCAAAGGCCCCAAAGAATAACGTAAAGAGGCTGTAAGGAGGATCTGTTTTTATGAGACTGCAGCGCCACCTTTTGGCCCGGAGGCTCACACACACTGTTGTGAAGGTGTGACACTTTAAGGTTGTGTTATGCTTTCTGCTTTCCTTTTAACACCACGCATGGCATCCGTTGGTGTCCACTCCCAAGCTGCAGGGGGCAGTGTATCACAAACATACGTCTACCAGAGTACTAAATGAGAGTCGAAGAAGTTTGCCTTTGTTTACAACACATTTACATGTCTGTGCCAGAGATTTTTCCAGCATCTTTTAACTGATTCCTCGTCTCTGCCGAGCAATTTCACACCATAGATTATTTACCACTCAGTTATCACCTTGATCTCTGTGTGAAGAGTCATTAAGATGCCTGTAATTCTACACTTTGACCACTAGGAGACTCTGTTCTCCCACCATCTTAACGGCACGTCTCCGTCTGGCAGGTTAGAAATTTTCAAGTGTGTGGAAATTTTTAACGTGAAAGGGACAAGGAAAGGGGGTGTAGGCGCGCAAATGAGGTCATTCTGCACGAAGCCACGCGGACCCCAGGGACGCGTTAGCATAAATCAGTGTTTACAAAGTGTGTTTGTTTTGGAAACGAATGGAGATCAGAGCTTTTTAACTCTACTTTTCTTTGTTCAAGTTAACTTTTTTCTAGATTCAACACCACAAGGTTTTTAAGACTAACTACTGCTTACTACAGTTGCACGTTGCTAGCAAAGCTAATGCTTGTCCTACTGTATCACAAATCCCATTTCATCATTTTAATCAGACTCTCTATAATACATGGATGTAGTCTGAGCGATGAAGCCAAGTGGTTTCTGAAGAGGCTTTTGACGATGGCCGCCAACATGTTGGAAACGATGACTCACAGGCGAGAAGGTGGAGCCGAGGCGGACGTTTAGCCCTCTGACACACAACGCACCCACCTGGGAGTCAAATCAGTCACGTTATGTAAATGATGTGAATCTACTGATACCTCTCAGCTTTAATATCATCACAATGGATGAGCTATAAAAACTGTAGCACTGAAAAGTGTTTACAAAGATGAGCGACAGAGACTGAAAGTGTTTTTGTGTCAAACATGTAGCATCCACATGTAGCGCTCCACTTCTCGTTATTTCAACCCAACAACAAAAACAAACATTAGTCATACTTTAACTGTCAGGAAAACAAAAACAGCAGAGACCTCAGAGGTAGTTTAAACTGAAAGTTTCATAGCTCAGTGGATAAAAACACAGCTACAGCCTGCACATATTTCTTTTTTCTGCTTGAACATACTCGTGTAGGTGACGGGGTTGTTTAACTGTTAATGAGGGTCTGCTCGGCTCGCCGTGATGCGTGTGGGCTGTTACACATAAAATAAGTCACAGTATGTTAGGCTTGACTCTGTTATAAGAGCGCAGCAGCAGATTATCACCAAAAAAAACAAGTGCCAGAAAGAAGAGTGTCCTTAATAAACAGGAGAATTCATCCGTGTGGGAATCCTGGAGTGGAGACTTGAAATGCTGCTGTTGTGTTTTTGATTCCTCTCCCACGCTGACCTCATGTCTTGTTTTCCAGCCTCTCTCTGCCCACTGCCCACGTATTATTATTTAACAGTCCATGCTGACCTCTGATCCGTCAGACAGACGGTCTGCAGCTCCATGTCCAGCCTCAAAGGCAGACGTGTTTCTGCGGAGCGAGCACACAGACGGCGCCCGCGGCAGACGGTCAGAACATCATGATTCCCAAGTTAGCGTAATTGTTCAAGCAAATCCCACAAAGGAAAATCTATTTCACTCACAATTTAGGGATTGTTTTGTTTCTGATAATCTACATGTTAGACTGTCTCTCAAGCAGGATGGAGTCGTCCACTTGGTGGCAGCAGAAACAAGGTGTTTCCCTAACACGGATATCCTTTAGAATAACTTGGTGTTAAAACTAACTACAGCTGCTAATATCCACGACCAAAATCAATGTTTGAGCCAAAGTAATGATCGTGAGTCTCTGTTTAAGCTCAGTTTTTGGTCTCCACCACCTCCTGTAAGAAATATTTGCGTAAGCATCTATTGTTCGCTTTAACTACTTCACCATCCTCTCCCTTAATGTGACTGTCTGAGGTTTTACAAAGCAACAAGATCAAAGCTGAAAAACCTTAAACTGCAGTTCTTTAACCGGCCACTTGAGGCTGTCTCCAAATGTGGGTTTCTCCTCATAGAGTCCCATGTTAACGTGGTCAGTTTTAAAGCAGAAATATTTTTTGTTTGTCTTTTAATTTCATTTTTTTATTGTATTGTATTTATTTATTCATTTATTTTTTTTAATTATTGTTTTAATTTATTTATTTATTTAATTTATTTATAATTATTTTTTATTTAAATTTATTTGTTATTTTTAATTGTTTTTGTTTTTGTTTCTTTATTAATTTTTGTTTATTTTATTTATTTATTATTTTATTTATTTATTAAATTTATCTATTTGATCTTATTTATTTAATTAATTAAATTCAATTTATTTATTTAATTTTTCAATCTTGTTCATTTAATTTTTTTAATATATTTACTTATTTTAATTCATTTATTTACCTTTATTTATTTAATTTAATTTAATTTATTTTATTTTATTTTATTTATTTTATTTATTTTATTTATTTTATTTATTTTATTATTTTTATTTTATTTTGTTTATTTTATTTTATTTATTTTATTTTATTTATTTTGTTTTATTTATTTATTATTATTTTTTTGGAACTCAACTTTGTTAAATAGGCAAAACAAGGATGTAAATTGTAGATGTTAGCCAATCGTTATCAGTCCTCTTTTTAAGACCAATGGTGTTACCACTGAGACTACAACTATGTTGTACACAGTCCATCGTTTTGGCAAATTAAAAATCTCAATTGAAAACATGTTATTTATATAACGATCTACTAAGAAACCAGAACCACATTTTTCATATTTTTTATTCAATATTTTTATATTTTATTGGAAAATTTGGTGTTACATTTCCATTTGGTAGTGTATCCATGTATCCATCAACTCTTCTGCCTATTTAAGTCCTTTATTGCTCAAGAATAAACAGAAAGACAAAGGGACAAATGCAAAACTTGAGGCTTTGAACTACTTTATGAAATCACAGCTGCTACATCCACTCGTACGTACGGTTGATGCCTTATAGCGTTTTTTTTTTGGCTTTCCAAAACTAAATAAGATAAAACTCTCCATAAGTAGTATTTTTATTTTTTCTATCACATATGATCATTAATGGATGTGTTACAAAAGATAAAAGTGAGCTTAAAGAGGCGATGCATATTTGCCAAAACAGCCGGAGGTCAAAGGAATTAATAATCCAGGAATAATCTGTCATAAATTATCTGTAGGTGTTTGGTCTTATGTAACAGCCTCCTCTACATAGAAACAAACAGGCCTCGTCTTAACGCCCCTCTGCAGGTTTGACGTCTGATGGGCTGTAAGCAGCAGCACCCTGAGGTGTCTCCACCACCCATCATTATCATCAACATCATCATCATCACCATCATCTTCATCGTGAGCGTAGGTGCCGTGGAGCCTGTGGCAGCCCGCTGCGTTGCTGCTCTTGGATCAGATGATGCAGAAGTGATGGCAGAGCCGCTCATGTGGAAATGTTGCATTCAGTCAGTTCGGTTAGATAACGCTCTCTGATGCCTCTTTGTTTGCTTGTTTTCTGCTTATTTGATTCTTTCCCCTCTCCGCCAACAGAAACAACACGGGCCAGAGTGACCCCAGCAGATCTGATACGGGATTATAATCTGCATTAAAAATCTCCAGCCTCCCAGCAGCAGCAGCCGGGTCTGTGAGTTCAACCTTTGTTACATCTGAGTCTCTATGAGGACAGGTTTGGATGCTGAGCATAAAAAATGATAAATATCAGGAAAAAGAGACAAAAACATACAGAGAAAACATTATTTAAAACATCATTCAAATCAGAAAAATATAAATAATCTGATCTTGACCAGTCAGAAGTTTCCCAGTCCACTTTTTTTTAAATTAAATTTTAAATATGAACAGTCTGTTAAACAAGCTGAGCAAAACACAGACATTTGAGGGAGTTTAATAAAATACTTTAGCCACCAAAAAAAGGAGACATATCCAGGGAAAAATATATGCTCATTAATAAATTCAAGAAATTGATTCCATAAAGAAAATGTTCAGAGGCCTTAACCACGGAGCTGGATTTTCATTTAGCAATTTTACTTCAGGCTTCACTCTGGATTTTCTGTCCTACGAGAAAAATCACCTCGGTAACTTAAAAGGCCGGGACAAAACGCTAATATCGCAAATCAATTCTATTACGATGTTTGCAATTTTTAATTTGCTTTTTAAATTCCAGACCATGTGAAAAAGTTAAATGATGATAAAAATGTCGACAGACTGTATCAGGAGCCATGTTTTCCCATTAAATGCACATCATGTGAGTCAGAGAGAAACATTTCGCCCTCTGCTGGAGAAAAGTGGAATCTTTTTTCCAATCCAGTTTATAAACAAAGACTGAAATGAAGGATTTAAAAAAAAAACTTTAACTTTTTGACAAAGAATCCAGATTTTGATATTGTCGAACAACAAAAAAAAAACGTTTTTTCGTTTGTTTGTTTTTTCTCCCACCCCTAGTAACTCATACTGTATAGCTAACCTGCTCCACAGACAGATTAAGTTCTGGATCAGAGAAAGTTGGTGCATGGATTGTTAGAGGGGCACTTCAGGGGAATCTATGCTTGAAGCGTCAGTGGACAGAAATGGCAGACAAGAGGATGGGATCTCCTAGTGGTCTAAGGGCAGAAATACAGGCATCTGTATGAATTTTCACACAGAGATCACCGTGACAACCATTGACTGTATATAGAGTGGACAGCGTGGCTCTGCCATTTACCATTGTACGGTTTTGAGGCCGCCATTGGCAGCCAGAGACTATGAATAATAATTATTGTTTTTCTTTTGAGAGTCTAATCACTTCTTGACTCTACCTCCCGACATATTTTACAATCCCCGAAAAAAATACACAAGAACATCAGCTGTCAATTATCATTAAACGTGACTTAAAACCTCGTTTTTAACGTCTTATAACTAATAAAAACAAAACTTTTCAGAAAAAAAGAGAACTTGAATACAAAACAGCCAAATGATATCTTCAAATCACCAAAACAATCAGACGTGAGAAACATTTCTACCAGGTGTATTAATTTTTTAAAGTTTGACCACAGCCCATCTGGAATGACTGGGGAGATGGGTTTTTTGACCTATACTGCAGCCAGCCACCAGTGGGAGCAGTTTTTGTGGCGACCTCACTTTGAGTCAAGCAAGATGACGTCCATTTTTTACTTTTTTTTTTACAGTCTATGGAGATAACAGTATATTTCTCTTTGTTTTGTGAAGTTTGGATGCTTAAATACCCCAAAGAATTCATGAAAAGTTTTCCTTAGTGATGCCTGACCAGTTTTTTTGCTCTCGAATTGGAGTCACTTGAGTTTGAGTATCTGCTGATACCAGGCCCTGATCCGACACCTCCACTCCGCTTTATGGCCCTGAAAGACCCTTAACCTAAAATGTGACCACAGACCATGAAACACAGAGTTTCCTTTACTTCCCTTTTTCCAAACGACAAACAAATCGGTGACGGTAAAAATGAGATTTGCCCCTGGTTTTCACGAAGCTGTCACGCACACAGGTAAACCTCTTCAGGCACTTTGTTTTCCACCTCTCAGATAATCCATCTCTGTGTTTGTCTGAGCTTAATTCTCAATCAGGGCGTTTGTCAGAATCTCATCACAGAGGTATTAAAGTGCACGTGACGCTAGAAACCAAACCTCCTCTGTTTGGAAGAAGATGACAGCAGGGTGTAGGACGTAGATGTCAGCGGCGAGGCGGGAGCAGGCGGAGAGATTAATTGGCCTCCTCAGCAGAGTTTCTATATATTTGATTAATTCAGGCCCCCTCAAAGCGCTCGGCTTTAAAGATAACTGCTCTTCTCTGAGGCGAAACAATTAGGTTACATAAGCTCATCGGAGTCTTACATTCCCGTGTCACAGACCTCGAGCCAGCTGAGTAGCTGCGCTGAAAACCCTTCATTACCACACGCCGACGAGGCCATCATTTTCTATTTACACACGCTCTGACTCCGTGTGCTCTCTGTGCACACATGGCTCCATTAATGACCCAGGTTTAAAATAACATACAGGAGGTTATAATGAACTGCAGCGTGCTGCTCTCAGCTGTGATTCTCATAATTGTCGGGGTTGGTGTTGGTGGTGTGTTCAGGGTCTACTCTACTGTTTATAGAACGCTCAAGGTGACGTAGGGATGATCTGGAGACGGTTTTAGAGCAGGGCCCAGGATTCAAAATGTTTTAAGACTCAAACATGAGTCAAAGTCCAGCCTGGGTTAGAAATGATGAAAGTACATCCAACTTTAAAAACTTCCAAGGGGACAAAAACAAAGTTTGTTTATCCATCATTTAACAATCCATCCATTTGATGTTTGCATCCATCCGAACATGTAATGTCTACCATCCATCCATTCGTTGGACTATCCAACAACTGCCGTCAACCCGTCCATCAAGACATTCATTTTTAAAAACCCATCCATTCATCCATTCATCCATCTATTCATTGATCAGTCTAGTGTCTGCCATCCATCCATCCATCATTCATCCATCCATCCATCCATCCATCCATCCATCCATCCATCCATCCATCCATCCATCCATCCATCCATCCATCCAACCACACAATCATCCAATAGATAGATGAATGGCACATTGGATGGATGGATGATGGTAAGATGGCAAACAAATGGATTTAAAGAAGCTATCAATCTATCTGTCTGCAATCCATCCATCCATCCATCCATCCATCCATCCATCCATCCATCCACCATCCATCCATCCATCCATCCATCCATCCATCTATCCCAGGGGTCTGCAACCTTGACTTTCACAAGAGCCATTTTTGCCTCAGCTCACCTGAATAAAGGACATTTCAGAGCCATAAAATCTACTTTCTATACATAGTTAAAATCTAGGGAAAATTATTTAAACAAGACGTTTATTGGATCTATAAAAATGTGCATCTGATGTCTTAATTTTTTTTTTTTTTTTAATTGCAAATATTTTTTAAAAAAAATTTGGAAATAAAAATAAGCAAAAAAAATGGTGTTTTAAAAATAAGCAAACATTTTTAAAAAAATTGAAAGGTTTTCAAAAAAATGTATAGGAAGACATTCTTTACTTTGCTGGAATTAAAAATAAATAAATAAAAAATTTGCAAAAACAAAAAACTCAAAAATTTTGACATGCATTTTTTTATGTAAAAAAAAATATATTTTTTAAGTTTTTAATAAAATGTAAAAAAAAAAAAGAAATTTTGTAAATTTTAAAATTTAAAAAAAATTCAATAAGTACCCTTTTTGAAATATTAAAAAAATTACAAAAAAAATTAAACAAAAAAATGAAATTTTAAATAAAATTGCCAAAATTTTAATAACTTTCAAATTCAAAAAGTTTGTGTGCTATTGTTTTAGGAAGTGAAGTAGAGTAGCAGGCTTAATGGCATGATGTGATACATATATACTTTAAACATTAAAACAAACAAAAAAAATTCTTTATAATAATAATATTTCTTTAAAGCTAATAGGAGCCACTGCAAAGGAGTCAAAAAGCCGCATGAGGCTCCAGAGCCACATGCGAACACAAACATCTGGGATTCCATGTATTTGTCCATCTAACCTAAGTACAGCGTGTTTGATTAGTTTAACATATTTACCCGTCCATGTTTGTATCAATCTATTCATCTGTTCTTCCGTATAATGACGTATCTCTGTCCATCTGCTCATCTATCCAATATGTGTTGTTTGCTGTTGCTGTTTTGAAGCATTGCCTTTAACTTCCTCTTATTCAAAGAAACCGCCTCATCTCACAGGTCTGATCCTGAAAGGTCTAAAATCAGCTCAACAGGACATGAACGTCACAGCCTGACTCCTCAAATGTGTAAATGTGCCTCGGTGCCCTGCAGGACGCTGGTTGGTCGAGGTGAGTTTCTTCAGGTAGGGAAGGCCGTTCAGTCTGAGCCTGAGATTTCTGCACATGAAGCCTCATCAGGAGCTTAAATACAGCGACTCTGACTAATCTCCCAGGAGTGTTTGCTCGCATGTATGGAGGACTGCTGTCAGCGCGAGCATGGCTGCAGTTCAACTGCTTTTAGGTTAAAGACACAAACTGACACTTAAAGAGCCTGCAGGGATTAAACTAAAATTAAACATTCACTCAGCTCCAACACGAATTTCCTTTCAGCTTTCACAGCCCAGTGGACGCCTCAAAGTCTCTTCACTTTATCCTCAACTCCAAATCCCAAACAATGTTCAACGAGGGGAGAGTTTCTACCTCTGCTCGGGGAAATCGGCGTTTTCTTTCTGAACGTTGTGGTCCAATGAAACGCTTCGACTTCCCTTCAAAACAAACACATGTGGCCGCATGTGATGGTGACTCAGCAGGAGATAAAGCAGATTTTAAGCAGCAGGTGAATTCAAACTTTGCCCATGGACTCGAGCTGATGACTACCTGTGCTCCTCAGCCCACGATGTACCTCCACACACACACGCACACACACACACATGGATCACTTCTTATGCAACGGGGAGGCTTAAATCCATCAGCTCCCATCAGCAGAGATTACTGAGAGTAAATGTGGGGGGAGAACAGAGATCTGAGGGAACGCTTTTCAGACTTATTTCAGCTGCAAATCCAATCCTCAGCAGCTTCCAGTGAGTCCAGTGGTTAAAACAGCCTCAGAAACATGAGGAAATCTTCAAAAGAGAACAAAAACACCTTTTTCTGACTGTTTTTGGTTAAACTTGCTAATTCAGAGTTTGTTTTCTCTTCTTCACTGAAGCTTCGTGATGACTCAGCTGTTGTTGGTGATTGTAGACTCTGGAGAAACACCTCAACGTGACGAAGACATTCATCAGCTCGGTGTTGTTTCGGGTCAAAATGTAATCTTGTTATTTTTCTGTTTCATCTGTCCTATGTTGTGAATCAGATTATAGCTAAAAAAGATGAAACATTTGGTTAAAAAAAATCTTTTTGTCCCCAGATACTCCAAACATTTACAGAAATCCATTTACATTTAGTATTTCTAAAGCAGACTTTGAACAGTCAAAAAATTAATAAATAAATAAAATAAATACATAAAAATAAATAAACAAATAAACTAATAGAAAATAAATTAGTTGAAAATGAATTGATGGAAAATAAATTAATAGAAAATAAATAAACAGAAAATAAATTGATAGAAAATAGATTAATAGAAAATAGATTAATAGAAAATAAATTGACTGGTAATAAATAAATAGAATATAAATTAACAGGAGAGAAATAAATAGAAAATAAATTAATAGAAAATAAAGTAATAGAAAATGAATTGGCAGAAAATAAATTAATAGAAAATAGATTGATAAAAATGAATAAATAGAAAATAAATACAAGGAAAATAAATAAATACAAAGAACATAAATACATAAAAAATAAATAAATTAATTAATTAATAGAAAATAAATAAAAAAAAAAAATACAATTTTCCTGCTAACCCAACAGTTAAATTTCTTTGGTAAAATTTTGGTTAAAATTGTTTAAAAAGTCTGGAGCATGTGTGAAAGAGCCTGATGTGAGTTTATGCTGATGATGATGATGTCATCTTTGCTGTAGTAACATCATTTATTCACTTTGGGCTGTTGTTTAAAACTTTTGTGGGTCTTCTACTGTTTAGTGCTTTACACAAACTCAGCCGCCAAAAAATCAAAAATAAAATTATCACCAGCTTAAAGCATGGTGGCTGACGAGGGCAGAGGAGTAACAGGATGCAGATTTAGCATCAAAGATAACTAAAAATTACTAGTAAAGTGAATATGACCAAAATGTAAAGCAGACTGATCCTGACGACAAATACAAGCTGTTCTTCTCAGCGCCCCCTAAAGGCCTGGAGGACAAGTTTGGTTGTAAAATCTAAGGGTGGGCAACTCAGTCTAAATATTGATTGTGCAGCTCCTCACACCTTGGCCTCTGCTCCTCCCTGCTCTGCCAGAGAGCTGAGATAAAGAGAGGCACTGAGTGTGTGTGTGTGTGTGTGTGTGTGTGCTGCAGCTGATAAGGACACTGCTACATGTGACGTGAGCGTTAAAGTCATTCTCCACTGTGGTAACACCATCATTTTACAGAAACACATTGAAGCAGCTCACCCTGGAGAAAGCTCACAGCTACAAAAACTTGAGGAAGGATTAAAAACAGAGGTCTCTTGAAAAAGCTTTCAGAAAAAAACTGGACTATCCAGGTAAACTCTGGCATTAGGTTGTGTTTTTCACACTGTCATTAAGAGGTAACTTTAGCAGGGGGGAAATGTTGATGATATTGAGATGGTTTATATCCCAATTTCATAAGTTTGAGAGTCAAATGTTGTGATGTTTTACTGAAGATATTAATCTGAAAACAGTTCAACTGAGAGGCAAAATAAGAGCTTTATGGACAAGAACTCTTCCAACCAGGAGCAACATTTTTGAATAACTTCAAAAAAGCCTTTTTTAATGGAATCAATACTTGGAGGTGGGGGATAAAAGATTTCTTAAAGCAGTGGTACTCAACTTTCCCTCTTAGCAAAGACAAACCGCAACCAAAATGAGGAAAAGTTTCCACTTCTATGATTTTTCTGATGAAAAGACGAGGCAGTTTGAGCCTGTGATAATACAGATATCACTGGATGCCAGTTTTAATCACTTCATTTTTAACGTGTCAACACCTCAATAAGTCTGGCTCCAGAAGTACAGGAAGTCACAAACACACCAAGCCAAAAAAGTGTTTTTCACAGCAGATTTATACATATTTACAGCCTGGTTAAAAAAACCTCTCCTGTCTGAATCGTTACTTTCTCTTTCAGCGCACACTGTACGGGGCTGAATTTTTTCTAACTCAGCAGTTTAGAGGATATTAAGATTGAGAGCTCGCCCAATCAGAGGCACAGCTCAGGTCATGTGACTGATGTACACCCTTTAGCTGTTAATGTGGAGACTCAAAGCCCAACCCACTTCCAATATGGCCGCACCAGACGACTAGCTTCAAAAACCTGTTTTAGAAGCAGACAGGTGACGTCACGGAGACTACATCGATGGTTTAGCCCAACTTGATTCGCTAACGAAAACAAGCTTTGAATTTATCGCCGCCTACTGTTAAAGCTACCAACCTACTGCAACCAAAGACTGTAAAAAAAAAAAAAAAAAGGAAGTCATCTTGCTCGGCTCAAAGTGAGGTCACTGCAAAAACTGCTCCCCCTGGTGGCTGGCTGCAGTATAGGTTAAAAAATCCATCTCCCCAGTCATTCCAGATGGGCTGTGGTCAAACTTTAAAAAATTAATACACCTGGTAGAAACGTTTCTCACGTCTGATTGTCGTGGTGATTTGAAGATATCATTTGGCTGTCTTGTTTTCAACTCCTCTTTTTTCTGAAAAGTTCCGTTTTCGTTAGTTTTACAAGGTTAAAAACGAGGCTTTACGTCACGTGTAACGACGATTGACAGCTGACGTTCTCGTGTATTTTTTTCAAGGATTGTAAAATAAGTCTGGAGGTAGAGTCAAGAAGTGATTAGACTCTCGAAAGAAAAAAATTATTATTATTTTTGTCACTCGGCTCTACTCAGATTCTCCCAGAATCCTTCACGGTCTCTGGCTGCCAATAGCGGCCCTGTGACGGGGGAATGTTAAAATTTGTTAACAGAAACCCAACATCAAGACAAGAAAAGGAGCAGCGCACCAGGATTTTTTTTACAGTGTTTTTGTGAAGGATGAGATCACCCTCCCACTTTGACCACAGGGGGCGCCAAAATCGAGAGAAGTCTTCACGAAAGCTGATAAGAAACTAAACACTGAATATGATTTTCATCCCTGCATCTTTACCCATGTCTTCGTTATTCATCCAGAGTCTGGAAACAGAAAGCTCTGATGTGACGTGGCTGAAAAACTGATTTTTTTTTCCCTCTGAGTTTGTTGGGATTCATATTTCATGCGACACCAGAGACAGTGTTTTAATCCTGTCTCCTACCAGCTGAGACAAACAGATCAACCCGACACTAAACGAGGCAGGTTTGAGGATCAAAGCAGGTGTTTTTTTTTTTTTTTTCAGGCTCCAGGAACGTAGCGCTCTCTGACATTAAAAGGAAAATAAAAAGCCTTAAGCCCATCTTTGCTCTCTCTGCTCTCCCACTTTCTCTGAGCAGCGGTGGAGGTTGCAGCTGAGGACTGCCCCTGTGTGTGTGTGTGAGTGTGTGTGTGTGAGTGTGTGTTATGTAACTTCCTCATTGCATTGTTTCTCCTGCTTCCAGCGCTTTCCCCAGCCTGTGCAGCGCTGAGCGGAGCAGGGAGAGCACGGGTTAGGGGAGTCAGGAGGTCTGCAGAAAGAAGCTCACGATAATCACCTCATCCTCAGGAAGCAAACGCTCGACGGCCTCATCTCTGGCTGCGTGCTCGACAGCGGCGGCCTGAATTAGAGCTGCACAGTCACATATTTACTCCTGACAGGCGTGTTTTAATAACCTAATCATGTTTGATGGGTTAGTGCGGTTACAGCGGTGTAATTAGTCGTGCTAGCAGCTCCTCACTAATATTTCTTATGTTGCACTTGTGTCACGCAAAGCACCGCTCGCCTCGGGATTAAATGCATCTCTGAGGGTAAAAATAGAAACATAATAATGCACGACATGTAAACACCGCACTTCAGCGTGTGTGTGTTAATTTATATGAATGGCGGAGAGCACACCAGGCCCAGATTACAGAGCCAGTGTGGATTAGTCAGGGATACATTTTTTTAGCGTCTTTGCGCTCGCAGTGAAATGAGATGTCAATCAATCTGACAGCTGTGACCGCAGAGCTCTGTCAGCGTGCAAACTTTTTTAATCTCAGCCAAGTTTTCAGGACACAGCTCCGAGTTCAGGCTCAAATCCTGGTGACAGGAGCATGAGGCGTTCAAGGACGGAGAGCTAATCTGGAAGAAATCAAAACTGAAAGAAAAACTTGTGTCATCATAAACAGCTCCTTATTTAAAGCCAAGGCTGAGTTGATGTTACAATATATATATAATAGAATAAAAAATAACTTTTTTTGTCATTGCAACAAGTACAACAAAATTGGATTAAAGTAAAAAAAAAAAAATATATATATATATATATATATATATATATATATATATATACACACACACATATATATATATATATATATATATATATATATATATATATATATATATATATATATATATATATATATATATAAATCAAAAGTTAAAGTTGAAATTAATTAAGTTATTTAAATTATTATTATAAATATTAAATATTATTATTTTATTTTTCTATAGTTATATTTTTATTTTAAAATTAAATTTAATGATTAAAACTAATTAATAAAATTAAGTTTTATTCCTGGCAAATCCAGCAGGGGGTGCTCCACTGGCAAAGATAGAGGTTTAAACTTTCACCTGAAAAATTAGTTGCACATAGATTACAGGATAGCTAATAAGATTTTTGACTGGTTCTCAACAAAAGTCAAATTTTCCGTCAGTTGTTGTATGTAATTTTAGTTTCTCAAATTTGCTCGAAGAAAGTTTGTAAAAATTTGAAGAGAAGAAGAAGAAGGAATCATAACAAGCACTTCCATGGAACAGCATGTTCTGTTAGCAGCTAGCAAAGATTAGCTTGACAACCATCCACTTTAAAAGTCTTCCAGTGAAGTTAAGATGTTGGCCACCGTTTTTCATTTTGCGTTAGTAAACTTCAATCAAAGTCTTAGGTTAGCATCCAATTTTAAAACAAGCTAACGCAGATTCTCCTCTATAACCTAGCTAGCGCTGTTTGCTCTCCATTAGCTCTACCCTCTTGTCCAAATTTGGTTTCTCCTGACTCCAAAAACATGAGATGGTAACAGCAACTTTTCCAAATCAAAGGCATAAAAGCAAAATTCCAATAGCAAGAGTCGCTCCCTTGCTATTGCTAAAGCTACTTTACCACAGTTTGGAGTTAAATGCATGACGACAACAAGAACAACTGGATTTTAAATGATGTGAAGCCCAGTTTTCATAAAAAAAACTAGAAGCTGCACATGTTTTAGCTAACATGACTCAACAACAAGATGACATTTCTCTCTCTTTTGACTGTTTTTTTTCTAAAGCAGGGCTGTCCAATTTGGGGCCCACGGGCCAACTTTGGCCCACAAGTGATTTTTTTCGTCCCACTGTCAATGTTTGAATTTTTATTACATATATATTTTAAATTAATGTAGATAATGTTGTCATTGTGCCCACAAACACACATGTATGTGAACATATGAACTCAGCTAAATGATGTACGGCGAAATGTACTTCTTAAGACACCTCTGGAAATGTTGCTGTTAAGCCTTTTAGCAGGTCTCATATATCAATCTAGAGGTCTCAGACCCTGCTAGACTCCACATATTTTTCACAGTGATAACGACGGATATTTAAAGTTGGGTTTTTCTTAGACCAGATTCTCCAAGGCCACAGTGTGTACCTCTCTTACAGTGAATTTGTAATCTATTTGTGTTTCAAAAGCTGTTTTAAACGGTCTCCTTAAACAAGAGTTTTGCAGATGCTGAAAGCAGCTCTGTTTACGACTGAACTGTAATTGAACAATGTTTTGATTACTGCATTTTGACTGATCTTTTATTCTCTGTTGCCACAGTGGCCATGCTTTCTCTATTGACTCAAAAGCTGTCATCTCATTTATTTTGATGTTTGAAGTTCATGTAGTCGTTATAATAAATGAACAAACCTAAATTCATCTAATTCTTGCCCATTTCAATTAAAATTTGGGAGACTGTTGGACAGAATGTTTAAAATAAATATTTGTATGTATTGTGGTTAAAACCAGAGTGGATTATTCATTCATTATTAGTAGTATTTGTTTTATTAAAATAAGGGCAGCACTGGTGACTTCATATTCTATGAAGGGAGGCTCACTCCCTTACACTTTGAAAACCCCTGATCGATAGGTTAAAAAAAATCTAAAGCAGGTCTCCAGCTTAATTACTATTCCTAACTTTAAAGTTTTTTCATTTTCAAAATTACTTGAAGGAGTTTTTGTTTTGCACAATTATGCTACGGGCACTGCAACCTGAATGTTTAGCTTTAGCCCTCCACCCTGATTTGTTTTTGGCCGTTCACTGAGAAGAATTTGGGCACCCCTGCTCCAAAGCTGAGCCGTTAGCCACCAGGAGCCAAAGTCACAACAGTCAGCAAGTTAATTAGGCAACTTTCTTGAGGTGTGCTAACAGCCTCCTTTGTTTGTTTTTTTTTGTTTTTTTTGCTAAGCTATGGCTAAACCGTGTCTAAATTCTTTACACACGGCAACAACAATGATCTGGAATTTTTTCCCTATTATTACACTCAAGGATCATACTTGTCACCAGGACTTTTTTGTTATTTTGGTCAGAGATCCTGCCTGGAAAGCTAATCTACTCTTCTCTTCTTTCAGGAACTGTTTGAATTTTTTTTTTGCTTGCCCACTTTGTAGAAGAGTTACGGTAATGAGAGCTTGTATCTATCATGTGCACTCTATGATTGGAGAGTTGTTGTGCATATATTCCAATGGAGTACCATAGTTAATACCATAATAAAACAGAGGAAAACTCCACTACATGTCAGCTTCCTGTGTCTAAACCCTGATCCAGAGGACGCTGCTTTCGAGTTGTGTACCTAAAGTGAGGACCGCTCGCCGTGGCGTGATGCACCTCCACCGAGCTGCCTGCTCAGCTGTCACAACGAGAGGTGAGCCCGTTTCCTTTACAAACCTGACAGTCAAAGCCAATTAGTGGCGTTATTGTTCTGCCCCGCAGTCCCCTGAGCTAATCATCTGACGTATCCTTCATCTCTCGGGGTGCCAGGCTGTCATGACGCGTCTTTTCACCCGGCTGAGAGTGAGATGGCTACCGGGGATTTCCCAAAATGTTGGACCGCTGCTTTTTTAGGCCTGTGAGAGAAGTCATGGCGCATTTACTCAAGTGTTGTGCTTTGTTACGAGTATGAGGAAGTTTGAACTCCACTACGTCTCAGAGAGGATGCTTCTTACTGCCTTCATCCATCTGACAGCTCAGCTCTCAGTATTTTCTATATAAAACAGGGACCCATTATTAAAAAAAAATTATTTCTAGATTACTAATTGGTAAAAATCTAGTAGTATGAGTGTTTTTATCTTATTTGTAGTAAAAAATAAGCGTCTTACATGACTTAATACAAAGATATTGAAAGATAAAAGAGACGCCTGAGTTGCTCGTTGATGAATCTGCTCGTCCAGGGTCATGGAGGCAGCAGTCAATGAAGACCAAAGTAAAATCTTCTGTTCCCTAAAGTCTAGTGATGATAATACATGTCCGAAAACAACTCCGGACATTTCGTCCACAATTTCAACAAGTTGGAACGTAGATTGACAGGAAACCAAAAGCTTTGCCTTCAAGTTCAGCTCCTTCTTTACTTTGACGATGCGATACAATGACTTCATTACTGCTGATGCTGCACCAATGAAACTGCCAATCTCCTGACCATGAAGCTATTTTAAAAACAGTAACACAAATGAAGAAAATTGGGAACTTTAATGTAAAGTTTGGTTTCCTGGAGAAAAAAAATGAATCAAAGTTACCCAAACAAAGAAATCTTCCCTGTTCCAGCCTGATGCGTCCAGCTCCGCCTGTCACGGCACCAGATCTGATGTGCTTCAGTTCAAGTCAACGTGTCACTCTGTCACAGCCCTACATCAATTCACAAAAAGCTGATGGAGCAAAACAGGAAGTCATGCACAGAGACCACATAAAACACCCAGTGACTTTCAAAATAAGACAAAACCAGACTGTATTTATCTTGACTACAACAACAAACCGACTTAATGAGCGGAGTCAGAGCAGGAGTCAACAGGTTTGAGGTTTTACAGCCCAACATGAACCAGGAGGGGAATCCAGGGAACTCCTCAGTAGGGACAGGAACCTTTTACATTTGAAACAATAAGATACTGATACCGCTTGGTACCTGGCAGTCGGTACTCAACTGTACCAATCTTTGGTACTAACTTTTGTGTATGTTTATGTGGTTATCAATATTATAATTATCATTATAATAATATAATCTCAAAGTTTTTTTAATTTAACCCGTTTATTCTCCAGTATATAACCTTGCAATGCTGCGTTCATGTCCAGCATGGAAGATTGCCTTCTCTTCCACTCTCTCACAGTCATAAGGATGCGTTTAGGTACCCAAACATGGTACCTTTTGATTTTACGGGAATCAGTACCCGGTACTTTTGACAGAATTCAGTCAATACCTAAAGAGCACCCCTACTCTTCAGTCTGTCACTCCAGCTTTGTGGAGGTCCTGGACTGAACACGCAGCCAGTGAGTTAGATCTAGAGTTAGTTCGATAGATAGATCGATCTATAGATAGATAGATAGATAGATAGATAGATAGATAGATAGATAGATAGATAGATAGATAGATAGATAGATAGATAGATAGATAGATAGATAGATCAGGGGTGGCCAACCGTGGTACTACAGAGAGCCACATCACACACATGGTCTTGAAATAACATAAAGTTCTATCAATCTATCAATCAATCAATCAATCAATCCATCTTTCTATCTATCTATCTATCTAGATAGATAGATAGATAGATAGATAGATAGATAGATAGATAGATAGATAGATAGAGAAGAGAAGAGAAGAGAAGAGAAGAGAAGAGAAGAGAAGAGAAGAGAAGAGAAGAGAAGAGAAACTGAAACTTAAGTATCAATCTTATCACCCAAGTATTGATCAACACTGATCCCAACGTTGGCCTCAATATATCAATTCGATTGATCAGCACACTACTACTCATAACAAGAAGTATATATTTTTATGAATGGATCGAAGAGCCGCACACCGAAAGGCAAAGAGCCACATGTGGCTCGCGAGCGAGGGGGCGGGGATGTGTAGTCCTGTTGGTCGGGATTGTTGAGTTGCTTTTTTACTCTAAGTACCAAAAGATTTTAGTTCCAGGAACTAGTCTTCAAGGCTGTCAACTGTTCCTGTGGTCGATTGCGGTCTGCATTTGGACACAGAGCAGGGATTAGACCCTGGTACCTTCTGAGAAGTGGTTTGCTTTGTGCTACAATAACTGTGATGGTTTAACTTTGGGTTAATTTGTCACGGTGAAGAGAAGTTAAAGATGAAAGTCTTTATCATTGCAGAGATAAACTCAGCTGAAACAGTAAAGTGCAGATTGTAACATCAGAGCATGAATAATAATCCAATAACAGGAAGTATTAAACTCTGACCGTGCTGAGGAAATGAATCCAGGGACGATCACAGCCTCTCAGTAAATGTTTGAACTCTGTTTCAGACTTTCCAGGTTGTTTTCCTGTATCTTGTGGATAACACCCGGCCCTCCTTGGCAGCGCCGGTCAAACTGCAGCCGACGGCCGCCAGCAGCATACGGCATCCCCTAATTAGGATCTGCGGAGCGGCCGCCAGTTCACCAGATTACACAGCAGCCGCGGCGCTGCCAGAATTTATGAGTACTGGACGGCGTCCCAGTGCTCGTGGATAGTCCGTTTCATCTGGCTAATTAATGAGTCTAGCAGATAAACGGGGGATGTAGAGCAGTTTAATTTCACAAAAACAAACAGCAGGGAGGGAAACAGGTGAAGCTGTGATAGCAGCTCATTACGCTGCACCGCCAAACGTGAACGGACACAATAAAGTCTCCTTCCTTAGAGTAATCTGAGGCAAGGTGAACAGCCACACAACCAGAGCCCGGCAGACTGCACACAGACAGGCGGCCAAAGAGTTTGGGCTGGAGGGAGATTATCATAAGTGGAATAAAGGATTTATGGGTTTTGTCAGTATTTGACTCAGACTTAAAGACTTAAAATCTGCAGGAGGTCAAAGTTCAGTCTTGGCGGAGAAAACAATCCTACAACAAAGCCTGGAAAGTGGTTCAGACATTCAAGTTTCCTCAGGATTAAATAACTCCAGGGATCCTCTGAGTTCTTAATCCAGTGTCAGCATCAGGTCAGCGTTTTTATACATCCAGATATTTGGTTACAGAGCTGAAATATGCAGAAATAAGGAGAATTTTTTTTGTAAAAACATCTCGTCTGAGCCGTCCCACTTATTGGGACCCTTACGTTGGGGTGCCAGACTAAACCGATCCTGGAAGGTGGGACTACAACACTGTAGTCCATGATTGGTTGAAGGAATCGTCAATCATTGTGCGACAGCTGCTGCTGGATGTCTTCCATAGTTGCTCTTTGTTTACTGTGTTGCGTTTTTCTTCTTCATTGGATTTATTAGTGAGGTAAACTGTGTCGCGCTGCTACGGCGTCACGCTATTGTTTAACAGCTGCGGCTTTCAGCATCCTACTTACACGCCGCCAACCACGAGAGGGCACAGTTTGCTGTGGAAACTTAATTAATTTAATTTAATTTAAGATGTTTAACGACAGAAATGGCGTTTGTTGGGTGAAAGTGGCTCAACTTGAGTTTGATAAGACATTTTTAGTCAAGCTATGACATAAATACTTGCTTAGACTTTAGTTTTCCATGTACCACAAGCCAGTTTCTGTAACAGGGATCAGGCGGCCAAATCTGCACTGCACCAGACCCCTATAGCCCCGTTTCCACCAGGCAGTCCGGTCCGATTCAGTACGGTTTGGTACAGTTAAGCCTGATCCCATTTGTGTTTCCACAGCAAACTGTGCCCTCTCGTGGTAGGCGGCGTGTAAGTTGGATGCCGTAGCAGTGCGATACGGTTTACCCCTCTAATAAATCGTATGAAGGAGAAAAACGCGACACAGTAAACAAAGAGCAACGATGGAAGACATGCAGCATTTCGTCCTCTCTGTGATTTTCATGTAGCTCTTTGATACAAAGAACAATCAAGCTTCGTTTCAGAGAAGTCTGTGAGCCGCCAGGAGAAATGCAGCCGCCGTCAGGGTAAGTGACGATTCTTTTGACCAATCAACGGTCTGCAGTGTTGTAGCTCCACCTTCTGAGAGCGGATCAGTTCAGTCTGGCACCCATTTGAAAGGGTCCCAAAAAGTGGGACGGATTGTCTCGGTTATTTGTCCCAGGATAAGTCAGTGGAAACACCTCAAAATGCGGGCTGTACCGAGACAAACCGAACCGGTCTGCTTGGTGGAATCGTGGCTTATGGCTCCTCCCGACTGGGCCTCATGGGTAAATGGTTCCTTCCATTTGTACTCGGAAGTCAGAATATCTGAGTTCTGAGTGGGAATGCCCCCAGAGGTCAGAATTTGGAGCACCCACACCACCCCCGAGTTCCCAGTGGGAAATTCCAAGTTTAGGGGTAAACAGTAAATAAGCTCCTGTTATATTCTTTTTATTTTGGAGTTTCTGACTAGTGTTGGTTGCAATATATCAGCCATTTATACAGTATTATTCAGTGTTTATCTACAGAAATACTACTGTTAAGGCAAGTTTTTCGGAGTACTAATGGCAGCAAAAGGCCCGGCCATAAGGCGCTCACCTACGGGCCCCAAACTCAGGCCTGGCTCCAGTGACCCTCCGGCTGGGGTGAACTCATTCCTGGTATATCTTTGACCGCATTTCGTCTGGGCTCCTCCACCTAGGACCAGTCTGCTTTGAGAGACCAAGATAAGGTGGCGGCCATGGAGGAGCGACCTGGACCCTGATCTTTTAACAACTTTGAACGAATGATTCATGCTTTTATTATGCTGGCATCCCTCCATTGGCTTCCTGTTCATTTTAGAATTCATTTTAAAAATTATTTGTTTTTAAATCCTTCAACGGATCAGCACTTCAGTACATTTAAAAACTTTTAAATCACGTCCTAAAACTTATTCTTATTCTTTGGCTTTTAACTCACCGTGACAGTTGTGTGATCTCTGTCCTTTTATGTCTTTTATGGTCTTAACTCCTTTGTTTTTATGGCTCTTATTGGTTTCTATTTTAATTTTTTTATTTGTTTTATTGATTTTCTCATTTGATTTTTATTGTGCAGCTCTTTGGGAAACTTGATTGTTTTTAAGAGGTGCTGTTTAAGACGACATCATCTACTTGAAGACGTTGATTCATGTTTGGACCAGATTTCACCGGGAGATCTACCTCTGTCACAATTTCCAAGTTGTTCGTATCGAAAAGGTCACTGAGAGTTTGTAAATTTAGCTCAGATCTGAACATCCTGTGATGTACAACGTCATCTATAATGAAAACATATATATATATATGTATACATCTCTCTATGGTTTCGTACACATATGGGCTGAAACCGTGAACAGTTGGTGTTGTTGACTCATTCTGCCTGCAGCCTCTATTAACATACATACATTTTAACATCTGCCATCCTTTCAGATCCGATTCAGGAGAGAAAACTGGAGCGTAAAACTATGAAAGAGTAAAAAGTACAACACTTCACTGGTGTTTGCAGCTCTGACAGCTCTCTGTGAGTGTTTTCAGCGAGGAAGACAAGCTGCAGTCTGAGCCGAACCGAGAGCATGCACGATTCTGCAGCGCTGCACAGGAACAAGAGATGGTGATGGAGGCTGTAATTACAGAGTGAAATGAGATGAGAGTAATAAAAGATGCAGGCTAACATGTCGTGTGGTTGACTGCGTCCAGATGCTGCACTGCTGGCCGTGTGTCAACGGAAGGTGAGGCCACGTGGATCTCCAGGACAGATTTTTGTCCTGCAGCTCTCCGCTCGCTGACACAAGCCCAGCGCGGAGGAGATGATGCTAAATGACTGTTTTCTCCAAAAAATCAACTGTTGTCATGGTTATACGGAGCACATACCGTAGAGAGGGGAAGGAAAAATGAATAAACACATGATTATGTAATCAAACTGGATCCGGGCAGCGAGGAGAGCAGGATCGCTCACAGAAATCAAGCAGGGAGTCGGAAATGATTAAAGGCTGGAGGGGACCGCTGATGGATGATGAGGTCAGCAGAAGCAAAGATGATTTAGCACAAACGGAAAAATGCAACTTCACATTTTTTAGATGCCTGGAAGTTTAACATGAAAGCAACAAAGTCACGCAATTTACTCACAGCTCTCTGAAAGTATTTCAAGAAATGTTTCACAGCTTCACGAATGAGTTGGAGACACCTCCATCTGCATCATGTGATTTTTAAGATGTAATTTTGCTTGAGTTCTGCATAATATCGCAAATCTTTAAAAAACAAAACTTGATTATTTGTGTCTGGAGACAATTTTCCAAAATGCATTTACCTCCCAGAAGTTTGTTTACAGACAGATCCTTCTAACACTACAAGAACTTACAGCTATGCTAATTGTTAGCTTCTTATGTCTTAATGCTAACATATTTACAACAATAATCTATGGATTCATGATTGAATCACAAAGCCAAAATGCTGTTTAGACGCATATAAGTTCCCCTTGCCGATCATCCTAGCTCAGTGTGCTAGCATGCTAACTTTAGCCAAGTAGCAAAACTGGTCAAACAACTGCCCCAGTGAGTTAAAACTGCAAGATTAGCAAACTGTGTCTGAAATACTCCAAGGTGAAGTTACATGTTCCCTCCATTATTAGCATGATGGTATAAGCAGGTAAAGAAAGCTAACGATTACAAATTTAGACACATTAGCTGATGAGTCAATGAGTTAGCAGGCTATTAGCATAATCAGATATTACGTTGTTTGGAAATGTCATTATTTCTGCAGGTATCTGTTCATAAAACAAAGCACAAAATGGATTTAAATGTTCAAGTGATGATGAACAAAAGTGAAAAAAGCCTTCATGACAACCTGGCTTTAAAACTTTAAAGAGGGGGTATTCTGCTTTCCTATATTTTAAAGTAACAATGCTAAATGTAAATGTATGAAGGTTGTCAAACTGCTACATATTTATTTAGTGTAGAAATCCCTGAATTTGTCTTTAAACTGCTCAAAATGGTCCGTCCTTTACGCATGAGATCTTCACGAGATCTTCATGAGACTAAATGAAATGATGACATCATCAAATAAGGATTTCCTAACTAGTTCATGACACATTTGAAGGGCTGGGCCTCAAACATCAAGGTTTGCTGCCCCTGACATGCCAGAAAAGGGCTGGCCAATCAGAGGGAAGGGGGTTTGTGGAGTTGGGAGTCTTAAAGAGACAGCAGCAAAAACAACAAAGTGTTCTAAAACATCAGTGCAAGGAGTTTTTGAGCTGTATATCATGCTTAACTACTACTGGGATACCAGATGGACAAATTTACCCCCCCCCCCCCCCCCCCCCCCCCAAAAAAAAAAAAAAAAAAAAAGATAAATAAATAAAAATAAATAAACAAATAAATCAATAATAAAAAAATAAAAAACCACAGTACCCCCTCTTTAAAATTTTGAGACAACTCAAAATTAGGCCACAAACATCAAGTTTTGCCCTTAGTTCTGCCCCTGACATGCATAGATGGGGCTGGCCAATCAGAGGAGAGGGTATTTGTGGAATTGGAAGTCTTAGAGAGACAGTAGCTAAAACAAAGTGTTCTCAGACACCAGCGTAAGGGGAAAATATATACATATTTTTTTAAAGCTGCATATCATGCGAAACTACTACTGGGATACCAGATAGATGGAATAAAGCCTGAAAAAAATTACAATACCCCCTCTTTAAAATTTTGAAACAACTCAAAATTGGGCCTCAAAGATCAGGGTTTGACCTTAGCCTTACCCCTGACATGCCAGGAAAGGGCTGGCCAATCAGAGGGAAGAGGGTCTGTGGAGTTGGGAGTCTCAAAGAGACAGTAGCTAAAACAACAAAGTGTTCTCAGACACCAATGTGAGGTAAAAATATGGATTTTGTTGAGCTGCATATCATGCTTGGACACCAGATGGACAGAAACAAGCCTGAAAAAAAAATCACAATACCCCCTCTTTAAAATTTTGAGACAACTCGCTTAAAAACTACAATGTCACCCATGAATGTTTGTTCAAACTTGTGATAACACTCAAAGAGATAGTTGTTGGGATACTTCAGTCAAAACTAGAGTCAGATTCAACCAACAGACTCATTTTCATGTGGGGAACGTAGCAGCTAACACGGCTAAAGAGCGAACTCCATCTTTGGAAAGTTTGGAAACTAGATTATTATACTCTCATGTTAGTCTTAGAAAAAAACGAGCCCCAAACCGTCCTCTGCCCGTCTCTGTCTTCACACAAAGTTATGAATGAACTTTGGTGGTTTTTGTCTCCCAGCTGCCTGTCTTCAGGCTCAGCCGTACATCTCTGGCAGTCGCCTTTAACCCTACTGGCAGATCTCCAGTCTGTAAACAACAAACACTTATCCTGATGTAATAAAGATCACATCGCCTGCAGAGCGCTCTGTCAGCCTGGATCACGATCCCACAAACCACCATAACGTATGCAGGATTGACCGTGCAGCCGATGGCGTCACGAGCTGATTTAACGCAGTTTTCTACGTCTATTTTAATTTTCACAGAGAATCCTTTACATTTTTCCTCTGCAGTCTTTTCAGTATTTTTGGAAACAGGGTTTAAGTAGTTTTGACCTTCTTTTGGTGTTGTTGTCTTTGATACATCTAACTCCCCAAATATCTAAATGTGCTTCTTGGTAAAGAGGCTTACGAAAAGTCAATATGCATGAGGATTTGTGACTGTGCTGTCTGAGTTTTCATTCGAAGGCGGATATAAATCATTACTATTATACTTTCGTTTAAGCATTAGATAAAAAAAAACTATATTCAATATCCCCTCTGCTACACACACAGAGGGCTACACAAACTCAGACACACATCCATCTGTAATGGCACGCAGCAAAGCTCGCTGTAATCTGCTTTGAAAGACTTCCAACTTGTCCTCCAGTCAAACGGGTCAAACACAAACTCAGCGTTCATTTTGTTCTATCAGAGCGTCCTGAACGCAGCCTGCTCCCACAGTCTGTCGGAAACACGGCGGGGTCGGAGGACAGAACACGTGACCTGAAAACAAGCGAGGCCCACCATGAGTGGGATTAATCTTTAGCCCGTGGATGGTAAACTTTGTCTAATCCATCAGTCACTTCAGACTGTGGGCTGCAAGAAAAGTACGATGATTCAGAAATTTCGCCTCGGGAGGGAAACTCATCAGACGTGGCTTCATGACTGGTGCTTATTCAGAGGACGGATGACGGCGCGCAAGATGCCCTGACCTCCAAAATTAAACAGCACGTCCTCTTCCCAAACTGCAGAGTGTCTGACTCCGAAACTTTGATTGGGCTCGATAAAAAAAAAGATCATGGTTATATAAATGAGTCGATTATAGCTTTGCAATCGTGTCCTTTTTATTTTTTCTCCGCTCATCTCTCTCTATCCACCCTGACATGATTGATTACCAGCATATTTCTGTGTTTTTTTTGTTTTGTTTTTTTTAAATTAAATTCTGTCTGAAATTTGGTGATTCTGCATTATTACTTCACCTGGTTCAGCTAAGGCAGTGGAAACACTTTGCTTTAAGGTTTAAAAATCATCAATTTGGAAAGTACTTCATCAATTATGGCCAACAAATCCATCCATGCCTGATTCAAAACACCATCAACTACAAAAATAAGCCTGAACAGAAACAAACAAATTTAGGTATGAGAAAAAAAAAAAGGTTAAAATTGTTTACCATAGAAACAGTAACAGAAAATGTACGCCAACATGACATGGAGTCTTATGCTTTCTACTACTCTTAAATTTATGGTCTCAATTTCTGGATTCAATCCATCAACATCGTTAGCCTTTATCCTTAACGATTCCTTTATTCATTCTTTACAGCACGCCGAAGCGGCCGGATGAAGGGGCAACATCCGGTTTAGAAAAATTAGGCCTACGTGGAAGTGCTGCAGAAGGACCAGAAGTCACGTACACCCCCAGCTTTAAAAACAGAATTTTACGGCATAAAAAACATATTTACAGCCTGGTTCAAAAAACATCTTGGGTCTTAAACGCTGATTTTACTATCGGCACACACTGTACGGTGAGTGATTTTTTTCTAACTCTGCGGTTTAGAAGTTATTACGATCGATTGATTGTCCAATCAGAGACACAGCTCAGCTCATATGACTGACGGGCTGACTATGGGCTGTACCCATAGACTGTATAAAACATGGACGTAGTCTCGCCGACGTCACCCGCCTGTTCCTGCAACGGAAAATGAAGCAGATCGGCTATCGCGGCCATATTGGTAGTGGCAAGGGCTTCGCCTACAGCCATAAGGCGCCAGCCGTCACGTGACCCTCAGCTGTGCCTCTTATTGGAGGAGCTCGCGATCTTAATATCCTCTGAACGGCCGCGTTGGAAAATAATTCACCCCCGTACAGTGGGAGCTGTTAGTAAAATTAGCGACTCAGACAGGAGACGTTTTCTGAACCAGGCTGTAAATAGGTTAATATCTGCTTTGGAAACAGCTTTTTTTGGCTTGGTGTGTTTGTGACTTCAGATACTTCCAGAGCCAGCCTCAGGTGAACACTCGAGAAACAGCAGATTTTAGCACTTCAGCATTGTCTCATATTCTCAGACCGGAGGTTGCCGCTTGGCCGTACCTTACTTTGACGTCCTGTGACCTGCCACGCGTCAATCACGCTCGACAGTCAGCCGCAGAATTTCCAAGAAAATGTTGAGGAGATGGAAGCGATTGAAAGCTTAGCTTCACTTTACCAAAAGGACGCTAACAACCATAGCCTTTATAAAACATGGACGTAGCCTCCGCGACGTCACTCGTCTGTTCCTGAAACTGTGAAATGAAGCCAATACATGGACGCAGCCACATTTGCTATGACGACAACTGTGAGTTTTTCTTCGAGCAGCTACAGGGCGCCCAGGGATCACGTGACCTGAGCTGTGTCTCTGATTGGACAACCAAACGATCCTAATGACTTCTAAACCATTGAGTTAGAAGAAATTCACTCACCACACAGTGTGTGCTGATAGTGAAATCAGCGTTTTAGACCCGAGCGGTTGTGAATATGTTTTTTAATGCCATTAAAGTCTGGTTTTATGGCTGGGTGTGTACGTGACTTCCTGTCTTCCTGTAGCCAGCCTCGAGCAGATTTTCTACGAACAACAACTTTTAGCACTTCTGCACCGGCTTCATTTTTACTGACTGGATGCTGCCCCTTGCTAACAACACAAAGTTGTGCTACACTGTGATATCACACAAGGGTAGGGATGGGTACCGAATTAGGTACTTTTTCAGGTACCGACCGAATTATGTCAAAAGTACTGAGTATCGATTCATGTAGAGTCAAAAGGTACCATGTTTAGGTACCTAAATGCACCTTTGTGACTGTGAGGCAAAAGAAGAGTAGGCGATTTTCCATGCTGGACATGAACACAGCATTTCAAGGTAATATATTAAAGAATAAGAATATATTTGTTATATTGTAAAAATATATATACATATATATATAGTTAAACAAATTGATGCTTTTTACCACATAAACACAAAAAGTACCGAAAATTGGTACCGTTGAGTACCGGTACCGATTTCCAGGTACCGGGCATCGGTGCTGTATCGTTTCAAATGTGGAAGGTACCCATCCCTACACAAGGGTAGCAACACCACTAACGTTTTCAAACATCTGTTAACTTATGGCTTATTTATGAATTTAAACACTCTATAAAATGTTTTTGATACAAAACCTGTAAAGTTTTGAACATATAAAATTCACCGGAGGAATTGATAATAGCATTAGCATCGATAAATTCTTATCAATCGCTATCCCTACTTGTCATGGGCGTTGTTGTCACAAAAAGAAACTGAAGAACACCGTAAATGTGTTTAGAAGTATAAAGAACTTTTCTCTGTCAACTTGTTATTTGAATATCAAAATTACAACCCTCCTCCTCCTCCTGTATCCGGGCTCTGGACCAGCAAAAGTGAACCAAAAGAGACACAGATAGACTCAAAGCAGTCGTCTGCTCCGGCTGCAGCTGGGAGGGACTGCCGCAAGAGCAAGGAAGACTAGTCCTACTAAACAGAGTAAGATTGAGTCGTACTTTAACATCAAAGTCTTTAAAACTCTAGAAAAAAAACTGGATTTGTCACTTTTTTTGAAAATGAGTCCCAAGAGGTGGAAAACTGGAAAACTAACCACTTTGACGAGTTGAGTCTTGTATTAAAATTCACATATCAACCCGGTTTGTGAGTGTTTAGTATGAATAAAGTGGGTGTTTCTCAGTGTGTAAATGTTGAGCTTTGTCCGTATGTCTATCCTAACGTCTAAAACTTTCGCTAACTGATTCGTTTTCATCAGATTTTATAAAACTCTCAGACACAGGTCTAGCGAGGTCACCGGTACACCATGATCTGATGGTTGGGTAACTTCGGAAACCTCCTCCCCAACCTCATTCAACGTCAGACCAGAGGGGGTGGAGTCTGTGACGATTCCTGTAACTTTCCAAAAACTGATGATATGACATCACGCTCCCTCGTGCTGTGATTGGTCGGCTGTTTTGGAGAAAAGAGTCTCAACTCTCTTGTGCCAGTCTTCACAAAAACAACTCGCTGCTGTTTCTACCTCGACTTTGAATAAAGACAGTGAGACAAAAACTGAACACAGCTTCAGTATCAGGGCTGAATTTTGTCACTAATGTTCCTCCATACACGAGGAGCTCCACTCACCTGGTTTCTGTGATGCTTCAGCTCTCCAGATGGTCTCTGCGCTGTCCTCTCCTCTAACCGTCGCTCCCTCGGGGTGGCATACTTCCATATTTTGTCCTTTATTTTGTCTTAAAAAAATCAGCTTAAAATGATCGTAGTCAAGGCTTCAAATCCTCTCTTGAGACTCGTTTAGAAAAAGGAAAGGTCTCACTTCTTCGACAGAACCTGAGTGGACGAACACAGGTCTCTGCATTTCAAAAAATATATTTGTTTTCATTTTTTTCTCTCAAAATCTAAAATAACACCTTAATTAAATCCATAAATAGTAGGCCTGTGGGGAATATGTACACATTTGCTGCAATATTCCAGCGTAAACATAACGACTAATTATAGGGAAGGTATGAAAATAAGATTTGGCTTTTTCTCGTGTTGCACTACTGGACATGGACTTCCTCCTACATTATGTACAGAGTCTGGCTGTTCCTGGTAATCCTCTCAACATGTCAAGTAATTATTCCCAGTCCTGCGAGTCCTTGATTATCTGCAGCATAGACAACATGTCCTCTTTTCCAGGCTTCATGTCTTTAGGTGTTCCTGTTAAAGGGCTTTTTTTTAATAAATCAACTTCTCTGGAAACTTTCAGGATTTCAGTGTGTGGATCCTCCAGACTGCTGTGTGCAAATTCTTAAGAGCCCATCCACTGAGGTTTATTCTACACGACTATGGGCTGTAGGAGTCTTGGAGGCTGCAGGACTACAGGTCTGTCTCCCGTGTGTCCAGGCAGAACGCGTAAAGGGATCTCTTGAAGTCCATGCTGCTGTTCGCTTTGATGTTCGCTTTCTCCACAGACGCGGCAGACGCGTCAGTGTTCTCCCCCTCCTGCGACTTGTTGGAAGATTTACTCCCCTTGCGTTTGAGCTCGGGGCTGTCCCGGCCGCTGTTCGGCTCGTCCTTCAGAGAGGACTGGTCTTGGTCCGTCTCTCGGTGGTAGAAGTAGTTAAAGTTTGACACGATGACGGGCACAGGCAGCGCGATGGTGAGCACGCCGGCGATAGCGCACAGAGAGCCCACTATCTTACCCCCGACCGTGACCGGCCTCATGTCGCCGTAGCCTACTGTTGTCATAGTGACCACGGCCCACCAGAAGGCATCCGGGATGCTGGAAAAGTGCGACTCCGGCTCGTCCGCCTCTGCGAAGAACACAGCGCTGGAGAAGAGGATGACTCCGATGAAGAGGAAGAAGATGAGCAGGCCGAGCTCGCGCATGCTGGCCTTCAGAGTCTGACCCAGGATTTGCAGCCCCTTTGAGTGCCTGGAGAGCTTGAAGATCCTGAAGACCCGGACCAGGCGGATGACCCTGAGGATGGCCAGAGACATGGCCTGCTGTCCGTTCTGGTGCTCCTGCCCCTGCTGCTCCGCCAGCTCCGTGCCCACTGTGATGAAGTAAGGCATGATGGACATGATGTCGATGATGTTCATGATGGTCTTGGAGAACTCGGACTTGCTGGGGCAGGCGAAGAAGCGCACGAACAGCTCGAAAGTGAACCAGATGACGCATGTGGTCTCGATGATGAAGAAGGGGTCCGTGAAGGTGAGGGACGGCCGGGACGCGGTGCTGTTGTCCAGCCGGCTGGTCACCGGCAGCTCCCTCTCGTCCCTGAACTCCGGCAGCGTCTCCAGGCAGAAGGTGATGATGGATATGGTGATGACGATCACGGACACGATGGCGATGCCCCGCGCCGGACTGGAGCTCTCCGGGTACTCGAAGATGAGCCAGACCTGCTTCTGGAACTCGTTCTGAGGCAGCGGTTTTTCCTCCTCCTTGATGAAGCCTTCATCCTCCCTGAACCTCTCCATGGCCTCCTCCCCCAGCTGGTAAAACCTGATCTCATCCGCGAACACGTCTATGGAGACGTTCACTGGTCTCCGGATCTTCCCTCCTGACTGATAAAAATACAGGATCCCGTCAAAACTTGGTCTGTTCCGGTCGAAAAAGTACTCGTTCCGGAGCGGGTCGAAGTATTTAATCCTCTTTGCAGGGTCTCCAAGCAGAGTGTCCGGGAACTGGTTCAAGGTGCCGAGCTGGGTCTCATACCTCAGCCCGGCTATGTTGATGAGGACCCTCTCGTTGCTCTCCGCGTCCATGTCCATGTCCAGCAGGTCCTCATCGAACAGATGCGGACTGTGGTCCGCGCGTAAAAGCGCATCCATGGCGTTCTCGCTGCAGCTGAAAGTGTTGTTCATGTCGTTGATTTTCCACGAGCTCTGATGGAGATTCTGCTGAGGATGATGATGATGATGAGGAGGAGGACTCCCCCGGGTGTTCAGCTCTTTACCGAAGTCCTCTCCGAGTCCACTTTGAACGAAGCCCGACTGAGGGACGTCCAGCGCGTTCCGGCAGCTCTCCTCGGCATTGCTGCCTCCGCCGCTCCCTTTGGCGCCGCCGTTCTCAAAACTCACCAAGGCTATCTCCATTGTGCAGCCATCCACGGTTACTGCCTGAAGAATGAGAGAGACTTGTTGATCCGGAACATCCTCTCTGGTGGTCCAGGGGAGGGAACGTGTGGGGATGATGAGGACGTGCAGCAGGTGAGATGGAGCTGTTTGGATCACGGCTCCTCCAGCAGCCGCAGCTCCTCTTCACTGGGATGCATATGTGTTCCTGCAGCTGTCGTTAAGGCTGTAAGCCCCCACTGCTGCTGCTGCTGCTGCTGCTGCTGCTGCTGTGGATGGAGTAAATATCAAAAGCTCCAGAGAAGAGAAGACCCGGATGAGAGAGTTATTCCTGACGTCAAAAGTGCTGCTCAGACCGTTTAGCTGCCTCTGAAAATGTCTGTGGATGTGAGACAAGCTGTCAACTCAACTCCCTCTGTCTCTCCTCCTCCTCCTCCTCTCTCTCTCTCTCTCTCGGGGGGCGGGGTCACGCTGTGTCCATGAATTACGCGCACTGCGTGATGAGAGTGGAGGATTTTTCCAAAGAAAATTTATAAACATTAAATTAATGAGCAAAAAAATAATGAAAAATAAATAAAAACACTTAAAAGGAAAAAAAACTCTACTTGAAAGTTTGCAAGTAGGGGAGACCGGGGACAGGTGCAACACTTACTGTCATCCTGGACTCCATATTTTCCTCCTTTTCTCCGTTTCTCCTCTTTTAAATCTTACGTAACCTCCTCTGTGTGTTTGATTCAAACATCCTTAATGCACACAAATCCATTTCCTTACAGCTGAGCACAAAGACCCGCTTCCACTTCATGACATCCATGCACTCTCCTCTTTTTGTTGCCTTTGTGTCCGAGTCTCTTCAGCTCTCTGGCGGATGGATAGATGGATGGATGGATGCACGGAGGGTCGGGCCCCGGGGCCGCACTCTGCACTCTGCTCTGTGTCCGGATGTTTCCCCGTCCGGCTGCCTTTGAAGGAGATGGAGGAGAGCTTTCTTTAGCGCCACGCTAACACGAACAGATGTTCTCTGTTCTCTGGTGTTGATCATAGAAACACTATCGCTCTGTACTCACAGCTTCTAGATCTCTCTTTTCATCCCTACACAAAATACAGAGTCTAAAGTTTCAAAACAAAATCATTTTAAATCTCTGATAAGATAATAAGTCATTCTCTGAAATGCTAATCATCTTTAACAACCATCTAGCAGTTGCATTTGGAGAATTAAACTTGCAGCTCACTTACAGTATCCAAAGGAGTGCCTCAGGGGTCTGACCTTTGACCTCTTCTGTTCCTATTGAAGTCAGCAACATTAATCAGAAGAAACTGTAAAAAAAACCTATCAGTATCTGAGGACACAAAGCTTTGGTTAACAGGAGTCAGGATAACTTCACGTGCAGGGGTGTGCACAGACTTTTTGAGGAGCAGGGGCACAAAGGAACAAAAAGGCACCTGCAGCGTGCTGTCGCCACAGAAGGAACTAAGTTGCTAATTTTTGCCACCTAAGAGGGCGCTTTGGTCATCCAAAATCACGACTCCTGTGGGACATGGGGCCGCTAGCATCAGGCTAGCGCTAACACACAAAGTGCAGCAACACAGGTTAATGTAGCAGAATACGGACGAGTTGGTGTGCAGCAACAAAAAAAGGCGACATAACAAACTCATAACACAACCGCCGGACTAAATTGCAATACTCATGAGAAATTAAGTTTTATTTCATTATTATGGTATATTATTATAATATTATAATTTTGTGGTTAACTTGCTATTAAAATAATATTGTGTATCATCAATAATTGTGGGACAATTTATTGTACAGTGAACAGGTAAATGTGTATTTTGGTTCCCAAGAGAGAAGTTGTATTTTGCCAATCAAGAGGCATTTAAGTCTGTGTTTTTGCCCAATTGTTAGAGCATTCTGGTGGCATTTTTGCCTCTGAAGAAGCCATTTTAGTGTGTGTGTTACCAACCAAGAGGGTAGTTATTTTATGCTAACCATGTGGGCACTTAAGTGGCATTTCGCTAACCATAAAGTAGTTGTATTTTGCCAACCAAAAGAGCACTTCAGCATGCAAATCTGCAACCCAAGAGGGCACTTTAGCACAGGTATGACCCCCCCCAGAGGGCACATACATGTGTGTTTTGTCTCCCTAGAGAGAAGCTGTATTTTGCCAATCAAGAGGCAATTAATTACACGACAACGGTTTTAGTGTGAAACACAAAAGTTGACCTAAGTCGACCTAAAACACAAACTTTTGAAAACAGCCTACAGAGTGGGATTTTGCTTAAACGCTGCTGACATCATTGCCGTGTAAACAGTAAGCTGGCGTTTTCAGTGGAAACAGTGACGTCATGCTCTGTTTCTTGCGAGCGCATCCAACAGGACAACAGTACGGTTGTTGCGATCATCGTAGACTACATGTTGAGCTTGTGCTGCTCAATCTGCTCAATCTGTGACCGTCTTTCAACAAAATGAGCATCTGTTGCTCCACTTCTGCTCTCAATATTCACCAATACACCAGATGATCAGCTCAACTCTACTTCAGTGGAGATCTACCAAAAATGGCTTCTGGACAAGTCAGTTATAGCACCACCTACAGGCCTGGCATGCTTACTACAGCGTTTTCAGTCCCTCAGCATTTCCGTGTAAACACAGTTTTTTTTCACTGTGTTTTAGCGTATTCAGATGAAACGTTGTCATGTAAACATGTCCTAGGTGTGTGTTTGTGCTCCCATTGTTGGAACACACTGGCACATATTTTTTCCTTTGAAGAGGCAACTTTAGTGTGCATTTTTGCCAACAACGAGAGCAGTTGTTTTTCACCAACCAAAGGAGCACTTTAGCGCTCATTTTTGCCACCTAAGACAGCACTTTGATTCACGTTTTTGCCACCCAAGGCAGTTAATCGCCATTTTTTTGTGTTTTGCCAACCAGGAGGGCACTTTACCTGCCATCATGCCCCCATCTCCTCAGAGTGAAGAAACCAGCCTGAACAAGTGTCTGTTTCTTTTTTCTTAATGTATTTATCACTATCACAACTTTACATCTTCTTCTTCTCTGTTTTTATTTTGGTTATGTTTGCATGTTTATGGCTGCTCTTTGTCAGAATCCTTGTTATCAGCTATTTCAGTGAGCAATTTAGAAAAATAAAAAGCAAATAAAAAAAAAACAATATTAACTCTTAATTGCTTCATAATTAAAGCGTCGACCTCAACAGCTCTGTTATCTTTTAAAGAGGTTTTACTCAAACTGTCCCTTTAACAAAGGAACATCTGAAACGCAGTCACTCTGAACATCCCAAACACTAACTAGCTCGTACAAGGACACACTCACACACACATTAACACACACACACACATGCTGAGAGCCAGTGGACACAGAGAGGCTGAGTGTGTTGGGGTCTAAAAGCAGAGAAGGTGACCTATTTAAAAGGTTAGTTTCTTAGCCCCGTGGGTGGATTAGGAAAACAAAGCATGAGCACTATATTTATCCTTTTCCTTATCTAATGCTCCAGCCTCATCATGATAAGAACTGTGTGCATCTCCCCGCCCCTGGATTAGTGCACTGTCCTCAGACTGCAGCCATGAATAATAACTCACCAACATCCATCTCCCTCTGTGGGACTGGCCACTGGCTACGCTGCGATTTCACGCACTGGATACAGCCATTAGGATGTTTTTACAATAAACTTCAGAATATTTGTCATGCGGACGACGGCGGCTCTGAAAACGTGAATCTGAGGCTTCCTGCAGCGGGAGGAGGAGACGCGAGCAGAGAATCAGAAAGGAACAAAAATCAGCTCAGATACACATCACGTCACGCAGAAAACATGACTGTAACTACATGCCTGCTTCACGGTGTGCTCCTCAGACTCATGAACTCAACTCAAACCCTGAAAATAACTTTCATATCTAAATAATTTGCAGCATCTGTCCTATTCTGACATTTCCTGTCACCGCGACACGATCAAACTTTTATACGTTTGAGAAATCCAGCCTCTACCAAATCCGTATGCTCTCAGGACCTGGCGAGCTCTAGTAATTCTGGTATTGAGGAAATCATCTGACATTTTAATCCCGAGTAAATCGGACAAGCCTGTAATTTTTAGAGAACAATTTCCAGCAAACAAGCGGCAATATTTCACAAGAGCAAAGGTCAAAATATGAGTCTCGTGTAGAAAGGCAGCTCTGGGATTTGATGTCATGTTTATTTATTTAATCCGTTAACCTTGTGTTGAAACGTGCGCTCAAGTGCCCCCCTAGAAAAACACGCCACACTGCCCTCTTGCTGGTCAAAACGTGACAAACTGCTCTTTTAGAGGCCAAAAATGTGCTAATGTGCACTCAAAAACGTGTGAACTAAACTTCTGACTGATGCTGCTATACTGCAGCCGGCCAGCAGAGGGCACTCTAAATGTTTTGACTTCATTTTTAAAATCTCTGTAGGGTCTGCAAGAATTTTCGTTACTTGTCTGTAAACACAAATTCAAAATAGGCTCCTCCTCCTTCGTGCACCTGACTTAGCATGTTAGCACAAGCTAATAAAGGGTATTTGACACATACCTGGCTAGCAGAAAGCTAATTCACGCCCCTCTTCGTCCCCTGAAAGTGAGTGAAAGTCGAGCCAAAATTGATCTGTTCTGCGTTTTATTTCATTTTGGTTGTTTTTCTTCTTCCGTGCTAAGTCCGCTATCATAGCTGCTCTGATTAGCATCTTTCACTCGCTAATCAACACGTAGCATCACTTGCTCACTGAGAGCTCTGTGATTGGCTAATGCAACCATGCTTTCTCTCCGTTCAGAAACATCCAGATACAACCAAAACATCAACATCCAGGCAGAGGAGGGGGGTTTGAGGCAGACACAGACACTGACACACTTCATTTTAACTTTTTTCCAGCCAAAGATTCAGACCTCAAACCATCATCTTGTTGCATTTATTTAAAGCTAAAGTAGAGCTGATGTTGTATTTTTATTCCCAGAAGCTAAACTTGTTCCTGCTCTTTAATACAGATGGGCTAACCGTGATTGGCTGAACAAGAAGTCCCTGAAATTAAACCATTAAGGCCTACTACAGAGTGTGTGAGTGTGTAAGTGTGTGAGTGTGTGTGTGTGTGTGTGTGTGTGGGAAACAGTGAGAGTCGAGTCCCACTCTGTGGTACTCGAGGTCTTGTTGCCAGTTACAGAGGGAAACGGTAACCATAACAACAGGTAACCACTAACAACCAGCAGCATCCGTAACGACTGCAGCTCACAAATTAGCCGGTCTAATTACAGAGACACCGTTAGGAGCTGCTGCTGCTGATAACAACAAGCTCTGCAGAGCGTGAAAACACAACAGGTGTGTGTGTGTGTGTGTGTCGTCCCTGCAGGTGTGGAGGTCAGAGATCATACGAGGAAACAGGACACCAGACTGAGCAGAGACTATGGTCCTTTTGTTTGTATTGAAGGCAAAAAAAAGTAGTTTCAGATCCAGGTGTTATCCAAATCTGGGATCCATTTTTTTTTAATCTTATTTGAGGTCTGAATTATTGGAAGACACAACAAGTCACAGCTGTTACAGCACTCTCCTTAAAGTCAAAAAATTTTAATTTAAGGAACAAAGAGATAGGAGAAAGACTGTCCCTGGCTCAAGGCTTTCAGTCAGGCTGGTCGGTGAAAGTTAGCAGGTTTTGTCTTTGGTGATATTTTTACTATTTTTGCTCCTGTGTTTGTCTGGAGATCCTACATGTAACCACAGCTGCATTGTTTATATGTCAAATCAGCTGTTAGCAGCCTGTAGCATGTCAGTGCTAACTGGTGCTAGGCCGGATGTTTCCCCACAAGGTGAGAAGAAGGAGGTGAGGACGACGTGCTGGTTCTCAGGTGTGAGCTAAGAAGTGACGACATGGACCTGTCCTTCCATACATCGTTATTGGGAACATAAGATCTATCTCCAATAAGATGGACGAGCTAGCTGTGCTAACCCAGCAACAGAGGGAATAACAGAAGGCAGAGTAGCATCATGCTATTCACAGACATGAGTAACTTTCTATACACTTTCTTACTTCTGTTTTCTTGATTGCTTCTGAATTTCCCCTCAGGGATAAATAAAGTATTTTCTATTCTATTCTATGTTATTCTATTCTACTAAGTACTTTTTACGTTTGTTTTGACGTGTTGTTGAGCTGAAACACAAAAAATATGTGTGCGGAGTGACAATTTAAGCTAACATTAGGATAAAGGGACTGAAAAAACTTGGTAGAGATTTTGTTACAGACACATGCTAGCTTTTTCCACCTGTTTCCAGTGTTTGTGCTAAGCTAAGCTAAGCTAACCAGCAGCTACATGTGAGAACAACATTAAATAATGCAATTTCTCTGCAATTTCTCTGTTTCTTTCATGCACCTGCCAGCCGTGTTATCACAGGAAGGAGATCTCTACTCCTGGGATTATTTAGTGTGTGTGTGTGTGTGTGTGTGTGTGCGTGCATGTGTGTGTGTTACAGTAGCAGTAAAACGTCAGATTTGGTGCATGTGAGGAGACGAGCGGCGCTATGGGGCTGACAGTAGGCCTGAGTCAGACTCCCCAACACCTGAGGGAGCTTCACTAACCCCCCATCATCACAGATCCGTGCACGCGTGTGTGTGTGTGTGTGTGTGTGTGTATGTGTGTGTGCACGCTCTGCACCATGTTTCACTCTGCGTGCGCTCCTCTGTGTGTGTTTGTGGGCTCAGGGCGGCTGCGTGGAGCGGAGCGGCGTGGAGGGGAGAGCGGGAGGAAACGCTGCGATGAGTTTAAGAAGTCTTGACAGCAGATGCCTGCATAATAACACACAGAGAGGACATGTGCAAGCAGGAAAATCAAGGACACCACGTCATGCGTGCCAGTCATTTAAAGTAACAGTTTCCTCTCGCAGCTTAAAACGTGCTCTCAGATTATGAGCAGAAAAGGCTGCACACGCTGCTAAATGGATTTAAATTTCAGTGCTGTGAAATCGAGCCCGGGCCGGATTGAAGACACTCGGTGTGTGTTTTGATGAGGCCGGGCCGCGTTGCCAGGGAGAGGACCTTTCTTTCTTTTTTTTTGAGTTCAGCCGAGTGTGATTGGTGATTGGTGGCTGCACAGAGATTTGTCAGCGTGTTTGAACAGATGCTGATGTGTAGGAGGAGGAGGAGGAGGAGGAGGAGGAGGAGGAGGCCGAGTTCAGCCTGGACCCAAACAAGCACAACGCTCATACAGGCTGATGGAAGGAGTCCTTACAGATCCACACACACAGCGGAGACCAGAAACACACTCAGGTCCGGATCGAGCTAAAACAAAAAACAAAGGGGGAGGGGGGTCCACAGACGTCTCTGTCAACACGCCATCACATCACGTCCGCGCCGCTCGGCCTGATTCCCACAGAAATAAACTGCCGTTGCCGTGCAGGAAGCAATCTGAGCGTGCTCACATTCTGCTCTGGAGAATTGGCCGCGAGCGTCAAGATGGCCGCGCTGTGAAGATGAGCTCCAGTCCATCCTCCTCTCTGATGAGGCTGATGGTGCGTGGACTTCTGTATTAGTGAGGACACGGGTTTCACATGGGTAAGAGCACGGGTTCATTAGATCTACGACGAAACCAGAAACACTCAGCGATCTTTAGCATCCTGAGATACAAACCAAACACCTTAACGCTCTGAAACTTGACAGAGAAGTGAAGGTGCTGTAGAAAATGTGACAAGGCTGCTGCTTCTCCAGAAAACAGACATGTGTAATCACTCTGGGGAAGACGACTGTGTCAGTTCAGGAGTTTTATAAACATGAAAGAGTTTTTCTTGTAGGAGTTAGGTCAAAGGTCTTCAACCTGTGGCTCATGTGGCTCTTTGACTCCTTTGCTGTGGCTCCTTGCAGCTTAAAAAATATATATTATTCAGACATAATGTGTGATATGTCTGATGAAGGTCACACAGACCAAAATTTTACACCAATAAAACTATGACTGAGAGTGATACAATGTGCAGGAACCGTTCTTTGAAGTTGTGGACACGTTTTGAGTTACCCCATCTTCTAACACACCTGTGCCTTCAGGTGTACTGAGATTTGCATTCATCCTTAAAAAAAAGTTAAAAATAAGAATTTTTATTTTTCTTACAGAGGCTATAGATGGTAAAAGACACTGAAACTAAATAAAATCATGTGTTAACATTTTGTTTACGTAAATATACATCAACTCTTGAAATAAAGATTTCAATTTTTTTGTGATTTTTGCAAATTTTTTGATTTTTTTTTTAAATAAAAAAATAATATAATTTTGGGGGTAAATTTCAAATGTTGGCAAAAATATTTGAATTCCATTCAAAAAATACAACTTTAAGACTGTTTTACAATATTTAGAAAATGTTCCAATTTTTTAAAATTACAATAATTTTTTATTTATTTTTTTTATTCATTTTTTTAATCTTTGTTATTTATTGATTTACTTATTTATTTATTTTATTTTATTTTATTATTTTTTCTTTTATTTTTAATTTATTTATTTAGTTTTTTAATTTATTTATTTTGTTTTATTTATTTTTTATTTTTTATTTTTTTTAATTTATTTTTTATTTATTTATTTATTTATTTATTTTTGGGGGGGGTTGTTATGGCAAATATTTTGACCTTTCAAAATTTTGAGTATTTTTGGAAACTTTTGCACATCTTCATTTATTTATTCTTTTCAAAACTTTTGAAATTTCAAAATCTCAAAATTAAAAAACAAACATGGCGACCGTGGAGGAGGTAGTGCTGATGTACTACTTGCACAAAAGACAAAAACTAAAGCATTTCCTAACAAGCATGCCTCATTTCTTATTCAATCAATCGCCAGAATACTTGGTAGAATACCCAATAACTGAAGTAAAATCCAGAGTGGATGGTACGTGAACTTTAAGAAACTGGAAAGTCCCTGGCAGCTTTTCTGTGATTGGTCGGCACCAGTATCTTGACATCTATGCCAGTGTTTCAGTGATTCAGCCGCCGGACGTGCATTTTTCGTTGGTATCAACTCATCTGAGCTAACATGCTAACTGAAGCAGCATAAGAAGCTAAAGAAAAGCTCGGCTCACGACCCGTGGATGGTGGAGGGGAAGTTTGGTAAACTGTTTGGAGGCAGCGACTTTGTAAAGAGTTATACGTCTGAAATAAACACCCACACATCATAGACATTATGACCCGTAACCAAATGTTCTGAATGTTCCGGGCCTCAGGTCAGTGAGTAAATGACGTTATATAAGGAGGAAGGATGCTCGTATCGAAGGCTAACGCAGGCGCCGCACAAGGCTGCGTTTCACACCACGCTGATCTGATGCTCGGTCGAGGCGAGGAAGACGAGGAAGATGAGGAAGTACCTGTTCTGACTGAGGATGAGTCGAGTGGAGTCAAACTCTGGGAAAATGAGTCTGAAACAACAAACAGGTGAAGAAGAGTGATGATAATGTTTCCTCTCAGGTAGACGAGAGCAAACCCGGTGAGGTCAGAGAGTTTAGGTGAGAAACAAAGAGCTGTGTTAGCCAATGAGAGTCCTCACAAGACTAGGAGATGTGTGTGTGAGTGTGTGTGTGTATGTGTGTGTGTGTACTGAATGAGCGCTGAACTGGAAAATAACTGTGACTGGAGGAACCGTGGGCCAATCAGCAGCCTCCACTGGTCACGAATCACACCTCAAGCCTCAACATGCAGCGCGGGTATCCCCCCCCCACCAAACACACACACACACACATGTACACACACTGAGGTGGGTAGGATGGAGGAGGGGAAGCCCTACCCAGGCCTCAGTGTGTGTGCATGTGTGTGTGTGTGTGTGTGTTTAAAAGCCCCCAGGAACCCAGATCACCAGATACAAAAAGAAAATCTCTGCTTGTTCACAGCAGCCTACAGAGGATATTAACAACGCACACATGCACACGCTACACACTCTGCACACACTCACACACACACTCACACACACACACACACAGCTACAATAACTCAACAGAGACTGTCAGAGACAGAGAGAGGATTACAGCCTCGGAGAAATAATAACAACAGCGCCGGCCGGCTCTCCACACACACTCCCATAAACACACACTCCCTTAAACACACACATGCATATCAGACCCAGGAGGAAGGGAGGGGGGTAAAGGAGAAGCCTGTGTGTGTGATGCAGGAGTGCCACTGAGCAGAGAGGTGTGATGGACGAAGAGGAGGAGGAGGAGGAAGAGCAGAGGTGGATTGTGTCGAGGGATTTTAATTGACAGCTGCTCAAATCCCCAGACAGATCCTCTCTCCCAGTCCCTCTCAGACCAGGGTATTAAGAGTGAAAAGCTTTAAGGGGAGAGAGGTATTAAGGGTCTCCTGCTCTCACACACACTATATACACATATGTGTGTGTGTGTGTGTGTGTTAATGTATATATTGTATGGATGTTTGCACGCACATGAAGTGAGATAAAAGAGCTAAAAAGCAGCAGCTGAGGTGGAACTTTTCAATCTTTAAAATTTAACCTCTCAAAGAAACAGCAACTCAAAGCATTTAGGCATGAAGACATGTTCAAGAAAATCTGCTGCAGGTCGATGGACAGACTGGTTGGAGCTGATAGAAAGGCAACAGTAACTCAAATAACCACTGGTTACAACCGAGGTCTGCAGAAGAGCATCTCTGAACACACAACACGTCCAACCTTGAGGCAGATGGGCTACAGCAGCAGAAGACCACACCGGGTGACCCTCCTGTCAGCTAAGAACAGGAAACTGAGGCTACAATTCACACAGCAACACCAAAACTGGACAATAGAAGATTGGAAAAACGTTGCCTGGTCTGATGAGTCTGGATTTCTGCTCCACATTCAGATGGTAGGGTCAGAATTTGGCCTCAACAACATGAAAGCATGGATCCATCCTGCCTTGTATCAACGGCTCAGGCTGCTGCTGCTGGTGTAATGGTGTGGGGGAGATTTTCTTGGCTCACTTTGGGCCCCTTAGTACCAACTGAGCATGGTTTAAAGTCCACAGAAAAAAAAGAAAAAGAAAAAAAAAAAAAAAGGGGGGGATGAAAAAAAAATGAAAAAAATGAAAAAGTAAAAAAGGGGAAAAAAAGAAAAAAGAAGAAAAAAAGAAAGAAAAAAGGAAAAAAGAAAAAAGGGAAAAAAGAAAAAAAGAAAGAAAAAAGGAAAAAAGAAAAAAAGAAAGAAAAAAGGAAAAAAGAAAAAAGGGAAAAAAGAAAAAAAGAAAGAAAAAAGGAAAAAAGAAAAAAAGAAAAAAGAAGAAAAAATTAAAAAAGTAAAAAAGGGAAAAAAGAAAAAAGAAGAAAAAATTGAAAAAGTGAAAAAGGGGAAAAAAGATGGAAAAAATGAAAAAAGAAGAAAAGAAGAAGAAAAAGTAAAACAAAAAAAGGAGAAAAAAGAAAGAATAAAAAAAAGAAAAAAGAAGGGAAAAAAGAAAAAAGAAGAAAAAAGAAAGAAAAAAGGAAAAAAGAAAAGAAGAAAAAAAGGAAAAAAAGAAGAAAAAATAAAAAAGTAAAAAAAAGAAGAAGAAAAAAGAAAGAAAAAAGGGGAAAAAAGAGGAAAAAAGAAGAAGAAAAAAAGAAAAGGGGGAAAAAAGAAAAAAGGGAAAAAAGAAGAAAAGAAGAAGAAAAAAAAGTTAAAATAAAAAAGAAGAAGAAAAAAGAAAGAAAAAAAGGAAAGAAAAGAAGAAGAAAAAAATTTGCCCCGGATGTTTTCATGTTTTCATGTTTTGAATGGTCGGTGCAATGCAATAAAATGCACAATAACAAAAATCAACCAACCAATTGAGTTAAGTAAATCTGCTTTCTGCAAACTGAATGGACTTGTTTTGCTGATGGGAACTGGTGGCACTGAAGAGAAGAATGAAATGTCTGTTTCTGGTTTCCGGCATCTTTCCCTGAGACAAGGTGCAATATCTTAGGCATACCAGGTTAATTAGGCTGCTTCTAGTTTCCATCAGACTGAAGTCAAATTTTGTGCCAGTTTCAGAATAAATCTGGAAAAGACTTTTCAAATACTCTGATGTGAGTGATGTAGTTGAGACTTACCCATCCTATCCAGGTCCAGGTCCAGGTCACAGGGGAAGCAATGCCATCAGGGAAAACCAATAACCTCTGTCCCTGGCCACTTCCACCAGCTCCTCTAGGGAGATACTGAGGCGTTCCCAGGTCAGTCAAGAAATACAATCTCTTTATCCTGTCCCGGGTCTACCCTGGGATCTCCTTCTAGATGGGCATGCCCAAAATACCTCCCAATGAGGTGTCCAGGAGGCAGCCCAATCTGGCTCCTCTCCTGGATGTTGGAGCTCTGATCCCAGTCTGCAAGGCTGAGTCCAGAAACCATTTAGAGAAAGCTCATTTCAGCTGCTTGCATTCATGATCTTGTTCTTTTGGTCACTACCCACAGCTCGTGGCCAAAGGTGAGGGTTGGAACATAGATTGACCGGTAAATTGGGAGCCTTGCCTTCTGGCTCTGTGCTCTTTTCACTGACAACACCATCCTGATACATCTGCCAATCTCCTCTTCGATAGTCATCTCACTCGTGAACAAGACCCTGAGATACTTTAACTCCTCAACTTGGGGCCAAGACTCTATCTTGACCTGGAGTGGGCAGTCCACCCTTGCTGTGGAGCTGGAGGTCAGTGTTTGAAGAGGCCAATAGGACTACATCATCAAAACCCAAAGATGGGATCCTAAGACCCCCAAACCTGACTTCCTCTTCCATTTGGCCAAGATGTCCTGTCACTGAAAGTGATGAACAGGATCAGTGAGGGGCCCATATTCCCAGAGCCACCCCCACAAGAAAGAAAGAAGCTAAAAAGTGTTTTGGAGACTTTTTCTGAGGAAACTTCATAAATATGTAAAGATTTAAAGACATGAGCATGACACTGCAGAGTCTGGACTGAACCAGATGCTTCAGAGTCCACAGAGAGCCACACACACACACACACACACATTTAAAATCACATTTGGACACACATACTCAGATAAACGCAAACACACCCCAGGAGAGTAACAAGAAAAGGAAGGACAGATTTTTTCAGCATGACGGAGCAGCGTCCAGCACATTCAATTCCCAACCAGAACACACACTCACACACACACACACACACACACGCTCACACACATTAAGCACACACACAGGTTTGCCCTACTATGCCTCTTACTGTGCCGGCAGCCTTCAGTCCGTGCTCAGAGGTGATTATATAATTCGGAGCTCTTTTTTTACATCAGACAGCATCTGTGGATCCTCGGGGGACTCGGCCATCGCTCCTCTTTAAACCTCGACGAGCATCAAGTGAAAAGATTTTACTTTCTGTTGCGTCTTTTGTGTAATCGCCTGCTGTGCACATTCCCTGTCCGTGGTGCTGAAACATGTTTGAGATCTGAATTTAACAAGGGGACCAGTTTACCAAATAAATTCCCATCACTCTCTAGATCAGGGGTCTGCAACCTGATTTTTAATAGGAGCCATTTTCCGCAGCTCACTTGGATTTAAGTCATTCAGGAACCACAAAAATCTACTTTGTCCTCACAATAAAGACAACAAATTTGCAAAATTTATGAAATTTCAATAACTTGCAAAGTTTTTCAAAAGATTTGAAATTAAGAAAATTTGCACACATTTTCCAAAATTGAAATTTTAAAATATCCCAAAATTTGCAAAAGCTCCAAAAATTCTAATAGTTCTAAAATTTGGCAAAATTCAGTGAAATTGCAAATAAATAAATGAATAAAATGGAATTTCAAAAATTTGCTTTATTTTCAAAAAATATAAACACTTCAATATTTCCTAATTATTTGAAATATTTGCAGAAATTATTAAAAAAAAACTGAAACTTATAAAATTTCAAATCTTTGCAAAATTGCTGATAAAATTTGTTTTTTTTGTTTTTTTTTCAAAAATGTAAATTAATTTAAAATTCAAAAACTTTGCAAAATGTTCAAAAACATTTGCTTAAATCTCAGTAAATGTGAAAGCTTTATTTTCTAGAGGTTTAAGCAAAATTTTTGACATTATAGCTTGCAAAATTTTTCAAAAAATGAAACTTAATTATGTGCCACAATTTGCAAAATTCCCTGAAATTTTGAAATTACAAAAATTAGCCAAAAATATAAAAATGTTATTTTAAAAAAAAAAAAAAGCTCAATTAAAAAAAAATGGTATAGTCGATAAAAAAAATGGATTCAAATATTTGCAAAATTTGCAGAAATTAAAAAATTTGAAACTTGCAAAACTTTCAAACTTTGCAAATCTTCCAAAATGGAATTTCTTTTTATATTTGCAATTATGTCAAAATAATTGAAAATTCAGAAACATTTCCAAAAATGTAAATGAATAGATAAATAAATAAACAAAAGCTTTAATGTTAAGGGGTAAACTGGTGAATTAATTTAGTGTCAATGTCTTTAATCATCAATATCCTCTGTAAGAAAAATAAAAAATCTTTATTTTAATATCTTTTAAAGCTACAAGGAGCCACTGCAAAAGAGTCAAAGAGCCACATGAGGCTCCAGAGCCACAGGTTGAAGACCCTTGCTCTAAATTAATGTTTAATATATACAAATTAATAACTACTCAACAAATCATCATGCCTCATCCTTTCCAAGAGTTTCAATGAGTCAAATGGTCTGTGACCTACCAAGGTGATGAATGTGTCCACAGACGCTGCAAACTGCAGACTGCAGGCCTGATATCTGTGTCTGGAGGTCTGTGTTTGGCGGTTTAACGGAGCGGACATGTTTGCTAAATAAAAGCAGCTCTGTAGCTGCTGTGCTGCTGTCATGCAGCCTGTCGTGCTCCTCTTTTTGTTTGTTATTTACCGGCGTGTTGTTTGAGAAGTGCCCAGCAGGAGCAGCCTGTCCTACTTTATCTCTCATTAAACTGGTCACACATCAGGGACGTGACTCACAAATACAATCAAGGCAGAGCGTAGTAGCAGCAGCAGCAGCAGCACATGTGTCCCGCAGGCTTCCTCGGCCTTATTCCTTCAGACAGTTTGATTTTCTTATCTCATCGTTTATCAATAACCAGAAACCCGGGGCTGTTTGCTCTCACTCTTCATCATGTGCAGCCATTTGTTCCCCCCTCCTGTTTCTACGTTCATTTTCCTCCCTCCCTTTTTTATCCTTTTTTTTTTGACATCTCCTCCTCTCTTCCCTCTCTCCAGTTCACAGGTTACCATGGCGACACACAGTAGTATTGCCTGTTGCCAGGGCTCCACTCCACACGAGCACGGCGTCCCTCCTGCGGCGGTGTGATGGATTGTGTATTAGATATGAGGATGTGTAGCCGTGATGTTGTTCTGAATTAAACAAAAGAGGAAGTGGGTGCAGTGTTGCTGAGCAGCCACAAGGTGGAGCTGTAGGCCTGATGGAGCAGCAGAGATAAGGCAGAGGGGAGTGAATGAATGTGTTAATGTGTGTTGCAGTCAAAGTGTTTGGGATGCCGGTTTTGGAAATTAATTATTAAAGGGTGATTACACACGTTTTTCTCTCTCACTTTTTCTTTTTTCTTTTTTTTCTATTTTTTTTTTCTTTTTTTTCTTTTTTATTGTTTTTGAAACCAGAAAGTTGCCAGTTTAAATGACTTCAATTTGTGGCATGTCTGGGATGTTTTGGGTTTTTTTTTCTTGTTTTTACAAAATTAAATATCTGAATGATCATCCCCCAAAGACTGGTGATGCTATAACATTTTTGCCAATGGTGTAAATGACAAAAGACAGAGTCAAGGGGTGTATTGAATCTTTTTTTTTTTTCAGTATATCACTTGAAAAGAAAAATAATATTAATTTTAGATTTGATTAAAGTGGATGGGACAGTGGATAAAGCAGGTGGAGGCTAATGTGGAAAACTGGATTAGGACCCGTGCCATCTGCTCAAGGGCAGACCTCTTGGGGCACGACCAAAACTGTTGAATAAAATAAATAAATAAATCAATAAAAACTCTTAGCACTTTGCTAATTTCATATTTTAAAATTAATGTTTCTGAAGTTTTTTTTCTGGTTATTTTTGCCTTACTTTGAAAAAATGTGAACTTCATACAAAAAAGCTAAAACTTTATAAAAAAAAATATCTTTCGCAGTTTGTTTTGTGTTCATATTTTTCCAAATTGAGGCACTAATAGTCAGGAAAAAATTCAAAAATGTTGATTTTAAAATACATAAAGAGCATATATTTTTAACTTGCGACCTTAAAAGTGTTGGAAAGGTTTTGTTTTGTCTTGTTTTGTTTTGCTTTTGATAGCGCGGCTTTGCAACTGAAGCCAAATACCCCCTCAGTGGAGCCGGGTGACAAAAATAATAAGAATTTTTTCTTTCGTGAGTCTGATTTTTTCTTGGCTCTCCCTCCGGACTGATTTTACAATCTCTGAAAAAAATACACAAGAACATCAGCTGTCAATCATGGTTAAACGTGACGTAAAGCCTTGTTTTTAACCTCTTATAACTAATGAAAATGAAACTTTTCAGAAAAAAGAGGACTTGGATACAAAGCAGCCAAATAATATCTTCAAATCACCACAACAATGAGACGTGAGAAACATTTCTACCAGGTGTATTAATTTTTTAAAGTTTGATCACAGCCCATCTGGAATGACTGGGGAGATGGATTTTTTGACCAATGCTGCAGCCAGCCACCAGGGGGAGCAGTTTTTGTGGCGACCTCGCCCTCAGCCGATGACATCCATTTTTTTTCAGTTTTCAGTTTCACCATGTTTTCAATCTCTGTGCTAAGCTATGCTAATTTTCTCATCAGAAACCTGAGGACATCAATGAGCCGACATTTCATAAATACCCAGCTCATATTGGAAACATGTAGACCTGAACACCTGATGTGACATAGCTCATTGTTCTGGAGTGTGATCTGGTGTTTAAGGCAGAAATCTAAAGAGTAAATGTTCATAAAATCATCTTTTTAGTGTAAACGTGCTGACTTCAGAGGAAAATAAAAGGTGCGCTCAGCAGCCGTCCACCTGGACCTCATAAAGATAGAATTCCACAAACACCAAACACGCAGCTTTGCAACCTGCTCAGGTGTGTGATAATCTCAGTGAAAGGAAGCCATTCCGCTGGTTTCACTTCATGGTGGTGTTAACGCAGCTGGATACGCTGTTGGTTTTGTGGCGGGTGAAAACACAGGTGCTGGTGGCGGCGGGGGGAAATGCTTTACGGCCTGTAAACACGGACTCCTCCTGTAATTTCTGCGCCGCTGGGTTTGTCTTCACGGCGTCTGATGTTTAATCTGTTTTTAAAGAGCGCCCCGGCCTGTCATGAGGCTGTTTTCCCTCTCAGGCCGCCTGTCTTCTCACGTCGATGCCGGGCTCGGTCGTAATGACTCGATGACATCAGGCCCTTGTTTGCATGTCTGTGTAATAATCAGCGGTAGCGTCTGCATCACTCTCCACTATGTCAACATCTCCCTCCCTGTTCTGGCTTGCTGCGGCGTTCCTGTGGTACAGAAACATTCCTGATGCGTGTGTGCATGTAAGTGTTTGTGTGTAATGAGCGTGGATGGTTTCTGAGGACAGGGCTGGATGGTTTAAGGTGAGGGTGGTTTTTCACAGGGTGGGGGCTCCTCTCCTAATCACCAACATCAGGCTGGAGTCAGTGGAGGTTTTATCTTCGCCTGAGTCGACAGGATCATCTTCACTCTTCAGTAACAAGTGACAGGAAGTAGATCCTGGTTCGGGAATGAAAACACAAAACCTAACTTTACTGAATCATGCTTCTAACATTCATTTATATTAAAAATGAAAAATCTCGCATGGCAGCTTTAACCACTCATGCTCAGCCTGGGTCACCCAGACGCTCCTGTCATGTTTTATAAAGTTCCTTATCACGTCTTTTGACCACTTAAAGTGCTTTTACATTACGTCACATTCACCGATTCACTCCACTTTCACACAAAACTTGCAGGGAACCAGGTGAGCATGTGTCTTCAGATCCTGGGATTGGATCAACAAACCTTCAACTGCGAGCATTAACAAGTTACAGGATGCTAAAGCTGCATTTTCACCGTCAGAACCAGGGTAGTTTTTACCCCTGAAAACGTCCCAACCTGGGACGTTTCTGATTGGTGGAGCAGCCACAGTGTTTTATTCCTCCATCAATATAAGCTGACCCCCCAGCTGTGAGGGACTTGGTTTAGGACCCCTAAACCTGAGCCTGATAGTGTGAATATGTCTCTGTCAGCTCCTGGTGTTCCAGGTTAAAGAGTGACCCTGTAAACTGGAGACCTTCAGCTGAACGTGTCAGTGGAGATCCACTTTACAACAGCTGTTCAAACATAGAAGAAGTCCTGGGGAAGTCATCCTGGTTTAGTTTGATATACGAACACATAGGTGTCGTAATCTCCTCCTCTGTTCTGCTCAAAGTCTTTAAAGTTGCTATAGACAGGGTAGCAGTTTCCCGCTGTTTCTCAGCTCAAAGCGGTTTGGGGCTTTTAGAAAACAGCTTTGAATGGCTATAGATGGGCTTCTTTCAAGTGTCAACAAATCTATCTGCATTGAAATAAGGAATAATATACGTCAATGTCCTGTAGTTTTATCGTCCTGAACTACCAAACATGCTCATGTTAGAAAACATGTAAAGTTGTTTAAAAAGGCAAAATCAAAAGTACTCAAAAACGGCTAAAATAGGCTTAGACCTTTAAAGGGCAACTCCGGTTTTTTGACACCTGGACCTTATTTATAGGTGTGTGCATGCTCATATACTCACTCAGACAAACATCGTGCAGCTCGGAGTCCTTCAGAAGTTATTTAGATTCAACCGATTTTAGCCGCACTTAGCGGGGGCCACGGCAAGGGAGCTTCAGCGCGGGACATAATCTCTGCAAAATCGCTCATTTCCGCTATATTTTTTTCATCCATCGCTATCCATCGTTATCACAAACACACTCCTCTTCCGTTGTCATAGGCGAACACTGTCCACAAGCTCACCACCAGTTTGCATTGAGTCGTGGACGTGCTCCTGTTAGTTGTTCTCGAGCCAGCTCTTCGTCTCTCTCCCTCTGCATCCTTCTTTCATGGAGCTCCTCGTCCGTGTACTCAGGCTCAAACCGGTAAGGACAACCGTTGAACTCGAAGTCGTAGTCTGAAGACGGTAGATGAGCTGACTTTATGATAACACTGGCAATGCATGAAAAAATATAGCCGAAATGAGAGATTTTGCAGAGATTATGTCCCGCGCTGAAGCGGCTAAAATCGGTTGGATCTAAATAACTTCTGAAGGACTCCGAGCTGCACCATGTTTGTCTGAGTGAGTATATGAGCACGCACACACCTATAAATAAGGTCCAGGTGTCAAAAAAACGGATTTTCCCTTTAAGGCCAAGTCCACTCGAGCTAGGAATCTGTGAAACCATATACATTTTAATATGTTTACGCCTGTCTTCCACAGGAAACTGCAGCTTTACATCACTAAAAATTATATTTTCTGAAAACTCCGACCAAAGTGGAAAACTCTGGTTTCACGGTCTTCAGTATTTATGAGCAACCGTCGCATGATGTACCCTCAAACTGACCGTTTTTATCTCAACTGTTTTCTTTGTCCGAAATAAACTGAAACTGAAACTGAATGGTTTTGTGTAGACACCAAGAAATAGAGTAGAATAGAACTGTATTTGTCAATGCAACAGGTACAACGAAATTGCAAATTTTCACAAAATTTGCAAAAAAGAGTTTTCAGTCTTAAATGTAACAGCTGAATGACGTGGCTCATTCTGATTCGCTAGCACGGGTTTTATATCTGAAAAAAAAAAGCCACAAATGGGTTTGAAGTGCCTCGAGCCACACTTATTGATGGATTAACAGATTTTTAAAAACGAATGAGAAGGGATATTTGTTTTGAAAACACCTGGCTATGTGTGTACGAGGCCTAAAACTTGGTTTATGCTTGATGTGGGAGGTCGGCATGACACGGTGAGGATGAATGGCGTTAATCTGGCAGCCTCAACCCCTCACGTGATTCTTTGCCCAAGTCATGCACCTCCAAAATTTCTAACTTCCACACGGAGACGCTCAGACGTACAGGAGCTCCTTTAGACATCACAAAGATTACTGTGTTAACCCCGTGATGACGACAACACTCAGTAGAGAAGAGGAACTGGCAAAAAAATGTAGTCAACAGTGTGAACAACTTCTTCTTCTACTGTAGTTTAGTGTTGTGGTGGAGGTGCGTTCAGGACACATCGCCCCCTACAGTTTAAAAAGTTTAAAAGCCACACACGTTGTGTTGTGCTTTCTGATTTTTCTGTGCAGACACCTTAACCCAGCCTCAAGGATTTAGTGGTTTCTGGTGTTGCTACAGCCAGCCCCAAGTGGACACTTGAGGAACTGCAGTTTTTAACACTTGAGCTTCTCTCAGCTGGAGGTTGCAGCTTGTGCTCCCAGTGGAAGGCGCCAAGTGGAGGTGGAGGGGTGTTTCATATTTTTGTATTGGGTTGTGGAGCCTAAAAGTGAGTCCGAAATAAAAGTTTATCCCTTTTTTTTTCTTCAGACGGTGTATTTTTGTCCTGTTACCCTGAAAGGTCAGTGTCCCCGCACACTGACGTGACTTCACCTCGACTCCACTCTGGATATTTTTACCCACTTTGTCCCACTCGGCCGTCCCTCCACAGCTACTGAAGGAGTTTCAGTCTGATTTCCTTCACCAATAATCTTCTCATTTCCTCTGTAAGTGAATCACAGCTGATGGGATAATACTGACCACATGACTCACTTATCCGGAGCACACTTCCTCCTCAGGAGAAATCCCTTCTTACTTTATTTTCTGCTTTTTATTCCCTCCTCCTCCTGCTCCTGCTGCTCCTGCTGCCCTGCTCCAGACCTTTGGGTGACACCCACAGCAGGCTGGTTTCAGGGTGTCTCAGGGTGCTCCCAGAGAGCGGACCGAGGGGGTGTCGGGGGGTTATTGTCCCCGAGGCCAACAGCAACACAAGAATGCTGACAGGACAAAGGCCATAACTCCATTCTATAGCAACACAAGCGAGGCATTGTGTTCATACAGGCACTCACACACACGTATACACACACATGCATGCATCGGCCATTACTACAACGACACACTCACACATACAGGAGCAAACTATGCATGTGTGTCAGCATGCCAAACGTTCATTCATGGAGCAGTTTCCCACACCGCGCAGCCCCCCACAGGACATCTCCATCACAGGCTGAGAACGGTCAGTCGATCTGAGGACAATGAGCCAGAGACACACACACACACACACACTCACACACACACACACACATACACACACACAGAGGAGGTGCAGGGTTCAGCTGCTGCAGTTCATGTTTGCTGCTCCCTGTAGAGTCTACGTTCAAGGCCGATTCCCACAAAATAAAACCTGCTCGAACGCTCAGGTGCTCGGAGTCTCAGAGATCTGTTATTGTGACATCAGGTGGTTAAAAGTGACGATTAACTGTGCCTTACTGGAGCATGAAGAGCTGATATTAATTACTTTATTTACGTAAATCCAGTCCTCCAAACTGACTTAATCTGACGTGTCATGAGATGATGAATGAGTCCAGAATAAAGAAATAATCCTTCTCGGTTTTTCTTCTCTCTTTGCTTCTTAATGAAATATTGGATCATTAATCCACTTTAAAATCTAAAAAGCTCCGGGAAAAACAAAACAAAACAGAGAGTTTCCTTAAGTCAGTAAGAAACCGGCTTTAAGACTCTGCCTCTAGTGGACACTTGAGGAACTGCACTTCATGGATTTTGCATCCATTTCCTTGTGCACTTGGTCTTCAGGTTTCTGGACGCTGAGTCTGTTATTTTCTCCACCAAGGAGACAAACACAAATACAAAAATATCTGGCATTTAAAAATGGTTGGATAAAGCAAATGATAAAAACACTCAGCGCCCCCTTTATCAGGTAGACCTTGCTAGAACCAGAATGGTCTTAATCTTTGGTGGCATAGATTCAACAAGGTCCTGGAAACATTCCTCAGAGAGTTTGCTCCATATTGACATGATAGCATCACACAGTTGTTGCAGATTTGTCGGCTGAACATCCATGATGAGAATCTCCCGTTCCACCACATCCCAAAGGTGCTCTATTGGATTGAGATCTGGGGACTGTGGAGGACATTTGAGTACAGGGAACTCATTGTCATGTTGAAGAAAGCAGTCTGAGATGATTCCAGCTTTATGACATGGAGCGTTATCCTGCTGGAAGTAGCCATCAGAAGATGGGTACACTGTGCTCATAAAGGGATGGACATGGTCAGCAACAATACTCAGGAAGGCTGTGGACTTTTTTTTCTTTCTTTTTTTTCTTCTTTTTTCTTTTTTCCCTTTTTTCTTCTTTTTTCTTTTTTCCCTTTTTTTCTTTTTTTTTCTTCTTTCTTCTTTCTTTTTTCTTTTGACCCTTGTTTTGTGTTTTTTCTTCTTTTTTTCTTCTTTTTTTCCTTTTCTTTTTCTTTTTTCTTCTTTTTTCCCTTTTTTCTTTTTTCTTCTTTTTTCCCTTTTTTCTTTTTTCTTCTTTTTTCTTTTTTCCCTTTTTTTCTTTTTTTTCTTTTTTCTTTGTTCCCTTTTTCCCTTTTTTTCTTTTTTCCCTTTATTTCTTTTTTCTTTTTACCCTTGTTTTGTTTTTTCTTCTTCTTTGTTTCTTCTTCTTTTCTTCTTTTTCTTTTTTCCCTTTTTTCCTTTTTTTTCCTTTTTTTCTTTCTCCCCCCCCCCCCCCCCCCCCCCCTCCCCTTTTTTTTCCCTCCTTTTTTTTCTTTTTTTTTTCTTTTTTTTCTGTGGACTTTAAACCATGCTCAGTTGGTACTAAGGGGCCCAAAGTGAGCCAAGAAAATCTCCCCCACACCATTACACCAGCAGCAGCAGCCTGAACCGTTGATACAAGGCAGGATGGATCCATGCTTTCATGTTGTTGAGGTCAAATTCTGACCCTACCATCTGAATGTGGAGCAGAAATCCAGACTCATCAGACCAGGCAACGTTTTTCCAATCTTCTATTGTCCAGTTTTGGTGTTGCTGTGTGAACTGTAGCCTCAGTTTCCTGTTCTTAGCTGACAGGAGGGTCACCCGGTGTGGTCTTCTGCTGCTGTAGCCCATCTGCCTCAAGGTTGGACGTGTTGTGTGTTCAGAGATGCTCTTCTGCAGACCTCGGTTGTAACCAGTGGTTATTTGAGTTACTGTTGCCTTTCTATCAGCTCCAACCAGTCTGTCCATTCTCCTCTGACCTCTGGCATCAACAAGGCATTTTGTCCCACAGAACTGCTGCTCACTGGATATTTTCTCTTTTTGGGACCATTCTCTGTAAACCCTAGAGATGGTTGTTGGTTAAAATCCCAGTGGATCAGCAGTTTCTGAAATACTCAGACCAACAACCATCGTCTTGACCATGTCTACATGCCTAAATGCATTGAGTTGCTGCCATGTGATTGGCTGATTAGAAATTTGTGTTTTGTTTAAGGCTTGTACCATAAAGTAGTGACGTATAAAGTCTGGTTTCTCCCTGATGTGGTGAAGGAGGAGTGTCGATCAGCTGTTAGCGAACAGGTCTGGTCTCCAGGACTGAGCTCCACTCTGCACCGCGGCCACTGAGACATTCCTTGAAGTCAGATTCCTCTTCCTGCGTGCACTCGTTCACCCTCCCCCCCGCTGTCTGGAAACAGGCTGGCAGAGAGCGCGAGGAGCCGTGACCCCTCTGCCACGGATCTGTGAATGGGCCGCCAACGAGGAAACGCCGCTAACGAGAGGCTATCCGGACACAGCTGCGAAAAAACATCCAACCCCCTCGCTTCTTCCTCCTCCTCCTCCCCGGCAGACAGGTGAGCGACCTCTGACCCCGCCTGCCGCGGAGCGCTGCTTGACGTGCCAGGAATGTGTCCACACCTCCCGGCCAACCACGTCACGGCGAGTAGGCGGGGAGTCGGTGGAAAACACGCAGGCCGCCTAAACCCAAACAGAGCGTGTGTGCTGGGCCGGCCTCTCTGTTATGGTCTACATTCTGTGGCGCTGTGTGAATGTACGGGAGAGTGTTTTGGGAGCGGGAGTGATGGATGACTTAATCTGAGGGGACAAGGAGAAGGGAACAGGAGGTGTGTGTGAGTGTGTGTGTGTGTGTGTGTGAAAGAGAACAGGCTGATAAGGATATTTTGGTCCAGATTATGGGAAGTATGTGAAGGCCTGGTGGTTATATCAGCTGTTCCTGAGAGTTCATGTGAGTCTGCAGCTCCAAGGTTTTGTTCACAGGAAGCTGCTCTGAAACTCACTTTACTCGACTTCAGCGCGAATCTGGAAGTTTTAAGCCTTCGTGTTGTTTCGGTTATTTAGTCATGTTTCCTTCAAGGTGATTTGCGACTCACGAGGATAAAGTCGGCTCCTGTGAAGCCCGAACATTTGGAGCTCCCCCTACTGACCATCCAAAGCAACAGGTCTAGCTTTGGAACTCAAGTTACAAATTTGATGACTTGCAACCATAGACTGCAAGAAAAATGGACGTCATCTTGCTCGGCTCAAAGTGAGGTCTCCACGAAAACTGCTCCCCCTGGTGGCTGGCTGCAGCATAGGTTGAAAAACCCATCTCCCCAGTCATTCCAGATGGGCTGTGGTCAAACTTTAAAAAATTAATACACCTGGTAGAAATGTTTCTCACGTCTGATTGCTGTGGTGGTTTGAAGATATCATTTGGCTGTCTTGTGTTCAAATCCTCTTTTTCGGAAAAGTTTCGTTAGAGGTTAGAAACAGGTCTTTACGACACATTTAACGATGATTGACAGCTGCCGTTCATGTGTATTTTTTTCGGGGATTGTAAAATATGTCGGGAGGTAGAGCCAAGAAGTGATTAGACCCACGAAAGAAAAAAAATATATATTTTTGTCACCCAGCTCCCCTTAGAGAACATTATAAGTGACGACATGGACCTGTCCTTCCATCCATCGTTATTGGGAATCGTCATATTATCGTCATCTTTGCACTTTGTATGGATCATTTGTTGATCATGGACACCACACTTTTTGTGTCTTCAGTGATATTTTAACTACTTCTTTCTCCTCTGTTTGTCTGGAGATCCTACATGTAACCATGGCTGCATTGTTTACATGTGAAATCACCTGTTAGCAGCCTGTAGCATGTCAATGCTAACTGGTGCAAGGCCGGATGTTTCCCCACAAGGTGAGGAGAAAGAGGTGAGGACAACGTGCTGGTTCTCAGGTGTGAGCTAAGAAGTGACGACATGGACCTGTCCTTCCAGGACGAGCTAGCTGTGCTAACCCAGCAACAGAGGGAATACCAGAAGGCAGAGTAGCATCATGCTATTCACAGACATGGCTAACAGAGCTAACACCAGACACCAACGCCACATTGGAAGAAATTCACCTGCTGGCTGACTGGACAATGATGGACAAGCTGTCAGCATCTATTTTCTTATGGAGCTTTTTGCACTTTCTATACACTTTCTTACTTTTGTTTTCTTGATTTCTCCTGTGACTTCAAGATAAGGTTTCTCTCTGCAAGATAGAAACCTGAGATATAACCATCGACTTGCCCACAACAAACAGAAAAACTTGAGACTTGGACCAAATGACTTGCTACTTGGGATTCCTTATGCAATTGTCTGGTATCAACTTCCTCTTCCAGGTGAAATCTGCTCACACTGCACCCTGAGGCAAACCGAGTCCTGCTGGATCCACTCTCAGTCTGACAAACATTAAAACATCAGCAACATCATAACAAAGAAACAAAGAGGTAAAGAAGAACGTAATATTTATATAGATATATACAAATAATACTGTACAAGAGCACAAAGGAAGGAATGAGCGTGGCGTGGATTGAGCTGTAATACGAGATGAATCAGGAAACAAACGCTGCAGCAGAAACGTTGGATCGGCTGTTTTTTACAGGAGAACACAAACCTACGGAAAGAGCCGGAATCTGGACTGTGCTCGTAATATACCTCTGCATTCAAGCACACACACACACACACACATACACGCACACACACATTTGAAAAACAAGCAAATACATTCAGGGTAAATCCCATTCACTCTGATTTCAACACAGGCACACCTGGACTGGCTAAGGTTTAACCACCTGTAGTGGCTTGTATGGCTTGTTCAGCGTCACTCCGAGTGCTTTGCACATTACGTCTGCAGCACACACACACACACACACACACACACACACACACACACACACACACACACACATCCTGCTGTATGTGTGTGTGTGTGATTGGTCGTGCTCCATCCAGCGTCCATGTCAGGGGTCATCCAGAGTGTGTGTGTGAAGTCCTCCTCTCTTTGTGTCCATGTTCCCTCAGTCCGTCTCAGGCTAAAGTGCAGCAGAGAGAGAGAAACCGCCTGGCGTGCTTTAAACCCCGCCCACTCGCTCTTATTGGACGACAGCAGAAATAAGAAAGAAGAGGCTCCGATCGCTCTGAGTCCACCGTTACGATTCACAGCTGGAGGACAGGAAACTCTCTGCACAGTCTGTCTGTGTGTCCTCTGTCCTCCAGAGGGCGCTCTACCAGTTGCAGTCTTTCTTGAGCAGCGTGAGGACTTTGCGACCCAAACTGGCTTTCCAGGGCTTGACGAAGCTCTTCATGTTGACCAGGAGGCGGCCCTGCTTACGGTCCGAGTGTCCCGCCACCAGGTACTCCACCCCTGAGGGCAGAGGGCAGAGTTAGAGGCAGTTTGGTTTCAGCCTGGTTTATGCTCCTGCTCCGTCTGTCTCTGCATCAAAACCACTCAGACAACAGGTCGTCTGTGATTGGTCGGCAGTACGTAGGCGTTTCAGCCTGCACGGTAACCTCGTAACCTCAAAAACTTCTGCTCAACATTCATCATTCCTGACTCCAACGCATCACGTGTGTTTCAGTAATTCAGAGCACAGCTGTACCAGAAACTGTCGATAAGACTCGTGCAGAAATGATGCTGCCAACTAGTGTTCAGGCAGAGTATTGCAGAGCAGCTCTGACACTCCAGGGCAAAAGTAAATCTGCACACTTCAGCATTTTAAAGATTTAAAAAAAAAGAGTTTTTTCTAGAATAAAATGACTTTATGAGTTTATTATCTCATTTTTAGCTCTTTTAAAAACTTGCTAACAGTTTAAAGTTTACTTTTTAACAGAAACAAGATGTTTACTGTTGATAAAAAGACTGTGAGATGATAATATCAGTAGGGATGGGTATCAAATCAGATACTTTTATTGGTACCGTCCAAATTCTGTATCACATAAAATCAAATGGTACCATGTTTAGGCACCTACACTGCAAAAAACTGAAATCTTAGAAAAGCGTTTTTGTCTTAATTTAAGTAAAAAGTCTCTTTTTAGACTCAATATGAGCCCCAGTGAACTGATCACTCCAGAAAAATGTCTTGCTTCAAGTTATTCAAAGACAAAATGAGGTCTGAATTGCTGTAACTAGTAAAAAAAAATCTACCAATGAAACAAGAAAAATTGCCCGAAAATTTGATTAAAACTAGAATAATGTCTTGCTATGACTAACTTTTCTTTTGTTTCATTGGCAGACCTCATTTTTTGTGTCTTGATAACTTGAAATTTAGAAATTTGTCTGGACTGGTCAGATGAATGTGGCTCATATTAAGCCTAAACAGACATTTTCTTCTGAAAATAAGACAAAAACACAAAATGAGATTTCAGTTTTTACAGTGTAAACCCATATTTTGAGAAATAAAATGTTAAATTGAAAAACTATATTTTATTATCAAACAGAGTCATATTTATCACCACATAAACACACAGAAAAGTCTCAGAAATTGGTACCATTTAGTTGCCAGGTACTGGGCTTAAGTACCGTATTGTTTCAAATACAGGAAGCAACCCATTTCTAAATATGAGTATATAAGTGCCTTGTAAATGGTATTTAATTCGTCTCAAACAGACCACCTGGACTTTATTTTCTTATTTTGTCCCCAAAGAGTCAGGACACGCCCGTTAAGCTCATCTTCTCTACTTTTGTAAAATGTTTGATTTTTTTTTTTCGCTTGCCCATCTAATAGAAGAGTTACGGTAATGAGAACAACCTGCATCAACCACACTGGGGAACAATTTGCAAAAAGAGTTTTCTGTTGAGTTAGATTTTTATACTGATTAAAAATCAAGTGTAGCGTTGGTTCAGGCAGGCCACGACATCAAGCTCTGTTTCATTATCGACGCAGATCAGCTGATTGATCAGCTGACTGTCACTGTCTTCATGTTGATTGCTCTGCTCTGTCTGGGTTTTTATTTTTGCTGCTGCGCTCCCTTCCTATGCCGTTCATGATGGCTGGTGATGGGCAGGAAGATGTGCTTTTTACAGGCACAAAATGCAGTTTGAATTCATTTTCTGTTTGGTTTTACATGCCTGATTTTAAATGACCATCCAGGGCTTCCATAGTGTAGACAGGAAGCAGCTCCTGAATGTCTGCAGTTTAAAACATTTCTTATCATTTTTTTTAAGAGGCAGGAAAACATATTCCTGTGGGTTTTGATAGAGGAAGGATTTTTGTGTCTGTGGAAGTTAAAACAAGCTCAAACATACGGTAAGATAGTCACAATGCTAATTGCGTTAGCCCGGCAGTTAATCAGTAGACATATCCTTTGTAAAAACATAAAAGTGTTAAATAAACATTGCAGTCATTCCTGTTTCTTTCATATTCTGTTGTATGTCAATATTTAAAGATTTTTATAAAACAAGCACATATCTGTTAAGTAAAGTTTGTGACGTGATGGAGAAAAACTGAGATCAGTTTTGGATTCTGCATCCAAAAATTAGTTGAAAACAGCTGACAGACCTAACTCAACAAAAACTGTGTTCCCCAGTGTTAAAGGTTGTGACTGGAAACTGGGCTCACAGGTGACCCTCATCCAGATCAGGTGATGTCAGCGAGACAAGGACGTCTGCAGGTAAAACATTTCTGTGCATGCTCCATCAGAGATTTAACTCCCTCTTGTCGATGTTTCAGGATATTTGATTTCTTGAACGTTTGTCTGACCTGGGTTGAGGATCGGACAGGTGCAACCCCTCGCGGTCCAGGACTCTGGGTAAAGCGTGACCCGACCTCGCTGTATCTTCACCTTCGTGTTCTGACTGAGCACCTTCTGAACTTTGACCTCCACCTCGGCGTGGGAGCCCTTATCGTGGGCGGACAGCACCTTCACTTTCAGGACTAAACGGCGACGGAGAGAGAAATGAGACGTTAGAAAACGGAGCTGAGATGTTTTTGAAGCGTGGAGTTAAAGAGTTCTCACCGTATGCATAATTCATGGTGCAGAAGAGTTTACTGTTGGTCAGCGCCTGCTCTTTGCACTCACACTTCTCTGCAGGGGGCAAACACACACACAGATTAATATTTATAACATAACTGATGCATGTGTGTGTGTGTGTGTGTGTGTGTGTGTGTGTGTGTGTGGTCTGAGATGCTGTGCACAGCGTCCTAAGAATGCAATCGCAGTGTGTGTGTGTGTGTGTGTCCTGCACAGAGGAATGTGCCAAGCTGCAGTTACATGAAGCTGGGGGGTCTGAGGGACGGGACACTTGGAAACTGTCCATACACACACACTCACACACACACACACACACACACTCACACACATCCGTCTTTGTTCCATGTCCTTGTAAGGCCTTATCAGGACTTTCATTACTAAACCATTAATGCTTGGTCACCAGACTGTAGAGGAGGCTGGAAAACACACACACACACACACACACACACACACACACACACACCTGAGTAGTGGAGGGCAGAGAAGAGTTCATGCACTCCGAAGATCCTGACTGGCTCGCTGGAGTTTCCCTCCAAGTTGTAGAGCTCCAGATCAGACCTGTTGGAGACAAACAAACCGGTTCGTCTTAATCTGATCCAGATCGGACTAGTCTGACACCTGGGGGGCGTTTGTTTTACTCACACTGACATGCAGTCCCCTGTAAACGGATCACAGTCCCCGGCGCAGTCGCACGGACGGCAGCCGTACTCGTGGAAGCCCCAGTATCCCACCATGCACCTGTCGCAGTGAGCTCCGCCCACTCCTGGTTTGCAGATGCAGTTTCCGTTGGACGGGTCGCAGAGGGAGCCGTCGGCCAGGTGGAACGGCATCGAGCCCAGGGGGTGACAGCTGCACGCTGGAGGGAAGGAAACAAGACACATAAAAATTCATCCTATATTCGGCCCATATTTGGTTTAAAGAGGGGGTGTTGTGCTTTTTCAGTCTTAATCATGTCCCTCTGGAGCTGCCGTAGTATCTTTAAATGAATTACATCTAAAAAAAGACACAACTCATTTTTCTTTCATTGGTGTTTTGAGCATCTGTTATAAAATTATAGCTACTGTCTCTTTAAGGCCCCCCACTCCTCAGACCCCCTCTCCTCTGATAGGCCAGTTAGGAGTCTGAACATCCAGCTTTGTTACTTTAAGTCCATGTTTATGATATGGAAAAGCAGGATACCCCTCTTTAAATCCTCAGTTTTGAGTTTCAGTTGAGCTGTGAGTTGGTGATTATTTTCCGACTTAAACAATCAATAAAAACTCTGAGTAATGCAGTCATTTAGATTTTCCTAAGACGTCTTATCCCCTCGCTGCTTAACATGTTAATGTGTTCAAACCTTCAGCAGTTAATATTCACATAATCCTGTTTTCTGTACGCTGAAAGTTTCACTACAATCAAACTTTAAACAGTAAAATCAATGCAACCTAAACACTCAAAATCAAGACGAAGCTAAACGTGTGAACAAACTAGAGTTTAAAGAGCTTTATGCAAAAATACAGGTGCAAGAATGATGGAATAACTCTTATCTTTTGAGACTTTTGCAGATCACTACAAGCTAACTGATTTAAGGCAGTCATCTGTTTGTGTTTGTGAGAGTTTGGGAACTTTTAGGTCCTGTTTATGTTTATCCTGATTATGCAAAACAGTCCCCCACCAGTAGAGGGCAGTGAAACAACAATGAAAGCCTTTTGGTGAGGGGCAGTTTACTCTTTATGTTTGGGCTTCTCGTTAACAGGTAAACAGTGTTTTAGCCAAGCGGCAACCTCCAGTCTAAGAATATGAGACAATGCTGAAATGCTAAAATCTGCTGTTTCTCGAGTGTTGGCTTGAGGCTGGCTCCGGAAGTACAGGAAGTCACAAACACACCAAGCCAAAAAAAGCTGTTTTCACAGCAGAAATTAACCTATTTACAGCCTGGTTCAAAAAACGTCTCCTGTCTGAGTCGCTAATTTTACTATCAGCACCCACTGTACGGGGGGTGATTTTTTCTCTAACTCGGCCGTCAGGAGGATATTAAGATCGAGAGCTTGCCCAATCAGAGGCACAGCTCAGGGTCATGTGATCGACAGGCGCCCTATGGCCGAATGTGAAGCTCTTGCCACTTCCAATATGGCCGCGACAGCCGATCTGCTTCATTTTCCATTTCAGAAACAGACAGGTGACGTCGAGGAGACTATGTCCATGTTTCATACAGTCTTTGGTTTTAGCCGACCTGAAATAGAAACTTTTGAAAACGGGCCTCTAGAGTGAAATTTTTCCAAAAATGACAAAAATGATAATCATTTTTTTCTTCCAAGAGTCTAATCACTTCTTGACTCTACCTCCTGACATATTTTACAATCCCCGAAAAAAATTCATAAGAACGGCAGCTGTCAATCATCAATAAATGTGACGTAAAACCTCATTTTTAACCTCTTATAACTAATGAAAACAAAACTTTTCAGAAAAAAAGAGGACTTGAATACAAGACAGCCAAATAATATCAAATCACCACAACAATCAGGCGTGAGAAACATTTCTACCAGGTGTATTAATTTTTTAAAGGTCAACCACAGCCCATCTGGAATGACTGGGGAGATGGATATTTTTGACCTATACTGCAGCCAGCCACCAGGGGGAGCAGTTTTTGTGGAGACCTCACTTCAACCCGAGCAGGAGGATGTCCATTTTTTTACATTTCTGTTCAAACCCTGATTTTTTTCACTGCAGTTTTTGGGTGAAACCACGACATTCAAAAGGAGACAAGGCCATCTAAAAGCCCCAAACAGCTTTGACTGGAGAAACATGCAGATTTTAAAGCATGAAGACGACAGAGATGGAGCTGTGTTTGAGCTTCGCAATTAGGGGTAAATTTAACCCCCAGAACCAAATTTAGATCCAAGTTCAGACGGTTGAAATGCAGCTGAATTCAAGAAACTCAACACTTAAAGCAGTTTTTTATGACGGTATCATCTCGGATGTGTTTGTTTCTGCAGATACGCCAACAGTAAGTATGTAAACACATTGCTAACTTGCTAATTGGTGCCAAACAAACAATAAACTTGTGAAAACTAGGATCTTGTTTGTTTTTCAGGCCTTTTGCCATGGACTACATCCTTATCTTCAAACTGTAACTTGGCATCAAGTCAGAGGATCATTAAATTTAGTGAGATTAAACCTCTGCTCACCATAAATGTTTGAGCCAAATTTCGTCACAATCCTTTGAATTTTTCTTCAAGTATTCTGATTTAAAACCGACGACCTGCTGCTTCTGTAGCTCAAATGCTTCGATTAACTTTCTTCATTTGTTTGGAGAAGTAGAGAGATGAATGTGCAGGAAACGAGAAGTTGGAAAAGTCACAAATGTGAGGAACATTCGGGTCTAAAGGTCTTTAAGTCGACTGTTTGGTGACCCGACGATAATTTATGAGCAGCACTCGAGGATTTCATCATTCCTCAGTCCTTCGGTGTGATGTTAGTGCTCGAGCTGTTACACAAAGGACTCTCTCTTTTTCTTATCACACACACACACATTCCCTCCCTCCTGTCCCCTCTAATTGTGTGCTGATAGTGTGTTCTTTAAACAACCTCCAAAAACAATATACTCACACACTCTCTCACACACACACACGTTTCCACAGCTTGAAGAACTACCGTCTGATCTTTCTGCTCTTATCGATACTCAGACCAGGAGCTCTGCAGGAGGAGGTGGGAGGCCTCTCCCATAAATCTGTCCCTATCTCCAGGGGCAGACGGAGGGGGGAGCAGGGGGGAGACGAGGTGAAGGAGAGAAACAGAGCAGGAGGCGTTGTTTGGAGCCGTTTCTCTGCGGTTTAATGATGCTTGAAGCCGGACTGGCAGTAAATGACTGTAAATACTCAGTGTAGACCCTGAGGCCTGTCTGCTGCTCTCACCACTCCTTCATGAATAATGTACCATCAAACCTCAGAGTACAGGACAACAGGGCAGGGTGGGATGTGTCCTCAAAACAAAGATCATGTGGTGAAAAAGTTGGATGGACACACCTTAAATGAAAACACTCCCTGGGGCTGAGGCTGAACTTTTGCAGAGTTTTCAAACATATCGGGTGTTTTCCTGTTATCTGTGACTGGAGATGACATAATTTTACAACAGAGTCACTCACAGGATTTTTTCCACAATCAAAATGAGCAGAAAAAGGGAAACTAGAGGAAAAGAAGGTTCGACATACTCCACAGAGATCCAGATTCATAAGAAATCGCAGTATGATACAGAACCATAAGGAGATAAAGAATGATATGACACAATGCCCACTGTATGATGGGATAGGGTTCGGGCTGGTAAATTAAAAAAGTAATCATAAGCTAGAAAAGAAACTATTAGAAAAAATATGACCCTAAAGCAATATGATTCAATATATTACAAAAAGATACAAAACAATACAAAACAATATAAAACAGTTTGATATGATAGTATAGAAAAAAGAAACAGTATGAAACAAAAAGTTACAATATGACAAGAAATGATACATAAAAGCTATGATAATATACAAAAAATACGATACGAAACAAAAAGATATAATGCAAGACGAACAGTATGAAAAGGTTCAATACAATTTAATACAAGACAATATGAAAGGATACGGAAAGATAAACCATACTACATAACTATTTAAAACTATAGGATACAAAACAAAACATAATATAAAATGATTTACGTACCTATATGATACAATACAGCTGTATGAAACAATACGTAATGAAACAAAAGGATAAGATATAATGCGATACCATACAAAATTGTTCTATACTTTTTATTATTATTCTATTTTATATTTTATAAGGATATAATGTGATACAACATGGTATGAGACACAAAAAACCATGGTACGCAATACAATGTGATGTGAAACGTCTAAACGCTTTGATATGATACGAAAATAATATGAAACTTTATGTTGTGATACACTAAGATAAGACCATTCCTATAAGATACAATTTGTTACAGTAAAATGTGATAAGCTACGGTACGATTCAATACAATTTAGTGTTGTATAAAACTATATGGATACAGTAAAATATGGTAGAAACCACTCAGTACAGTACAATATGAGAAGTTACTTTATGATTTTATATGATGATATGATATGATATGATATGATATGATATGATATGATATGATATTACATGATATGATATGAAGTGACATATGATACGATACACTATGATATAAATGTTATGATACTTATGATACACTATAACAATATGATACACTATGATATAAATGACACATTATGATTGATATGATATGATATGATATGATATGACATGATATGATATATGATATGATATGATATGATGTGATATGATATATGATATGATATGATATGATATGATATGATATGATATGATATGATATGATATGAAATGATATGATATGACATGATATATGATATGATGTGATATATGATACGATACACTATGATATAAATGACATGATATATGATATGATATGATATGATATGATATGATATGATATGATATGATATGAAATGATATGATTTGACATGATATATGATATGATACACTATGATATAAATGACACATTATGATATGATATGATATGATATGATATGATATGATATGATATGACATGATATGATATATGATATGATATGATGTGATATATGATACGATACACTATGATATAACTGATATGATTTAAATGATATGAAATATATGATACACTATAAAAATATGATAAGATATGGTATGATGCAATACACTATGATATAAATGATAATCAATAGTATTATTTGTGATATGATATAAATTATATGATACATTATGATATGATGTGATGTGATATGATATGATTTGATACATAAAATTATACACTATGATACACTGTGATTTAAATGATACGATTTGATACACTATGATATAAATGATATTATTAAGTACGATATATGATAATGATATAAATGATATGATACAAGATATGATACGATATACTGTGATACATTGTGATACAAATGATACATCATGATATGAAATGATATGATATGATATGATATGATGTGATATGATATGATATGATATGATATGATATGATATGATATAACATTTGACAAACCAAAACAGGATATGATACAACATGTGAAAATGAGAACATGAGAAAACACTACACAATGGGATACAAGAAACAACAATCTAGTTATGAGTAGATGTGATGTGTTTCAAAAGATTAAATAAGTTGCAACTGAAACTTATTCAACAGGATCCAGCGTCCAATAAATAAGAGATCTGATGAGATGCAGAATGATATGAGAAGATATAAGACAGTAGGATGGGATATGATAGGATTTAATAAGATAACACATAGTAAGTTTTGCATTTCTTTAGAAATCAGGACTACATCCACCAGTTGCTGGACTTCATCTTTTTGAAAACTTTGACATTATTTATGTTTCCGTTCTCGTCTCTGATGCTGAAAACACTGAATCAAAATCATTTTCAGAGCACTGATAACTGCACAAATTAAAGTTATGCTTTTAAGGATTCTTCTGTGTTAAACAAACAGCTTTGTATTTTTCCTGAAACGATGATGTCAGATCAACCTCCCCTGGCACTCACACCAGACAGTTTATCAGACGGTTTATCCCCGGAGCAACAGAGATAAGATGAACGTAATCATGAGACCGAGGTGTGCAATATCAATAAAATCATAAAGATATCAGATTTATAGACTCTGCAGACGTGCAACATGCAGGCAAGACACACACAAGACAAACACTGGACAAGCCCCGACAATAACAAGACAAGATTTCACTTTAACAGAGAGGATTTATGTGTGTGAGTCTACTCCATTGTTTGAGAAGTTAATAATTAACCCGGATTATAGCGCCACTTCAGCTGCATGTAAATCCAAAACACGTGTGGCTGTGTTCAGAAAGAGTGTGTGTGTTTACATATCTGCGTGACAATTTATGAGCTTTTCAGGGGGTCACTAGACAAGGACTCCTGTGTGTAAAAATGTGTGTGTGTGTGTGTGTAAGATAGCTGCTCTAACAATGAAAACTTTATGAGCGTGTGCAGAGACATGACAAGACACCTGCCCGAGCAACCAGTGCAGACAACAAAATCCCCCGACACACACATGTAAACAAACACTGTAACTCTCCCCCTGCTTAAGTGTTTTCTGTGTGTATGAGCTTGCGTGGAGCCTGACAAGAGTGTTTTCTTTCCCGGGCCCCTCGCTGCCTGGTATGAAAAAAATGTTCCTCACGATGGAGGGAAATTCCTCCATTGTCAGCGAGCGGCTGCAGCGGGATTTCACAACCTGTACCGTCGTCTCAGGGGTTCTCCGAGCACGCCATCGCTCCCATTTTCTATCAATCAGCTGTCACAGCTTTCATAGGAACGCCACGGCAAACAAAAAAACACAAACAAGACACTCAACACAGGCGCTGAAATCCAAACCACACATTACGTCTGTTCCTGAAACTGTGATGGGCCAATTTTCCTCACCTGAGACACAGACACACCTGAGCGTTTTGCTGTGTCATTCTAGCATTCCTTCATATGAAATGGATAACTAAAATCAAAAAAGACCCCGAACTGGTCCTGAAAGACTCAAAACACAAGGATGAGACTGAAAACTGGAAGATACTGACAGAAGAGGTCAGCAAACAATTGATAGGATGGTAAAAAAACAGAGAAAGACTTAATGAGGCTAAATGCTAACTTCAGTGTGCCAACATGTTAATTATCACAATGCTAACATCTAGCTGACATCTTAGTGTTTTATTAGCTTATGAAACAGAACAGGAAATAGAAATATCACCAGTAGAGGCACCCTTAAGAGTTAACAGATATGCTAGCAGTAGCATGGGCTGTTTCTGAAGTCAGAAATTCTGGCTGAATCTAACTTCAGTTGACCTAACAAGAGGTAAACAGGTGGGCCTTAAGCCTCCACGCTAACTGCTATAGTGTAACCACCTGTCAATCAAATCAGCCATGCCCTTATATGGGCATAACCTATAACTTTTAAAATCTTAAAAAAATGAGTTGTAAGAAATTAATATGACATAACATAATAGGATACAATGACAGGGTATGGTGTGATATGATACGATACGGTACGGTTACGGTACATTACGTTAAGTTATGGTACGATACGATACGATACGGTACAGTACGTACCGATACAGTACGTACCGTACCGCACCGTACCGTACGATACAGTACGGTCCGGTACGTATATGGTACGGCACATTACAGTACGCAATGGTATGGTACAGTACGATACAATACGGTACGGTACAGTACAATACAGTACGGTATGGTGCGGTTACAGTACAGTATGGTACAGTACTGTAGGGTATAGTACGGTACGGTACAGTGCGGTGCGATAACAGTATGGTACGATACGGTACGGTACAGTGCGACATGATAACATACGAGAAGATATGATACCATATGATGCAATACTTGCAATACATTTAACTGTACGTTACAATACAATAGGGTACAGTATGATATGATACAATAAGACCTGTTACTGATGGCATGGTACCATAATATATGATAGGATAACACACAAAACAACACAATACGTCACGACGTGTCACGACACATCATGACATGACACATAAAGAAAAGAGGAGGGCCTTTAGCTTCTTCACAAACAGCCACAATGTGCTCACCTGTCAGTCAAATCAGCCATGCCCTTATATATTACTTCTTTCTGTTTTATTGTTTATTTCTGATGTAAAGACTTTTGAATGGGTGTGTATGCGGTTATAGACACTTTTGGAGCCAGCCTCTGGTGGGCACTCAAGGAACTGCAGTTTTAACACTTCCACTTCTAGCTACATGCAACACTTATTTTAACGTTACTATTCTTAGTTCTCGACACTTTATTTACCATTAACTTGTCATCGTCTTATCATCCTGTCTATCTGATGCTTTTAAATTTGTGTTCACCTGCCTTTTCAGTTACATTATGAGCATTGTTGCTAGGTGCCGCCCTGTTGGCTATGGCTGCCTTTTGCAGCAGCTCTCTCTTCTTTGTCTGTTTCTTGTAATTTTTTCATCTCTCTTTCGTCATTTTTGTATTTGGAGTGGATCATTTATTAGCTGTGGACACCAAACTTTTTGTGTCTTCAGTGATATTTTTACTATTTTTTCTCCTGTGTGTGTCTGGAGATCCTACATGTAACCATGGCTGCATTGTTTTTATATGAAATCAGCTGTTAGCAGCCTGTAGCATGTCAATGCTAACTGGTGCAAGGCCGGATGTTTCCCACAAGGTGAGGAGAAGGAGGTGAGGACGACGTGCGGGTTCTCAGGTGTGAGCTAAGAAGTAACGACATGGACCTGTCCTTCCATCCATCGTTATTGGGAACGTAAGATCTATCTCCAATAAGATGGACAAGCTAGCACATAAGACACATTTCCTGCTTTATTCTGTTATTTCATGGGTTTAAGTGCTTTGTGGACATTTATTCGAGACTATTCTTTTATTTGTGTTTCCCCCTGAGCTAAAGCAGCTAACGCTATCATCATTTTTCATAAAAGCTACATAAACTGAGCATTGTTGACAGTGAGACTCTAACATCGGGATGTTTGTGCTCAGTCTGGAGCAGTTTACATTCTTGTAATCACGTTAGAGTCCAGCGTACCTGCAGGACGGAGCTCAGTGGGTCACATCCGTCAGATAATCAGAGGGAGAATGTAGCCACTGCTCGTGTTTACCGATGACTATCGCGTGTTTACTTAAGACTCGTCTCATCACCGGAGGGCAGCATGCCACTCCACACACACACACACACACACACACACAGAAGACCCTCACACACGCACTCCCAATGATTACCCTGGAGCAACCGGAGCTCTGAGTCACACTCAAAATATTGCAAAACAAGCCAAAGATGGACAAGGAAGGGGCTGTGTGTTGAGATTTGAGTCAAGACGAAGGAATGCCACCATCTGATGATTAACTACGGCGTAAACCGCGGGTGGAGCGTGGGCCGTCTGCCGTCTTACACACACACAAACACACACAAAAACACACACACCCGAGCCAGGTGCCCATCAGGGATCAGTGTTATCCAACCGGCACGTCCCGGCTTGTGATCGCCGTCCTGAGCATTCCTGCAGAGAGCGCGAGCGCCGTGCCAGTGTGGTCTGTACGAGGTTAATGTTTGGATTCACACCAGCAACTCTTTCTGTCAGCGTGGCGGTGATTAATTATGATTTATGACATTTCACGGCGTGTTCGACATGTCACGTTGTGGCTTTTACTGTCAGTTAGACAAAAAAGGGAACAGAAATACTCGACGGGGAGTGAAATTCCTTTCCTCTGGCACTTTGTGGCTCTGAGGTTGTGGTTTTTATGAGTGAGGAATAAAAATAGGTCACCTGCTTTCAGATTATTTTAAAATCATACCATATTTTAATAAAAAACGCAGCAAAGATTTCAGATTTCCTCCAGAACGAAGCAGACATTATTTCTTCTTCCTGATCGAAGATATCGCCCCAAGAGCTGACGTAGTGTTTGATTTAATCACACCTGGTGTTTACACGCACCTGCAAACGTAATCAGAACAGCTGAGACGTAAACAACAGAGATGTTTTTCCTCCCTTCTCCTCCTTCCCTCCAAGTTTAGACAGACTATCGTGTGATCAGCTCCTCGTCCTGATGACCGATAGCGCTCGTCTTCTCTATCGTGGTTGCTGTCATGTTGTTGTTCTTCTTAAAGCGACAGTTTGGCTGAAGTGACTTTGCTTGGTGAAAAATCACCTGACCGCCTTCCTGAGATGCCCCAGTCTGTTCACTAAAGCTTTTCCCTCAACTTCTTCTTTTTCATAGAAGTGCATTCTGGGTAATGAAGTCCTTTTAACTAGGGATGCAAGATATATCGGTATCAATAACAGTATCGGGCGATATTTACTCATTAGCTGCCGCCATTTTCAGAGCATCTTGAACGATCTTTAAAGACCCAAATAATCTTGTTGTCTCTGACTATGTAAACACCAAAACTACCTAAGAAGAGTGGACTCTCTTTTTTATGTCTCTCTTCCTGTTTTTGATCCAAAAAACAGACAAAACGTCCTTTTTTGATCACGTCCATCCCCGGTGCTCCATCCTTTGATCCTCTCCATGGTTGTCTTTTTTTGCCGGTCTTTTTCTTTGAACCACCTCGACACATCATCTCAAATTGTTTTTGTCTTGTTACCAATATTGAGTATTGATATTGAATATTGATTGAAGTTGTTTCATAATAAAATCTCAAAGTTTTTCACTTTAACACACTTATCTCTCAATATTTCAACTTGCAATGCTGTGTTCAAGTCCAGCATGGAAAATCCCCTACTCTTCCGCTTCCTGACAGTCACAAGGATGCATTTAGGTGCCGGTACTGGTACTACAGGTGGAATTCGGTCAGTGCTTTTAAAAGTACCTAATTAAGTACCCATCTCTACTTCTCGAGATAAGACACAGAGTTTCCATGGGACACCTTTTGTTTTGACCAGTTTATAGAAAGGTTATTCCTATCCCTCTGCAGCTGTACCAAACATGGTACCGTTTGGTTTGTGCTTGTTTTTTCCTTTTAAGGTGTTTGTTTGCACCAATTTTAGCCCATTCAGTCTTTTCCAATCCATTTTTAATCAGAATGTTTTTACTCCATGTCAACAGAGCAACAGTTCCACTAATTAGCTTCTGCTTCAAACGCTCCACCATCATCCCAGTCCCAAAGAAACTCTCCATCACTAAAGACCCGTTTCCACCAAGCAGTCTGGTTCGGTTCAGTACGGTTTGTCATGGTTTGGTACAGTTAAGCCTGACCCTGTTTGCGTTTCCACAGCAAACTGTTCCCTCTCCTGGTAGGTGGCGTGTAAGCTGGATGCCAAAAGCCGCAGCTGTTAAATAATATTGTGACGCCGTAGCAGCGCGACACAGTTTACCACGCTAATAAATCCAACAAAGAAGAAAAATGCAACACAGTAAACAAAGAGGATAGATGAAGACATGCAGCATTTCGTCCTCTCTGTGATTGGCATGTAGCTCTTTGATACAAAGAACAATCAAACAGGAGAAATGCAGCCGCCGTCTCACAGGAAGTGATGATTCTTTTGACCAATCAATGGTCTGCAGTGTTGTAGCTCCATCCTCAAAGAGCGGATCGGTTCAGTCTGGCCCCCATACGAAAGGGTCCCAAAAAGTGGTACGGCTCGTCTCGATTTGGGGATCTGTCCCAGGATAAGTCAGTGGAAACGCCACAAAATGCGCGCCGTGCCGAGACGAACTGAACCAAATGACCGTAAGCCAATCGCCCTGACATCTGTAGCCATTAAGTGTTTTGAGTTGTTGGTGTTGAGGATGCATTTAACATGGGACTGCGTTACATCCTGTTTGTGGACTTCAGCTCATTCTCCACCGCAAGCTCTCCTACCTCCCTCCTGTCAGTGGATCTCCAGCTTCTGAGACCAGGGATCATCAGATCCAGCACACAGACAACCAGCACTCTCCCCATAAAAGCAGTCAGTCAGTTCGCTAGACATCATCTCCATGTGTGTGTGTGTGTGTGTTTCTTACGTTTGCAGGAGTCCAGGGCGGTCTGTGGTCTCTGGGGGTCTCTGTAAAAGCCGGCTTTACACTTCTCACACTGTCTTCCTTCAGTGTTGTGCAGACAGTCACACACGCCCCCACTGCGCTGACCGGACTCACGCCACGCCATCCAATTGAAGCGGCAGCTCTGAGCGTGCCCGTTACATTTGCACTCTGATGGAGGAAGAAGGAAGAAACACTCGTGAGACGTTTCTAACTTCCTGTTGGAGCTTCAGCTGTGTGTGTATGTGTGTGTGTGTGTGTGATGGAGAAAAGGTGCAGCTGTGTTTGTTCCACTCACTTCGACACTCGTGCGGCGCTCCTGTCAGTCCGTCAGCGGGCTGCCAGGGTCGGTCGTTGTAGAGCGGAGCGCAGTGCTCGCAGTGGTCACCTGCAGTGTTGTGTCTGCACACACACTTCCCATGAACCTGGGAGAGAAAAGGCTCATTAGGATGGAGTAAGATAAAAAAACAAGAGCAGAGACGAAGGAAAAAGAAAGATTCACACATGAGAGTGACACTAAAGTCTCTTCTTCTCCTTCATCCTTTAATTTCTCTCCATATTTCCCTCTTCACTCTCCCTCTTACTCCCTTCCCTGAAATTAGTGAATGGAGATTGATTGTTTGGCTTCATCGCTGGAAACAAGAACGGGCCTCTGCTCTGAAAAGCCTGTGTGTGTGTGTGTGTGTGTGTGTTTGTTACTGTGTGTGTATGAGAAGAGTGCAAGTATGCAGCACTGAGAGCACAATAACAATCTCCTTGTCATTCCTGGAGCTGGAATGCCATGCATGCTGGGTAATGATTGAGGAGGGGGGGGTGCAAGGCATCTGAGGAAGCTCTTTATTTGTTTGCGTTACACCGTGCGACTGTAATGTAGGACACACACACACACACACACACACACACATAATTATACAACGATTACAGAGGTAGGCACACAACATTCAATGCAAATACACATGCAAGTCCCTCTAATGCACAAACACACACACACACTCACACTCACATTCTTGTGTCTGTTTCCCACGGCTTGTCAGAAATGAAATAAAGTATAGAAACCCTGCTGTGAGAAAAACACACTCCAGGCCAAAGTATGTCATAAATATGAGGCTTGTTAAACGATTCAAAGCTCCGTTAGTGTTTGTAAATGTTCAAGTTTGAGCTCATTTTAACATTTTTTGTTTTTTCTTTAAGTCTGATTGTTTGTTTGCCGCACGTCTGTCCAGTTTCAGTCATAAAACGAAGCTTGAACAATCAACCACAACGTTTCAGGCTAAAATTGTGGCTCTAAAGCTCTACCACCTGGATGTAAACAGTCACAGATGTCGCATTGTCGAATGGTTACTTTAAAAATGTAATCCAGTACAATTACAAGTTACCTGTTAATAAATGTAATCAGTAACTTGCTCAAAGTATCACAATATTAAAGTAATGTACCAAACATGCAAAACTGCAAAAACTGAAATCTTATCAAGTGTTTTTGTCTTTTTTCAGTATAAAATGTCTTTTAAGACTAAATATGAGCCACATTCACCTGACCAGTCCAGAAAAATGTCTTATTTCAAGTTATTTAAAGACAAAAATGAGGTCTGAATCGTTTGTAACAAGTAACAAATAGATCTGCCAATGGAACAAGAGAAAAGTTACTTATATAAAGACATTATTCTAGTTTCAAGCAAAGTTTGGGGCAAATTTTCGGGCAATTTCCATCGGCAGCCTTTTTTAAACTTGTTTCAAGCAATTCAGACCTAATTTTTGTCGTTAAATAACTTGAAACAAAAATAATTCCGGACTGATAATGTGGCTCATATCAAATGTAATAAGACAATAAATAAATAAATAAATAAATAAATAAATAAATAAATAAAAATTTCAAATTATGAATTAAAACAGTTTAAAATGAAAAAAAAATGAAATAATTAAAAAAATGAAAATTAAAAAAAAAATTCAAATGTAAAAAAAAAAAAGACTAATACAAGATTTCATTTTTTTGCAGAGTGCAGACAACGACAAGAGAATATAAAAGATATGTCGCCTGCCTGGTGTATTTTTTTAGGGAAACATGAAACGATAAAATCTCCTTTTACACTCTTGACAAATCAGGTGTCCAAATACTGAATTTTGAAAACGAAAAAATAATAATAATTAAAACCATGAAGCATATTCGGGAAGTAAACCTACTGATTCCAAATTATTAAAAGGATTTGCCTACAAAAAAAGAATTGTTTACAAAGTTGACAGAAAATGTGCTTTTCAGAGCTAACTTAAAATGTAGCATACATGCTAACTGTGCATGTGTCTACTGCATTGTAAAAAGTAATCCTGCTTAATAATTAGAATGGGTACTGAATTCTGTTGAAAGTAGTGGGTACTGATTCACAAAACATCAAAAGGTACCATGTTTAGGTACCTAAACCCATCCTTGTGACTGTGAGGGAGTGGAAGAGTAGGTGATTTTCTATGCTGGACATGAACGCAGCATTATAAGGTTTTATATTGGAGAACAAATATGTTGAATTTTTTAAAAAAGAAAAAATATTTATTATTAAACAAACTGATAGTTTTCCCCACATAAACACAAAAAAGTACAGAAAATCGGCACCGTTGAGTAATGATACGGATTGCTGGGCATCGGTACCGTATCGGTTCAAATGTGAATGGTACCCAGCCCTATGAATAACACCCGTTTTTATCAAATACACCAGTAAACTGATTACATATTTTTCCTGTTCTGTAATGGATTACAGTTTCATTTTTTGTATCCGAATTACGTAACACTATTTCACTATTTCATGTAATCCATTACTCCCCAAGCCTGGTTGTATGTAAGTTTCTACTTAAACTGATATAAATGACCACTCCACCAGCACAGGTATGAAGACGTTCACCTGGGAGAAGGACTGAAGCTAGTTCTGCTAATGCGAGGCACCTGCCGACAACGCCAAAAACTCAGTTTCCACCAAGAGGTCCAGTATAGATCAGTAAAGCCTGATCCTGTTCGCGTTTCCACATCCACATCCAGGCGGCTATAGTAACACGACACAGTGTACCACGCTGATAAATCCAACGAAGAAGAAGACTAGATGACACATGCAGTGTTTAAATAGTAAGAAAAGAAGAAGAAGTGATTCATTAGAGAGCGATGAGGGGAAAAGAAGAAGAAGAAGAAGAAGAAGAAGAAGAAGAAGAAGAAGAAGAAGAAGGAGCTGGCTGGAGTCCAGGCAGCTGTTATTTCATCCTAACTCACATGTTTACCATACCGTGATACGGGACAATTAACACATGTACACAGAGACAGCTGCACACACGCTACGCTGGAGGGCAAACGTGCAACTTTGGGTCCAGAATCTAGATTCTTAGTCCAAAACTGGCAAGTTTAATAAATCATGGTGGATTTTTCCCTCAGTGGAAGAAAAAGTTTGAAAAAGAGCCGGAAAAGAAAAAAACAAACACAAACGATCATGATCGCTGCTAAAGCTCCAGTAGCTGTCCCTGGATATCATTAACTCTGTATAAAAACATGTGTTTGTGTGTGTCTTTGTGGCTAACTAGCAGACAGTGAAATCACTCTAAACCACACACACACACACACACACACACACACACACACACACACACATAAAATCCCATGTGGGGGGCACAGGAGCACAAATAAACAACAACAAAAGCCCCAAACTGCTCCTTACGTCTTTACAGAGTCTGGACGGTAATGAGTCGACTTATCAGCACACACACACACACACACTAACACACACACACACACAGGGCCACTTTCACTGCTGATTACAGCACGTACATGCACACACTCTTCGCAGACAAAACATTGCATGCTTAAGCACACACACCTTACACACAGCAGACCAAACAAACAGTGTGAGCCTGTTTTTTAGAGAAGATGGTTGTTTTTACATCTTTTGCAAGTTTTTTGCTTCTTTAACACTCTCTTCCACTTTCTTTTACACTTTTGCACGCTCCGTCGATCTCATTAAAACCCAGTTTCTCCGTCTAACTCAGCTCTTTTTTTCTTTGCATGCAGCATTTCTGCAGGACGACCGCATTAACAGAACTTAAACCAAAGTAAAGGACGTGAATACCTCTCCCTCCCCGAGCCACCGGTTATCTCTGCCCTCATCTCCCATCTTGTTCTGCTCTGCTTGTTTGGGTTTTGCCAGGTCGAAACAGAGACACAAAACAAAACTGCTGATAGGCCGAAAAAAAGACACTTATATAACTTTCAGAGTGTGTTTACCGAATGCTCCTGCATCGCTGAGCGACGCTCCGATGACCTGAGGTAATGTTATGGGGAAAGTTAAGCAGGATTTCGGATCAAGCCGGAGCTAAAGGCAGACTCTATCTCTGGGCATCATGTTCCCGACATGTCAGCGCTGAAACGATCGGGGTTTCTGCGCTGAGCCTGGCGTGCAGAGGAGGGTTTTACATCCCGGCGCTCTAAAGACTGTTTCAGAGGATTTTCTGCCCTCAGAAGAAGGAAATCCTCATGAAAACACTCGCTAGAGCTACTTGGAATTTCTTGGCACGGAAAGAGTCAGATTCAAAGATTTAAGGACTGTTTTCAATAAATCGGCTATCAGCAGCTTCGGTACAAAAACACTGTTATCAGCAAACACAACACATGAGCAGTCCTGTTCATTTATCATGCATGAAGCAGCACACATCTGTGTTTCCTGTCGGGCAGGAATATGACTTTCTCTGTGGCTGCTTTTAAGGATGCTATTCATCAGGTATCTTCAGGAGAACAAAGAAAATGACTATTTTAGATTTTTAACCTAAACCTAACCTCTTGTTTGGTGTGTTTATCATTTAATGTTAGCATGCTTTGATGATATAAAAAATATTTTCTATTCCACGCAAATAAGATATCCATTTTTGTGTCTAAAATGAGCAGTTTCAGCATTTTACCTAAATTAAAGAGAGGGTATTCTATTTTCTCATATCGTAAACATTGATGTAAATTAACAATCCTGGGTGTTTGGAAACCTCTACACGTTCATATGTTGGAAAAATCCCAGAATCTGTCTGTAAACTGATTGAAACCAACGAGAAACTAGCATTATGAGACCAGCCAATCAGAGGGAAGAGGATTTCTTTAAAGAGACAGCAGCTAAAACAAACAAAAAAATCAGACAGAGGCTGGAATAACATTTTCTAAAACACCAGAAAAAGGAAAAAAAATGGGGATTTAGTTTGAGGTTTGAATCTTGTATAGTAATCTGGGAACACCACAAGGGTAGCTCCTTGCTCAAAACTAAGGTCTTCCCAAAGCCTCGCCCCTGAAAGGCTTCTCGAGAGCTGGCCAATCAGAGACAAGGGAGGTTTCCTTAAGGAGATAGAAGCTAAAACAAAGTGTTAAAGACAGGGGCTGAATAAAGCATTTTCCAAAAACACCTGAGAAAGGAAAAATTGGGATTTATTGTGAGATGTAAATCTTGGACAGTAATCTGGGAACACCAAAAGGGTAGCATACCCCTCTTTAAGTAGTGGTTCAGCTCCCCCCTAGACACAACACGCCACTGATAGGATATGACCCTTCATTAAATTCAGTATATGTGATTCTTGTAGCCTCAAATTGACACAGATGTTAAAAAACTAAGGTCTTTCTCAAGCCTCCCCAAACAGGCCACCAGAAAGCTGGCCAATCAGAGGGAAGGGGGTTTTCTTAAAGAGACAGCAGCTAATACAGAAAAAATTCAGACAGAGGCTGGAACAAGCATTTTCTAAAACACCAGAAGCAAAAAAAAGTTGGGATTTTGTTTGAGATTTAAATCTTGTAAAGTAATCTGGGGGCACCAGAGGGACAGCATACCCCTCTTTAAGTACTGAAACAGCTCCTACTAGATGTAACACATGACAAATAGGATATGAACCATCATTAAATTCAGAATATATTATCCCTGTAGTCTCAAATTGAGACTGATGCTAAAAAACCGAGGTCTTCCCAAAGCCTCGTCCCTGACAGGCCCTTAAAGAGCTGGCTATTCAGAGGGAAGGGGGGTTTTCCTTAAAGAGACAGCAGCTAAAACAAAACTTGTCAGACAGAGGTTGATTAAAGCATTTTCTAAGACACCAGAAAAAGAAAAAAAAGGAGACTTAGTTTGAGATTTAAATCTTGTAAATTAAATTGTGGGCACCGGAGGGACAGTATACCCCTCTTTAAGTATGGGTACAGCTCCCATTAGACGTAACACGCCACAAATAGGATATGAACCTTCATGGAATTAATAATATGTAATTCCTTTGGTCTTAAATTGACAATGATGCTAAAAAACTAAGGTCTTCCCAAAGCCTCACTCCCAACAAGCCTTTAAAGAGCTGGCCAATCAGAGGAAAGGGGGTTTTCCATAAAGAGACAGCAGCTGAAACAAAGCGTTTAAGACAGGGGCCAGGTAGAGAGAATTGGGATTTTTTTTTTCTTTAGCTATGAATCATGTGGAGATACTATGGGGGCACAAAAGGGACAGAATTAAGACAACAAAAAAAGTCACAATACCCCTCTTTAAAGAGCCAAATAACGTCAAACCGGACTTTCAAAGCACATAATGGTGAAAACCGGGACCACTCTACTCTTCTGGACGTTATAAGGGATCTAAATCAGAAACGTGTAGGGCTTATTTAGACACATAATCATGTTGTTTTTCTACCCATCCAAATATTTACTCCACTATCAGTCAGTCTTTACGGCCGTCCTGTTGTTTATCAGCGTACATCTCTCTGCTTATATAAGCCCTCCTTGTTGACTCTCACTCTCTTCACTGATTGCAGCCGAGCTGATACTCGGCTTCAAAGTCATCCAGCGTTTGGCGTTTGAGATGGCTGAGATAGGAGCTGAAACACTCGCCCGTTGATCTCCAGGAAACTCAGAGTCACACTTTCATCACACACACATCAGCGCCATCATTAACGCTCGGTCGGATGGATCCGTATCTCCATCTCTGGGGTTGTTATGAAGCAGAAACAGCAGCTGTTTATCTGAGAGGAGAAACGCGATCCCTCCACCTCCTCCCCTCCGTCAGTCTGTTATTAAGACGACTGCCAACACGAAGTGAACAGGCCATTTAGTCCCTAAGTACACGGCCTAATCTTATATCATCTTAATTTCAAAGACGGAGTGGAAAGCTGCCCGTGGGGGGTGATTACTGCCTGATGATTATCAAAACAAGTGAAACCTGAAGAATGGGAGGAAATGCCCGCATGTCAAAACAGGAGTGGTGCATTAGTGAAACAGAATCGAGGCTGGAAACCAAATTATTTACATTGGAGAGGAGGCGATTACTGGCACGAAGCATCGATACAAAAACAGATCTCTGCTGCAGATTAAAGAGGCGAGGCCTTAAAGCCAAATTATCAAGGTTCGGATCAAAATTTGAGTGTAGATCAAGTGTAGTTCAAGTTCTCCTTGGTACTTAATTAAATCTGGTTGCAGAATGATGCGTATTTTATCAGTTACTGTGAAAATATGAACAAAAATTGTTGTAAATTTTCCAATAAAGCAATGCAAATGACAAATATTGACTTTCTTAACACTTTTTTTCCTGCAACATGACTCTTGAGCTACGTCAGACTAGCGTTAGCATCCATCTTTGGCTCTTTTGGTTTGGCCTGTAGAGGTCCATCTTAAGGGACAGCAAAGCCACAGGTCTCTGGCTTCGTTACTTTAAGGTTGCATGAGGAAAACTGCGAGGCCGCAGCTCCATTTAACGTCTATAATGCTCTAAATCTCTACTACCTGGGTGTAAACAGTCACAGATATCGTGTTGTATATCATGTCAGTGTGTTGATCCAGGAAAAGGAGATGAAGTCGTTGGTATGCTGAAGGCTGCTGGAGCTAGCTCTGCTAACATTCCTGAATTTCCCTTTGGGATAAATAAAGTATTTTTCATTTCATTTCAATTTATTAGTCACCTGCCAACCTTGCCAAAATATCTAATGTGATCTTGAGTTTTTTGTAGGGATGTCCTGATCCTGATCCCTAGTATCAGATTGGGTCAGTTTTGGCTTTTTTTTTAAGTATCGGTGATTGGGAATTCTAGCCAATCCTCTCAACTCAACCCGCCAAAATTGCTGCTGAACGCCAGTGCATCAGTAAAACCGACATTACAACCACATAACAGCAATAAAATCGGCTTTACAGCACCCTACGGTAACTCTACAGGGACAAACGTCTCAAAGGGCGAAGAACAAATAAACCGTTGTGTCATGCACTGACGTCAAGTGAGGATGTTTGACCTGTGTTTCTGCTGAGCCTCGCAGCACACTGATTGATCCCTCACCATGGATGGTTCAGGTCAGTTAAAGTTATAATTCAGTTTGTAGCAAAATAAATATTTCCATGACAGAAGGAAAAACATGAGATAGTCCCGTTGGTGTCTAATAAGTACCTTCGAGTTGCGTTCAGGGCAGCCTCTGATTTTAGCGTGCTGTATTACATGCTAAAAGTTGTCCACCATTCATGGTAAGAAGCGTAGATTTTTTATTTTCAGTTAAATTTCGCGAGCAAACTGGTCATTTTCTGCAAATGTTCTGAGAAGACATGAAATTCAAAGCGATGTTAATGAAATTCTCCCGTCTTCTGCGTCATGTTCAGACATGTTTCCAGCTTCATATGTGATGCATTCAGGTACCCTCGGAAACTTGAGTACTTGACGATTACCCCAGTGTTTTCAGTTTTTGGATTGGACAAATGGCTGTAAATGCCAGTTATTTAAAAATTAGTGGTATTTTGATCCCGCCGGCAGGTTTGGGATCCAGAGGGTTTAAACTTCAAAGCTAGCTTTAACTTTACACAAAACAAAAAACTGTGCTGCTTCACTCTCTCACTTCTTCAGTAAAGTTTATCTCCAAACCAAAGTTTATAATGCAAAACTCTAAAAATTAATTTACAAGAAGAAGAGACAAGAGTTTCATTTTTGTCCCAACATGTTTAGACGATGAAATTAAGTCAGAAAAAGAGACTCTGTGATTCAATTAGCAGGTTTTCAAATTCTAAGAAGCACATTTTGGGTAAGACGTCAAAACTAAAGTGGCCTTGTGATGTGTTTTTTGACCACTAGGAGGCGTTTTGTAGAAAAATTCCGAAAAGCGAATTCTTCTTTGGTTTGTATCTCTAAAAAATACAAATATGTCGTTCATGGGAGACATGAAGGAGGAGGAAAAGATTTTAAAAACTGTTTTAAGATCTGAGTCTGAGCCCCTCTTACCACGTGGTTGGTCCGGTCTCTGATTGGCTGGTACCCCCGCGCAGGAACACACTGCTCGGCGTGCCCGTTGCAGAAGCAGCTTCCCTTCACGATCAGGTCGTAGATGGCGAAGTGTCGGGTGGGGAGCTCTTCGTGTTGGGCGGCGAGGTCTTTGGCCTGGCAGGGACACGGCTGCTGCTTCAGGAGCCGGATCCTGATGTTGGTCACTCTGAGCTGCTGCTGGCCCTCCAGGCCGAACGGGTCCAGAGACTCCCACTTTGGGAGGGTCCTGTAGATCACCTGGTGGTCACAGACAGAAGATGTTCATGTTTTTTGAGGATCTTAACGCTTGACCAGGCTCCGGTCTTTCTTTACAAACTGGAGCTGGTTTGTCAAGTTTTATGGTTTTCCTGCTCCGTGTCTTTAAATCATAGAGACGTAATAAAGCTCTTCAAAATAAAAGCAGTGACATGACTCTGTCTTTAAGATTTACAGGGTTTCAGGAGGTTTATTAAAAAGTTTGTCGCCGTCCCTGCCTCTGTGTCGGAGCTTTGTTTTGGTCGGATTTAAGCGATAAATTACGACTTTACAACCCGACATCATTGACTGCTTCTTCACGTGACCACGAGGGCACTGAGTGTCTTTAAACAAGCACCCCCAACCTCCCCCTCCCTCTGTCCCCCTCCCTGTCTGGTCCCTGGACATCCTTCAAATCGAAGATCCCTTTATGGGCTGCCATCTCCATGGTTACTGCTGCTACTGGCAACCAGCGCCGCCGCTGTTTTTGGGCAGGAAGAAGTTGGTGTCTGCCCCAGCTCTGCAGTGAAAGAAGTGTTTGCTGTGTGTTTCTTTGCACAGGGTGTGTTGTTGTCTCTGGCTGTCATTGATATCGTCCGATGAGTAGTGTGTGTTTATGTGTGTTTTCTTTGGCCCGAGCTTTGAGATGCAAGCAAAGACCCCATGCGGCGCCCTCATTGGCTGGATGACTGGCCCAGAGTGTGATGGGAGGAGCACTATTAATTTCCCTGTTGTTGGAAAAGGTCTCGGGGTCACGGCATTGTGGTCCACAATTAAGAGAACACGACAAATAGAGGAGCAGGGGCGCCGGTCCGCGGGAGAGCACAGAGAGCAGGGCCAGACAAAGACGGGGATGGAGATGCAGCTTCACATAACTCAGGGACGGACAAAAGGCCCGCGACAGCTCAGTGATACCACAGCAACTCCAGCAGATACACACATCCTCACTGGCATGCACACAAACAGCAGTGTGGCAGATTCCACAGAGTCCATCTCTGAGCTTTTACAACACAATAACACACAGAAGTTTCCCTCAGGACGCAAGTCAGGATAATATCTTAAAGCTAATATTAAAGTTATACGCTGATGATACCTTGGTTTATACTCGACTTAACGGGGATCTAGGATTTACTTTTAAAACTTTTTCATTCTTAAACAAATCAAGACAAAACTTTTCACAGAAAACACCTACAGTTTAAAGAGTAACCCCGTTATCTAGCGACTTTCACTCGTTACAACAACTGAGTCCTGCAGAAAGCATCCTGGATTTTTCGTCTATACAATAATTGAATAGGGTCGTAAAAACATTGTTTTTAGCTGCTGTTACTACTACATCAATGAATGAAGCATTAAGGTGAAAGTCACAAGTTAACAGGGTCACTTTTTAGACTAAAACACCACTTGACAAGTGTTTCCTTGTCCCAGCAGAGCAGTGAAGGTGTTTACAGGAAGTGACTTCATGAGCAACACTCTCCTGTCGTATTTTACGAAAGCTTTAAGTTCACGAATTGTGACGTGTCTCAGAAATGTTCGAGCAAATGGAAACCATTGATTGATTCATTTTCTATCGCTTACACTGCAAAAAAATGAAATTTAATCAAGTTGTTTTGTCTTATCTAAAATAAAGAAAAATGTCTTTTTAAACTTAATGTGAGCCACATTCACCTGAGCAGTCCAGAAAAATGTCTTATTTCAAGTTATCTAAAGACAAAAATGAGGTATGAATTGCTTGTAACATGCGAAATAAATCTGCTAATGTAAGAAGAGAAAAGTTACGTGTATTAGGACATTCTATTTTTTTTTACTTGTTACAGTAATTCATACTTCATTTTTGTCTTTAAACAACTTGAAACAAGACATTTTTCTGGACTGCCTAGTTGAATGTGGCTCATATCAAGTGTAACAAGACAGTTTTACTTGAAATAAGACAAAAACATTTGATAAGATTTCAGTTTTTTGCAGTTTACCCATAGACTGTATAAAACATGGACGTAGTCTCCCCGACGTCACCCGTCTGTTTCTGAAACTAAAAAACGAAGCAGATCGGCTATCGCGGCCATATTGGTAGTGGCAAGGGCTTCGCGTACAGCTATAGGGCGCCTTTCGGTCACGTGACCCTGAGCTGTGCCTCTGATTAGGTAAGCTTGCGATCTTAATATCCTCCTGACGGCCGAGTTAGAAAAAAATTCACCCCCCGTACAGTGGGAGCTGGTAGTGAAATTAGCGACTCAGACAGGAGACGTTTTTTGAACCAGGCTGTAAATAGGTTAATTTCTGCTTTGAAAACGACTTTTTTTGGCTTGGTGTGTTTGTGACTTCCTGTACTTCCAGAGCCAGCCTCAAGAGGACACTGGAGAAACAGCAGATTTTAGCACTTCTGCATTGTCAAACAACCATTCACACACTCACACCTACAGGTAATAAAAAATCACTAATTAACCAGATGACTGTGTTTTTGGATCCAGTCACATGCCAGCAAGTGAGGTTGCTGCAAAAACTGCTCCCCCTGGTGGCTGGCTGCAGTATAGGTCAAAAAATCCATCACCCCAGTCATTCCAGATGGGCTGTGGTCAAACTTTAAAAAATTAATACACCTGGTAGAAATGTTTCTCACGTCTGATTGTTGTGGTGATTTGAAGATATCATTTGGCTGCTTTGTATTCAAGTCCTCTTTTTTCTGAAAAGTATTATCTTCATTAGTTATAAGAGGTTGAAAATGAGGTTTTACATCACATTTAACGATGATTGACAGCTCCGTAACACAGAGCACAGACTTAATTTGCATTAAACTGATTAGATTATTTAAAATCACCTCTCATTCTTTGCAAAAACCAACGTCTTTGGACCAAACTGGAATTTATGGAACACAGAATTTCCAGACAAACTCCAGGAGGAGTTTACAGGAGGATGACTGCTTTTATTTATTGATGCATTGCTTTAATTTTCCCTGCTGAGTCTGCACAAAGTGAAACAAACAACCTGAAGGTCTGAGAGTGAAACCAGCGCCTGGATTAAACATTACAGGTGATCTTATGGCGGTCGATGCATGCACTTTGTTGACTCGTTGATTCTTCCTGCAGGTCGGTATCACCTTCTAACTTTCCAGGATTCTTCCTCCACCTGTTGTTAAACTTTCCACCAAGTTTCATTAAAATCTGCAGAGAAATTCTCCCAGAGACGACAAAAGCGTCCTCCGGTGTGGACACAACGCAGACATCCGTTTTCAGACACGCTGGTGGAAAAAGATGCACGGATGTTGGAAGTGTTTTATGTGGAAGGGAAAGGCATCCATCAGGTCTGCTGAGTCTCAAGGACACACACACTCACACACACTCACACACACATGAGGTGTTTTGGTAAGAAACGCTGGCTTTCAACATTTTTACTGACTTTAACCTCCACAGGGGATCTTTCAACGTGATCGAATCCACAGGAAACGGGACGATACAGTGCAGAACGGAAAACATCTGCTTTTTAAAACTCTCTGCAGCTACTGTACGTGGAGTTTAAGGAGTTTAACTTCATGCAAAAGCTCAAAGGAGTGAAGTTTTTTACTTTGCATGCAGAGATTTAAGCCACATTGTGACCCAGGTCTCTGGTTTCTGGAGGTGTTGGGTTTACTGTGTCCACTTGAGCCTGCAAAATAAAAGTAAGTCTGGCTTTAACAGGCGTAATTCCATCAAAGCACTGTGGGCTGTAATCTGGTAAACAGGCACAATGGGCATTGATAGAAGGAGGGAGACGGGAGGGAAACAGAGCGGGTGAGGGGGTGAGGCAGGCGGGGGGGCGTGAGGGGGCGAGGGGAGGGCGGCGTCTAGCCAACAGTACCAACATCCATCAGAGCAACGGCACTTCCTTCCCAGCAGACAGACGGAGAGCGGACTGTATGTGTTTATCTGAGAGAGAGAGAGAGTGTGTGTGTGTGTGTGTGTGTGTGTGTGTGTGTGTGTGTGTGTGTGTGTGTGTGTGTGTGTGTGTGTGTGTGTGTGCAGGCCTCTCTTCCCTAAGGAGGTCAGTCTCTACAACAAACACTCACATTCTTCCAGCCCGGCTGACCTCATAAATAAGACAAGGAGCCCAGCGTGCTCCACACACACTCTTTCTCTCACACACACAAACAGACACACACACTCACACGCCACCTTCTCCACACATTACAGGTGAACATGAAAAAGCTTTCAGCACAAGAGATGACATGCTCCCCGGCAGAAAGCTGAGACTACCAGCTTCCTGAAATCGCTCGCAGCTACAGAACAACTCCCAGAAACCTTTGCTGCAATCTGATAACCTGAGCCAACACGTGCACGCAGGAGGACTTTAAAGACGAGTTGTTTACGTCCTATTCACTCACAAACTGTTGATGCAGGTTCACTTTAGAGCTCACTCTGAAACAGGCTGCAGAAACAGACGGTGTTGACGGCTTCCTCTCTGGATTAAATTACCTAAGAAGTCCTAATAAATAACAGATCAAGGTGAAAAACAACCATTTAAAGCAAAATGGCGTAAGATTTTAATGAAATGTTTTCCTATTTCATCCTTAAGCTGTCTGCTTCACTCAACAAAAAGAGGATTCTTGCAAATATGGACTCCATATCTATCTATTTCTGAAACGCTGCTGTTGATTCAACACTTGCAAGTATTGTACTAGACTAATTTTGGACTTGGTTTAACAAGAAAAAATGAAAAATGAGGAATGACTCTATGAATTGTATCTCCTTTTATATTTGTATGCTTTATTTTGTTAACAGTAGACCAATGTTGTGCTGAGTTTTTTGTGTATTTTGTTGTTGTTTATAAAAAAAAAGGAAAAAGAAAAAAATGTGTCTTTGAACGAAAAAGTCGTAACTCAAGGAAAAAACTTTGAAAAGCTTGTTTTGCAAAATATATTTGAACAGTTAATGCAGAAAATCTTATTTCCTGATTCATTTCTGATTCATTCCTTGTTACGAAACTTTGTTCAACTGCATCATCCAGATCAAATAACTAAATTGAAAATACAAACACAACCACACAGGATTGGTCAAGATCAAGCAGCATCCTGCAGAATTTCTAAGATCTGCAGTTCATCAAGCGTCCACTTGAGGCTGGCTCCAGAAGTAGCAGAAACCACATACACACCAAGCCAAAAAAAAAAAAAAAAAGTTTTCACAGCAGAATTAAACATATTTACAGCCTGATAAAAATATATATTTAGTTGGAATCGCAAACAACACACAGTACAGGGGGTGAATTTTTATTTTAACTCAGCGGTTAAACAGATATTAGGAGTGCAAGTCATTTTTTTTTGTTAGCTAAGTGTCTTTTTTTTCTTCACTGTACTTTGTTAAAACTTCAAAGATTGGATCTTTTTGTCTAATTGAGATGAGTCTTTGTTTTTGTACTCAGTACATTACTGAAGAATATGAATTATTAACATTTCTTATGTTTTTCTTAAATAAGTAATTCATTATACGCATAATTTTACATTTCTTTGGTAATAAATGAACGTAGGCAATAAAAGAAAAAATAAATATAATAAAATTGTATAAATTTGTCCAGAAAATAAATCTATAAATTTATTTATTTTTATTTAACTTATAAAATTTTAATTAAATATTAAATAAATTAAAATAAATGAAAATTTTAAAAGTTAAATAAAAAAATTAAATTAAAAATTAAATAAATTAAAATAACCGACTGTTTTTGCAAGTCGAGCCAAAAGAGTCGGTTCTCTTCAAACAGCCAGATTTCCCATCACAAATCCACAGGTTTAAGAGTAACTTATGCTGCCATCCAGACAGTTACTCTTTCAGGGAGACAGAACATACAAACTACATGGGTATATGTAGTATATTAGTAAAGTCATGTAAATAATGAACATTTCTTATAGTTTTCTTAAATAAGTTATTCATTTTACACATAATTTTACAAAACAAAAAAAAAAGATTTAAATAAATTTATTTAAAAAAATCATTTATGAATCGAAATTTACATTTTTATTAATTTAATTTATAAAATTTAAATTAATGATTTAATTTATTAAAATAACCGACTCTTTTTAGCAAGTCAAGCCAAAAGAGTCAGTTCTCTTGAAAGAGCTGGATTTCCCATCACTAAACTACAGGTTTAAGACCAACGTATGCTGCGATCCAGACAGTTACTCTTTCAGGAAGACAGAACATACAAACCACATGGATTACAACAGCATGGCTCGGAAGTAGCAGAGTCCAGCGGCTAAACTGACTCCAAACACTTTCAACTCCAGAGACTGGTTTCCTGGGTCCAAAAATGAGAAGGTGACACATGATTGGTAAACAAATCTCTGCATCAGCTGTTTGAAATGTCTTTTCACTATTCTCCATCAAATGAAGTTTTTAAATGATGAACAAACCGTTAAACTCTGTTTGTGTTAACATTTTACACAGCAGCCACAGTAAACATGCAGTTTTATTTAGAGAGTCAAACTCCTACACCTGTAAAACAAACCTAAACATACAGCCCAGCCCAGCTCAGTGCTGTCGTCACTCTCCAGCGGCTGCAGACCGTTCAGCTGTCAGTTCAGATGACACACAACCACAACAAAAAACCACAAAGGAGCACAAACGGTGTGAACAGCTGATCCGCAGCAGCTGTTCTGTCAAAGCGCCGCTTGACCTCTGTTAACCTCTGGGTCAGGAGTCAACAGGGCGAGAGGGCAGAGGTCGCGCTGCGAGCACAGGTGGCTGAGACGCTCAGAGATCCATGTGTGAACAGAAAGAGGCAGAAACACGTCGATGTGTTCGACTCTTCTCATGCGAAAGAAAATGAAAGGATTTACCCGTTCGTTCTCACACACGCACAAGCTCATGAACTCATCCAGAGCACAGCGGGAGGAGCTGGACAGAGATTTACCATCCCGCAGGAGGAGAAGTCCAAAACATGTGTGAGGGATACTGGAAAGAGTCCATCAAAGAGGGGCGTCAACACACGTTACACACGAGAGCTCTGCAGGGCGTCCGCAGCAGCGCGGTGCTCGGCGTGCGCCTGCACACACATCTGCAGAGCAGCTCCTGACACACACGGCTTCAATTAAACATCAAGGGACTTCAGGAAGCCCTCTCGTGCTACGGCCAGAGCACGCCCATTAAACACTCACTCATGCACGCACACACACTCACTCACACACTCACTCACACACAGCATTCCCCACCTGGCTGCTTTTACTCTGTGCTCACAGCGTTGTATGACTTTAGCATGTTCCACCAAGAGTCCTGAGGAGGAGAGCCTCAGTCTGACATACAGTCTACCTGCCGTACCTGGTGTGTGCGTTATGACATCACAAGCAGTGAAGAAAGAGCTTCACAGGAAGCTTTCTGTAAACCCCTCCAGGGTTTCTCTGCAGGTGTGTTTCTGCGCCCCTCACACCTGCGTTAACCTGCTTCCTGACGTCTTCACACCAAAAGGATTATTAGGAAATCAACCGGATGCAGATACCATCTTACAAAGAATTTTCTGGCGAGTTATTGGGAATTTCTGAGCGGAAACAAAATGATTTATGTCTCAGTTCAGGAACTTACTGCGTGCACTTCGACCTTTGACCTCAAACTTAAGTTTTTATCAACAAACAAGTGTTTATGTACCACAAATTACTTAATATTTCTCTTTTAACACTTCTTTCTCACTCAGTTTTTCTGAATCAGTGAAGCTAAAAACCTCTGAAGTTGAAAAGTGGAACTAAAACCTGCAGTACCTGAAGTGTCCACTAGAGGCTGACCCCAAAAGTGAAGGAAACCACATAGGAGTCCATTAGAAGGTGTACATTTCTACACCTGAATTAAACCTGATTAAAACAAGGTATAAAATTTGTTTCTCTTTTAATTTGCAACAACTCAAAGAAGTTTTTCTTTTCTTTTTTTTTTTATAAAGAAGCCATTTTGCTTATATGGACGCTAGGAATTGGGGGTGTGGCTTATTTGATTGACAGGTAAGCAGATCGTAGCTTCTTATCATGCAACTAAGTAACAACCATGTTTTGTACAGTCTTTTAAATCATCTCTTAGCTTAAATTAACTGACTTTTTTTCAGCCACTAGGGGGGGCTACAATAAGATGCATGATTTTAATGAAGATATTAAAATGCATCAGCTTAAACTTATGTTCACAATGGCACAAAATGGGGTTAAAAAGCTAGAAAAAGGTGGTCAAAAAGCCAAAAACAGAAAAAATATAGTCCATATATTTGTTTTTGTTTAGATTTCTTTCTTTCTTTGTTTCCTTTTTATAATGAATAATTGTGCAAGTGGTTTTGGTTGCTACTAGGGTTCACATGACCCGCATTTTCTGCAGGCACTTGTATTTTTAAGTCTCTCTTTAACTTTGTTTTTGGTCTCCACCAGCTCCTTAAACCAAAATCCAGCCTTAGATGAATGCTAATCTGTATCTGTATCTGTAAAAGTTATATATAGTGACAGTAGGTTAAAAAAATGTTACGTTCAGACCCAGTTTTCACATAAAACAATAAAAAGATAAAAAATATTCAGTCTTAAAGACATCAGGTGCTTCTGCTTGGTGTCAAAGATAAAGGACAGCTCTCCTCACCTCTCCGCGGTTGCAGGGGTAAGCCCCCGAGTATTTGGACGTACAGGTAGAACCATCCCGCCCTGCTCCTGTCGTTCCCTCCTCCAGCCCGAAGGTGGCGCTACAGTTACTGGCAAAGTACTGCAGCATCTTCCACGTCCTCCCAAAGTCCTGCGACCTCTCCAGTGTCATGGCGGCAGGCCTCGGCGATTTAAACACCAGGATGAGATGTGTGAAGTAAAACTCCGCCTCCAGGTCCAGCTGCACCGTCTCAGACTCCACCCCCTCCGCCGACTGCCACCAGGTGTTGGGGTGCCGGAAGGAGGAGTCCGACATGGCGCCGGCCAGGTGGGACAGGTGAGGCAGGCCGGCGTTGCATTTGGCGCACTTGGCGGCGTCACAGGCCAGGTTGACGTTGGGGTCGGAGTAGGAGCAGTAGAGCTCGGTGCCGTTGTTGCCGCAGACGGTCTGCGTGAGGACACGGCGGCCCAGAGCCAGGTTACCCATGCGGGGGTTGCAGGCGCGGCTCTCGCAGCGAGGCGCCACGCCTGCTCGAAACACCTCGGACAGACCTGGACGGAGAGAAACCAGAGCTCAGACATGTGCTCCACGAATGTGGCCTCAGGTGACGTAACAGCTCCAGAGGGAGAACAAGAGAAAGCAGCAAGGCGTTGTGCTGAGGTTAAAGGGACAGTTCACCTACTTCAAAAGCTGTCTTCACCTTTAGCTTTAGACTCTTTGTTCATTTATTAAGCAGAAATAAAACCCGGCATCAACCTATCACTAAGTAGTGTCCTGATGACACACCTCTAGACTTGTTATGGTTTGATTAAAAAATAAAAAAAAATCCCAAAACAGAAATTTGTTGGACTTACAGTAAAACATCTGCCACTTTCTACATTTAAAAAAGCAGAATAATGAAAACTACATCATGTCAGCTCTTTCTGTTATTAAGGGAAGACAGAGGGAAAAACCAAACAAGATATGTCCATTTTTGAAAAGTTGGCCTTTGAAATTTAAAGCTCCAGTTATACATTTTTTGTTTGTGTTGTGTTTGGCGCCCCCTGTGGATAAAAAGTATTTCTTATCTCTTGTCAAACTACATGTATAAGTCAAATTTTAAGCATTAAAAATTCATCCTCCCTCAATGTGAATCCTTATAGTGGGAAATTAAAATAAAATAAAATGAATTAGACCTATTCTGAAGCTTTTCACTCACTTTCCTGACGCCTACCCCCCTGCCAGCAGTGCTTTTGCAACCTTAAAACAGCTAGATTGAACAATTTCTTCTCAAAACAATGATTTTATTTGCTTTTGCAGCTCAGACAAAAAGCATCAATATGAATTGAATGTGTTTGATGACCCAGCGAAAAATTTTCACAGGAGCTTTAACGCCATGAAATCTTATTAAATTTTTATTTTTGTCCAAAAGGGCAGAGAAAATCAGACAAAAGGAAAAACAATACAAGATACATGGATTTTTTTTAAGTTGGTCTTTTGAAATTAAAGCTCCTAGTAAAAGTTACTTGTTTGAGTTGTGTTTGGCGCCCCCTGTGGACAAAAGCATTTCTTATCTCTTGTCAAACTACATGCAAAAGTCACATTTTTAAGCATTGAAAAACCATTCTCCCACTGTTTGAATCTTTTTGGAGGAAATTTTAAAAAAGTAAACAAATAAGATTGATTCCAGAGCTTTTACATCCACTTTACCTGACGCCGACCCCCTGCCAGCAGCGCTTTTTAACCCCAAAAACAGATAGTTTGAATTATTTTTTTTAATTATATTTTTTCAGCTCAGGGAAAAAGCTGCAATATAAACTTAATTCTGTTTCATGACTCAGCAAAAAATTTTCACAGGAGCTTTAATGCGATTAAATCTTATTTATTTCAAAATTTTAAAAAGGGCAGAGAAAATCAGACAAAAGGAAAAACAAAACAAGATATGTAGATTTTTCAAAGCTGACATTTAAAAATTAAAGCTACTGTTGTGATTTTTTTTGTTTGACTTATGTTGAGTTTGGCGCCCCCTGTGGACAAAAAAACCACTTGTCTCTTGTCAAACTACATTCAAAAGTCACATTTTTAAGCATTAAAAATTTGTTCTCCCTCAGTGTGAATCTTTTTGGAGGGAAATCTAAAAAAATAAATGACCAAGACTGTTTCTAAAGCTTTTACATTTTCTATACTTGACGCCTACCCCCTCCAGCAGTGCTTTAGCACCCTTTAAAAAGCTAGATAGAAACATTTTTTTCCACACAATAAGTTCATTTACTTTTGTAGCTCAAAAAAAGCATCAATATAAACTTGAATGTGTTCCATGACACATTAAACAATTTCGACAGGAGCTTTAATGTGGTAAAGTATTATTTAATTTTTAATTTTGTCCATAAGGGCAGAGAAAATCAGACAAAAGGAAAAACAAAACAAGATTTGTTGATTTTTCAAAGTCAGCCTTTCAAAATTAAAGCTTCTATTGTGAATGTTTCCTTTGTGTTTTGTTTGGCGCCCCCTGTGGATGAAAAAAAAGCACTTATCTCTTGCCAAACTACATGCATAATTCACATTTTTAAGCATTAAAAATTAATTCTCCTTCAATGTGAATCTTTCTGGATGGAAATTTAAAAAATAAACAAATAAGACTGATTCTAGAGCTTTTACATCCACCTTACCTGACGCCTACCCCCTGCAAGCAGTGCTTTTGCACCCTAAAAACAGCTAGAATTAACTATTTTTTCTCACTATGATGATTTCATTTATTTGAGCAGCTCAGACAAAAAGCATTAACATAAACTTAAGTCTGTTTCATGACCCGCCAAAAAATTTCATAGGAGCTTTAACGCCATGAAATCTTCTATCCACATACTTTTAGTCAACATGATTTATCTTTCATTCAGAGAAGTGATGGCTGATACAGTGACTGTTTCTCTGGTAAGACGTCCATAAAAGAGGGCGAGAAAGATGATTCAGATTCCCAGAAGGATCGATATTAAAGGCCACACCTGAAAATAAAGATGATATGAGAAATCTGTCTCCACCGTGTCTGATAATTCACCCATAAACACGTCCACCTCTGACCCTCAGAGGTCAACACTCGTTATAATCAGGTTTGGACTCACTGTTAAAGCGAACAGGCTGACCTGGATCTCAGTAACAGAAACAGAGAAAGTGTGAGAATGAGTGGGCAAAGTGTGACTCAGTGTGTGTGTGTGTGTGTGTGTGTGTGTGTACACAAGTCAAGTGGTTTACCTCGATCGGAAATGTTATGCAAAAGGGATAATAGAGGCATTGTGCACCTGCCTGCTGCAGACTGCAGCCAGCGCGGACTCTAACACAGATAAAGTTTGGCAGCTCCAGGAGGATGAGCGGCATTCAGACGCCTCCCAGACGCTTTGGGAGCAAAGAGAGAAAAAAAAAACACCTCACCCTGAGGGCCACAGTGTCATCTTCCAGCCAGGATTTATTATCCCAACCCTGAAACTTTGTCTTTGTGTGTTTCATATCAAAACACGGCACTGATGCGATCGTGTTACACCCTGAGAGGATGAATTAATGAACTTTTAAACTGAGGAACCTTTTCTGGATCTGGGATGAATTGCATAACTGTCTGTAGGTGGAGAGGTCACAGGAGGAAACAGAATATTAAACAATGTATTGATTGAAATTAGTCTGAGTTAGCAGGAATGATGTTTTTGGAGTTTCCTGAGTGGTTAAATTTAGAAGAAGTTAACTCAAAAATGAAAACAAAGCTCATCACAACTTTCAGGTTTCCCATTCAAAACCTCTATTGAAATATGTGCAAGTTTGAATCAATGGGTCTCATGCATGTGTGCTGCTATTCTTAGTATCCCTGAGGGTAATACAGAAGCTGGAGAGTCAGAATCCTGCGTAAAATTCTGTTTAACCCTCAAACTTTGACATATTTGAGGGTAAATGTGTTGGAAACTTCTTTAAAAGACGCTCCAAAGTGGAGCTTAAATTGACGAAAACTTAAATGGGATTCTGTATTGGTGCACTTTCCCAGAAGCAGCAAGTGCACACTGATGCTGAAGTGTCAAAACTCAAACTCACTAACCTGTATCTGACAGCAGGGCCAGGCTGATCACAAAGAAAACCAACATGTCTCCCCGTGGCAGGAGCTTTAATCCAAAACACGCAGAACTTCAGAGTCACTCAGACATCAAGTGTGCGGAGATTTTATCAAAGAAGCAGACAAGTGCGCAGGTTCAGATCCGGTGTGGACTTTCTCTTCCACTCAGCTGCGATCCAAAGAGGCGATGAAGAAGAAACAACATGATCCCGGACGGTGCGTAAAGTCCCGCGGAGAGAGCAGAAACCGAGCGTAAAAGTAGCGCGGTGCGTCGTCGTCGTGTGTTGCAGCTCCGGGACCCGCAGCGTGTTTCATTTCCCCGCAGTGTGAGCCTCTGCTGCCGCCCGCTCCGCTCCGCACATCTCTGAGTGAGCGCCGGAGAGGAGGTGTAGTGACAGCAGCGGCGGCAGCTCGGCTCCGCCTCTCCTCCGCATTTTTCTGCGGCTTAAAGGAACATTTACAGTTTCAACACAACCTGCAGCTCACACCAGGGGGCTCCAGCATGAGGGGCCGGGGCCTCCTGGCGGCCTGAGGGGCCACTTTCACACAACGCTGGACCTTAATCCTGTTACTTTTATTCATACATCACCATTTTTTTTTTTACCAATAAAATGATGTTTACAGTGATTTAAATGAAATAGAGTAGATAAAAAAATAAAATAAAATAAAAGGGTTAAAAAAAATAAAATAAAATAAAATAAAAGGGTTTAAAAAAATAATAATATAAAAATTAAAGCTCCTGTGCGCGACTTTGTTGTGTTGATTTTGGCGCCTCCTCTGGACAAAGTATAAATGATTAACATCACTTGCTGCTTTTCTGATTTTTTTTTTTTTTTTTTTTTTTTTTTGACATATAAAAAGTATTTTCTGGTACCTCTCACCTCTGACCTGACACTTACCCCCCTCAAGATTGCTACACAAATCAAAAAAAAAAAAAAAAAAAAAAAAGCAAATCAGCAAATCTCACTAATTTTGCTTCTGGTCTAGTTAGCTTTTGTGTGAAGAAAAAATAAAGGTAAAACTTTTAATTCCAGCCTATTGTCAAAAAGTCCACACAGGAGCTTTAAATAAAAAAATAAAAAATATGATCAAATAATGAAAAGACAGTTAAAAAATGTTCTGTCTGTTAAATGAAAATTAAAGAACAAATATAGTTAAATATCTGTTTTGTGACACCATAAGAATTTATATAACTTTTATGACTGTACAGATTATTTTATAGCTCATCCTATGACGCCCTGATAAGAAGATGCTAACACACGGCTGTAAACAAAGGATGGGTTTGTTTACTCTTTGGTTGACAGGTCAAAGTTTCCCAAACGTATATTTACCCTTAAACTCTCTGAATGGTAAACAACTCGTAATTTTTGGGGAAAAAAAAAAAGTTATCGAAAGGCACAAACTTTAATTTTCTTTACCACAGGTTTAAGGGCCTGTGTCCACTGACAGCGTTTTTTACCCATATCTATGAACCATGTTTGTTAGCATCAGATTCATCTCATTTTCGGTGGCTACTACTGTTGCAAGTGACTCAGCTTCTTTACTGACCAATCAAAATCAAGATGGAGCGGGACTTCTGATATCATCTTTGTCTGCAACAATCGCAGATTAGCTTACATCCCTTGTGTTTACAAAGCTAGCTCTATGGCAGCTGCTAATGCTGCGATGTGAGTTTTATTGATTGCTTTTGATTTTTTAAACTAGATTCCACTAAAAAAAGTAGATATGAAGAAAAAAAAAGCTTTTTTAAAATAGACTCAGCTTTACAAACTTAATGCAATTAAATAAAGTTTTACAGTGATTTAAATGAAAAACAGTAAAATAATAATAATAATTAATAATAAAAAAGGTAAGGATAAAAATTAAAGCTCCAGTGAGCAACATTCTGCTGTGTTGATTTTGGCGCCTCCTGTGGACAAAGTATATAGGATAAACATCACTTGCTGCTTTTCTGAACTTCTTTTTTGAGTATATAAAAAGTGTATTCTGACCAAAACTTAAAACCTGTACCTGTTGATTACCAAAAACAGGGTCTCCTTTTACCTCTGACCTGACACCTACCCCTTTACGATTTTTCAACACATTGGAAATAAGAAAAAAGCAGTTGTCGCTTACTTTGCTCCTGGTCTAGTTTGCTTTTGTAGGAAGAATAAAAAAGAAGTAAAACTTTTAATTCCAGCCTATCGTCAAAAAGTCCACACAGGAGCTTTAAATTAAAATAATAAAAATACGACAAAATAATAAAAACACTTAAAATGATTCAGTCTGTAAAATAAAAATTAATAAACAAATATAGTTATTTATCTGTTTTATGACACCATAAGAATTTATATAACTTTTATGACTGTACAGATTATTTTATAGCTCATCCTATGATGCCCTGATAAGAAGATGCTAACACACGGCTGTAAACAAAGGATGGGTTTGTTTACTCTTTGGTTGACAGGTCAAAGTTTTTCCAATGTATGTTTGCTCTTTAAACTCTCTGAATGGTAAACAACTCATAATTTTTTTGAAAAAAAAAGTTGCTGAATAAGAAAAAACGTGTTTTATTTTCTTTGCCTCGTCCACCATACCTGTTTATTCCAACACAATAAGGGCCTGTGTCCACTGACAAAATCTTTGACTTATTTCTAAAAACCGTCTTTTTTAGCATCAGTTTCATCACATTTTCAGTGACTATTGCTGTTTTAAGTGACGCTTCGTCTTTACCGACCAATCAAAATCATGAAGGGGCGGGACTCCTGATATCAGCTTAGTCTGCAACGATCGCAGAAAATCTTGCATCCCGTGTGTTTAGAAAGCTAGCTCTAGAGCAGCTGCTAATGCTACAATGTGAGTTTTATTGATTGTTTTTGATTTTTTAAACAAGATTCCACTAAAAAAAGTAGATATGAAGCAGATTTTTTTTTTTAGATAGACTCATCTTTACCAACTGACTTCATAGAAATAAATAAGATAAAAGGTAAAGATAAAAATTAAAGCTCCTGTGAGCGACTTTCTGTTGTGTTGAATTTAGCGCCTCCTTTGGACGAAGTATAAAGGATAAACATCCCTTGCTTCTTTTCTGAACTTCTTTGTTGGTTAAATTAAAAGTGTTTTCTGACCAATAATGAACACCTGCACCTGTTGACTACCTTTTTGTGTTTTGAAACACTGCTCAAAACCTTCCTTAAGATCTGACGGTGCAAAATGTAAATTTGTGCAATTTTTCAGCTAATCTTTGGATTTGATCAGGAGTGTATAATAATCACTGATATTGCGTAATGACTTTGAGACGTGCTGTAGAAATTAAAATTGTGTAGAAACTGCTGTCACTGGACACAGGCCCTAGATCAGGGGTGGCCAACCAGTCAGAGACCAAGAGCCACAAAAATGGCCGTGGTACTACGGAGAGCGATGTCACACACACGTGGTCTTGCAACACACTTCCTCTCACGCATAAACGAAATTACATCAAATAAAAATCAATACATTTCCAATTTTCAAAGCGAGATTTACTGTGTTTGTGTGTTTCAATTGGTACTAGAGAAGAGAAACTGAAACTTAAGTATCAATCCCAACTGATCCCACCGTTGGCACCCATATATATATATATATATATATATATATATATATATATATATATATATATATATATATATATATATATATATATATAGTTTAGATTGATCGGCACATCACTACTCATAACTATATATATATTTTTATGAATGGATTGAAGAGCCACACACCAAAAGGCAAAGAGCCACATGCGTCTCGCGAGCCACAGGTTGGCCACCCCTGCCCTAGATCATGACCAGATCTCGCTTTAAAAGTGTCTTTTTTTAATCTGTGAGTGTAAATAAAGATGGAAGATGCGTTTCCAACTATTTCTTTTGTACAAAAGATGAAATCAAAATTACAAGTTCTCACATCAAAACACTAATTTCACTCGCACTTGAAACAAATTTTAAAAAAGATCATAAAACAATTATCAGGAATTTGTATGATAAAATAACTTTGATGGCAGAATCTGCCTATTCCAAGGAGCATTTTCAATTTAAAGCTTTCCCTTTAAGGTCCTTTATGGTGACACTGGGGAGCTTTAAAAGTTTTGGCTTCACTTTGGGTTGACGGGTGTGCCATTCATCTTTTTATACAACGCTTTGCTTGGACACTAGCGTAGCATAAAAACAGTCACAATCAACAATCATCAGTTAATAGTTTTTGCACTTTTACTTCATTTTAACAGCAGGACTGAAACTTTAATTTGTAATTTGATAATTACGATTAATCAGTTCGATGGAGGTGCTTCAGGTAAACTTGAACGCACATGTGCAGCTTTTCAGCAAACATGGGAAAGTTAAAGAAAATCTACATTAACCGTCTCAGTTTGCGGGGAATAAAAAGTGTAAAGTAGCATAAAGTTGGTGTCTTCAAAAACTTTTCCCAGCGATCAGACTGAGATCAGTGGCTCATGATATCAGGACGTTTCAGACCCCCTGCACCGACCACGTGGAGTCTGATGAAAAGCTGATGTGCTTATGTCCACATTTCTGACTAATTGGCTTTGGATGGAGAAAGAATACACACACACACTCACACTCACACACACAGAGTGGTTGCTGAATGACGCACTTTGAATTACACAGATTGGTTGCTTGGCTTCAGCTTTCGTTGACAGGATCGTTGGTGTTCAAACAAAACCAGTGGAACATGCAGGACGGTAAACTGGGAGCTTTTTTTTCCCAGCACCACCAGCTGCTTCAGGAGGCTGAAAAAGACGTTTTAAGAGACATCACTCAAACAGGATGTGTCCGTGTGCAGGCGTCAGTGTGCCCCCCTGTGCTCACTGATGGTACAGAAAAAGGATCTGTGGGGTAAACCCTCGGTGTCTGCAAACTGCTCCTTCCTCCCCGGCCCGTTTGGGTGAAGCTCCACTGCACACAGCATGGTTTTGGCTCCTCTGTTCTGCTGTGTAATCGGACCATGACCTGCTTTCTGTGCATCTGACCCGAGTCAAACGAGCAGCGAGCCAAATGAAACTATCTCACCTGGTCACTTTGTTCGCTTTGTGCTGCTCCTGGATACCTTTGAGCATTTCTCTCAGAGATTTAACCCTTTGAAAACCACACAAAAATCTACGATCCAGGACTTTTAAAGACCTCTGTGGTGACTTTAAGGCAGTGGTGCCCACACAGTCTCATGTTTTACACTTCCTGTAGTTCATCCTCTCAGCGTTACGCTCTCCACTCTCCTCTGCAGACTTCAAAGAGCCGTTTGGCATCAGAAGGAAACGATCCAAGCAGCCTCCGGACTCTGCAACAAAGCGGACTTCCTCCAAACTATGATCTCAACCAGGAAAGTGTTTACAAACTGGAGGAAATCATGACAGGTAATAATTTTAAAATGAGATGAGTTTAGGGAATGCTCCTGATTAGGGATGGTTCCTTTCACCAAGTCCTGGGATGATCACGATTTTTGGCGTGCCGATTCGATTTAAATTGCAATTCTGCAATATCTATAATTTTTGTGATTTTTAGTCCGCTTTTTTAACACTGTCATGTGAAAAAGTTACATGATGATGATGATGATGATGTCAGCAGACTATATCAGGAGCCATATTTCCCCATAAAATGCACATCATGTAAGTCTGAGAGAAACATTTCGCCCTCTGCTGGAGAAAAGTGGAAACTTTTTTCCAATCTAGTTTATACACAGAGACTGAAATGAAGAATTTTAATTAAAAAAAAAACAACTATTTTTTGACAAAGAATCCTGGTTTTGACATTGCCAAACAAAAAAATCCTAATATATTGATTTTTGATTTTTTTCTCCCACCCCTACCTTTCACTTTTAAAACGATAAAGTACCAATACCTGGTACCTGGCAATTGGTGACGGTACCAATTTTTGCTACTTTTTATATGTGTATATGTGGTAAAAATATCATTCTTTTAAATAATCAAGTAAAATCATTTTCCAATTCAACAAATTTATTCTTCAGTATATAACCTTATAATGCTGTGTTCATGTCCAGCATAGAAAATCATCTACTCTTTCTCTCCCGCACAGTCACAAGGATGCGTTTAGGTACCTTAACGTGGTACTTTTTGATTTTACATGAATTGGCACCCGGTACTTTTGACAGTATTTGGTCAGTACCTGTAAAAGTTTCCAGAGGACCCAAATACAGATGAAACAAAACCTTTTATTTAAAATTAACTCAAAAACTCTGACAAAAGAAACAAAATCAAAAGTACTAGAAACTCACAAAACAAAACCAAGAGGCATGGGAAACACGGGACACAAGGCACGGCATACAGACAGCTACAATGACCCAACCAAGAGCACATGGAACACAGATACTACATAGATGGGGGAGTGATCAACACAGGTGTGAAACAAGACACAGGTAAAACACATGAGGAGCAATCAACAAGGAGGGAAACACAAGGAGAACTGAACCAAACACAGGGAAACTCAAGACAGAGACTAAATACATTAAAGACACAGAAACACTAAGAATTACAAAAAGACAGGTACCAAATCAAAACCACAAGGACAAAAACCAGAGACACAGAACACTCAATAAGAATAACTAGGATTAACACAAAAACCACAAGACAAGAATCACTAATATAAACTCAGAACCTCAAATACACAAACCAAAAAAACCCCCAAACCTTGACAAAAAAAGTACCCATCCCTACTCCTGATCAAAATCTTAAGACCAGCTGAAAAATTGCACAAATTTACATTTTGCACTGTTGGATCTCAAGGAAGCTTTTAAGTAGAGTATCAAAATGCAAAAAGAAGAAACAGGAGTGAGAGAAAATAGATCTGAGTTCCCAATTTACGGAAAACAATTAAAGGTAAACGGTCTGTTCATCAGCTGATCTAAAGTTTAAGATCTCAGCTTTTAAAAGACAAAATCTGCTCTAAAATGTGGATTCACTGTGACTTCCTGTCAGGTTTTCACTCTGTCATAACCTCCTGATAATGAAGGCTAAAAAACTTTCTCTCTGTGAACGTTGTTGGATTGTTGAGCTACATCAATGAGGCCTCTCACAACGCGGAGGATCTGATTGGCTGTTTGTCAAGACACGAGATGGTCCTCGCCCCAAATGAGGCCATTACAGGAGCCGACTGCAGCCCAGTAACCATCAGACGCCATCTGAGAAAGAAGAGCTTTAAGAACAAAATATGTCTTCGAACACGTCCTATGGAGCTTCAGGTTGGTCAGAGGCGTCAAACGGCGACTGGCGTTGTGGAGATGTTGCAAGAGGCCTCCTTCATGACTGAGGGCCCTGGTCTGTGTGGTAGGACTGGGTTTTTCATCCTCTGTTTCTCCAATGAGGAGGTTTCACGGGCTCCCAGCTCCCAGGAGGGCCACCCATGAACCCCTCTCCGTCTCTGCCCCTGCTCCCAGCATTCACACACACCAGTACACACACATTGTTATCATGCCATGACTGACACGGTGCCTGACTGACGGATTGGTTAATTACACGGAGGGCAGCTCGAACGGAGGGAAGAAAAATAGGCTAAATGATGTAAGGGCACGAGTATTTCAAACACGCAGAGAAAAGCTTCGCAGTAATTTCAGAGGAATTTTCAGAGGGAACCAAACCTTTACTGTAAGAAGTCAGATGTTAGTTTATTCCCAGCACCAGGTTGGAACTTGTTTCATGCCTTAGTAACAGTTGAACGCTTCGACACAGAAAACTAGAGAAATATTCAGACTGTTTGTGCCTGGAGAGAAAAGCTGCCCAGACAGAGCCGACCCAGATATGACACTCATTTCACTTTTCTGCTGCGAAACGGGTCAGAGGATCCAGACCCTGGACACGTCTTTGAAAAAAGTCACATAAGGTTGATTCAAAGTCACTTCAGGAGGTTTACAAGCTATCGGGCATTATTTGTATTATTAATTAGTCAACCTATACAAAAAGTGTCATGGATTTCTATCATTTTATGTTGGTATTTGTTGTTGTTTGATGCCAATTTGAGAAAAATAAATGGTGTTTTAGACTTTAATCTCTCATTTTATTATTTATTCACATCTATAATTTCAAAAAATTCAACAAAGTTTGAATAAAAGCTCTGAAAGAAAATTGTATAACCCCCAAAAAGGGGCCAGAAACACTCATATGCGTATCCTATATGAATTCATTTTTTATTCTGGACTTACTTTGCCCAAGATTGGACAAAGTGTTATTAAATTTGTACTTTTTATTATTTCTTATGCTATAAATTGTACTTCTTTGTTTGAAAAGATGAGAAAATTTCATGTTTTTAGGATTTCTAATGTTGAAATCCTAACACTTCCCTCCTGTTACTCCTGAGCTGCTGTTTTCCATCCCGTCCTGTAGGGGGCAGTGTGAAGAAACACGAAGCTGCATCAGAGGCCAGAGTTTGTGCTTCCTGTTCGGCGGTAAAGCGTGTGTGCTGGTGAACGAAGTACAAACGTTTACTGACGAGAACAAAACACATTTATTAATCTAAATAAACCGCTTATTTTGACTGAAATGGTGAGTACATCCCGCTTTTCCTCACTACAGCGTCCGGAGGTGTTCTGGTGGATTTGGTTACCTTTGTATCCGGCAGCATTTTAGCTTGTTAGCATTAGCTCCGCTAGCTTCTCATTCATTGTAAGTAGATGAATGAATCCCAACACATTAGAGTTAACCATGTAACATGAGTATTTGATATAGATTTTTTCTTAGTAGTGTTTCGACAAAATACATCATTGATAAACTACACGTATTATGGTAATAGCTTGATTTATTTTGCTCATGCGCATTAGAAACCTGGTTTTAACAAGTGTTCGTGTTGCCGCATCTCTCTTCCAATAATAGCTTTATTATAAATGTGTGCTGAGAATTGGTTTTTCAAGCCTTAATAAACATTAAGTAGTGATTTTTCTCATTTTTCTGTGTTTTCCTCAGAGTTTACCTCTGAACCCAAAGCCTTTCCTGAACGGCCTGACAGGAAAACCAGTGATGGTGAAGCTGAAGTGGGGGATGGAGTATAAAGGCTACCTGGTGTCTGTGGATGGATACATGAACATGCAGGTAAAAAGGGTCATCTGTGCATATTTGACAGGAAACAGCTATTTAATATATTTCTGAATCAGTGTTAATTTCGGCTCCTAAGTAGAGCCCAACCGATATGGGATTTTTGGGGCCAATGCCGATACCGGGGGCCAAAAAAAAGCCGATATCCAATATATTGGCTGATTTATATATAATAAATTCATTGATATACACAGGATATATACTGTATATAAACACAAATTATCATAATAACCATATGATTCAAGACAGAGACAGAACACTATAAAATTAAAACAAGGAATTAAATATAAAACTGTCAACGTAAGAACTGTAGTTTAAACCAATGATAATCAAGAACAAGCTGTAAACACAATAATAAAGAAGTCAAACTGTAACACCTTAAATAAATAAGTCAAACTTTAAACACAGTAAGTAGGAAAAAAAAGTCAAAATGTAAACACACAATGAGAAACTTACATGACATTAAAACGCTGTATTATAGTCTTACATTAGATAATGGTGGACGTGTGAATAAACGGTACCATTTATCTCTGTTTATCTCACAAAAAAGCAACTAACACGATGTTAAAACATCGTTCTTTAGTCTTACATTAGCTAATGGTGGATGGAGGGGCCGGGCAGCGTGCAGCCCAACACACAGAGCAGGAGAGACAGAATCTCCACGGAGCAAAAATTTATATAATCTGCTACATTTTGGCTTATGCTGATTAATTGGTGAGAGGTATAATCAGGCCGATTAATCGGTCGGGCCGATTAATCGGTCGGGCTCTACTCCTAAGACCTTTGTTACACATATGTGGACATTACATTTCTGCCTCCTTGACCCATGATACTTCACCGTTTTTTAAAACTTGAAACTATTAGCCACATTTAGGAACACTGCTTTCATTTTCTTGTGGTGATATGACAAAAAACACCAATTTCAGTTAAAAAAAAATCATCACTATACTCCTGTACATAAACATTAATAACTAATCAATAACTTTCCATTCAAAGACCAAGTTTAGATACTTTTAGGTCTTACTTATCCCAAATAAAACTTGACATAGAGCAAAGTGATTCATCACACACTAGGACTGAATGTGTTTCTGTTTTCAGTGGCTGTTGAATTCTGCAGACGAGTTTAATCACACATCTGTGGACTGTGCATTGCTGTGTTAAGATAAAAATGTCTTATGATGGATCATCAACTCAAAGATCTTTAATCTTTTACTTTAAGAGATCCTTTATTTATATACTTGCCTGTATACAATCTTTAAAAACACCCCTATGATGAGTTTTTATACAAAAAATAAAAATAAAAACAGAGGTAAAGAGAATCATCAAGGATTGCCACACATCCTTCTCTCTGTCTACAGAATCAGGACTTCCTTTTTAATGTTGGGGAGCTGATCAGAGCACATTTAATGTTTTTGTTTACATATATGTTTCCATGTTTTCTCTCAGCTGGCAAACACAGAGGAGTTCGTGGATGGAGCATTAGCGGGTCATCTGGGTGAAGTGCTCATCAGGTTTGTTCATAAACTTTGAGAAATATTAAATAATGGATAACAGAATGTCTTAAGTATCATGATATCAGCACCATATCTTTAATTTATAATTAGTTCTGTGAAATAAAATTTCCTGGGAGTTTATTTTTTCAGTATATTATATTAAACACAGTAAATTAAAGTATAACTGAGATATTTCTTTTACTTTGGGAAGAGAAACCGACACATGTAGCTGCAGCTTTGTGCCACAGTTACTGATTCCTGTTGATGATTAAACAGTTTCATTTTGAAAACACATTGGTGGTGAAGGTTTAAAAGAGAATGATCCATCTTCAGTCTCTAAGTCCAGATCAGCTCACAGTTGTGTTTGATTCCTGCAGGTGCAATAACGTTTTGTACATCCGAGGCGTAGAGGAGGAGGAAGAGGACGGAGAGATGAGGGAGTGATGCTGAGGAAGACTCTACCTGTTGTTGAGTGTGTGCGCTGTAGATGAGCTGATGTTTGTGTAAAAAAAAAAAGATGAATGCTTGGAAATATTTTTTTTTACTGTTTTTTTTTTTTGCTTTTTGACCAATTTTATGTTGTGACGTTGTGATACAGACACAATAAATGATTTCCCCTTTCTTAAACCTGAGTGTTGTGTTTTCAATTCTCTGTACAGCAGATTCATGTGTGTGTGGGTGTGTGTGTGGAAGCTCCGCCTCTCTGAACTTTAAACTCTGCTCTCCTGGACAAATATTTGCCTGGTTCCTAAACTAGTTAAAACCCACTCACAGCACAGAGACGGTCTCTGCTTTGATGAATCCAACATGTCGGGAAGCCACAGACTGCTGGTGAAAAACGCCAAACAACTGGTTTTAATCTGCAACAACGGAGAGAAGTATCTGACCAAGCATGGGATGCAGAATCTGTGTGTGATAGAGAACGGGAGCGTGGTGATAGGAAGGTGAGTGTGTGCTTTCAGTTTCTGTGCAAAGAGCAGTTAAAGCTTAAAACTACACTTTGATAGACCACAAGGATTTTTTTTTTGTTGAATTTTCTTTTTATTAGGAAAAGCATAGTTTGTTTTCCATTACACATAGCTTTCAGTATCCACCAGGCTCTCCCAGATTTAAATTATTTTTTCCCTTATAAGTCATTACAGATAACATGAACCACAGAACCAAGGAGCTCACCACTTCTAGACCAAATAAAACTAAAAAAGAAAAACAATGTGTAGGGGGTTTACCTTAAATATTCGTAACCTAAGTCAGTTAAAGTCTGGTGTTGCACGTTTTACATTCTCACATTTACTAAAAAACTTTTCTTGTTGTACTCTGAGGGAAAATGTTATCTTTTCCATGATAGATATCCATCCATTCCTCTATGCTGGGTGGATCTACTGTTAACCATTTCCTTGTTATGTTTTTTATTTTTTTCCTTACAAACTGACAATTGTACACCAAGTAGTTTTTTATGGTACATATTGCAACTTACTCAAATTGAGATTTTTAAGATTGTAACATAGAGGACTCATTTAAAGTCATGCTCTCTGGCGCTCTCTGGAGGCTGTGAGGAGTCATTACATCATAAAACCTGCTTTGCTGCTAAAAAAGGGTTTTTGTATGAAACCCCAAAGGGTTCATAAAGAAATATTTATAGATATAGATAGATAGAGTGTGAAATGTTTTTATTATTCTTCTTTGATATCGAATTATTAAAATAACATATTTCATGATTGTTTTTACAATTTCATACTTTTTAAATTAATGATTTTTTTTCATTTTCTAAGATTTTTTCATTAAAAAAACGTATTTTTTTGTTTACTTACATTATATATTCATATATATATATATATATTCACACACACACACACACATATATATATAAAATGTGAGATGTTTTTACTATTCTTCTCGTATATCAAATTATTATAATTAAGTATTTTATATTGATTATTTCAAAATTTTCATACTTTTCAAGATAAGGACTTTTTTCCATATTCCAAGTTGTTTTCCTTTTTTTAAAAAATGTTTTTTTTTACATATTCATAGACAATGTGAAATGTTTTGATTATTCTTCTTTGATATCTAATAATTAAAATAAAATATTTCATATTGATTATTTTAACAATTTCATACTTTTTGAAATCATGACTTCTTTTATTTTGCAAGGTGTTTTTTCTTTTTTTTTTAATGTTTTTCATTTGTTTGTTTGTTTGTTTTTTTCAAAATATATTTATATTCCATTTTGCTGTTTTTTTTATTTATTTTTTATTTTTTTATCAGAATGTCTTGGTCGGTCAATCAAAGCTGGAGGGCGGGACGTCTCAGCCAATCCCTTAACTGGCTCCCCCTTATGTGCTTTGATTGACAGACAAATACATGCTGAAAAATGACATTATAAAATAAAAAATGACTTTGTAAAATAACATTTTTTTTAATTGTATAAAAGCTTGGGGAAAAAGATAAAGTTATTATTTTTAAATATGAAGTACTAAATCGTTAAAATAATCATTATGAAATATTTAATCATGATAATTAGATATTAAAGAATAATAAAACACATTTAATAATAATAGTCCCATATTTCACAATTTAATGGCCATATTACATATTTATCAAAATTCATCTAAAATTATTTCAAAATGTTGTTTTTAATTTTTTTAATTGTGAACATTTTGGGGTTCCATATTTCTCTAGCTCTCCTGTGAGCTCAGTCTCATGTGAGGGGTGTTTTTCTTGATGCAGTGATGGTCTGATTAAAGCCGTTGGTCCCACTGAAACGATCAGGTCTGAGTTTCCTGAATCATCGTTTGAGAAAGTGATTGACGCCACAGGGATGTGTGTCCTCCCCGGTGAGTGTGTCATGTTGTTTTTATGGTTAAAAATGGATTCAGCTGGTCTTTACATCGTCTGATCCTTCTTCTCTCAGGTTTGGTTGATGCTCACACACACCCAGTCTGGGCTGGAGACCGGGTGCATGAATTTGCGATGAAGGTGAGTGGGTTGGACCATCTCATCCTCCTCAGCTGGAGCTTCAGGTTTGATGTAAAAACGATGTCTGCTTCCAGCTGGCCGGGGCCACCTACATGGACGTGCACAGAGCAGGAGGAGGGATCCACTTCACCGTGGAGCACACTCGGGCCGCGGGCTCCCTGGAGCTCCTGGCCTCCCTCAGCAGCAGGCTGGTCCGGATGCAGCGGGCGGGGACGACCCTGGTGGAGTGTAAGAGCGGGTACGGCCTGGAGCTGCAGACGGAGCTGAAGATGCTGGAGGTGATCGAGGAGGCCCGAAACTCTCTGCCCATCAACATCTCCTCCACGTACTGCGGAGCCCACGCTGTGCCAAAGTGAGGAGCGTCCTCAGAGTCTCATCAAGTCTCATCAAGTCTCACCTGATGGATGAATAAACTCTTTAACTTCCTGTCCTCAGAGGGAAGACGGTGGAGGAGGCCACAGAGGACATCCTGCAGGTCCAGCTGCCTCGGCTCAGGGAGAGGATGTCTGCAGGAACCCTCAGAGTCGACAACATCGACGTCTTCTGTGAGCGGGGAGTGTTTGACCTCAGCTCCACCCGCTCCATCCTGCAGGCCGGGAAAGACATGGGGCTCAACATCAACTTCCACGGAGACGAGCTCCACCCCATGAACTCTGCTCAGGTATGACACACACCTGTGACACCAAACTGACCTTTACCTGTCCGTGTGTGACAGGTGAAGGCTGGAAAATGAGCAAATATCCCAAATATTCATTACAAATGATTTTTGGCCTTTTTCTGTACATTTTCACAGCTGGGTGCAGAGCTCGGAGCGTTGGCCATCAGTCACCTGGAGGAGGTCACAGATGAAGGCATCGCTGCCATGGCAACATCTAAAACTGCTGCAGTGCTTCTGCCAACCACAGCTTACATCCTCAGGTACTAAAACTCTACAGGTGTAACGCGACTATTACCCCAAACACTGCTCTTAAAGCTCCAGTGAGGGACTTCCTGGTCTGCAAGGTCTTTTCTGAGACCTCATTAACATGAAAACAACCTAAAGAAAGTTAGGAAAATTAGGCTGGTTTTATCGTCTTTGACCAAAAACTGAAAAAACAAGCTCTGATTATTTTTTGGCGCTCCTCTCTGAAGCTCCCTCCTCTGATTGTCTCCATGATCTGTCGTCTTTTCTGACCGGGTACTCTGCTCAAGTGTCAGCTGCCTAAACTTGTCCAACTTGCAAAGTTTTACTATAGTCTCTTTCATCTCACATATTCTTCTCATTTTGATGCTAATCTCTCATCCAAAGAGAGCACCGCTGCCACCTACAGGGGTCAGTTTGTCACTGCGCTAATTTACAAGCCTGATATCCTCAGCCCACCCCATTGGAAAACAACTGACATCTATAGACTCTATTGGCAGCCAGTGAGTTAAAATACCAAAAGCATGACTTGCAGCCTGTTGTTTCAGGCCTATTTTTCTTTTTTATTTTATTTTATTTAATTTTTGTTAAAGCTGAAGTTATTTCTACCTAATTTGAACTTAATTTCCACTTGTTGCCTTAACCCTCCCTTTTTTTTCTTTCTTTTTTTTTTTTTTTTTTACCTTTTTTAAAAAAAACAATTTTTTTTAATGTCTTATTTGCACTGTTGGGCTCTAGTGTTTGAAGGTGCACTCATATTATTTTTAGTCTTGTGCTTTTTAATCATTGCTTGGTTGCTAAATGTTTTTATTCTTTCATCTCCCTCTAAGAACCTTTTCCTTTTCCACCTGATGTTATGTTGTTATTTTCCTCTTTTTATCTTGTTATTTATATATTTATTCATTTATTTATTGATTGATTTATCTATATTCTAATGTTTTATTTTGTTGTCTGTTCAATATCTCAATCACTTCTAACCTCTCTCAGCCTGATGTTTTCTCAGATTCCCTGCCACGTGTTTATGCGTCAAAGCACTTTGTAAACAATTTATTTTTAAAGCTGTTATATAATAATAATAATAATAATAATAATAATAATAATAATAATAATAATAATAATAATTATTATTATTATTATTATTATTATTATTATTATTATTATTATTATTATTATTATTATGTATTAATTAATTAATATATTTATCTATTTATTCATTTTTTAATTATTTGGCTATGATTTGGGGCATTTTCACCTTCATGTTGTAAGATTTTAGCCTGTAGACTGCAGCCTCTGTATACGGGGATGTGCTACAAATGAAGTCTGCTGTTGTTTATAATATAAAAGTTCAAATAACCTGCTAAAAACTCCTCACAGGAGCTTTAACTCAATTATAAGATGGTTCACTTCACTTAAATTGTTTTTTAGGACACTTCAGGGGCCACAAGATGCCCTCTGTCCCCTCATTTTCATTCATTCTTACAAAAAATATTAGAACTTTTTTTTGTTTTTTTCACTCTATATATGTTTTTGGATTTGTTTTATCTTTTTTTTTTTTTTTTTTTTACAAAATTATGTCTAAATTAAAAAATTCAAATCTTTTTTTTTGAAGTTAAACTATTGAATGAACTCATCAGAAAACTGATCAACAAATATCAGTTTTCACTTCAAAGATTTGATCTTTAAAGAGTTTTTGCTACTTTTCTCTTTGATTATTTTCATATAAGATTAAAGACTAAAACAGTGACTGAAGCAGCAACATGAGAAGCTTGGCTTTAGTAGGTGTGTAACCAGTGTGTGTGTGTGTGTGTGTGTGTGTGTGTGTGTGTGTGTGTGTGTGTGTGTGTGTGTGTGTGTGTGTGTGTGTGTGTGTGTGTGTGTGTGTGTGTGTGTGTTAAGGCTCCCTCAGCCTCGAGCCAGAGACATGCTGGACGCCGGCGTCATCGTGGCCCTCGGCAGCGACTTCAACCCCAACGCTTACTGCTGCTCCATGGTGAGTCCAGCTGGAGGAGGAGGAGGAGGAGGAGGAGGAGGCTGAGTCTCTCCTCCTCTCTGTGTCACACCTTGTTTCTGTGTTTTCCTCCTCAGCCCATCGTCATGCACCTGGCCTGTGTCAACATGAAGATGTCCATGCCTGAAGCTCTGGCTGCGGCCACCATCAACGCCGCCTACGCCCTCGGCCGCTCGCACACACACGGCTCCCTGGAGGTGGAGAAACACGGAGACCTGCTGATCCTCGACACCTCACGGTAAATCAGGACTTTATTTCTCCTCATACCATCAGTTTTCATTGTAAGATGATTGAATGCATCATTTTTTTATATGAAATATTGACTTTCATGAGTCTTCCTGTTCTCCAGGTGGGAGCATCTGATCTACCAGCTGGGAGGACACCAGGAGCTGATCCGCTACGTCGTCATTAAAGGAAACGTCGTTTGTGATAACGAAAAAACTCTGAGTCTGTAGCAGAGAGATGACCTACGTCTGCCTGGATCTGTGACTGAAGGTCGCAAACAGTTTGACTTTAAAGCTCCTGTGAGGAGGTTTTGAGTGTGTTAATTCTGGCGCCCCCTGTGGTCAAAGTGATATATCTGCTGATTTTGTATTTTTGTGTATTTTTTTCTCATCCTGCTTGAATCAAACTGTCAGATTTATCCACCTGTTCCTGAGTCCTAACACACAGCAGCAGCTTCAAACATGAATGATTAAAATGTAGAAAAAACAAAGACTTTGTGCTGATGTTTTTTTTTCTTTTGGTGTTTAAAAGTCACAAAAAATCAACACTATTCATTTCTGTCTGTTTCATAACTGACTAAAATCAAATTTCTGTGTATTTACACTGCAAAAATTGAAATCTTATTAAGTGTTTTTCTTATTTTAAGTAAAAAATGTCTTGTTATACTTGAAATTAGCCACATTCAACTTTTCAGTCCAGAAAAAAGTTACTTGTATTGAGACATAAATCTAGTCTCAAGCAAATTTCTCTTGTTCCATTGGCAGTTTTTTTTATTTGTTACAGCAATTCAGACCTAATTTTTCTCTTTAAATAACTTGAAATAAGACATTTTCCTGGACTGGTCAGGTGAATGTGGCTCAGATTAAGCCAAAAAAGACATTTTCTACTTAAAACAAGACAAAAGCACTTGCAGTGGTATGTGTTAAAATAATTTCCCTCAGTTTAAAGATATAAACCTGGATGCTTCAAGTGCTACTGTCTGTTTTCTAATTTTTTATTCACACAAAGGACTTTTTTTTTTATCCAAAACTCAAACATTTCGGGACTTGAAGCACAAAACAGCTCAACTACTCAACAAAGTGAGGAAGAATTTGCCGCCAAAAAACACCAGAAAATGTTTGATGGTACAGAGGACAGTTATGATTTAAAGGGAAATGCAAACCTAAAGGTTAGAAATGTAGCGGCCGAAATGAGCTTCCTCTGTAGGGTGGCCGGGCTCTCCCTTAGAGATAGGGTGAGTCGCTGCTCCTCTGCGTTGAGAGGAGCCAGATGAGGTGGCTCGGGCATCTGATGAGGATGCCTCCTGGACGCCTCCCTGGTGAGGTGTTCAGGGCACGTCCCACCGGGAGGAGACCCCGGGGCAGACCCAGGACACGCTGGAGAGACTACATCTCTCGGCTGGCCTGGGAACGTCTCGGGATCCCCTCAGAAGAGCTGGACGAAGTGGCCAGGAAGAGGGAAGTCTGGGCTTCCCTGCTTAGGCTGCTGCCCCCACGACCCGACCCCAGATAAGCTGCAGGAGATGGATGGAAGGTTAGAGATGTGCATATACTACATTTAGGGATGCACTGATGTAAAATTTTGGCCGATATTGCTGATAACCGATATTTACCGATATCATTATTGGTGAAAAAAAAACAAAAACAATCTGAGATGATGTGTCGAGGTAGTTCAGAGAGAAAGAGCGGTGTGATCGTGAGAAGAGAAAACTGAGATTAGATGGGATCAAAGGATGTGGCACCCAGGATGAATGTGATCAAAAAAAGTTTGTTTTGTCTGTTTTTTGGATCAAAAAAAGGAAGAGACATAAAAGAAGAGGGTCCACTCTTCTTAGGTAGTTTTGGTGTTTACACAGTCAGAGAAAACAAGATTAGGGTCTTTAAAGATTGTTCAAGATGCTCTGAAAATACCTGCAGTGAATGAGTAAATATCAGCCGATATCGATATTGATGCCGATAAAACGTGCATCCCTGACTACAGAACTAAAACCGATTTCAAGTATAGGTCTGTTCAGTGGATAATTACACAGACTTTTACAGGGTATGGTGAATACATTAGTGAAGAGGTTTCAGGGATTTCTACAACACATGAATTTTTAGAGGTTTGAAAATCTGCACATGCTCAGTCCGAGCATCCATCATCCATGCGCTACATCCTTGTTAAAGATACAGGGAAGCAACAAACCCCTCGCAAAGTCAACCTGATAGAAGTCTACTTAAAGGGAAAGATGGGGTGCAGCTGGCCTAGTGGTCTAGGTTGCATCCCATAAGGTTTACCCTTAATTTCCTGCTCTCATCCTGTTTCCTGCTTGATCCACTGTTCTGTCCTTTCAAATTAAAAGCACAAGAAGCCTGAAAATAATAATTTCTTTCAAAAAAAGACAAAAACGTGGAGCTGAGGCGAGCTTTACGCCTGAAACTGGAAACAAATGAGTTGTAAAACATCCTTCTTTCGTGTGGCTTTAACAAATGAAGGAAGGAGCTGTAAACGTGTTAATGTGGAAAGTTTAGCTTCACGTCTCGTTTCTTCAGACTGACTCAACCCTCAGAGTTTCACTATCTCTGCAGTTAACGTCTCCCTATCTGCTCCTCTAATGAATAAACTCTTTAAACAGTTAAAAACAATCAGCTGAAGAATTCAGGAATCAAACCCTGTGTTGATCTGACCTCTGTTAGAGCCTGAAACGACCCCACGCTCACCCCGACTATCTGTCAGAAAAGAAGAGTGATGAGGTCAACGCGCCTGTAATCACCTGAAACGACTCACTCAGGTGTGTAGAGTGCTTTTATTTATTGAACATGTTAGTACACAAAGCTTCTTTATCTAAAACAGATTAACTCTCCACAGGCTCCAAACCTAAAACAAGCCTCCACTCCTCCTCTCCTCTCAGCTATCAGTCACAAAAACATGCATTAACCGGCTAACAGAGCTAGCTCAGATGCTATCCACATAAATACTCTGGTGTTAAAGTGAAGAAATGTTAGATAACGGCTGCAGTGGGAACACACGGTGAGTGTAACAGGTGATTAAAGTCCAGCCTCAGGCCTCGTACTTCTTCCCCGCTCGGTGGATCTGCTGGTACAGCGTCATGGAGAAGGCCATGCCCAGGAGCTGCTCGGGAAATAAAAACACACAGGAAGTTAGAGGAGGAGGTGAAACCACAGAGAGGAGTGAGGAGGAGGAGGGACACACTGCTCACCTGTATGACCAACACACACATGGCGATGGTTCCCAGAAGGTGCTTGTTGTCATCCAGCCACTCCTCCACCTTCTCATAGCAACCCTGAAAACACACACAACACACACAACACAGGTCAGAGGAAGAGGAGGAAGAGGAGCACATCTGGAGAAAACACATCAAAAGGCACAGCTGACTCTTTAATCAACAATTTCAAAGGTTTAATTACGTTAAGCAGACTTTAAACGCCAAATAAAGTCAGGCTCAGAGATTTATTTTTGCCTTTACAGTCATGTCTTCACACAGAGACTTTCCAAACCAGCAGCTGACTGCTTCCCCAGTAAAAACTGGATTAATGGATGAATAGAAACACTAAGCTTAGACAGAAGAAAATTTATTAGTTTTGATTTTGTTTGTTATTGAAATCTGTTTGGTGGGATTTTTAAATGGGGACAAGATTATTTGATATTTTGATTTTATTCTTACTTTACTGAAAGGCTTCATTGGTAACTTCTGTCTACTTTATAAATGAACAGATTAAACAAGTCAAGCGCAAAATATAAATTAAAAGTATCAACACTTAATTCTCCAATTTTAAAGTTTTCCTACATTTTCTTCCTGAAATCCTGCCTCCTGTTGGGATCAGGATAATCCTAGTATTTTGGATCAAAGTGATCCAGATCCTACTGAGAAGTTTTTAACAACACAAACTGAAGGTTTGATCCAGATTAAAACTAGAGGTAGACCGATATATCGGGCGGCCGATATATCGGGCCGATATTTGGACATTTGTCTCTATCGGCCATCGGCCGTATTTTCTTTTAAAAAACGATTTTTGATCCGTTGTATAAAATGACGCAATTTTTGATCAGGCACAAAAAAGATGAGCACCTCAAACTTGTGGAACCACTTGGATACATTACATACTTTTGTTCAAATTATATTAATAAGTTTAAATTTCTTTTTTGACATTTTAAGAAGAGTGTGAATGTTTACTACTGCTTGTTACATTGTGTGTTTACTCAGACAAAATATTTCATTGTTTTGAAAGCTGAATATATGTTCAGAGGACTGGACACGACTTGTTGTAATAGATTTCTTTTAGTTGCTCAGAAATTGCTGCGTTTCACAAAAATGTGATAAATATATATTTATTTAACAATCGGCCTGAATATCAAATTGGAAAAATCGGCTATGCATATCGGCATCGGCTGCCCAAATTTGGAAAGCATCGGCATCGGCCCCCAAAAAACCCATACCGGTCGACCTCTAATTAAAACTAGCATTGGATTACGTGATCTAACCCGATTTTAAAATACTTTTTTCCCTTCTGAGCAACTGGCCCCATGTGTCTGCATCCACGTTTTTTTTTAGAAACACTTCGGTATTTTAGGAAATATGGTTAAAATTTAGAACTTTTTTTTATTCAGGGATTTTTACAGCTGCTGTGTCTCTAACTGGCTTCGACAAACTGCTGAACAGAAGCTTTAAATCGACTCACAAACCAAGACAAATATAAACATCTTGTGCTCTGTATTTAGGATTTAAACAAGATTAAATAAGATACGTTTCTGTTGAATGGTGTTAGAGCCATAGTGTAATGATGTAGTGTAATGATTTAAGCTCATTTAAAATGTAATCCTAAATTCATTCATTCATTTTCTGAAACCGCTTATCCTGTTGAGGGTCGTGGGTGGCTGGAGCCTATCCCAGCTGTCATTGGGTGAGAGGTGGGTACACCCTGGACTGGTCGCCAGCCAATCACAGAGCTGACAGAGAGACAGACGACCATTTACGCACACACTCACACCTATGGACAATTTAGAGTGATCAATTAACCTGGTGAGGATGTTTTTGGACTGTAGGAGGGGAGAACATGCAAACTCCACACAGAAAGGCCCACCGGCCAAGCTGGGAATCAAACCGGCGACCTTCTTGCTATGAGGCTGCAGCACTAACCGTTCCACCACCGTGCAGCCCATAATCCTAAATTCATGAAATCTATATTTTGTTTTCGTTTGAGTGATGCCTGTGCTATCAAATATTAATTTTTTTTTCAGGAGTTATGTGTTTGGGCTCCTCCCCTTTGGCTTTGGCCTCTTTATATGAACGTGTCGTGCCTCACACACATTCAGAGTGAGACAGAACTGGCGCGGCATGGGAGCATATGGTTTTTCTACTGTGTGATATATGATATATGATGATGTTAAAGAAACTTTATCCATTAAAAGTTTTAAAAATAGATCTCTTCTTGCTCGTGTAGGAACTAAGTTATCATGCCTGCAGGTCGGAAAACACCACTACATATGGGAATCAAAAGTAATAACACTAGGGATTATTGCTGATTTCGAAATACTGGAATAATTTTTTAAGTATTAGAAACTGATTGGTTCATGTAACTCTTATCTTATTATGAAATTGTATTTTTCCCGTTGTTTATGGTCTTGACTGTAAAAACATCAGACAGTGTCTGTGGACAGCTCAACGCTCTTTCCTTTTTTCTTTAAAGAGTCAAAGAACTGGAACAGGGTCTCAAACTCACCGCCAGCGAAACTATTTTTATACCAATCAATCAATTTATAGTGAAACTTAGCCCACCGCATTCAAGGCCTGAGACTGAGGTATAAATATCTGACTTCTGAGTTGACCCTGAACGCAGCATAATGAGCACCAACCCAAGCAGGAGACGTAAAGAGGTGACACAGAGTGTTTGAGGAGAAGAATGATTATTTCTGTGGAGTTTAAGTGGAATCACACTTTTCAGCGTTATTTAACTAAACCTGTGGGGCCGCTTGTAAAGTCCAGCTAAAGAAAGAGCCGTCAACGTGACAAAAATGTATTTCAGGAAGCAAAAAAGGAGAAAAATCAAAGACCAGGTCCAAGCCATAGTCAGGGTTTCAAACTACCACCTCCCTCAGAGCAGACGTGGCCCTGCCCAGCACAGGACAAACACCTGAAGTGGTCTCATTGTGACAAGACTGGATGCTCAGTGGCCCTCAGGTTATCTGAGTTTGAGACCCCTGAACTAGAAAGTAAAATTCAGACTTTAGAAGGTGTGTCAAAGAAAAACCCGAGTCTCTGAACCAGCACTGACCCGAGTCCAGAAGGTGTTGGAGGAGTTGCGTCCACAGCCCTGATAAAACTGCTGACAGCAGCGATCAGGAACCACGTTTTCATGCAGGGCGGTGTACCAGTCGTTGTGACTCATCACGCCACAGCAGCGCCACTGGAGCAGACACGAGATAAGAAAGAAGGTCATTAAAGCTTCAGGTTTTTAAAGGATGAATACAAAGAAAATGTGTCCAGAGATAAACAAAAAAAAGTGTTTACGTTTGGTTTGTTTGTATCCTGATGAAAACTTGGTAAAAAGGTGCAGTACGCTCTTTTTTTATAGTGTTTTCATGACGTACCTCTCCCTGGATGGTGTTCCACGCGTCTCTCAGACCAGCGTTGTTGTCCGTGTTGTAGAGGATCAGACCTTCCTTCAGGTCCCGTCTGGCGTTCTCACTCACCTGGACAAACACAGGTGAGATCAGAATCCCAGGACGGACAGAAACACTAAACTACGTGTTTGATTAGCGTGCAGGTCTTACCTTGTCTGTGTAGACGAAGAAGAGGATGAGGAGGATGAGTTCAGCCAGGAGGATGGTCAGGAGAACGATGAAAAACTGAGGAAAGACGTTTGTGTTCATGTAAAACTATTTAAACGTCTGATGCTTAAATTTCCAACAGACCTTGAACACAACATCACTAAAAGATGATGATGCATGATGGTAGTTGTAGTGCACTCACGCTCAGCAGCAGACACTTGTTCTCCTTGATGGCGCCCAGGCAGCCCAGGAACCCCGTCACCATCACCACCGTGCCCAGCGTGATGATGAGGTTGGCGGCGGAGAGCGACGGGAAGGAGGGTGACAGCGTGGCGAAGCTGCCCTGAGACACGGACAGCCACACGCCCACACCCAGCAGTCCACACCCGCCCAGCTGAAACACACACAGGAAACGGAGAAACTTCCTGCTGATGTCTGATAAAAACAAACTTTAATCATGAACGCTGATCCCATCGCTGATTTACGGTAAAAATCTAAAAAAAGGTCGTTTTGTGACCGTGGGGATGTTTACCCAGAAGAGCAGGTTGAAGAGGAAGAGCATGTATTTGACGCAGCAGATGCAACCGCGAGCCATGGCTGAATCAACAGGCTCTGGAAAACAAAATAAAATCAAAAAATTAATATTACAACCACATAGAAGTCAATTTAAACCATCTGAATAATTGTTAAAAATGTAACATGCACATTTAATGTGCTATATGTAGAAAAAAAGTCTTCAGGATAAAAAAGAATTGTACTGTTTATTAAAAAAATCCCACATTTTTCTAACTGAGTCATTTAGAATTGTAAAAAAATTTTTTTTTATTAATTTGTAAAATTATGTGCATTGTAACTTTCTTTTAGTGTTTTAAACCTGTTTACTATCAAAATAATACTTCCATTCATATGTGAAATTTGTGATTTTCTGTTCTGTTTTGTTTTCTTTTTACTTTTGTTCCATTCTTTTTTTATAATCCTGTTCATTTCTATAACACTGTATGTCATGAAAAAAATCATTTTGAGAGCTGTCCTTCACCAAAACCTTGATTTTGGTATTGCTGTTGCCTGGTGTCAGTTATACTTTAATGTTTTTCAGGTAATAATCACTAACCATATGGAACACTTAAGCTTTTTTTTGTGGGGTCTTAAAAACATATTTTTATTCTTTGGGCTTCAACCTCAGCGATATTTTGTTCCTTTGTCTGATCTCGTTTGCTTTTCATTGGTTTTAATAGTTTTTTTCTTTAATGTGCCTGTTTTTTCCATCTGTTTTTAATATTAGCTATTGGTAAAGCACTTTATTTTAATCAAAGTTCTCTTTAATTTAAGACAGCTAGTTGGTTATTTGGAAAAGATAAAACCACAGAATTTACTTTAATATGAGATTTTTATTTCTACTTTAAATTCATATACTCACAAAAATAAGTCATATGACCAAAATGACCTGAAATGTTTTAATCTATCATCTTTCGGGGTAAATGCATCCGTTTATCCTTTGTTGTAATTCATGTTTTGTTTTGTTTTTTGTTTTTTTGCTCAGGTTAATTAAAAAAGAAAAATCAGGGTTCTCTAGAAGTCTCATTGGGTGGACAATAAATGCCAGAGAAAGTAAAAAAAAAAAGTTAAAAAAAAAAAAAAAAGTTAATGAATGATACATGAATAGAAAACTATGTATACTTCCCGTCCCTGTTGTTGTCAAAGTAAAATCTTCCTTGATAAAAACTTTTTTTTTTTAATAAATGATTTAATTAATAGTCTTTAGGGCATATTTATATTACTATAATCATGTTAGAACATCATACTGTTATTAACCAACCACTTCAGTTTCCTGTTACATCACATTTCTGTTTACAATTTTCTGTCCATGCACAGTCATCCTAAAACCACATCAGAATAACAGAGAGAAACTCACCACTTTAACTGACAGAGAAAAGGAGCTCTTCAAGTTTACCTGGGACAAAAAGGCACACAATAAACATTGATTACAACCCTGTAAGAATACTTTTAAAGCACTCCATTATGAACGTCATTATAGGATTGTAACGGACTGTTAATACAAATTCACCAACACTAACACTGGAGAACGTAAACAGTAAGAGTTTTTAACTTTAAATGGCTAAATAACGGTGTTTATGCGTATTTTAAGTTTCTATTTGTAACTTTTAAAGCTATAAGTTAATGTAAAATAGGTGTAGTAGCGTATTTCTCTTTCAATGTGAAAATTTGGCCGAACGCTGTCTCGCCGTGACGTCACTAAACTGAACTTAAGTTCACGCTAAAAACTAAACTTTGCGTCAACCAGGGTCAAAAAAGCATCAACATCCTTGTCAAACTCTTTGTTATTCTACGTTATTTGTGGAAAAAGCACGTTTTAAAGCGGACACAGAACTCGATCCCTCCACCGAGCCTCAGGCCGTGATTGTTTTCATGTCCATGCCGTGGAAATGTGCACAAAAAGAGGGGAGAGTTTCCTACCGCTTGGCTACGAGCTGGAGCTCATCCTCCCGTTAAAGTCTCAAGTTTCAGCCGCAGGAAGCTTCACATACCGACGTCTCCTCCGAGTTTTAAAGCATAACTAGGAAGAAAAAGTAGAAATCCAGCAAACTTAGTCCGCTTTGAAGTTTTTTCGATGGCTGGGAGACCAGGAGGAGGAGGAGGCTGTGTTCTTTAAAGAGGGCGGAGCACAGCGGAGGACTGACCGGGCCACGGGCAAAGGGACCAGTCTGGTTGTGCAAATATAACATATTTAACGGTCAAATATAACATATTTGTCGGTATTGTGGGATGAATTTCAGATTAATCAACTCCTATAGACGCCACCTGTTCAAGATGATATCAAGTAGATTAAATATGCATTTTTTCGTAATTACTATTTTAAAGGTTAAATTTTCCATTCATTTATAATGTTTTGCCCTGCTAATTTTAATATGGCTTAACTGTGAGAAATGTTTTGCTTTATTTTATTCATTTATTTTTTTAACAGTCTTTATTAACGTTTTATTACTGCGAAATGTGTTTTATATTGTTATTATTATTAACATTTTAAATGTTTTATTACTGAGAGAAGCGTTTATTTTATTAAAGTCATTTAAATTTTAATGTTTAATACGTTTTATCACGTTAAGAAGCGTTTCATTACAATCAACGGGATGATACTGCACTGACGTCACGATTTGGGAAGTTACCCGGATGCGCGGCCATTTTGAAAATACACGAACGTTAATATTGAATAGACAGAGATAAAAATGCGCGGTAAAAGTAGGATTTTAAGATGTCATTCGCCAAAAAGTGTGAAAACCCGTACAGAACACACCAAGAACTTTCGTTAAAGACTCAGCCAGCATGAAAAATAGAGATATTTTCGGAAAATTACGCCTAATAAGCTGAGGAAGGTAATTTGCTAACAGTAGCTAGCCTGAGCTAGAAGCCTTACTTTCGTGGTGAAGTTACGACTCGTCCTGTTTTAGGTCAATCAGACTTTAAAGTAAGCTAAATTATGTGTTTGTACCCCTCGCTTTCTGTTGTTGAAGTGTAACGTACAATGGGGCTACAAGAGATCTCTCTAAGAGCTCATTTAATACATACCAGACGGAATTAGAAAGAAAATTTGCAAATTTAGCATCAATATATTTACAACAGCAACTGTGTAGTTGTCTGCGGCAAATAATCTGCGATGAACATTATGAACTCCAAACACCAATCCCAAAGTCAAATAGGACTTTAATAAAGGGTCATCATTATAGCATTAATATAAATACACACCTTCAAACAGAAATACCAAATAAAATACAAAACATACAAAAACATTAGAAGCTGTTCCTCTTCCTGAAGCATCCGTAAAGCAGCTGAGGGATTCCTGTGTTTTCTACCATAGCGAAAGCTTTAGTCCAGTGTCTGCCAGGATCCAGGGAGAACTGGACTCTGGTGGTTTTGCTCCCGTCCCGTCACGGTGAAGGGGCTGAAAGAGGAGGAGGAGGGGGGCAGCTCCTTCTTCCTCTTTGATCGTCTTTATCTGTCTCTGTTGGGGTTAGTTCATCCCAGCACCCATCGATCAGAGTGCGAGGAGTTCAGCTGCACTGTCTCGCTGCTCTCCCCATCCTCCTGCTGTGGAGGGAACGAGAAGTTTAATGGCTGTGGTTCAGGAGGATTGATGCACAGATGGTCAACAACAACCAGGACACACTCACTCCAACACTCACCTTGTTAGCGATGGCCCTCAGTTTCCCCAGCAGCGAGGGTTTCTGTGTGTACACCACGTCGTCATCAGGCTCCTCCCCTTCCGCTAGAGCACAGCTGTCTGCAGCCGGCAGCTCGCACTCTTTGTTTGCTGACATCACCAGGCGAGAGTACTTATACTCCAACCTTAATATGAGAAGAACACAAACATGTCAAACTCTACAAACAGGAGCAGTCTGACAGAAACAAACACTGGAATCTGATCTGAATGATACTCAGGCGCCTCTAACCTCTTGTTTTTCTTCCAGAAGTAGCAGGTGAGGGCGATGAGCAGCACGGCTACGAAGGCTCCACCGCCGACTCCGACTTTCAGCCACAGGGCGACGGCCTCACAGGGGGAGGAGCTTCTGGACGGCAGAGAAACTCCTTTGGTGCAGAGCTTCGGCTCGTTCCACACGTACAGAGTTTGCTGGAGGAGGACAGACGCTTAGTTTCTCTTCTAACGTGCAAAGAGTTAGATTCTTAAACTTAATAATGAAGGAGAAAGACTTCTGCAGCTGTCCCAGAAAAACTAACAACAGTCCTGATGAAGGGCTGTAAAGTCGCACATATCTGATGTTTTTAAGATATTTTGTTGTGCATAATAAACAGTTTTTGATTCCACACGAATCCTCCAGTGTGCTGTCTATGTTGCACTTTTTTATCTTGGCTTTTTGCAGCTGCTCCTGTTGTAATTCATGCAAAGACTCAGCGATGCACACACTCTTTATTTGTAAGTCTGTGTGTTGGAGTGTTGCTAACCAAGGTTGACTTCCTGGACTGTCTCAGAGACATTAAAGCCTGATCCGTCCACCTCTGAGCCTTTTGCTCAAAGACTGCAGAAAACTCAGAGGTGATAATGGACAGAGATTTTAGAATCAACTTTTATCATCTTTGTTTTTAATCCAAGGTCAGCTCCTTTTTATCTTTGAATGATTTTGAGAAGGTTATGCATGTTTTTATCACGACTCGTCTTGATTATTGTGTTGTATTTTATTTTGGTGCCAGACAAACTTCTCTGAGTCATTTACAGCTTGTGTTTTGCCTGGTAAACACAAATACAACCCCAACTTAAGCATCTTTTCACTGGCAGACTACCTGCGTTTGTTTATATCTGGCACACCGTGCGCGGACTGATACACTAAGCGGCGAGCGCCTCGTAGCCAGCTGTGGCTCTGCAGCGGAGGTAGCGCCGTTTTACGACACGATGAGAACTAGAGCCTTATTTAGCGGTGTTTTTGTGTGAAAGTAACGCGCTGAAAATTCTCTAAATAAAGCGTGAATGCAGACCCATATCAGATTTTTTGGTGGGAGTTCGTTTATTTGTGTTTTTGGTCAAGTAAAATATGGCCTCGTCTGAGTGCAGAGGAAACCAGCAGAGGAGCAGGGAGGGGGTGTTTGGTGCGAGCGCTCTGGGCTTCTGCTGCACAAAAACACTGCTGTAGGGGTAATTTCTGCCCTAAACCTTGTGATACGACCCAACTTGTTCCATCACTTTAAGGTGTAGAATCAGAGTTTCTTTGGCAAAAATAAAAATAAAAATAACCCAGCCGATCTAACTTTCATATTTGAAGTGTTATCTTACTCTAGTTTGATTCTGAAAAACAAAATTAAACAGCAGCTTGGCAAAAAAAAAGCCTTCCATCGTTTCCTTGAAGACGCTGTGTGCTCACCTGCACTCCTCCTTTGCACGCTCCATCGATCTGGTGGTAATCGTCCTCGGAGCAGTGCGGACAGGCGCTGGAGCTCTCCCACAGGAAGTGAAACGTGCATCCATCACATGTTCCTGCAGGACAGGACCTGCAGCAAACACAGACTTTAGATTATGCTTTATTAAACAATTTGCTACACGCGTGTTTGAGTTTATTTCATGTCACTGGCAAAAATCCTTCATGACGCAGGAATACACACATACGTGGAGTAAATCATCGTCTACCTGGGCACAGAAACTTCTCCTCGCTCCGTCTTCTCGGGGTTACAGCGAACGGTGATGACTGAACTCCGACCCTGATCACATGACGCAGTCGGCTGCATCGATCTGCAAGAAAATAACACACCGTTAAAACCACAAACACACTTAAACACACATACACACAGTCTTTTTTTATCATACCTGTAGAAGAAGTTGATATCAGGAACTTCTTTTGAGTTTTCAGGGAAAAGATCGGGTTTGGCGTTCACACCGTCCAGCACGCTGTCCACCGTCGCTCCTGCAACGAAAACACACGTTCAACTCAACTCCAGCTCCTGGTAACCACGGAGAAACATGCCGTTGTTCCACATACCGATGAAAGTGTCTGCCAGGCTGATGGACTGGGAGGAAATCGCCATTCTGAAGCCCCGCCCATCTGCCGGGATGATGGTTGACTGACAGATGAAGCTGTCGACGGAGTTGATGAAGCGAGCCGAGTCGCTCTGGTCGTCTTTGTTGGAGACGTCAGTTACGTTATCCGAGCAGACGGCGGCTCTCCTCCCCTGAGACGACACGAGCGAAGATGAAAAAATAAAGTGAGAAGAGTTTGTTTTTTATTTCAGATGAGATATTCAATCAAATGAGGAGGAAATACAGACATCACAAGCTATAAAATCTAGTTAATCTAGCTCTATACCTGACTAAGAATAAGGTTTAAGGGTTAAAACTCTTCGCTGGGCGCCTCACCTCGTGCCCACACAGGCTGATGTTGAACATGTGGAGGTATTTCGTCCCCTTGGAGGTGAAGCTCGGCCCGATGGTCAGAGAGGCCACGTCGCTCAGGGGGCTGAGGTCAAAGGTCAGCGTGCGGTTGTTCTCTGTGTGGGAGAAGGAGCAGTCGCTGAAGCAGCGCGAGTGTTCCTGCAGGACGAGGTGATCAGAAACAAAACCGTCTTCAACAACTATTGAAATTTTTAATTTCATCATTATTTTTTTATTAGTATTATCTTTATTTTTTCTTACTCCTCAAGACGCGCACACATCTTGACCACAGTAGCAGCGTTTAGCTCCATTCATTCAGACGAGTTAGCGTTTTTTAAACATTAAATTCAACCTGTTATCAGCATCAAAATGTTCGGTTGTTCTGTTTTCAGTTTTTAGAAAAGATTCTATACAACAGAGGCAACATCTATCAAGTTTGGACCGTCACATAGCAACCGGTGTTTTGGAGTTAATAGCGACCGTGCTAACTGGTGACTCTCAGCCGACAGAATCAGGGATTAACAACCGAGAGTCACCAGTTAACAGGGTCACACTTTACACTGAAACACCAGCGACGTATGCGGGTGAATAATTTACTCTGGACGTAGTTTTCTGGTTTTTGTCTGGGAGTGTTTCTGATTTATTGACACATGTTTACGTCCTGGTCTGTCACTGTCTGGTAGATTTCAGATAAGCGTGCTTTAATCATCAAAATGCTTTTATTTGGTTTTATTTTTAACTTTTTTCTTTGACGGTATCATGGGCATGATCTTAAATCCTTTTTCTTCTGTTTTTTTTTTAAATTATTTATTTTCTTCTGTTAAATCTTTCATTGTTTTTATTATTAGGGTTGCACGGATATGAAAATTTTGGCCGATACCGATATTTACAGACATTAATTTGGTTAAAAAAAAAAAGAATCTGAGATGATGTGTCGAGGTAGCTCAGAGAGAAAGAGCGGAGAAAACAAGATTATCTGATCATTGTCCACGGATAATACAGCCACGAGCATCAACTGACAGTTGTGTATTTAATTTTCTCTCTGGATTTCTCTTCTTAAAACGTCTGTCCACCTAATATCTGTCCACTTGTTGATCTCTTCTGTCCACTCACTACTATTTCACAAACCTGGGAGCTGTTTACCATCCGTCAAAGTGATGACATTAAGTTTAAAAATGTGTTTTTTGGTGGTTAGCTCCTCCACATCAGTTGACGAACCATTAAACTCCGCAGTGATTCTGCATCCAAGTCCATGTCCACATGTAGCCGCGTATTTGAGAAACCACATATATTCTTCTATGTTTACGACTGTAAATCCACATGAAACTGCAGCTTTACGTCACTGAAAACGATGTTTTCCCAAAAACTCTGACCAAAGTGAAGATTCTAGGAAGTCTAGGAATAACTGCCAAACATGGGTTTGAACTTGTGGCAGATTTACCCGCTGCAATGTGGATGAAAGTATTTTAAAAAACAAACGATTGTTTGTGTGTCGTCAGAGTTTCTCCTCCACCTTGTTGCTGATGCTTCCTGGTCCACAGGCCACGCACGCGTCCTGCCCGTAGGTGTGACGTCCCGCCAGGTGTGTGTTGGGCGGACACTCCTGGCAGCGGTTGGTCTCTCTGTCGATGTAGAAACCGGCGGGACACGGGACGCAGGACGAGCCGGCCTGCTGGGAGTTCTGAGGAATGAGGGCGCAGGCTCGACACGACGAGGCCACGCCGTCCAGGACGTTTGTGACGGTGATGGAGTAGAGCTTCACGGTGTCGCTCACGTAACGACGCATCTGTGGACAGACAGGAAGAAGGTTCATAGAAAAGATTGTCAGATTTTTATCGCCTTGTTTTAACAGTTATAAAGTCATGAAATGAAACACGCAATAAAACTCAAATCTAAAACTAAAATCATGCAAAACTTCTTTATCTTAAACCAAGGGTCTGCAACCTGCGGCTCTGGAGCCTCATGTGGCTCTTTAACTACTTTGCAGTGGCTCCTTGAAGCTTAAAAATATATATTTATAATCCAAATAAAGCATTTTGTGTTTTCTCACAGAGGCTATTGATGATTAAAGACATTAACACAAAATAAAATCATGGGTTGACACTTTGTTTCACTAAATATGCTTCACCTCTTGCAGTAAGGCTTTCAATTTTTTTTTTTTTTTTTTTTTTTTTTTTTTTTTTTCAAATTTAGAAAAAAAGTCATTTTTTAAACATTTTGCATACTTTTTTAAATTTTTGCATATTTCAAGTTTTTGGAAAATTTTGAAATCACAATTTTCTATTTTCTGCAATTCATCAAAATCTGGAAATTTTTTGAAAAATTTGTTAACTTTTGCACAATTTTTTAAATTTCGTTTTTGAAAAATTTTACAAATTTTACAAATTTCAATATTTTAGAAAAAATATACAACTTATTGAAATTTTATAAATTTGGCAAATCTATAAAATGTATGACATTGCAAATTTTCATTTAAAAAAAAATATTTGCTTATTTACTAGAAATAAAAAACTAAGACATCACATGTACAATATTATAAACACAAACAAATTCCTTGTGTAGATAATTATTTACCAGACGTTTTACAATTTTATACACTTTTTTGTCTTTATCGTGAAGATAAAGTAGATTTTGCTCCCAAATGACTTTAATCCAGGTGAGCTGGGGCAAAATGGCTCTTATGAAAGTAAAGGTTGCAGACCCCTGTCTTAAACGCTTGATTCATGACCTGAGGCGTGACTCACGTCCACAGCGTGATTCGTCCTCTGGAAGGCCCACGTATACGTCACAGAGGCGTTTCTGGTCATGCTGTGAGAGTACGCCTGCTTCCCCTTACTGCCCTCCCAGGACTCCACCACTGTGGTGCTCTTCCTGTTCACGTCCTGCAGGGGGCGCCACATGAGAGCAGAAGATAACACAGAGGTTACTTGAGTGCAAAGTGAGCTAGTGCCCATCGTCTGCTTCGCACACACGCACCATCATGAAGTAGAGCTCGCAGTCGGCCGAGCAGATGGTCTCGAACACGAAGGTGATCTGTCCGAACTCGGCGCCGGTCATCCCAGACAGCGAGGCGGGGACCCTGGCGTGAAAGGAGACATTCAGCTGACACGTTTCTGCCGTTTCCCCTAAAGAAACCTCTGACTGATCTTACTTGAAGCCGGGGACGTGCAGGCTGAGGATGAGATAGTCGTTATCTGAGCTTCCTGTCCCGCTGCGAATGTGGTCGCCTGCAACCTCCCAACCTGAGGAGCAGAAAGGAAGTCATGCACTCACTTCCTGCTGACTGATTCGGACAGGAAGACGCGTGGTTTGGTGTCAGGGCTCTCACCGTTCATGTCGTCACAGTTGGAGTTGCCCACGTTGAAGCAGGACGTCTTCATGTTGGAGGGAAGGACGTTCCACCATTTGTACTCGTAACCCAACACGGGCTCTGTCCCTGCAGGACACTGAGCGCACTCTGAACAAAACACACACAACACACACACACACACACACACACACACACACACACAAACACAAAGCTTCCTTTACTCGCTGTTTACCTCTTTGAAAAGATATGTTTGTATAGAGCGATGCTTTCAGGAGGACGGAGGATTATGAGAGTGATTTTGTGGGAAATATTCCTGAAGCTCCTCCGTGGGCTCAGGTTTACCGTAGGTGCCGTCTGAGTGCGTCCCAGGTGGGCAGGGCAAACAGGTGGAGTCGTTGCTGTTGTAGTAACCGGGGTTACAGGGAGGGCAGGGCTCTCTCTGCCCCGTCGCCGGCAGCTGCACCGACCCCGTGACGTTCTCCACGCAGATTTTAGGCTCCACCCATCGATACAGCACCTGAGTCTGGATCACAGAGAAAAGATTTTTAACTCTCTTATTTAAAATAAAATGCTTCAGGAATCAGATGGAGGTGTGTCTTTGACAGTAATCAGACCGGAGAGGTCACAGACGAGCGACAGGAAGGTCGACTCTGAATCAGATGACATGCAAAGTGCACACAAAGCTCTTCATGGTTTCCTTTCTCATCGCATCATGTGACGTCTCTGGTTTCAAACACTGAAAGCTCGTCTGCACAGATAATAACCCCTGCATGATTCATCTGAACAAACACTCCAGACAAAACCAGCAGAGTTATCATCAGGAGTAACTTTGTTTACACTGTTTGAAAGAGATCGTTCAGGAAATGTCACGATAACCAAAAGCAGAGAGCATTTAACTCCCATTTCAGCTTCTCTTCGCTAGCTTCACATACGTTTCAGAATTGATTTTAAGATTTTATTGTTGACTTTCAGTACATTTCTGATCTCCTCAGTCCATGTGTGCCTGGTCTTACTGTCCCAAAGTCAAAGCAGAGGCCAAAGGTGTCAAAGGTGTGCCTGCCTGAGGAGATCAGAGCAGCTGACTCTTTGTCCTTTTTTAAAGACACATTTTTAGTGCTTTTATTGGAGTGTTTTAACCATCAAAAAGCTTTTATTTTGTTTTATTTTTTAACTTTTTTTGACAGTATCATGGGCAGGATCTTACATTCTTTATCTTTTTTTAAAATTTATTCCTTCTTACTTTAATCTTTCATTGTTTTTATTATTTATTATCAATAAGAAAATTTTCGCTCATACCGATATTTACTGATATCAATATTGGTTAAAAAAAAAATATCTAAGATGATGTGTCGAGGTAGTTCAGAGAAAAAGAACGGCGCCATCCTGAGAAAAGACGACCATGGAGAGGCTCCAAAAGTTTGTTTTGTCTGTTTTTTTGATCCAAAACAGGAAGAGTGACACTAAAAGAAGAGAGTCCACTCTTCTTAGGTAGTTTTGGTGTTTACACAGTCAGAGAAAACAAGATTATTTGGGTCTTGAAAGATCGTTCAGGATGCTCTGAAAACAGCTGGCAGCTACTGAGTAAATATCGGCCGATACCGTTAAAAAAAATGGCAATTTCTTTTTATCCTCTTGGATTTCTTTTTTCTTTTTTTTAATTTTATTTGCATTTTTTCCTTCTTTTCTTTTCTTTTCTTTTCTTCTTTCTCTTTTTTTTCCTTTTTCTTTGCTTTTTTTCTCTTGGGGCAAATATGTGAGTTAAAAAGAAAAACTGTACAAGTCATCTCATCACTGATATTGTATCAGGATATACATTTCTCTTGTCTTGTATTTCACTTAATTGGAAATAAAAATGTTTTCCCCACAAAAAAAAAAAGACAACATCGGCCGATACCTATATTGATACCGATATATGCTCCTGCAGCTTAAGGCAAAGTTAAATTCGAGAGTTTTTTAAAGACTTTTTAATGCCAATTGAAATTAAATTTCAGACCAACTTCACCTTAAACATAAATGGAAAAAAACACCACATCAATCACAAAGGGTTAGGGATAATTAACAGAGTCCCCGCTGCAACCACATCAACGTTTGTTGGTTTCGCTGTCATGATTGCTTGATGTTACCACGAGAGTTGCTCTGTAAATTACTTTAAAAAAAATAAAGAATTATTGTAAGCATTTATTTTGAAATATTTACAATCATACTAGCCTGTTATTTTTTCAAGACTTCTAAATATTAATTTAAGACATTTTAAGGCCATTTAAGGCCATCTTTTTTTGGATTCATGAATTCAATGCCTCTTAACCCTGTTCATAGCTTTTACATATTTCTATATTTCTCTCACATTTCTCTTTTTCCTCTTTTCACTTCTTCTCTTTTATTTCTTTTTACTGTTTGTTTTTATTTAGTAAAGCACTGTGTAACATTGTTTTTGAAATGTGTTCTATAGATAAAGTTTTTATTATTATGGAAGATTTAATAATTTATTTCCTGTGTTAGTTTCTCTGAGTTGTTGCCATCTAGCACAGATTTTGTAGTCATGTGATCAAGAGACAGGAAGTGAAGTATATTACTGCAGTCTTGTATAGTTTCCAAATAATAGCATCAAGGAATGAACGTGTATGTTGGTTACTGAGCCAATATGCGGCATAAACACTGTCATGTAAATGAACAGTTAAAGTAGGAACCAGCAGGTTTAGTGAAAACTCTGAGTTTGTTTACCCTGAAATTAAAGAAACTCTGAGTTTTCTGTTTCAAATTTGAGAAAGAAGAGCGACTCGAGGCCGATACAGAAAAAGAGGTCTGACTCTCGAGTGCATAAACTTATGCCAAGTGTTGTTAAAGCAAAAACTCAGAGTTTCCAATCCGAGGGTAAATCTACTCAGAGTTTGTTGACCCTACGTTCTGAAACAAGCCCGAGGATGGTGAAGGATAAAGAACTACAGCTGTGTTGTCTCACGTTACCCCTCATTTACTTCATCTGGTTAAAATACCCAGAGGAAATAAAACTTTGTAGACTTGAAAACTCACCCATAGCTAACTGAAAACTCATTTTTATACTTTGCAAGATTTCATGTTTTTCCCTCCGTGTCAGAAACTGGATGTGTTAATCAGGTGTTGTGTCAGAGATGTTTAAATCTGGTGCAGTGCGGATGCTGCTGACCTTCCCCTCGCTGTCGCAGGCCGTGTGGATCTGGAAATAATCCTTTTCTGAACACGGCGGCTTCGGCTTACACTCCGCCCAGCCCTCCTCTGAGACAGAGATGGAGACGTGATGATCCAGCAGCAACGACAGAAAAAAACACGTCCACGCACGTTGTTGTCATGTGATACGTACGTGAGTAGTGGTGCTCGGGGCAGGGCGTACAGGAAGCTGCGTCTTTGATAGAGAAGGTGTTGCTGGGACAGGGCTCACAGGACGAGGAGCCAGGCGTCGAGCTGAACCAGCCGGGCCGACACGGGAAACACTCCGACGTGTAAGCGACGCCTGTGTGTACAAAGAAGCAGCACATCACACACTTTGAGTAATTTACTCCTGAAAAACAGAAACTTTAGAGTTCTGTTCATTACGCTCTTTATGTTTTCTTCTTCACCTTCGATTTGGATGTTTTTGAGCAGCACAGGTTTGAACATCCGTCCTCCAACGAGGATGCCCGTGGTTCTCCAGTACAGGATGTTGGTGCCAGACTTCAGATTCACCTAAAAATGAATTAAATAAAGAAACAAACATGAGAGAGCAGTCACACACATTAAATCAGCCTTTTGGTGACAGAAGAAGACCAGAATAAACACCGTGTGTGTGCCCCACTCTCCATTGTTAGTGACTTTAATCCACTTCTGCTCCTCTGATTGGGCCATTTCCTGACACTGCTCATTCTGGACCTGGAGTGAAGTCGACAAAGGAGCAATTAAGAGATAAACCTTCATAAGTTAATTAACTACGACAGCGCAGCAGGATGTAGATGGATTTGTTAAAGGCAAAGACTTTATTCAGTTTATTGCAGCTTGTTGAATATGTGTAGCAGTTTCCTCAAGGAGACTTAGATCCCAGAATTAAAGCCATGCTCAAGTTTTCTGTTGGTCATAAAGATACTTAACACTTAAGTTTTACTCCAAATCATGGACTGTAAAAAAAAAAAAAAAAATGGACGTCATCTTGCTCGGCTCAAAGTGAGGTCACCACAAAAACTGCTCCCCCTGGTGGCTGGCTGCAGTAAAGGTAAAAAAATCCCCAGTCATTCCAGATGGGCTGTGGTCAAACTTTAAAAAATTAATACACCTGGTAGAAATGTTTCTCACGTCTGATTGTTGTGGTGATTTGAAGATATAATTTGGCTGTCTTATATTCAAGTCCTATTTTTTCTTTAAAGTTTCGTTTTCATTAGTTATAAGAGGTAAAAACGAGGCTTTGCGTAACGTTTAACAATGAGTGACAGCTGCCGTTCTCGTGTATTTTTTTTCGGAGACGCACTGCAGACACATCTGGTGTATTTCAGCTGTGAATGTGTCAGAGTAAAGCATGCTACAGGAAGTGTTTGGTGTTGCTTACGTAGAACTCAAAGAATATGTTGTTGTCCGGATACTGATACGTGAAGGACACCGATCCTTGTTTCTCCAGATGGACGGCGTATACTAAAGACACGGTGCACTCGTCACGGTTTGATTCCAGGTAAACACCTTGTGGCGTCCAGGATGAGCTGCAGCACAGACAAAAAACACAATCAAGAAAAATAATAACAAATATAAATTGAACTGTGTAGTTTCTGGGGTGTTCTTTTCACCTGTTACAGGCTTGAATATCCTCTCCATTTGGACCTGAATCTAAGAAGCTGGCCATGCTCGTGAAGCCTGCAGGGATGGCGTCCCATTGGTCAAAACGGAGCCCGCTGCCCAGCGAATAGGAACCTGCTGCACATGGCGTGCACTGCTGCGTCGTCATCTCTAAAAACATCCCGGCTGGACAGGAGAAAGCTGCGACCCACAGAGGAGAAGAGTCACAACATGTGAACACATGACGACACACATGCACTTCATGGTCACACTTACAGCAGTCTGTGCCTCTGGTTGGGGTAGGAAGACCTGAGCAGGAGCCCGGACTGAGCGGGATAGCGACTCTCCATCGTGAGCCTGTGCTGTCACACTCTGTGTACTGGAAGTAGTAGTCCGTCTGCAGAAACACACGCAGGTTTAAGGATCAAAACATACAATTATTATTATTTATTTATTTATTTATTTTATTATTTATATGTGTATGTATGTATATATAAATAATTTTATTTATTTTACTTTAGGTATTTTTTTAATTATTTTTTTCATATTATTATAATTTTTTATTTTATTTTATTTTATTTTTTTAACTAATTGTTTCACTTAACTCTTCTAATTCCTTTAACGGTATTTTATTATTAATTTATTTTCTAGTTATTATTTTTATTACTATTACTTTGTATGTGTAGCTTATTATTTTCTTTCCTTTATTCTAAACATTTTAAAATATTTTATAATTTTATTGAATTATTTTCTGTCGTTTTTTTTTTCATTCTTCTATTTTGAAAAACTTTATGCAGATATGGCCTTTTTTTCTGGGGGGGAGGGGGTTATATGCATATATGTCTACGATTATGTATGTTTGTAAATACGCATACCTTTATTCTGCATAATGTTGTGATTTTCCAACGCAAAAATGCACACATCCATTGTACCGAATGGTAAATTTCTGGTAACTTTGTGCCAAAAATCCAATCAAAAAGAATGTTGAAAAAAAAAAAAAAGGGTCAATACACCATCCCATTTGGGTTCAGCCAAGCTTGAAGCATGACTGTATTGATTTCAGAATCAGTCAGTCCAATTTCCTAAAATCTAACCTACAAAAAAACAGTTCATTCATTATTCATATTTGTAAAACCTGCCCACATTCATGACTCTTCTGCTTTCATATGAAAACAAAGCTGTGCGTACATAAAGGGAACACTGGCACTGACCCCGATCACCACGGCAACCAACCACTGGAGCACTAATGGTGCATTAAGAGCCAGCAGTAGGTCATGTGTACGACCGCTTCGTCCCAAGGACTGCTGGTCGTCACATTATGCTCGTGATTGAACAGCACAAGTTTATGATGGGAGGAACATTTTGTACAAATAACGCTGGAGAGATTCACTCTTGTTTGATTTCTTGCACTTTCTTCTTTCCAAACACACTCTATATTTTATGCAAGCTTTGCAGAATTAAAGTAAAAAGTTAGCCAATGCTTCATTCTTTGAAAGCATCTCCTCAGCCCTCCAAAGCCTGGCTCTGGCAGAGCTTCACCTCCTCCCCCGAACCTGCTGTCCAGCTGGGTTACACCAATTGTCAGAGGCAGCTGGCTGCAGCCAAGAAGTGACGGTTAAGTATCCGCTAATGAAACGGGAACAATCACAGAAATGACCTGAGCTGTGCGTACAGCCGGGAGGGGAATTAGTCAGAGATGGACAGAGATGGTTTCAGATACAGAGCGTGTGTGTGTGTGTGTGTGGTGTAAAGATAAGCTTGTGCTATGCAACAACAAAAAGAAGCCATTCATGCCTCTCAAACCTCTTCATTAACATGCAAACATGACCACCTGCACAGTTCTCCCTCTGCTGACTCTCCCTGAGCAAACGGACGACTAACAGGGCTGGGGCCTCAGCTGATGTGTTGACAGGAGGAAAAGGTGACTGTGATAAAAAAGACATGAGCTAATTTGTTTCCTGGTCTCCATGGTAACTCACGGTTGTTGTCATAGAGACTGATGAGAAGACAGAGACGGGGAAAGATTCAACACCAGCCATCCTCTGGATCAGAGGAGTGTGTGATAGGAGGAGGCTCATTTGTTTGACTGGCAAAGGCTTGCTTTAAATCCACTGGGGGGTTACTTTCTGTCAGAGACCTGAGTGTTTATTGACAGGTCTGTCTGACATACTGTTTCCTGTTTGACAAAGTTACCCTACTTCTGCTATTTTATAACTTTAATCCACTTTTCTTTTTTTTTTTTTTACTAATTTTGTATGTTTAACCTGTGTATATACCTGATCACTTGAGCTAGTTGTTCATTGTTGGATTTCATGTTGGATTTAATGTCCAAATTTGCTGTACATAGTCCCAAATTAATAATTTCAACACATAAATTTTAATAGGTCCATTTCCAACTAGGATAATTTGCTCATTGATATTTATATAATGAACCAAAGTAAAACAAATTTAAATTAAACTTAAGATATTAAAGCGTTAGAGGGTGGCTTACGCAATATCAAAGATACAGGCATTTTGAGCGACTCTAGGATGATATTTTAAAGTTTTTTATCATTTTATGAAGCACTGAGGTAAATATTTACCCTCTAATCTTCCTATTTTCCTTTTTTAATTTCTTTTTTATAAACTATTTGTTGTATTTATATGGACCTAAGGGTCTGGAATTAAAGTACAACTAACTAACTAACTAACTAAATATATATATATCCAGCCAAGAGCGCTTTACAAAAGAAAGCGTCTAATAAGGTACTTGAAAGTGAAAATAAAGTCAGTGCAATAAAATTTGATAAGAGCTAAAATAATAATAAATAATATCCTTTATTTAACCAGGTAAAAAAACTCTGAAAATTGTACAAATTACCATAAAATCAGTAAAATAAATGATAAGTGATCCATGAATTAAAATGGGTTAAAATAGACTCAAATAATTCAAAATATAGTTTAAAAATATATACAAATGAATTAACAATGAACATGATTCTGAAATTAGCATTAGCTATAATCTCTCATTTATAAACAAGCAGATGTGTCCTGAAATTAGCATTGTCCCCCCCCAAAAAAACCCAAACATAACATGAAATTTGATAAATAAAATGCTATTTATGGCATTAACAGACTTTTAATTTATCATTATTTGAGTAGAACATTGTTTTTTCTTCTTAAGAATACTTGTTTTTACCACTACAAGTTTATAACGTTGCTAATTGGCTTAGCACAGAGGCTAGCAGCAACTAGCTTTTGACCAAAAACAAAACAAAACAACCTTTCCAGTAAATAGATATGAAGTTGACAGGTCATTAATTAGCATTTATTTAAACATTTACAACTTTTATTCAGATATCTATATTAAATATTACTATTTTTATGGTTGTATTTGAGGCTTAGCAGTATGCTGAGTCGTTAGGGAAATTAGCTTGGTCTGATACATATTGCTAATTTTCTTAATTACTGTTTGTATTATTTAGCCTATAACATAAATATATAAAATTGATGTGTGCTTTAAGGATAATTAAAACACTAGATCTAAGATGCTGTCCATATCCACGGTGATGTGATTCCTCGCTGAGCCCCCAGCCCTTTCTCCTCCACAGCGGCTCATCCTGGCCCTGTTGGCCGGCAGGTGGCTGCTCAGAGGAGGGATGGAGGCCGGCAGAGCAGCGCCATCTCGTTATGGAGGGTGTTTATTCGCTTTGAAAGCCCATTGTGGGCGTTTAGAAGACAATGTGCTCCCAGAAATCAATAATTATAAAAGATGTAGTTGTGTTTTATTGTGCGCAAAGAGTGTTTATCTAATGTTGACGTTATTTCTTCATGGCCATTTTCTTCTAGTGGTACACACTGTTTATTCGCACATCATAATAATGAACAGAAATAGGATTTAAAAGTATTATCTACCTTCCAAACATTCTCTTTTCATTGAATCAGCGTCAGAATATACGATAGAAATGGTTAGAGCTCACCTCATCGCACGGCCGCAGATCCCTCGCCACGGACACTGATGATGACTGAGCGGTGATGAAGAGTAGAAGGCAGCGGGGGAACCATGAGGCCCACACCTGCTCCAGCATCCTCAGCTCGGATCACAAACAGCCGGCTGTCCGCTGCCTGGAGCCTCAAACATCCAACAAGCCAACTGGGGGCTGTTTATGTGCTGCTGTGGCTGTCATTGATGCCTCCTGCCTGCATGTCTCTCACTCACCGTGCAACGTCAATGTACAATCTGTACGGATGACGTTTCCGCCTGCACCTTTCAAAATAAAAGTCCGTGTAAAATTTTAAACCGGCTAGACTACAGCTTACATATAATGTTTTTTTGTCTAATATTCAACATTCCTTTAATTTATAACAAATATATATATATATATATATATTTTCAAGATTGTTAATTGAATCATATAATTCCAATTGTGATAAATATAAATAATTACATTTGATCAGATAAATGAAGTCATACAAATGTGAAAATATCTACCATACTGTCACTCTCTTTGGAGAATGTAGTAAAATATTTTTTTTCTGAATGAGAGGAATTTCTGTGAAGTAATTTCAATGACCAATCCATCACTACATGTTATTTATTTATTTATTTATTTATTTATTTATTTATTTATTTATTTATTTATTTATTTATTTATTTATTTAAACACACTCCTGGCTGTAGTTCAATTAGGAAATTTTATCTAACATCAGTTTTGTTTTCTTTAAGTCATTGGTCACTATAAAATCTTGAAGAGAAATAAAATCTAAGTTTTGTCAGACATTTAAAAATATTGTCCAAATCTTAAGTCCATTAAAAAAAATAATGCTTAACATTAGCCACTGATTTTAACACAATGTATTGCATCAGTTTGCTAATTTTACTTCTTCTGCACTCATTTCTGTCGTACTTGAACTAAAAATGTAACATTTGCAACATGCTTTGTGTAGTTTCTTTTGAAACCTAACCTCCTTCAGTGACTCCTAAAGTTAACATTGACATACTTGAATTTTATCAGAAATTCACACCTTTAATCAGAAACAATAAAGTAAATGAAAATGTCTTTTAGGAGAAATTAGCATGAATTCTGCATGAGACCTGCAGTTGATGTTCCTCAATGTTTTATTTTGAAGGGCCCTGCTTGTGTAACTATTTCTAACTGTCGTTGTGTTTACTTCTCTCTGAGCGCTAAACCTTTACGGAGACAGTGACGCCACAAGACTGATAACGCGTTATCTTGATTGACAGCAGAAGACAGAGAACAGGCCTGCAGGCTGCAGAGCTTATTATAACTCCTGCCTCTGTTTACCTGACAGAGCTAAATGAGCTCTGGGAGGACAAGACATGACTCTGAGAAACAATAAATCACTAAGTAAATCAATGATTTAGTGGATTTTAGACGACAGTCAATAGCAAATGTACCCAAATTGTCTCATTTTTGAAGAATTTGACCAAAAATAAACCCATTTATTTCTACTTCCGATATGCAAACTCATGTTAACACGTGTTGATATGCTGCAGTGTAAGCAAAATCTAAGAGATGGCCTGTAAATTGCTTGCAAAATAAATATAAAATAATAAAACTATAAAAATAAAACAATATCACAAGATAATATGTGTATTTTTTTTCTGAATGAAAGGAATTTCTGTGAAGTCATTTCAATGACCAATCCATCACTACATGTTATTTATTTATTTATTTATTCATTTATTTATTTAAACAAACTCCTGGCTGTAGTTCAATTAGGAAATTTTATCTAACATCAGTTTTTTTTTCTTTAAGTCATTGGTCACTATAAAATCTTGAAAAGAAAAAAAAAATTATTTTAGTCAGACATTTAAAAATATTGCCCTAATCTTAAGTCCATTAAAAAAGATAATATGTAATAATAATATGTCAATTGCTTGCAAAATAAATATAAAATAATAAAACTATAAAAATAAAACAATATCACAAGATAATATGTGTAAACAAAAAATATATGAAAGGATCTGATAAATACCATAAACTCTTTAAAAACAAAGAATGGTTGGAATGAACCAAAATGGAATAAAATAATTAAAAAATAAGATTAAAATAATTAAAATGACTTAAAAAAATATTAGTGATTCTGAAAAAAAAATATATATCTATATATATTTAAAACATTAAAAAAATTAAATGAATTAAAATAACACAAAATTAAATTTATTAAAATTAGATTAAAAAATCAAAACATTTTGAAATATTAGCTGTGATAAAAGTAATAGCGGCAACAATAAGACAGATTAGGCCTTAAAATAAATTGTTCTAAAGTAAAAGCTTTTTAAAAGGTAGGTCTTAATTTTTTCTTTAAATATTTGTCTTTTTTGTCTTTATATTTACAAACAAAAACACAAAGTAAATAAGTTATTATATCTTTTCTGACATGTCCTCATTTAATTCACACATGTAGATACATATCTGTGAGTAGTTTCATTTTAAGTTAGGTAAGCTGAAAAATTTTCACTCGGTCTCAATTTTCCTCAATCGCAAATGAGATAAATATATTTCACTGAACTTTTTATTTTTAAGCTGATTTAAAATGGGTTTGATCCAATTAAATGAAATATACTCAACCGCTGGGTGGCAGCATACAGCTCGTTTTCGAAATATCCCACGAAGAAGAAAACGGAAATGACGCAAAGTGCGGAATCAAAACATTTCGAATGTGACAGCTCTTCGTGTTGTCGATGATAAATGCGATAAAAATGTGACTGAACGAGTCAGAAAGAAACTAGGATATCGAACCATCGTCTCTGTAAACGGAGGAGACTTTTTATCGGACTGTGGAGGAATGTCAATCCGAAGAAAAGCTCGTTTTGTGTAGTTTATCCACGGGCTACCTGCAGCAGCCTCTCTGTCTCTGAAGTTGCTTCATGGCGATCTATGGGCCGAACATGACCATATATAGACCGACTACAGCGCTCCCTCGCCGGTGAAATGTAAACGGAGCCCCGCTGAGGAGGCTGACTTCGAGGGCTTTGAGCTAACAAAAGAAAAACCTCTTCATCATGTCATCGGATCAGATCATCGCCATCGTCATGGATGATAAAACCTACGAGGTGAACAAAAAGAAGCTGATCGAGAAGAGCGACTATTTCCGCGCTCTGTACAGCTCCGGGATGAGGGAGTCCACGGAGGACTCTGTGCAGCTGCAGGGACTAAGCGTCCCTGGTCTGGAGCTGGTCCTCGAGTTCATCAACACCTCCAAGGTCCAGGTTGTGAATGAGACTCTGGAGGATTTGATCGAGACTGCCTCCTTCTTACAGGTCACCTCCATCCTCAAGCTCCTCACCTCTGAGATCCGACAGGACAACTGCGTGGAGCTGTACAGCCTCTCCGAAGTCTACGGGACCCACGAACTGCGCCACGCCTGCCTCAAATACATGAGCTGCTACTACCACCCCATGCTGAGGCGGCCCGAGTTCAGCAGCCTCCCCTCAGCTGTCAGAGACCAGGTCCGGGACATGCGCATGAAGGGCACCGCCACCCTCATCGCCATCGGGGACTTCACCTGTCTGTCCCTGGATGTGCCGGATCAGGACGAGCCCTGGTCCATGCTGAGGTACGGGGAGGTGGAGCAGAGGTGGAAGCCGCTGGCGAACAACCTTCCTCCTGACATGATCAACGTCAGAGGGTACGGCTCGGCTGTGCTCGATAACTACCTGTTCATCGTGGGCGGGTACAGGATGACCAGCCAGGAGATCTCCGCCGTGCACTGCTACAACCCCTGCAGGAACGAGTGGACCCAGGTGGCTCCGCTCAACCAGAAGAGGTAAAACCACATGGAGCCACTCAGTGATTAATGAGGTCATGTTCACTCACTGTTTGTCTCCTTCAGGTCAAACCTGAAGCTGCTGGCCGTGCAGGGGAAGCTGTACGCTGTGGGGGGTCAGTGTCTGGGTACCGTGGAGTGTTACAGCCCAGAGCAGGACTGGTGGACCTGTGTGTCCTCCATGCCTGACCCGCTGGCCGAGTTTTCTGCCTGTGAGTGTCAGGGAATGATCTACGTCATGGGTGGATACACCGCAAGAGGTGGGTGAAACTTACAAGCTGATGTGAGATGACTCTTTCAATGTGATATCCCAAACCTCCTACAGGGAGTCAGCGGAATAAGTTGTTAGAGAATCAAGCTGATGGAAAGACTCGCTTCAGTTTGAACTCACTTACTTTGAAGAAGATTAGATTTTTTTGCATAAATGTTTTTTTTTCTGTTTTTTCCTAAAAAACTGGTTCACAAACCAGAGAATCCTGATGTTTCAGCAGATGATACTAGGGCCGCAAAATTCTGTGAATTTTCAAAGTTTGAAACTTTCCATTGGAACGTTGGGTAATTCATATGAACTGCATTTCCCAGGTGATATGCATGTATAGATATTAAATATGTTGGTTTGTTATAAGCAGACATGCATGCACATATGTCTAGAGATAAGATTTTTAAATTGAATTTTAAATAGAAAATTCAGATAATTTTTGGGGAATTTCTCCTAATTTAGTTTGACTGTTGTTAATGTAATAATAATAAAATAATAATAATAAAATAATAATAATAATAATAATAATAATAATAATAATAATAATAATAATAATAATTATTATTATTATTATTATTATTAAAATTACAAAAATAATAACTATAATACATTTTATTTATAAAACACTTTTCCATATAGGCATTAATTTTAATCATTAGCTAACATACATGCAAATATGCCGCATCTTTAAGTGACACTTTTTATATTTTGGAAAAAGAGATCTTTAAGCTTCTTTCACAGAAAGACAAAAACCATAAATGGTGAAAAATAAAAGATAATTCAGGTGTTTACAACATTTTTGACCCCTCATGTCCCAGAATTGTTTGCACATGTGATTCATAGTTGTTGCTTATAGTTTGGTGTTACTGCAGAAAAAGCATTAACTCAGCATTTCTGAATGATACACAGTTCATTTTGCGTTCAGTCGTGTTGATTTAACCAATATCAGTTTAAAAACCTCATTCAAGTTGATGACAAGTAAAAAACAATCCTGAAAATTTCTAGAAAAATTGATTTACGGCAATAAAAGCCTGAAATTGTCCAATATTCCCGAGCTCAAAATCACATGGAAATGTTCTGGAAACTTTCCTGAAATTTATCAGAAATGTTTTCCACCCCTTTGCAACCCCAGCTGATCCACACAGTAAAGACACTGTCACTGTAAGAATAAGACATGAACACTACAGCTTAAAAGTCATGCATTTCACAAACATTGGAAATAATTCAGATGACTTTTTAAAGACTGACCCACAGAAAAAGGAACCTGGTATTCTTTAGGTTAGTTTTACATCCGAAGCTTCAAAAGTTTTAAAGTTTATAGGATCCAAACGACCAGAAAGAAAGATTTTTCTCTACAGACCCGTCAGAGGCTCAACAGGAAAAACTGTGAAGTAGCTTAAAATCTCTTACCATGCTGCTAACTACTCCCTTCAGAAAGCTGAGACAGAAAAGAAAGAGGAAGACCATGAAAAAAGGAAAGAGCTGAGACGTTAGACCCATTTGAAGAAGGTTTTTTGGACAGATGAGTCTTACTTTGAGGTCTTGAGGCAAGAGCAAGGAAAGCTTTGAAGAAGACGAAGTGTTTCCATAGAAAACATGAAAATTTCCAAGTGATCCCAAACTTTTGAGCAGGAGTTCATACAAAAACCTAAATACTGAGAAGAGATGTAACTGATGAAAACCTGAATGTCAAACTGAAGGTTGATTTTTGTTAGAGAGAGAAATGCTGCGGAATAACGTTTCATTCACATTTCTGCTTTGAAAACAAAAATCATTCTCACCCTGAAACAAGCGCAGATGAAACCCGACCTTCAGCTCTTTATTTCTGATTCAGAGGTTTGTGAGCTGAAGAAGTTAAAAGATAATTAAAGGAGTAAAAGGTGGTTTTTCTTCAGTAATCTGCTCACACAGCAGAGGGTGGTTTGTTTTCTTTCACTTTGCCCCGGGCTTTGTCTCCCAGGCTACACCTTCATCCACGCAGGCTTAAAAACAACGCCTGGACTGAACACTGAGGCTTCAGAGAGCAGTGTGCATGTCCTTCTTTCAAGGAAACATTGTTTTTAAGATAGAGAAACCACAAAACCCTGCAGGGACCTGTAGTCCATCCTGCGAGGATCGAAGCCTCTGTGTGATTTTCTGTCGAGTCTTTTTTAAAGTAACTGTTGAATCAATGCTAACAGTCGTCCGTGCATGCACATCATCAGTGATGTAACCTCGGGGTGTTTCAGGTCTTTCAGCATCACGCACCTTCACCCAGCGACCCCAGCAGGGTTGATTAAACTCTGGCTGCCGTCCCAGAAGCACTTACGCTCCAACACGGCTCGCTCTGTTTGATCCACATCAAATTAGAGGATCTGTTCTGCTGCGCGCTCGATGGCTTTTGTTTTCTTATCCTCAGCCGTTCCAGGACACGGAGCTCCTGCTGGGTTTGTTATGGAGACGTTAATGTCTGCACAAGCAGGAGGAATCATGAGGTTACTCTTTGGGTTAGAGATCCTCTCATGAAGTGAAAATACTCAGTTTTTATTTTTACTTTTTATTTTTTAATTAATTAATTTTCTTTTTTAACTGAGATTTTCAAATTGCATAATAATAACAATAATTATGCTTGTGAATTTTCATATAAAAATCGTAATATATGTTTAAAGAAAAAAAAGGAAAAACAGAAAAAAGAAAAATGAAGGGAAAAAAAATGGGAAAAGAATAAAACTCAGAGGAAAGAAAAAAAGGTAAATCATAAAAGGAGAAAAAAGGAAAAAAATAAATTAAAAAAAGGGAAAAAACTCAGTTTTTAATTTTTTAAAAAAAATTTTACTGAGTGTTCAAGATAATTTTGCATGTTAATTTTAAATAGAAAACATGATATATGTTGAAAGAAACAAAAGGAAAAACAGAAAAAGAAAAAAGTAGAAAAAAAGGGAAAAAATAAATTAAAAAAAGAAAATACTCCATTTTTTTATTGAGATTTTCAAAATGCATAAAAATAATAATTGTGCTTTTGAATTATGATATATAAAACATGATAAATGTTAAAGGAAAAAAGTAAAAACGGATGAAAAAATTAAAAGAAAAAAAGAAAAGAAAAAACTCAGTTTTTTCCTTTTTTGTTTTTTTTTTCCTTTTTTTATTAAAATTTTTAAGATACATAATAATAACAATTAATGCTAGTCAATTTTCATAAAGAAAACATGATATATGTTCAAAGAAGAAGATGTTTTTTTTTTTTTTTTTTTTTTTCTTCTTTTTAGTTGAGATTTTCATGACGCATAATAAAAACAATAATTATGCCTATGGATTTTCATATGGAAAACATGATATATGTTGAAAGAAGAAAAAGAAAAAATAGAAAAAAGGGGAAAAAATAAATAAAAAGAGAAAATATTTTTTTTCTTCTTTTTAGTTGAGATTTTTAAGACACATAATAAAAACAATAATTATGCTTTTGATTTTTTTGGGTAGAAAACATGATACATGTTAAAAGAAAAAAAAAGGAAGAACTGAAAAAAGAAAAAATTATTATTAAATAGTAATAAAAAAAGGAAATACTCAGAGTTGAATGTTTTTGTGTTGTACAGACAGGAACACCAGCGTCCTCTGTTACTGCCCGACCTCTGACACCTGGACAGTTTACCGCTCCTGTCCCGCTCACATCAGAAAGCAGCAGATGCTCTCGGTGGAGGACACCATCTACCTGGTGGGCGGTTACACCCACGAGCTGGAGCTGGCCCAGGGCCGTCAGCGGCGCCCCAGCCAGACGGAGGACGTCCTGACGGTGCAGTCGTACAACATCACCACGGGGGAGTGGCTCCAGCTGAAGGAGAACACGTCCAAGTCGGGCCTGAACCTGACGTGCACGCTGCACAACGACGGCATCTACATCATGAGCCGCGACGTCAGCCTGCCCACCAGCCTGGAGCACCGCGTCTTCCTCAAGTACAACATCTTCTCCGACGCCTGGGAGGCCTTCAGGCGCTTCCCGGCGCTGGGACAGAACATGCTGCTGTGCTCGCTGTACCTCCCCAACGTGCTCTGATCCACACGGGGCCACACGGACACGAAGGGAGGGTGGCGCCCTGCAGCTTTCACTCAGAGCTCTGTGGCGTTTGTGGGAACACTGTCTGGTTGCAGGTTCGACGCCTCGTGACCTCTGTGCCTATGAAACAAAGCACTACATTGTACATACTGCTGTGGATGCAAATATTAAAGCTACAACAAGAGATGATGCATCAAGGCCCAGAAACAGCACCAGAGCAGCTGGCTCCAGATCGAGTCTCTCATGTGTTTATGTTTACGATGCGTTCAGGTCACACTGGGAATCATCGGCTTCTGATAAATATTTACCTGAAGATTTAAAAATACCCATGATGTCTGAGACTCTTCGTCTCTCTGAACAACTCAGATAAATAAACACTGAGCCTGCTGCAGAATTAAAGGAACAGTGCAGAGATTTTAGAGAGTTGTTTTTTGTAAATTCTTACTCCAAAGGGATTTTTAACGTTTGCCAACTTCTGACATTCATTCCTGCTAAGAAAACTGTCCGCCATCTTTGTTTTGTACGAGCTCTCGTACACTGCAGCAACAAAATATTTCTCATTTAGATGCATCTGAAAATTTCTCCATAGTTATGAAACACTCATTATGTTACGTTAACCCATGAGAGACACGATCTGGAGCTGCCGAACAGCATGCTTACCAATCTACGGGCTTCAGTATCCTCCATGTTTACACTCCCAAATGTGGCATTGGCGTAACTGTATAATCAGATTCACTACAGACCTTAAAGTGTGTGAGAAAGGTTAGGACTTCCTGTTCTGTACATAGGAGATGCTCTTGGCTTTGGTTTTACACTGCCAGTTTTAGGAGAGGGTGAGAGTTTGAGCTCGGGGCTGAGGAGGCTCAGAGGGAGCTTCACGTCTTATTTTTCCAGATTTAAAAAAACACCAAGCAACGCTTAAAGCGCAACTCCATGAGATAAACGACGCACATGTGCCTTCTGCATCCTCCGCTAACGGGGACTTGATAATTATACGAATACAAAAAAACAAAAAAAAAGCACAAAATGCAAAACTTTGTGACATTGCCAGCAACTGACCAAAACTGCTGTGTTTGATTTCTTCTCTGCTGTCGCAGGTTTGTGTTCATTGAGGTACTTTTCAGTTCTTTGGTTAAACGGTGGAGGTGTGGAGACGTGAGAAACGAGCCTCAAAGCTGATTTACACTCCTGGATGTTTGGTTTTCAGACGGTGGATTTCAATTCTGTCTGTTTCTTCTTGGTTTGATGGTTTGGGAGTTTAAGTCGTGATAATAAAGATGATGTTCAGGGGTCTGTCCTGTTGTCTGTCCTTCAGTTTTTACAGTTTTAGAGCCTCATTTCTTCATTTTCTGCTCCCACATGACAAACTATAACATGCTGTCTATGATGCAACATTTCCCAATGACGTCTTAACATTTTTGGACTTGATATGTTGGTAAAACTGGTTCACCAAGTTTAAAATTGATCAGTCACCAGGTCTAATTTATCCATGAGACGCTGGAGCCCTGAAATGTTGTCGCATGAAAATGACTGTAACAGCCAAGAGAAGAGTATTAGTTTTTTTAGACTCTTAGTTGTCTCTGATTGGCTCCTTGTGTTTTAATTTTTACAAATAATTAACTTCTAAAGCATCTTCTGCTGAAAGATGAATGTTTGTGAGTAAACAGTACGATATCTGGATCTAAAATGAGGTGATGTAGAGAATTACAAAGTATGAAATTAAAGCATTGGATCTTTTGCCAAGCGCAAAACTGAACTACATCCAACCTCTTATACAAATAAAGTACAGCTAGAGTACGATGGATAAAAGTTTGCATGTGGCAGAAAAAAATCAGAATTACCCATAAAGTCATTTTAAGGTTTTTAAATATGTGACTTTGAGTATTTCCTGAGACAGCTGAAGATTAAATTATGTTTGTGAAAAGTTTTATTGTTATTATTATTATTATTATTATTATTATTACTATTATTATTATTATTAATAATGATAATAATAATAGTAGTTGTTGTTGATGATGTAATTATCATGATTATTATTATACTTTATTTATTTAGCAATTTTCGATACAAGTAACAAAGTGCTTCACAATAAACAGTTAAACAAGGTAAAAATAAAGTAAAAAAAGAGTAAAAAAATAAATAAAATAAAAAATAAATAAAATATTGAAAAATAAATAAAACAGATAAGACAAGTAAGCCAAGTAATAAATTAGTAGAAGCAAAACCAATAAAATCAAGACAATATAAGATTTAAAAAGTAAAAAAAGATAGACCCACTGTACAAAAGCTTTTCTGTAAAAATAAGTCTTCGGTATTGAAAAAAAAAAAAAGGGACTGATCGTGTCTGTCTGATCTCTGGTATACGGAGGACCAAAACTGCCAAAATTAAAAATAAATAAAAAGTGAAATAAAAAAAAAACCCAACTAAAAAATACACATGCATATGTAAATAAGTAAATGAATTAATTAATAAAAGTAAAAATAAATACAAAAATTAATGTGGAAATAGAAATAAATATCGATGAATAAGTAAACAAAAGTGCTCTGCTCTTATATAGCCACATAAAATAAATAAAAAATATTACTTTTGTATTTATTTTTACTTTTATTTATTTATCTTTTTATGTATGTATTTTTTTGTTTTGTTTTTATTTTCACTTTTAGTTAGTTTTAATTTTGGCAGTTTTGGTCCTCCATACTGACAGGCTCCTCCAAAGTCCAGGGGCTCTCACTAACAAAGCTCTATCACCCTTGGTCTTAAATCTAGACCCTGGACCAGCCAATAGAGCAGTGCCAGAGGATCTCAGACTGCATGGATACATATGGGGTAAACAACTCAGTTATACAGTGAGGAGCAAGTCCATGCTGGGTCTTAAATGTGAGTAAAAGAATTTTAAAATTATTCCTAAAAGCAACCGGCACCGGTGCAGGTCGACTAAAACTGGAGAGCTGCATCTTTGATTTAGCTCCTCAAATATAAACTTTTTCATCTCCCTGTTTTAAAAAAGTGTCACAATTCAGGATGTTTGACAGGATTTGAGATCTAGTGCCAGAAAACTGATCTAAAAAAGTAGGAAGAGAACAGGATGTGAACCAGCAGCAGGGGGCAGCAGAGAGCTTTCAGAAAACCTCTGCATTCTTTCCGTCTGTCCACTTCACCTTCAACGGGACTCAATTCTTCCTTAAAATATCACACATTTCTGAAAAATCCAATTCATTACAAATTAACTTTTAACATTTCAAGGATTTTTCTAAAGAAGACATCATCTCTCAGTGTCCGACGTGAAGATGTTTCCCCCTGAGGGCCGACAGATGACGGCTGCACAGACTGTGTCATCATGTGGAGGTCACACGCGCTGATGGACGAGGTATTTTTAGCTTTTGTTGGTGCCCACGGATGGATTGATGAATGGTAGAAATTGGGCTCTTTAATTCACAGCAGCCACAGCAGAGGCAGAGAAAATCAATGGTTGCCATCAGAGGTCCAGATTGGTCCAGATTGATCCGCCATGTGTACAGGGTCACTTCAGCGTGATCCACCTCACACCTCCACTAAGGACTCAGGAGAGTTTTCAGACGCGTTCTGGTTTTTGTGTTTGAGTGGAGTGACAGAACGTGGTTTGTATCAGGAGGGGAGTGTGTGACAAGTGTGTGACGGAGAAGAGGAGGGTTCAGAGACGACAGAGAGGGAGGGAGAATAGACTCATGACAGCAGAGACAGAGTAACAGAGAGAAGCAAGGACAGACAGCGCTGAGGGGAGGGGAAACACACACACACACACACTCTCCGTCACACCTTCCTCACAGCCTCACACAGCTTCTGAGAGACACACACAGCACATCTGACAGTGTGAGGAAGATGAGAGGAGCAGCCAGGACAGGAGAGTAGAGCGAGAAGCCAGAGGGAAGGAGCGCAGCATCCAGAGAGGAAGAGGAGGCTCACTCTGCTGCTTTCTACAGGATCTCTACACCACTCTCTAAAACACGCCTTCAAGGGTCTCTCCTCTCTGCACACGCACTCCCACTCTCCCTCCTGCTCTTTGCTGCTGCTGCGGCTGCTGTGAGGTCACAGTCTCCTGCACGCCACCAGAGAACAATAAGGACTTCTGCTCAAACACCATGAGCGAGCCGAAGAAAGGTGAGCTCGCCATCCGGGATAAAGCCATCCTGCACCAGCAGAGGCGTCTCAAGCAGGCCACGCAGTTCACACACAAGGACTCGGCTGACCTCCTGCCCCTGGACGGGCTCAAGAGACTGGGCACGTCCAAAGACCTGGTGAGTGACTGCAGTGAGTAAACCACTCGAGTGGAGAGGCTGTGAGGATGTCAGAGGTTGGCTTTGAGAGGGAGGAGAGGGATGTTTGTTGATGAGAGACAGAAAATGTGGGGAATGACAAGCAGCAAAGGTCGTTGCAGGGGGTTAAACCAGAGCGTCTGCAGCCTCTGAATCTGGGATATGCTTTGTTGGGATATGCTAAGCTAAAGTGGTGCTACGAGTTAGCATCGAACAGTCGCAGAACTGCTCATTTGCAGAGAAAACCAGTGTTTTTATTTGCATTTAATGTTAAAGTGATAAAATTCAGCTACAGAAGCAGTTCCTATAATGTCCACCAGGGGCTGGATGCGAAAGAACATACATCATCATTAAGGTGTGCATGCATTTAGGCAGCAGAGGCAGCGTTTAGCCCTTAGCCTGAAAAAAAAAATGGACGTCATCTTGCTCAGCTTGAAGTGAGGTCTCCACAAAAACTGCTCCCCCTGGTGGCTGGCTGCAGTATAGGTCAAAAAATCCATCTCCCCACTCATTCCAGATGGGCTGTAGTAAAACGTTAAAAAATTAATACACCTGGTAGAAATGTTTCTCACGTCTGATTGTTGTGTTGATTTAAAGATATAATTTGGCTGTCTTGTATTCAAGTCCTCTTTTTTTCTGAAAAGTTTCATTTTCGTTAGATATAAAAGGTTCAAAACGAGGCTTTACGTCTCGTTTACAGTTGACTGACAGCTGAAGTTCTTGTGTATTTTTTCAGGGATTGTAAAATATGTCGGGAGGTAGAGTCAAGAAGTGATTAGACTCTCGAAAGAAAAAGAAATTCTTATTTTTGTCCCACCCCGGCTCCACTCAGAGCCACGCTGTCCACTCTTTATTGAGTCTATGGTTCAGCACCGACAAGCTATTTTTCTTTAAAGTCTGAATTCAAACCATCAGCAGCGTAAAAATGAATGATTCACCACCTTGGAGCCAACTTCTATCCACTTCTGACTGTTGGAGAACACGGTGTTCTGGAGTAAAGAGTGACCATGCTAACTGGGGACCTTCAGCTGAACGTGTCAGCGACTGTCACTGTCTGTTCAATATATAGACAAAGTCTCTGCTACATCACCCGTCTGTTCCTAAAGCAGAGTAATTAAGACGATCATCGTATCGGCAGGGGCCACGTTGGAATTGCTGATTCAAGAGGCGGAGTGTCACGGCACGAAATTGGAAAAAATTTGAAAGGCGTCATTTTCAATCTCTTTAGCAATACTCCTACAAACGACGTCTTTAAAATTGTTGTCTTTTTAGTTTTTATGTCTTTTGTATTTTGGTATGTGACATGTCAACAACAAGCGTTTTGAGTGGTCGAATGTATAGTCAACGCAAGCAAAACTTTGGAAAAATCGGCAGTCTGAAAAAATAAAAGCCCAAATTTCTCTTAGCGAAAGAATGTTGCTGGTGTGAAAGATTACTTAAATCCTGCTTCAAAAATGGGGATTTTACTCCCTGCATTTCCGCACCCATCCTCTAGTGGACACTTAAGGAATTGCAGTTTTAGCATTTCCACATCGGCAACATAACCTATTTCTATCAGGGTATCGTTCGTTCATTCCATATCCGTTTTAGAATCCAAAATCAGAATAGGGATAACGACTTGTTATTCAATTTCTCGTTTTCAAATCAAAAACCAGAAAACCGATAACGGTCTATTTTTCGCTGTTTTGATTTTGTTTTGAAATTAAAATAAGAATATGAGAGAATAGAATTATAATGGGATTTTTAATCCGTGTATGGTTTGTTCTTTGGTTATTCTGTTTCAAAACAAAATCGAAAAACGAAAAAAAAACAGAATTGTTTTTTTGTTTTTCTGTTTTAAAACCAAAACGAAAAAAACGCAATAACACAAAAACGTGGTTTTTCTGTCCTGGATTTAAAAATGAAAGAACAAAAAATAATAAAAGATTGAGTCAAAATTGTTTGTGTGATATTTTGATATTAAATGTGAACTCTGTTTTGAAACAGAATAACGAAAGAACGAACCATACACGGATTAAAAATCCCATTATAATTCCATTCTCTCATATTCTTATTTTAATTTCAAAACAAAATCAAAACAGCGAAAAATAGACCGTTATTTATTTTCTGATTTTTGATTTGAAAACGAGAAATTGAATAACAATTCGTTATCCCTTTTCTGATTTTGGATTCTAAAACGGATATGGCATGAACAAATGATACCCTGATAGAAACAGATTATGTAGCCGATGTGGAAATGCTAAAACTGCAATTCCTTAAGTGTCCACTAGAGGATGGGTGCAGGAATGCAGGAAGTAAAATCCCCATTTTTGAAGCAGGATTTGTGCCTATATTTGTTTTTAAAGACCGTACAGGTGTTGCTTCTCATAAAACCACGTCATACGAGGCGCTAACCGGCGTAGCTTTCAGGCATGCGCCCCATGTACACAGGCTTTGGTCGACTTTGCAGCATCTGCAGGCTCAACGACCGACCTGGACCGTCTGCTACCAGCCTCTGGTTTGTTTCATCAGCAAACATGAAGCTGCAGCTCCTCATGAATCTGACTCCAGTGACATAAGAGCATCTCGACTGTCACGCGTCATTGTCATGACTAATTCATGCATAAGGAGGTATTTGACTCCTGATACCGCCCTCGTCTCCTGCAGCACCGTGTTACGTCACATACAGCAGCCTTGTGAGGGAAAAGGAGTCTTGTAGCTGCATACAAAGGAGGAAGCACTGACTCGGAGCATGTTAATGTAAGCTGTGCAGAGAAGTCATTATACCCGACAGAACCCAGTCCTGCATGCGAAATACGACCTCTTCACCTCTTCTGACTAAACCGACGCCGTGTAACACTCAGGAGGAACTCCCCGTAATAATCTCCACAATTTACGACTCCACCTCTCCGCTGACACAGTTCTGGTTTGATGGCAGCTTCCCAGATTCCCCAGAGCTCTCCAAGAACCTCAGTACAAACGCTCTGGCACCGAGAAGCAGCTCTGTGCTCTGCTAATATCACACTGTGATGCTTTTATGTGCCTGCCAGATTTTAAAACCAACATTTGCTGCTAGAAAAACCTTCCACCCCCTGCATGCTTTCCTCGTCTTTGACTGAGTCATACTTTTATGATCCAGTGGCTGATATTTTCCCTTTCTTATCCCCTCTGTGCTCCTGGGGAAACATTTAATTTAAAACTCCAAGTGTGGTGAGAAGGAGTGGATGTTATCAGAGGCGTACATGGTGGATTTATAGCTCTGCCAGCAGCCAGATGGAAATGTTCAGGCCTTCATATTCGTTCAGACTGAAAGACTGCATTTTCTCATTACAAGTTTCACATGTCATCATTGTCATCATATTTATCTTCTTGTGTTAAAGTGTAAAGCAGCAACTTGCCATTAGCTGGAGCTGCAGCTTTGGCTATTTGCTGCTAAAGCTCTACTACCTGGATGTAAACGGTCACAAATATAATGTTGTAGTGTGACAATGTCAGTATGTTAATCTATTGGCTGTATATAGGTGGGCTGTGTCTAGAGCTAGCTCTGCTAATGGTAGGCTTCAAGGAGGACTGAGTGCTAACGTTAGCCTTAAAGGAGGGATGAAGGCAGGTGGAGCTAGCACAACATATGTTAGCCTTAAAGGAGGACTTAGAATTGGTGGAGCTAGCTCTGCTAATGTTAGGCTTTAAGGAGGACTTAGAATTGGTGGAGCTAGCTCTGCTAATGTAAGCCTTGAAGTAGGGCTATAAGCTGGTTAAGCTAGCTCTGCTTATGTTAGCCTTGAAGGAGGGCTGAAGACTGGTGGAGCTAGCTCTGCTTATGTTAGCCTTGAAGGAGGGCTGAAGACTGGTGGAGCTAGCTCTGCTTATGTTAGCCTTGAAGGAGGGCTGAAGACTGGTGGAGCTAGCTCTGGAAATATTAGCCTTAATTCAGGGCTAAAGGCTGGCGCAGCTACCTTTGTAAATGTTAGCCTTAAAGAAGGACTTAGTGATGTTGGAGCTAGCTCTACTTATGTTGGCCTTAAAGGAGGACTGAAGGCAGGTTGAGCTAACTCTGCTAATGTTATCCTTAAAGAAGGACTAAGTGATGTTGGAGTTAGCTCTGACAATATTAGCCTTAATGCATGGCTAAAGGCTGGTGGAGCTAGTTCTGCTAATGTTAGCCTTAAAGGAGGACTGAGTGCTGGTGGAGCTAGCTCTGCCATTGTTTGCTTCAAAGGAGAACCAAAGGCTGGTGGACCTAGCTCTGCTTATGTTAGCCTTGAAGTAGGGCTGAAGGCTGGTGGGGCTAGCTCTGCTAATATTAGCCCCACTCTGCTTACCAATTTGACATTGTTTACCAGCAGACTGTGACCTCACATTAAGCTTGTCCTCAAAATAACTTGTGACATTGGGGCTTCTTTTGGATTAAAGAGCTAATTAGCAATGCTAGAATGCTAATAAAAAATGCTAAGATGCTTTGCATGGTGTAATACATGCAAAATGCCAGGTTAGCATTGATATATATCAAAATATGTTGCATCCTCACAGAGGTGCTAGCACAGCTGTTGTTGCTAAATCTTTTGTGAGATAACTGGCAATGAAACCACATTTTAAACCAAGACAAACCACAACAAAATGCTCTTTTTTTAACCTTCACTGATGGCTTGTGAAGGGTTTTTTTCCTTCATATTCATTAACCTGAAAACTTTTGGAGTGAACCAAATTCAAAATTAGCAAATGCTAATTTAAATGATTAAAGCACAGGGCCATAGTTTGGCATCTGAAAAGATAACAGCCTGTCATAAAATTCTGTCTATATAAAATAATAAATTATTTTTGTTTAATGTCAACTTTAAAATAGCAAATAGTTATAATTGGTATTCTTCTTTGGGACTTTTGGGACTCCCTACAAGACAAACATCAACCCTGCTAACTTAAATCTGTTAGCCATGCCACTGTCAGTGAGCTAGCGTGCTGATATTAGCATTAATCTTGCAGGAAGTAGTGATGAATTCTCATATTTCTGTTGAGATAACCAGAGTTTTTTAGAGCAGTCCAATCCTGCACAGCTAAACGTCATTAAAGATGAAATAAAAACTCAGATATATGAGATGATATTCCCTGAAATCCATTAGATTCACAGAGCGTACTGTGATTCGTCGTCTCCTGCAGGGACCTGAGGACCCTCTTATCATAATACCAATTATCGTATCCTATAAAGCAGAATGGAGCTCATCTCAGGGGTTATCTAAAACCCGATCTGCACTGCAGATGTGACCGCAGGAGCCGACACGCTTCGCACAGTTTCTGAAACAAGTGATTTCGTTGTCAGAATAGCTCCGGGAACTTGAAGGAGGAGTGCAAATTGCGAGGCGGTTTCCGTCATGCCTGTAATCTCTCCTCTGCAGACGGAGAGTGTGAATAGACACGGACGGAGAAGGAAAAGAGAAAGCATGTTTGTGAGGATGATCGCCTGAACCCTCAGAGACAAAAGATGATGTGGTCTGAAGGAGGCTGTCGGATGTGTTTGTCGGTCTGCAGGCTGTTAGAGGATGAATCACTGACTGTTTCTTTAGATTTGTTTCTATTTCAAACGACTCCATTTACTTATGAAAAAAAAAATAAAACCCTTGATGTAAAATCATATTTCAGCTTTAACCTCTAAAATATAACATTGGCCTCCTTTTCAAATTTAATTTTAAAGTCAAGGGATAATTGAATTTGTTAAAGCCTCTGTGAAGACTTTCTGTTTGGCGTTGACTGCAGTGACCCCTGTGGCTGGAAGTGGTAGTGTTTTCTGGAGATAAAGACCCCATTTCATATGAGCACTCTTAGCACAAAAAATGTAAGACTTTTGGCAAATAGTCCAGTAAGTTTGACAAAATACGTATTTAATAATATTTTCACTAAATTAGAGTTTAATTAAGCACAAAAAAATTAAACATAAAATTCAAGCCTTTGATGGTTTTCTTTGTTCTGCTGAAAAAGCAAATCGAGTAACTTTAAAACAAGAAAGCCTATGTGATTCTGTTGAGAAAAAAATATTTAAATTATGTTTGAAAGTTGACTTTGTAATTGCAGAGATAATATTTGTTAAGTGCCACTTGAGTCTATTTTTTTTTAACGGAAAACATCGTAACAGTTTCAAGATCTTCTTTTTGAAATAAATTAAAACAAAGTTCCATATTAAAAAAGAGCCTAAAATTAAAATCTGTTGGGGGAAAAATAAAATAAAATAAAATAAATAAATTAAAAAAAAAAAAAATAAAATAAAATAAAAAAATTAATTAAAAAATAATCATCAAGAAAAAAAAAACCCCAAAAAATTGGTTTTGTCCCCTCGTAAGAAAGATTTTAATTTCTTCTGTTTTTATAATCTGCTGTTTCTAAAGTTTTTAGTACAGTGTCTTTTCTTTTATGGAACAGAAACAAAACTGAGTCCAGCAGATTAGTCATTTTGCGAGTAAAATGCCAAATTCCCTGTTTCACGTCACCTTAAAACATCTTTTTTTATTTCCTTTTTATTTTGCATTTTTAATAGTGTACACAGGATAAACCTAAATTATGTTGATCTAAATAACCTTGGCATCACAGATGAAGAGTACAATTATACTTTCCCGTAAAATACAAATATAGGGGTACATACACAAACAAGAGTTCATCAAACACTGGACAAAGAAAAAAACAAAAACGAAAAAAAAAAAATCTGAAACAAAAAGTAACAGAGCAAAAAAAAAAACAGAGCAGTACTGGCACTATGCATCTTCTTTTTAACATTTCTAGATATTTTTTTCCCCTCTATTTCAACCCATGTTTTTCAAATATCATAATTGCATTAGTTCATTTATCTTCTTCCATCGCTACTCGAAAAACATCACTGAGATTTCTTATACTTTGTGTGATATATATTTCTTTTATTGATTCAATCCATTTGCTTATTTGTGGTGGGTTTGGTTTTAACCAGTTTTTCGTTATCTGTTTGATTAACACCTTTGACACCTTAAAACATCTTTGCTTTTTATCGACTGCTGATCTAAAAAATACAAGAAGTTTGAAAATGCCACTTTGAACTCTGAACACTTTTCTTCATTTTCTGACATTTTATAAGCTTAACAAGCCAAACTGAGAAGGACAGAGGCTGGTTATCTGCATCCTCATCTTCATCCCTGCCATCCTTCCTCTTAATTCGTGCTCGCTGTCCTGTCCTGTCCGCTGTGTAATTCAGCAGCAGCAGAGCACGTTACGTAAGAGTGATTTTGTTTTGCTGCTCTGTAGCCTGAGGACCTCTCACTCTCAGCAGCAGCATCACTCCAGCCATGTTGTGTTGTTGAGTAAGGGGAGCAGTGAGCATGAAAAGGGCAAAATCTGCAGCAGCAGGGATGGAGAGGAAGGGAAGATGTGGAAGGTCAAGGAGGAGCTTCGGTTTGTAGGGATGATTTTATATAACACAACGAGGAGCTTTGAGCACGTGTGTGAAAATGTACAAAGAGCAAACAGTGAGAGCATACACTGTACGTACGTGTGTGTGTGTGTGTGTGTGTTTTAGAGTGAGGAACTGGGCTGGAAAATCGGAGCCTGGTTGCATTAACACCTGAGCTCAGCATGGACCCAGTTATTGTGTAACCTCAGTGTTTTCTGCCCATGTGAGAGCGAGGACGTTTTCTTTGAAAAGCAAGGCTGCATACGAAGCAATTATTCTGTTCAAGCTCCCAACAAAAACACAAAAATGTTCAAAATCATTTCATTCTCATGCCAAACATTTGAAATCTTAAGCTTCATTAGCTCAGAGAAGTCTTTTTTTAAGGGTAAGGTCATAAAATGTCAACAAATGCATGTTTTTCTGCAGGTTTCTCTCAACAAAGGTTGAGTTTAATGCTGCTTTTACAGGGTCATCATCTTTTTTTTATAAACAAACTGTGCTGCAGAGCAGAGTCACAGTTTTTGTGCATTTTCTTTTTGCAAGAATTTTGCCGCTTTGTCTCAAAGCTCCTCTGTTAGCGCTACAGATTGTAAAGTAAGAGTGTAGCATAAGATGCTAGTTTAGAAGCATAATAACATAACATAATAAAAAAGCTTTAGTGTTAAAAAATAAAGTTGAAGTGCAAATGCAAAAAAAACTGCAGTTCCTCAAGTGTCCACTAGAGGCTGGCTCCAAAAAACAACAACTTCCCATTGAATCTCATATCAAAAAACTCATTTTCAAAACAAAATTCAACTTCTTTTTGATTCTTCTAGCCTTTTTGTGTGTGTAGCTCTGTTATTAGTTTGCAGACACAATTTAAAGGCCAGAGGTCATGCTTACATTTGCAAATTTTGGGGCGTGGCTTACAAGGTTATAATAGTTTTGAATTATAGTAAAGTTTAAGTTAGTTTTGACATTGTTTTTCTCATTATAGTTTAGTATTACTTAGTTTTTGCATTTTTTCCATTACAGTTTAGTTTTAATTCGTTTTGGAGCGGGCATTCTAGTTTTTATTTAGCTTTGATTTTTGCAACGAGGCTTAGTTTTAGTTTAGTTTTAGTTTTTTCATTTCTTATTAACCAGGTGCAGGATTCAAAAAGGTCAGAGTAAATATTTTGAAATAGTGTTTATTTTCAAGTCCAACATAGTGCTCACTGCTCAGTCAATGCTGATACTGAACTGTTGTTTGCTGCCTTAAACATAAGAAAATAGTGTAAATTTAATATAAAAACATAAAAGCAAATTATAAAAAACAATATAATATGAGCTTAAATAATTAGAAACTCGGACTCTGTAACAATAAAGTCAGACTCACATGCAATTAAACTATTATAGATGCTCTGATTCATTGCTCCACTACATTTGGTCGCAGCACAGCGCACAGCCAGTCAGTGCAGTAAACAAGCATGTCCCAGTACGTCTCTATGATGGTGCCGTACGGCACTGACAACTGCCGAAAACTGTCGTAAAATTGGTTGGGAAAATGTGTTGGATTAATTTAAATCCTAAAGGCTGTTAATATTGTCAGAAACAATAACTAAGGATATTTTTCTGTAATTTTAGTCAGTTTTAGTTAGTTTTGTGAACACAAGATACAGTTTTAGTTTACTTATCATTTTTGATTTCTTTTCTATTTTTTATTAGCTTGAGTTAACTGCAATGTATTTTAAATTTTTGTTTTCATTTTTAGTTTAGTTTAGTTTTAGTTAACTATTATAACCTTGGTGGCTTATTGACTGACAGATGGATGTCTAGGATGCTTGCTAGTAAGTCAAAAGTCATTTTAAGTGCAATCTTTTTATTAAATAGCCGTGACTTTGAAGCCTAGTCAATTGAGACATTGGAATAAAATCCATGGGCATTTACAATACATTTTATTTAAAAAAAATAATAACATCTAAAAACAATATACATAATAATAACACCATAATAAATTATTGGGGTTGTTAGCCTTTGAAACGTTTGCTGCATTTTCTTTACTCAAAATTAGCTCCAATGTGCTTCATCCTGAAGAAACCCCTCATTTATTATATATTTTTCTTTGGTTGTTTCTTTTTACGTATAATAAATATATGCTATTGAGTAGACACATTTTAAAAGCGGTTGTTTGTTGAAAGAATTCAGGATTAGCAACAGAGCAGGACTAGCCCTGACTGTGTAGCATGCTATGACAACAAGAAGCCCAGCCAAAAGTAGTTTTATGAGCTTCTGTTGCAGATTTTTGGATTAAAAAGTGAGTTTTGAAAAACATGAGATAAATATTTGTTTATTGTTTGGGCTCGTAAACATCTTTTAAAATCTCCTGTTCTGCTTTTGTTGTAGCATCCACTGCACAGCTGAGCCTATCCTCCCCACTGCTGCTTCGCTGTCTGTTTGCTAACATCACTCTCACACAGATGAGTGAGCCTGAAACTGTGTGTGTGTGTGTGTGTGTGTGTGTGTGTGTGTGTGTGTGTGTGTGTGAGTGAAGCCCTCTGAAATGAAGACATCACAGTCTCCAGGTTATTGTGAGGATGATCAAAAGCTACAGAGCCGAGCCTGAATGTGTCACGGGAGGAGCAAACAGACGAGTAAACAGTGAGCTGTCGAGTAAATTGTCAAATAAATCCCAAAGAATGAAGAAAATATTCAAATTGGGTAAATTTTCATGAAACTGTGTCATAACAACCAAATTAACAAGTTTCATGGACTAAAACTTACAGAAAATGAACAGTGACTCAGCGAAATTTAAGCTAACGTTAGCTAGGCGAGAGATAGCAAGCAGTAGCTACTTTGCTGCTCACAACAGGCTTCAAAACTGGAAGTATTTTAACAAAATGGAGAGTAAACTTTATGTTAGTGAACATTTACATTATTTTTTTGCTTTACTTCAAATTTATAAAGTAAAAAAAAGAGTGAAAGCAGTTAAAGTTTAGCACAGGCTACCCGAAACAAATGTGCACTCAAACTGTGAGAATATATGTGTTAGCTAAACCAAAAAAGGGACTACTTTGGTTTTGTTGTGCTACATTTCTGGCCAGTTTAAGGCAAAAAAAAAAACACCTGTTAACCACTAAACAGGAAGTTTGAGAGTCAGGTTAGTCAGTTAAAAGGTTTTTGGGTCATAGCAATTTAAAGGTTTGAGAGTGTTGAGATCATCTATGATTTAAAAACTTCTTCATTTAGATTCAGATCATGTTAAATTCATTGTAACTAGAAAATGGTTTTATCATTACTGTTATAAATGTTCCCAAAAGACTAAACTGCACCTCAAAGTACAGAGCAAACAGAAATGTCACGCCGTATGATCACAGGGCTGTGTGGATTTGGACACTTTCTGCGCCTCCCAAACAAAGCGTGCTGAATGGCTTCAGATGCTGTTTTATTATTAGCTCCAGGACAATTAAGCGAGCCGGAGAGCTGTTAGTGTGAATCTGTCTCTCTGTGTGTCATCTGGAGCCGAGGACGAGCAGGAACAGAGCCTCCCTCTGTGCGGTGCAGAGATTTAAAAAAAAATACCTGACAAAAACAAGAAACAAACCCTGACAACAGCGGAGAGGCGGACGTATCAAACTGAGACGGAGGGTAGGAGAAGTCAGGGTTCGTTTGCTGGCTTTATCAAGGTCTGACATGTCACATTTGGATCCTGAAAGTGGCTCCACATGAAATTAAGAGACTCCTAAAGGAAAGTAAAACCTGACCGATTCTGCCTCTGACTGGGTTTGGCTCCATTGTTGTCCTAAAAGATGGAGAAACAACCGTCAGGAGGCTCCTGTTGAAAGTCTATCCAGCGTAAAGTGACGTTTCGAGCTAACACGCTCCACATTTAGCCAAATATTGATGAACTAACCAGCCAATCAGCTGTCTCATTCAGCTCCGGTGTAATCTGGCATCGAGCTCCACTCAGGCGTTAAATGAACCCTCTATTGATTATGGAGATTGTTGACTAACTCGCCTTAATGACTAATCACCTTATTATTCAGAGCGACAACAAACTTTAATGAATCAACTCAATTACATCAAAACACCGTCGGAAAGAGGTGATGTAAGATGGTGAAAGAAGAGCAGGAAGACAAAGAGGAGGTAGAGGAGGTGGAGGAAGGAAGGCAGGAGGCCTTCGGCTCGGTGCGACAGGAAGTGGGTCCCTGGGGACCTCCGTCAGAATGAGAAAGTGAGCGTTAGAAAGGCCACACGGCCACGCTGGATGAGGGAGAGGAGCCTGTTGCAGTCAGATAATTAGTCCACATTGCAATTAGGCTGTAATCTGTCTCACAGAGGGAGAAACGGAGAGAGGAGTACACTGAGACAAAGACTCAGAGAGGAAGAAGAGCGCTGGTGTCACGCATCCTTCCTTCCCACTGGCAGGGAACCGGTTTGGACTGGTTTTCATTCAGGGGTCACCACAGGACGCAGATCAGATACAGATCATGTATGAGGGGACAAACAGATGACCATCTGACACCGCAATCACATGTAGTGATCTACTGCGCCTTCCCTTCCAGGTCTTTCCCTTCAAGGTTCAAAAACTAGACCTGGAATCTAAAAAAAACAGTAACGATACAAGAAGCTCCGTCCCCAGGCGGTGCCATGATCCTAAACCTACCGACTAAACAAGAGACGACTGATAGACATGCAGATCACTTCTTTATCGCGTCTGTCGCTCCAAGACAAGTTCTAGATATCACAACATCACAACTCCTCCACTGGATCCCCTCAAGGATGTGTGCTGTCAGCTCACCTGGATTTAAGTCCTTCAGGAGCCACAAAATCTACTTTATCTTCACAATAAAGAAAATAAAATGTATAAATAAGTAATAAAATAAATAAATAAACAAATATAAAAATAGAAAAAAAATATTGTAAAATATTATTATAATAATAAAAATAGATTAAGAAAGAAAAAAAGGTGCAAAGTTTATGAGATTTGAATGAGTTGACAAATTTTTCAAAAAATTGGAATTTTAAATAATGTGCAAAAACATAAAAATAAAATCCCAAATTTTGGAAAGAATTTGCCAAAATGTTGTAAATTTGCAAGAAAATTAAAAATTGTAAATCCAAAAATTTGGTGATTTTTTGAAAAAAATGTTTTTTTTTTAACTAGATTTTTCCCCCTAGAAAATGGAATTTAAATGATTTTCAAAAATGTGCAGAAATTAAAAAGAAAAAATAATTTGTTTAAAATTTGAAAAAATTGCAAAATCTTAAAAAAAAATACATTTTCTAAATTTGAAAAAATGTCAAAAAATTGAAATTCAAAATATTTGCAAAAATTAATAAAAAAATTGACAGCTTTATTGCAAGAGGAGATTTATGTATAGTTCAACAAAATGTTAATGCATGATTTTATTTATTGCCAGTGTCTTTAGTCATCAATACCCTCTGTAAGAAAAATAAGAATTCTTTATTCTAATATTTTCTTAAGCTACAAGGAGCCACTGCGAAGGAGTCAAAGAGACGCATGAGGCCCTAGAGCCACAGGTTGAAGACCCCTCCTCATTGCCATAGCAACAGAGAGGATAGAAACATCTTAAAGTACGCAGATGACACACCTATAGTCAGCCTGCTGAAAAACAATGACACCAGACATGGCCCAGATGTTACTGAGTTTCTGGACTGTTCCAAGTCAACACATGTTTTTATGTGGCTCCTGTGCACAACTTCCTGCTCTGGCGTTAAGGGAAACATCAGTCCAACCGTTTAAGTCCTGATACCTCAGCATCTTCTGTTCCTTAATACGAGGATGAGACTAAGAATTTTTTTCCGGCAGCTTAAAGCTTTTCTATCCGGATTTTTCCAACTTTTCTGTCGATGTCTGATTGAGCTTTTTGAGTCTGTATCTGATACTAACCTGGATCGGTGCATTCCTGGTCAAAGTGTTTGGTTTTCATCAGTGATTTTTGTGCATTGGAGATGATCGCCGTTTGATGCAGGTAGATGATATGTGCAGGACTGAGTTACAGTAAATTGTAAACAACAATAAACTCACATTATGAACTCAGGGATAAAGAAGAGAGGATAGTGCCTTGTTGGATTAAATTCATTAATTCCCTGTTAGGATTAGTTAGTAATATCTACGCCACAGATCACACCGAGGAGAATGAGATGCACAAAATAATATCACTCTAACTCCCTCAGCCTCCCTCTGTGACGAATGAACAAACAGATGAGACCTAAACGAAGCCAGTTCGCCCTCAGCTGCTTCAGCAATGAAACAATTCAGAGTCAGATTAAGTGAAACAGCAGGAGGCATCACGCTCGGCGTATGAAGTCCTAATGGGACGCCGCTGCACGCCGCCTTCATTAGATTTCATGACGGGAATCCTTCAGGAGGCCGTGTGATTTACGACAGTTCATATTTTCTCAGCTGTTAGCGAGCAGCTGGAGGAGCGAGCAGCTGGAGGAGCGAGGTGGGATGTGTCTGCGTGCGGCAGGTGGAGGAAGGGTTACACGTCTTAACTCTGTGAGAAGAGCGATGAACGTCTTTCTTTCTGAAGACGGCTCCTCACTTAAATCTATACTTTAATAATTCTCCTCACGCCGCCTCAGTGTCCTAAAAGTCCGTCTCCGTGACCTCCTCCAGCTCTTCATCCTGCCGCTCTGCATGTAAATAAGACCACAAACAAATTACAGAGCGGCAGACGGATGCTCACCCTTGAACTGCAAAACAGGACGAGGGCACGAGCAGACACCGAACACATCCTGCGAGCAGCTTGGACGCTACAAACACCATTTGCTCGTGAGGTCACCGAGGAGCTGGAATCAGACGCTCAGATTCAATCTTTGCTCCCAGAGTTTTAAGAACGACAGTAAGAAAGACGCTTTATTTCCTCTGTGGACAACAAAAGCAAAAAGAAACCCCGGCCCGGTCTGAGAGCAGCTCCCGGTTGGATTTGATTAGTTCAGATGTCGAGGAGCTCTGAGTCATTAAAGCTCCTCTTTAAGGAGGACTCCTGCTGAGAGGAGAAGAGAGGAGGAGATTTTCTCTGAGGATTAGGATTACTTTAATGTTCCAGCGCAGGGTTTGGGCTGCGAGGAGGAAATATGATTTCTGTGGACCAAAGGATAGGAGGAGGGAGGAAGAGGAGGAGGAGGAGAGAAGTGATGTGAAAAGGACTGTGAAGGAAGAAAGAAGAAGAAAGGAGGCGAGGAGGTGACGTAAGGAAGAGATGGTAGGAGAGGAGAGGAAAGGATGTAGGAACGAGGAGAGGAGGCGAAAAGACAAGGTAGGGAGAGATTAAGAAAGGAAAGGAGGAGAGGAGATGGATGGAAAGGAAAGTGGGGTATAAAGCTGAGGAGAGGAGTCAAGTAGAGGAGAAATAAAGGTGACATCAGAAGAGGGGAGGAGATTAGATCAGATTAGATTAAAACAAAGGAAGAGGAGAGGAGGCAAGATGATAAGGACAGAAGAGACTAGGAAAGGAGAGAAAGAGGAGAGAGTAGGGAGAGGTGAGGAGGCAGGAAGGTGACATAGGAGGAGGTAAGTAGGGAGGAGAGATTAGGAAAGAAAGATAGAAGAGAGGGGAGCAGAAGTGGGAAAGGAAAGAGGGAGTAAAGGTGAGGACCTCCTGCAGGAGAGAAAAAGGGTAGAGGAGGAGAGAGAATGAGGTAAGGAGAGATCAGGCAAGGAAAGAAGGAGATGAGATGGTGTGAAAGTGAAGGAAAAGGTGTCAGGGAAGGAAAGAAGAAGAGGAGAGGAGAGGAGGAGAAGAGGAGGGGAGGGGAAGAAGAGGAGAGGAAGAAAGGAAGAGAAAAAAAAGAGGTTAAAGACCAAAAAAGGGAAAGAAGAGGGGAGGAGAAGAGAGGAAAAGAAAGATGAAGATGTTCTGGAGGAGAGAAAAGAAGAGAGGAGGCAAGGAGGCAAGGAGGTGACATAAAGATGAGTGAGAAGAGGAGGAGATCGGAAATTAGGAAAGGACTGAAGGAGAGGAGGAGATGAGAAGGAAAGGAAGAGAAAGGAGAGAGTGATCTGGGAACAGGGAAGGGGAAAGGAGAAAAGGAGAGGAGATGAGGAGAAGACAGGAAGGATGAGGAAAGGAGAAAAGGAAAGGAGATTATATGAAAGGAAGGTGTAAAAAAATGACGAGAAGTCAAGAGGAGAGGAGATGATATCAGGAGGGATTAGGAAACAAAAGAAGGAAAGGAGATGAGGAAATTGTGGTGAAAAGATGACATGAGGAGTCGGTGATGGTCTGACAGCTGCTGGGCCACAGCTGGAGCTGAGAGGAGCAGTGAGGAGCTGTGAGGAGCAGCGAGGAGCAGTGAGGAGCTGAGAGGAGCAGCGAGGAGCAGTGAGGAGCAGCGAGGAGCAGCGAGGAGCTGTGAGGAGCTGAGCTCTGAATGGGTGTCAGGTGCTGATTACTGGCTGCTTGTTTTCGGGCAGACTTCCTGACAGAGCGCTCCGTGAATAGAAACACATCCAGCTCAGAAACACTTTATTTACCAGCGTCTGATTCGTTTTCACGCTGAATCACTTCTTTTTGACCCGTCAGGATGACACACACGTCTCCTCGCCGCCCGTCGAGGTGCCGGATTGAGCCGCACATCGACAGACGGATGTCTGACACGGAGAGCCTGTGAGACATAATGACGGGTCAGGCAGACATGTGCAGACATGAGGTGACATCATTAGAGAGGAGGAGGCTTCATTCATCCTGCCCTGAGATCTGCTCTGCTGCTGCTTGCTATTTTTATTTGTCTCTTCGTTTCCACGGCCGTGAAATCGTCCTCGCCGTGATTCAGATTCAGCTCAGGAAGACTTAAACAGCTGCACGCCGCAGCGTCGCTATGTGCATGTTAATCAGAGCAGAACATGGAGTAATGTACAGGAACACAGGAGGAGGTAAGAGCACGGAGCAGAGAGCAGGCTCCTTCTTTAAATCCTGTTTCTGTGGAGGTCAGAGCGACCAAACTGCTCCCCGGCCGAGGAGGGTCCATGTTCGGATATCGAGCATCGCTTCTGTGATCGCACATGAGACCACTTCAAAGAAGAGTCACGCAAAATATCTACAATACAACATTTCTGTGAAGGTCACGTGAAGTTTTTTGAGGATGCAATTACACTTGTGGTTGCAGCGGCCTCTAGTGGACATTGTAGTTCTGACAACAGTTTTCAAAACTAGAAAATCAAATTTGGTGTTAGTTGCAGGTTTGTATATATATATTTCATATTTCATATTCCAGATCTTAGTATCCAGAATATTTCCAGGATCTGGATCGTACTTTTACATCTGTCAGAAATGATGGTGACCTTTTCTTGTGTTGTTTTGCAAAGCAATCCGACCATTTATGGTGGAGTTATCTCATAATGATAAAGAAACCTTTAAAAAAGTCCTGGATCCAGACGGTGATCTGGATCACCTCCAAACTTTAATCACTTCTTCCTTATCCTATTTTGAACATTTCCTGAAAATTTCATCAAGATCTGTTTGTTAGTTCATGAGTTATGTTGTTAACAGACAAATAAACAAACCCTCCCAACAACATAACTGTCTTGATGGAGTATTAACCGAATTTGACAATAAACCTCTTAAAAAAAGAAGCAAAGGTTTTACCTAGCTAAATCTTCCCAGATCAGACTTGATTGGAAAATGGATCGCCAAAACTAGCATTATATTTCACCTGGCAGAGTTTTGTGAAGGGGATCGTACAAATGCGGCTGTTTGAGCGTGTTTTGCACATAGACGGTATAAAACATGGACATAGCCTCCACGTGATCTGAGCTGTGTCTCTGATTGGACAGTCAAACGATCCTAAGAAAAAAAATCACTCACTGTAAAGTGTGTCCTAATAGTGAAATCAGCGTTTTAGACCTAAGCTGTTTTTTGAACCAGGCTGTAAATATGTTTTTAATGCTGTAAAAGTCTGTTTTTATGGCTGGGTGTGTAAGGCCGATGAACAGCAACTTGTAGCACTTCCGCACAGGCTTCATTTTTACTAACCAGATGCTGCTCCTTGGTTTCACTGCAAAAAAAAAAAAAATCTTTTCAAGTGTTTTTGTCTTATTTTCAGTAGAAAATGTCTTTTTAGACTTAAAGTTCCCATATTCTGCTCCTTTTCTGCAGTGTAATATGGATCATTGATGTCTGCATGAAATGGTAGTAACATGTTTTGGTTCAGGGGGTATCTGCTCCGGTGGACCAATCAGGTCAGACTTGCTCCTGATTGGTCAAAAAAGGGAATCGCTGACGTCAGCAAATCCCCAAAATCCAAACAGCTCATTTAAGGTCAGGATTTTACATTAACAAGCTCTACTAAGAACAGGTTTGGTCATTAAATATCACATTTTGTGGGCTGGGAGGAAAGACAAAGACCCACAAATTTCACTAAAAGACTTAATAAAGTGATTTTTGCATAATTTAGGAGCTTTAAAACGAGCCACGTTCACCTGACCAGTCCAGAAAAATGTCTCATTTCAAGTTATTTATAGAGAAAAATGAGGTCTGAATTGCTGTAACAAGTAAAAAAAATCTGGACCGTTACGTTAAATGTGGCTCATGTTAAGTGTAATATGACAATTTTTACTTAAAATAAGACAAAAACACTTGATAAGATTTAGTTTTCTGCAGTGTTTGCACTTGTGTGGCATGTTGTATCACTTCTAACCCCAAATATATGTGTGTTTGTGCTTTCTGGTGTTTCTACAGCCAGCCTCAAGTGGTCACTTGAGGAACTGCAGTTTTGAACGCTTCAGTGCAGGATTCTTGTTTTAAAACCTGAAGTATCCCCCGTGTGAGACTGTCCCTTGTGGCTAAAGCATGTAGACAGCAGAGATGGAGCCGTGTTTCAGCTTAAAAACACCTCCTAAAGTACCACCCTTGCCTCGCTTTGACGGTCGAACGCAGCCGTACATACATCTCCTCTTGCTATCAACCCGTTCTGACTTTCAGGCATGACTACATCTTTCGCAGATCTCTCACAGCTCCACACTTTACTATTTTCCCCTGAGACACGAGGAAGCTCCGGCGTGATGGAGCGTGATGTTTGCACGTCTGATGAGTCGAACTCCATCGACCCAGAAAGAGCTCCACACTCGGAGAAAAACGATCGCCACTTTCAGCGACAGTCGCACCAACAGCAACGTTTAAAAGAGCGTTATCTCAGATATGACCACGGAGGAGTGAAGTGTTTTTTTCGGTAAAGTTTCAGGACAGCTGGTTGAGGGCTGTTGGAGTCATTTAGCTCTTGTAGAAAACAACAGGTACACAGATGGGGATGTGTTTTTTTTGTTTTGTCAGGTGCATGTTTGTTCCTTTCCCGCTTTGTTTTGTGAAATTTGCAGAATCCAAACAAAAGACGCCAAAAGATCTGGAGCGACAAGCAAAGCTGGGAGCATGGCTGAGGAATAATTCAACCCAAACTGAATCAGCGGCTCTTTCTTTCAGAATCAGGCTGTAGACGAGTTATTTTAAGCTTTTTTACTTCTCTTATCTTCAGAGTTTCAGCACAAAGAGAAGTTTTTGAGGCTTTCAGGTGTTTGAAGACTACAAAGCAGCTTCTTTTGACGTTCTCACAGTCCAAGACCAGATTTACTGATCTGCTTTGGACTATTTTAAGCTCAAGATGCTAATTTGAGATGAGAAACGGTCCAGATCCTGTAAACGTAAAGGTTTTTCATCACTGTACATTCATGTGTTTGTACGTTTTGTGCACATTTGCAGCTTGACTTGTTTGCAGATAAGTGCTGCAAACATAGCGCTCCAACACCTCAAAAGCAGAGCTCAGGCTTTGTGTTTTATTAATGCAGCGTCTGCGCCGGCGTTTGGTGACCTGCTCTTTTCAAAGCGTGCTGTCTGACGGTCCGTACCCCGACTCTGCTCCACCACAATGTGATTACAGAGAAACAGAAAGCTTCAAATATGATTTTCCTTCTTTAAATGATCCAGAAAGAACAGCCTGTCTCTGACCACATGCTGTTAGAAACGTGTCGTTAAAGATTCACAGAGCGGTGTTTCTTCTCAGAGAAGCTCCTCTGTAGTCTGAATGACTCTCTCTGTATGCACAGACTCAGGAAGTTAAAGAGCTTTAATCTGCTGGGAGACCTCAGGTGACTCAGAGAAAGTGTCCACAGAAAGAGGAAGAAGAAACTGTTGACAGAGGTGACCTGCGAGCGCCGTCTTATCCTCCGATCGTCTGTCATGAGATGGTAATGTGACCTTTGTTTCAAGTGATGTGGAGGCTTTTTCATGTCAGCGAGCAGGAGTTAGCCGTCTACACGTCTGTGTTGTTCTGTGTTTGGAGGACAGGTGGAGGATGGGAAATGTTACGGTGAACTCTGTGTCTGAATCTGCAGAATCACGCAGGTATGATCGACTCTGATCCGCTGAGATAACCTGATGTCCGGTGACAAGAAATATCCGTAATCCTTCCTGATGGTCAGAGGCTTCACAGCACACCTCTTCAGGAGTAGAAGTGAAAAGAAAAAAGGCACATACAGTGTGTTCCAGCCACTGAAGAGGGCTCTAAAATCCCTGTGTTTTTGAAGGCACTGTTGCGTGTATTTTTGCCTACCACACGGGCAATAAAGCACGTGTTTATGACTCCTGAGGAGGCACTTTAATGTGCGTTTTTCCACCAAAGAAAGCAGTTGTATTTTGCCAAGCAGGAGGGAACTTAAGCACACATTTTGACCTCCACAGAGATCACATTAGCGTGCTTTTTCTGCCACCAAAAAAGGAACTTGAGCATTGTTTCTGACAACCAAAGAAGCAGTTTATCACATTGTAACCACACAAGATGGAAGTCTAGCGTGCGTTTTAGCTCCCTTAGAGGGCACTTCAGAGCCACCTAGGAGAAAAACTTATCTGTAATTATAATAATACATTTTATTCATAAAGCCCTTTTCATCCAAAGAACTCAAAGTCCCACAATTTCATGAAAAAAGATAACAAGAAATTAGAAAAGATAAAAAACAAAATAATCACAAAGAGGGCATATTTACTTCCAAACTGTGCAGTTTAAAACGCAATTAAGTGCCTTAAAAGAGTGAACTTAAGTAAGCCCTAAGCGCCTAAAAAGAGGGAACTTTAGTGTGAGCTTAAGTACCTCCAAAAAGGAAACTATTCTGAGCACTTAAGTGCCTTAAAAATAGGAACTTAAGCGGTCACTTAAGTGCCTTAAAAGAGGGAACTTTAGCATGAACTTAAGTGCCTTAAAAATGGGGAACTTAAGCATTGACTTATGTGCGTTAAAAATGGGAACCTAAGCATGCACTTAGGTGCCTAAAATGAGGGACTTTTAGCTTACCATTAAGTACCTTGAAAATAGGAACTTAAGCATGAACTTAAGTGCCTTAAAATGGGAACTAGCATGCATTTAAGTGCCTTCAAAATAGGAACTTAAGCATTAACTTAAGTGCCTCAAAAAATAGGAACATTGGCATGAACTTAAACGCCTTACATTGGGAACTTTAGCATGCATTTAAATGCTTTCAAAAAGGGAACTTTCGTGTGCACTTAAGTACCTTAAAAAAGAGAACTTTAGCGTGGACTTGAGTGCCTTAAAAAAGAGAACATTAGCGTGGACTTAAGTGCCTTAAAAAAGAGAACATTAGCGTGGACTTAAGTGCCTTAAAAATAGGAACTTTAGCATGCCCTTAAATGCTTTCAAAAAGGGAACTTACGTGTGCACTTAAGTGCCTTAAAAAATAGAATGTTAGCGTGGACTTAAGTGCCTTAAAAAATAGAATGTTAGCGTGGACTTAAGTGCCTTAAAAAATAGAATGTTAGCGTGGACTTAAGTGCCTTAAAAAAGAGAACTTTAGCATGCACTTAAGTGCCTTCAAAGAGGGAACTTTTGAGCACTTATCGTTTTCAAATTGGCGCTTAAGAGCACATTTTTGCCTCTAAACAATGCACTTGAGCACACACTTAAGTTCCTCCAGAGAGGGCACCTTAGCACACATTTTTGCCTGGCCTGACAGCAATTTAGGAGGTGTTTTTTCCCTCTAAGAGAGCTGTTTTTCATGGTGCATCTATCCAAGACAGCAAATTTATGATGCACTGCCTCCCAAGAGGACTCTTTGGTGCTTGAGTTTTACCAACAACCGGTCGGTCCATTCTCCTCTGACCTCTGCCAGCAACAAGGAACCAGGGAACTGCTGCTCTCTGGGTATTTTCTCTTCTTGGAGCCATTCTCTGTGAACTTAAGAGATGGTTATGGGAGAAAATCTCAGCAGATCAGCAGTTAAATCACCTTTTTTCTCCATTCTGGTGCTCAGTTTGAACTTAAGAAGCTCGTCTTCACCCTGTCTTTATGTCTAAATGCACAGCTCCATCAGTTATGGGACTGGCTGATAGATATCTGGATAATAAAGTGGTCAGTGAGCTCATGGTGGTATGAGGCTGCCTGCAGGTCCCTGCTTCATACTTTAACTCATGCACTCTCTCCTGAATGCATAAATCTGTTTTACAAACTCCTTTACAAATAAACTTTATTCTTGGCTCCAAGTCTGTCTACTCTCACATCCAAGGCCAGCGCTCAGTTTGATTAAAGGTGTTGAATTAGCCATCTGCATGCAGTTAAAGGAGAGAAAACAGTCTGTGAGGGTTTGAAATTATTCATTTAAACCACCATCTACTTTTATTCATGCAAACCAACGAGGTGTTTCTCAGGCGGAGCTGGTGTTGGTGTTTTCTGCAGACTCTGATGAGTCCCATCAGGTCGTCTGCCGTCTGAACAACAGATTCATTCAGCTAATATCATTTAAAACTGGAAACGCAGAGATTAGGTAATCTAATCAGACTGTAATGAGGAGTAAACACATCCTCTCTAGTGCTGAAGTGATGTTTTTGTGTTACAGAGCCTTCTGTGTCTGCGGACATGCATGAGTAGATTTAACTCAGTCTCTCTGGAGCGATGCCGACATGTTTCTGTGCCGACACAATGACCCACAAGTTTTCCCTCCAGATTAGAAGTTTCCCTGCGTCACAGTCCGTCTCTGACGTCCTCTGTCAGATAATACTACTGTAAATATTTATCTTTACACCACACTGACAGACATAGATCAGCAGGCGTCGTCTGATAAACTGACTTTACTCCAGAGCTGAAGATGTTTCACACTTTTCTCCTCCATTGATCCTGTTTGTTGGTCTCAGGACTGAAGTTTCTGCACACTGAAAAGAAGTAATGACTAAGTGGTGTAGGTGCAGGTTGTAGACTTTGCTGAGTTAACGTTTTGGAAAAAGAGGGAAATTTATGAATCAATACTCTAGTGCGGCATCTAGAGTCATTGTTTGCAAGAGTTATTTGACGTCCACTTTTAAAACAAATTGAAGCTCAGGAGCAATGAGACCCAGTGGAAAACGATACAAGTGTTAGCAGCTTTTAAACTCGAATCGTTTGAGCTTTATGTGTTGAAATGTAAAAAGAACAAACAACCCTGATAAAATCAGACACAGCATAGATCCAACCAGATCTGAACCTGACATCAATCTCTGTTTCCTCCACCTGCAGCAACCTCACAGCATCGTCCAGCGCCGCCTGCTGGAGGGAAACATCACACGGCTCCGAGGCGAGGCCAGAGACCCCACCAGCAGAGTCCGCTCCCCGCTGGCCGACAACAAGGACGGGCCCGCCGACGCCGAGGAGAGGAGCGAGAGCACGGCAGACGACTCCACAGAGGAGCGGGAGTCTCTGGAAGAAAGCGAGAGGAGCCTACGATCGGACGAGGAGGACGACAGCAGCGAGGCCGGCGCCAGACCGAAGAGCGAGGGCACGGAGAGCTCCGCCCCCCTCACGGCTCTGCTCGTTCAGTGCAAGGTACGACACTCTGTCAGCACAAAGTCTGCCCTGGCTCATATCCAACAACACAACACTGGGCTGTGCACAAAAAGACGAACAGACACAAAGACAGCGCCACGCTCCTCCTGTGACTCACCACTTCAAGCCCACTCTTCATCCTTTTTACTTTCAAACACATTAGAGCAGGACTCAGCAGCCGTCTGCTCCGATAAGGACCACAGAGATCTGAGTCACAGCGGCTGGAAGTTCACTCTGGGTATCAGGTCCACACGGGTCTTTAAAGTAGGTAACAAGAGCAGGAGGAGCAGACAAACTGAGAGGGTCTAAGGACGAGGATAAATTAGTGTTTTCATGTGCACCGAGAGGTTCACTCTGCTTAATGTGCACGGTCTTCGCTTTGGCACCGATGCTCTGGGAGTTTCAGGTCAAGCTTGAGTTTCTGCTTTTATCCAAAGCAGATCAAATAAAGTGAAGGTGTTTGAAACCGTTTGTCTTCATGATTGAGTCACAGTGTCTCTGTCCTATTGCTTAGGGCACAGGTACGTTGGTGCGTCACTTGCCAAGGTAGCGGATGTGTTTGATCCCAGTGTAACTGCAATTGTATCGTTTCTTTCTTTCTTTCGTTCACTGAATGGGAACTGATGGACGCTGTGTTCACTTTGCACGGTGCTAAACGACAGTACAACGCATCAGCCAAGCCTCTCCTGGGAGTCAAAACACATCGGCAGCTTCAGTACTGGACTAAGCTTCTACATTGTCAAAAACCATGGGCCCCTCAAGGGTCAAACACCTCCCTTACCTTGACAAGTGACGTACCTTTACACTTGTGCCCTAAGCAACAGGACAGAGACTCAGAGCACAATAACAAATATGGCTTGACCCAACAACAGGAACATGGCTCTTATTCCATTCTTTCTTGCGTTCATGGGGGAAAGTACCCAACGCCAAACAGCGGCTGGTCCAAGAGAAGAGTTGCAACCCTTCTCAAGGACATCTTGTGCCTGTCTCAGTACATCTTAACCAGGAGATGTCAAACCCGTGCCATGGAGGGCCAAGAGACTGCAGGTTTTCTTTCCAACCAAAAACTTCACCAGCTGGTTTCACTGATTAGTCCCTGCTCTCTGCTTGAAGGTGAGGTAATCAGTGGAATCAGCTGGTGGAGTTTTTGGTTGGAAAGAAAACCTGCAGCCTCTTGGCCCTCCATGGCACGGGTTTGAGATCCACATCATTTTATGTTTTACACTACGTCGAGTCATGTCTCATTTAGAGGTAAGGAAACACCAAAACATAAAGCTAAAAAACGAATAAACAAACATGACTTTTGTTCGTACTCGCAACTGTCATGCTAGCATTATCCACTTTTACCTGCGACACGATATCACAATATCACTTTTCTTGCTCTGTTTAGTCAGAGGAGCAGTTACCAGTAATCAGGGTATGGGTAGTTTCTCTGCCGTTCTTCTGCTGAGTGCCAACCTGTTCACCGCTAAACTTCGGGAACACGCGTTGAGTCAGAGGCAGTGCGCCAATGAAATGTACACACAGGAGGAGGGCGAAACGGCAGGACGGGATTTGATTGGTTTAACAGATTGGATCCTAATCGATGTGATTGGGTGGTGTTTCCCTGTTTTTCTCCTGCTGTTGATAGCGGATATTATTCACTCTCAGTTATGAACACATCATGTATTGCTGCCATCGGGACATATAGATCATTTTAACCAGTATAACAAAAAGTGTATCTAAATCAAACTACCAATTATACCTTTAAGGCCTATTGACCACGAATGCCTAATGATTTATTTGCACTTTGCTGCAAACAAGGGCAAGTCTCGCACTACATTTGGCTAATTTGGCAGGACCTCCAGACAGCAGGAGTCACGGTTCCCTGGATTCCCACCCCGATGATGACCCTCTCCTGGTTCATGTTGGGCTGTAAAACCTCAAACTTGTTGACTCCTCATCTGGCGCTGCTCATTATGTCAGTTATTTGTTGTAGCTACAATAAATACCCTCTGGTTTGGACCATAGACTGTAAAAAAAGGACGTCCGCTTGCTCAGCTCAAAGTGAGGTCTCCACAAAAACTGCTCCCCCTGGTGGCTGGCTGCAGTATAGGTTAAAAAAATCCATCTCCCCAGTCATTCCAGATGGGCTGTGGTCAAACTTTAAAAAATTAATACTCCTCATAGATGTTTAACGATGATTGACAGCTGACGTTCTCGTGTATCTTTTCAGGGATTGTAAAATATGTCGGGTAGAGGTAGAGTCAGGAGGTGATTAGACTCTCAAAAGAAAAAAATATATATATTTTTGTCACCCAGCTCCACTCAGCTTCCCCCAGAATCCCTCAAAGTCTCAACTGCACAGACTAATAAATGGTGGAGCTACGCTGTCCAGTCTACAGTCTATGGTTTGGATGTGGTTTGTCTTAAGGTGGTTTCCGTGCATGACTTCCTGTCTGGCTTAATCTGCTTTCTGTAAACTGATGTGTCCAGCGTCTGGTGAAAAAAGGAGGATTGCACATCTGATCTGAAGGGCTTTGACTTGCTGGAGCTGGGACTCAGATTAGGACTGTAGACACATCTGGTCCTGCATGTATTTTGGCTGTAAGGGAACAATTTTTCCACACTTTGCCGTCTGAAAGCCTGTTTTTGGGGGCACTGATATTACTTAGCAGCAAGGTTGCGTGTCCCATGAGGTTGGCCTGAGTGTTTTAATTCAACCTGAGGCCTCTTTCTCACAGGTTGCACTCCTCGCTGTCCTAAAGGCAGAAAAATAACTCAAAAAAGGAGAGCTAAACTTCGAAATGGAATCGTGAAGTTCCTCCAGAAGAAAAACACCCAGAAAGTACAGAAAAGTACGAATCGCCTCGGGGACTCCGAGACACTGGAGGGTCTGTTCCCAGAAGTTTTAGAGCCACAAAGTTTCTGGAAAAGAAGAAGAAGAGCGGTCTCTGCCTGACAACAATCCTGCTCATTAGAAGCTTTCAGATGGAGACAAGTCAAGGCCATTAAAGTCAGAGAGTCTCTGATGTTTCTTTACTCTTCAGACCGAGTTTATCTTCAGTAAAAGGAATAAATAAGTTTAATGGTCTGCACCGTGGAGCTGAAAGGAGACGATTTTCAGCCTTTAATTGGAGAAACCTGCAGCCAAAATCAATACAGCGATCAGCGATCAGCTCCCCGCGGTGTCAGAGGAGTTTAAAATAAGTCCACTTCAGACTTTTCTGGTAAAGTCAGCGTTTCCCCCCGTTACTCATTCTGCTCTGGTTTTATCATCAACTTATTAAATTCAAAGTGTTCCTCGGTTACTCATTGGGTTCGGTCTATTTTTAAACTTCAGGGAAAGAGATGGAGGGAGGGTTTCTGCAGCGCTGGGACTGAGACAAAAGAGCAGGTTTGTTGGCTTGCTGATAAGCCGATGTGCCTGTGAGGACAAAGAGGGCTCGGCTCGGTCTGTACGGAGTGTGAGGGATCAAAACAAGGCTCATGGAAACTGAACGTGGTGTTTTTCCAAAGGGGAAACGTCCTAAAGTCAGGAGGAGACATCGATTCATGACGTGCATGAGAAAGAAACAGACAGGAACCAGGAGGAGTGAACGCAGATTTCTAATCACTCTGCACTCGAGTGAAGAAACACATTGTTATTCAGATGTTCCTCTGATCCACAACCCTCCCTCTGTGTCTCCTTTCTTCTCTTAGTATTCAGCGTCTTTCCCGCGCTCTGTCTGCAGGACTGTAACCTTGTTCCATAAATATGTAAACCAGGAAATCAGGAGCACAACAAGAGGATTAATTTACATTCAGAGGAGGAAAAGATCATTTCAACATGCACTGATTCAAACTCAGGAGGGAGGAGCTGCCAGGTTGCTTATCTCACACATGCAGAGCCACCATATGCCCAGTATACATCCACATGATTTGATTTCCCTCCAACTGAAGTATCCCCACGATGATGAGCAGGAGCAGCTTCCCATAAACCACACACATCCCTCTGTGTTTCATGATCCACGTCTCTGACTGTGACACGCTCGGCCCTGCAGGCGACACGCTGGAGTGTGTGATGCAGACGAGGAGCAACGTCACAGGAAATTGGGACAAGCTGCTTTTCAGCACGGCTACAGTAAAAACTCCAGCGTGAACGAGGAGAAGATCAAGAAGATCATTTTAGAGGCGTTTGCTTTGATTTTCTCTGTTGGCTGCAGGAGCGTTTTATTCTTGGGTTTTCCACGGGCGACAGCTCTGGTGGTCATTCCTGCGGTCAGCGTGTCGATTGCACGCTCCATCAAAACTTGCGTCATCTGTGGCGTCAACAAAAGTGTTGCAGTTGTATTTTTGTTCAGTATATTATCTTTACCAGCGCAGAGTTGCAAAAAAAGCTAATGTTTTGTGTACAGTTTCTTTTGAACATGCTAAAAAAAATGTCAGCTCATCCTTTGTTTGAGTCACATTTGTTTATCTTATGATCTAATTTTTACATAAAATCCTTTTTCACTTGCAAATACAGTCTTTGCCAAGAAATTAGGGGAATATCTGTTTTGCATCTAAATGCTACATTCAACGCTAATTGCTTTAGCTAAATCAGAGATATTAGCATTTTAAAGAGTAGAAACGGACAGAAGTTGGACCATGTGATAAGCATTGTTTTTCTGTCCATTTGTTTTTAAAAAAAGTCTTCAACCTCCTTTTTATTCCTTGGCTTTTACCCAGCTCGAGACCCTGCTCCTTTTTAGTGTTTTATGGTTTGTTTTTAGTTTTTAATAATTGTTTTTGCTGCTCTCAAATTGTTTAAGAACAATAGAAACATTTTTTTTCAGTATCTGCACCTTTGTTTTATTGATTTATTTGTTTTATTATTTATTTATTCATATACAGCACTTTGTTTCAGCTGTGGTTGTTTTTTAAGTCCTTAATACACAAAGTTTGCTTGAGTTGAGTTGTAGCAAATAAACCATATTTACCGTATTTTCTGGACTATAAGTCCCAGTTTTTTTCATAGTTTGTCTGGTCCTGCAACTTATAGTCAGGTGTGACTAATACATCACAAATTGCTGAGTGGGGAGGAGATTTTCCACGCTGGACATGAACACAGTATTGCAAGGTTATATACTGAAGAATAAATATGTTAAGTTAAAACAAATGGATATTTTTTACCACATATACACAAATAGCACTGGAAAATTGGTACCGTTGAGTACCGTTACGATTGCCAGGTACCAGGCATCGGTACTGTATCGCTTCAAATGTGAAAGGCACCAATCCCTGTTCCTAATATACACATAAAGATGTAAAAAGTTCTCTCTGGAAACGCTGTAAAAAAACCAAATCATTCTAAATAAATGTGACTTACAGTCCAGTGCGACTTGTTTTTTTACATGAAATACAGAAATGAGACTAGAGGTAGACCGATATATCGGGCCGATATTTGGACATTTGTCTCTATCGGCCATCGGCCGTATTTTCTTTTAAAAAGCCGATTTTTGATCCGTTGTATAAAATGACGCAATTTTTGATCAGGCACAAAAAAGATGAGCACCTCAAACTTGTGGAACCACTTGGATACATTACATACTTTTGTTCAAATTATATTAATAAGTTTAAATTTCTTTTTTGACATTTTAAGAAGAGTGTGAATGTTTACTACTGCTTGTTACATTGTGTGTTTACTCAGACAAAATATTTCATTGTTTTGAAAGCTGAATAAATGTTCAGAGGACTGGACACGACTTGTTGTAATAGATTTCTTTTAGTTGCTCAGAAATTGCTGCGTTTCACAAAAATGTGATAAATATATATTTATTTAACAATCGGCCTGAATATCAAATTGGAAAAATCGGCATATCGGCATCGGCTGCCCAAATTTGGAGAGCATCGGCATCGGCCCCCAAAAAACCCATATCGGTCGACCTCTAAATGAGACTGTGACTTCCTCTCTCACTGGGCACTTAGCCTCCAGTAAGTTTTAACGTTATGCTGACGACAGCTGCTGTTGCTAAAATATCTTCTGTAGGAGTCACATGAGAGAGGCTAACTGTAGATTTAGTGGTCAGAAAGTCAAAACAACAGGCTGAGTTATAGAAGAGTCAATATTTATCAATAAGAACCACACTGTCTCTTGGGTAAAGTTGCTGAATATGATTTTTCTTAGGTTGAGTAATGAGTAACGTGCACACGTATGACTCACTGGGTTAATATTTTGTGCCCTGAGGAAATAATTCAGTCAGGAAAATCAAAGTGCACCAACCAAACGAAGGAATCAGCGTCTTTTTTGGATGAAAGCAGCAGAATGAAGGACACAGATCAGCTAAAACTCGCTGGTGTTCATGTGTAACGATGCACAGACAGTTCCCGTTGGGTTGCCCTGAGCTCGATTATTAACCGTTGTGATGTGACGGGAACAAAGCAAAGAGAGAAAACAACATCTGGCTCCAAAAACCACTGATTTGTTCTGTTTGTGCAGAAGTTGATTAGCCGTCAGCTCAGAGTTAATTTGGCAGCCTGGCAGCTCGGCGTGTGAGCTGAACAGATCTGTCCGGGAGAGGAGAGATCAGCGGTTTGCAAAGGCTCCCCAGAGATGTGTTAATATACTGTTATGACTGGCTGTTTCCTCCCTCGCGGGGGGTGCCAGAGCCAAGTGGAAAAACACACTGTGACATCAAAATCTCCTCTCTGTCCTCCCCACAGTGCTGCGAGACCGAAGTCAAGGCATCCATCAACACCGGCAGCCAACATAACCACATCTCCACCTCCTGCTGCCAGAGGCTGGGGTAAGACACACAGCCACCACACTTTCATTTAGAAAAATCAGACGAATCAAAGCAAACGCTGATAAAAATAAGAGTCAAAGTGGAACAAAGGAGTCCTAAAATAAACGGAGAGGAAGGGAAAGTAGGGAGGGATTAGTGGCTTAAAATACGATCTTTAAAGTGAGACTAGCAGGTTTTTCTACATCATTAGACGAGTTGCATTAGCCGAAATCTTAAAGAAAGATATTAAAACACTAAATTAGAGATCAGAAGCTTTAACCTCTGGATCAGACGTGACATTTGTTCAGTTTGACCTCGAAAACCTCACAGTAAAACCTGCAGCTGTGTTCCTGTTTGACTGATTCGACATCTAATAAAACCGTCGCTGAAATAAATCTCAGCGATGCGTCATCTGGAAATGTTTTCCCAGGGAGATTGCGGTGATATTATTGAATAAAGTTTTTTTATGAGCACTGAAGATATTATTTTATGCGTCTGTGTTTCTTATTAGATTGGTGCCCAGCCAGGACAGCTCGCCGTGCGGTGTGAGCGGCTCGGTGACAGATCTGCAGCTGCAGCTGGGTGGACAGAGAGTCCGGTGTTCGGCTTATGTCAAAGGTAAGACCATCGAGTGTTACACAGCAGCAGCAGCAGCAGCAGGAGGAAGCAGGAGCTAAAATAAAACTCGAGGAGTGGATTTAAGTGTTTGGACACCAGGAGGAGGAAGGAGAAGACGATGCAACACAAATGTGTCCGAATATGTCAGTCAACGTCATTTCAAAGACTGTTACAGGATTTATCCAAGCAGAAAGCAGCCCTAATGCTAATCCAGATATTGTTTGCATGACGTTTCATCCGAAAAAGCAAAAAATGAAGTGAAAACAAAAACAATGAGGGACTGAAAATGCTGTAGTAAGCATGCCAGGCCTGTAGATGGCGATGTAACTGTGGCGACACACCCCGTGTGACCACTACTGTTCCTCCCCAAACTGAAAGGAGTCAAACAAGCTGCGAATAAACAAAACAGAAGATGATAGCTTAAGTTGAAAGGCAGCCTGCAACTGTTACTGCTGTTGGCGTCCAGCGGAGTGTGACGTCAGCGATAATTCCCCTCTTGAGGTCGTTTTCAAAAGTTTCCGTTTTAGGCCAGAAAAGTGCAATTTGTGTGTAAATAAGGGATTGAAACGCATCAATACCTTCTGGTTCCATCTGAAAACTGTTGTTGTGTAAACGCCACCCCTCCAGTCAAAGTATAGTTTATTTTTACTTATTTTATTTAACCAGGTTGGTCCCATTGAGATTAAAAACCCTCTTTTTCAAGAAAGACCTGGTCAAGACAGGCAGCAGCAAAAACACAAAGTTACAGACAGGAAACACAAAAAGAGACAAAGTACAGTCGATAAAACACAAGATAATGGATTAAAATCATGTTCAAGGAAACAATTGTTTAAACAACTGAGCGAAAACACTGGCATCTTAAAGAGCCAGCCTCCATGTTTTTCATTTTAGATTTAAAAACATTCAAAGACCCCAGCTCCTTGAGCTTGAGGTCATTTTGCAGCTGGTTCCAAAATGAGGGTGCAGAGTACACAAAAGCCACTTTCCCAATTTCTGTCCGAGCGTTTGGGACAGAGAGCATAATGGTGTCCTGTGAACGCAGAGAGTACTGTCCGGTATTTTCCTGCGTGATAAAACACATAGATCTGAAGAACTGCCTTCAAGAATAATAAATAGTTTGTCGGCATGTGTAAATAAAACTGCCAGGGAACTCCCTGGTTTGTGACTCCAGTTGAGTGGACAGTGTGGCTTCAACCTTCATCGTTGTACGGTTTTGAAGCCAAAATTCCCCCGTCACAGGCGCCGCCATTGGCAGCCAGAGTCTGCGCAATAGAGGCTATGAGGGAATCTGAATGAAGCCAGGTGACAAAAATAATATGTATATTTTTCTTTCGAGAGTGTAATCACTTCCTGACTCTACCTCCCCACATATTTTACAATCCCCCCAAAAAATACACAAGAACGTCAGCTGTTAATCACCGTTAAACATGACGTAAAGCGTAGTTTTTAACCTCTAATAACTAATGAAAACAAAACTTTTCGCAAAAAAATTTGAATACAAGACATCCAATTAACGTTTGACTACAGCCCATCTGGAATGACTGGGGAGATGGATTTTTTTTTACCCTCACTGCAGCCAGCCACCAGGGGGAGTAGTTTTTGTGGCGACTTCACTTCAAGCCAAGCGGCAACCAACCTCCGGTCTATGAATATGAGACAATGCAGAAGTGCTAAAATCTGCTGTTTCTCGAGTGTTCGCTTGAGGCTGGCTCAGGAAGTACTGGAAGTCACAAACACACCAGGCCAAAAAAAGCCGTTTTCAAAGCAGAAATTAACCTATTTACAGCCTGGTTCAAAAAAACGTTTCACACACTGTAGGGGGGATGAATTTTTTTCTAACTCGTCAGTTCAGAGGATATTAAGATCGCGAGCTCGCCCAATCAGAGGCACAGCTCTGGTCACGTGACCGACAGGGGCCCTATAGCTGTATGCAAAGCCCTTGTCACTACCAATATTGCTGCGATAGCCGATCTGCTTCACTTTCCGTTTCAGAAACAGACAGGTGACATCGGGGAGACAACGTCCATGTTTTATACAGTCTATGCTTCAAGCCAAGCAAGATGACAGCCATTTTTTTTTTTTCGGCCTATAGATGCTTTTCCAAAGGCATTCGTCAACTCTGGTCGCTGTTTGACTCTTGGGTCAAAGCGTAGCTTAAACCGTGGAGCACGCACAAAACACTCAAGTTAAGGGATGGTTGGATGGTTTACACGCAAAAAGAAAAACAGATTCTTAACTTCACTTTCTACATTAGCTTGTCAATTTAATTTTGGGAACTTAGATTCAGCAGGATTCAAGTCCAACTAGCATGCTTAAAAAGTCCAGCTTTGCAGTTAAAGCATGCGCCCCATGTACACAGACGTTGTCCAAGCTGCAGAAGTCACCAGGTCAACTTCTGGCTGCAATCATAAGTCCAGTTTTAGTCTGACTAACGCAACAAGTTCATTCATAACATCATGTAAAATGGATTTCACAGCCAGTACAAAGCAACAGACTGCAGGTATTAGCTTTGTGCTAACACTGGCAGCCTGTGGTGACAAAATCAGCTTACTGTCTCCTCTAAAGCTCATTAATTAACACATTAAACGTCACATCTCCACCTCAACCTTCATCGGATTAAAATCAAAGCTGTCAGGTGATAATTAACGAGCTTTAGAGGAAGAGGTGCGTAGATTTTGGCTGCTGTTACCCTCTTTTCTCTTGACTGTGTGTTAAACTTATCCCACCAAGTCTCATAATTATAATATTTAGATGACAGACTGGTTGATTTGTCCTCTCTGGGGCACAAAATGAAACACAAATTATCTTATTATGCTGCTCTGTTTCAGAGTTATCCTGACCCGTCTTTTGTTTCGAGGACATTTGGTCCTGACTTTGACAAAAACAAACCTTTGTGCTGCTGTTTTTCTTTGTTTCCTGAGCAAAGGTTAACAGTTTAATCTCTGAACTCTGAATTAAATCCTCACATGGTGTCAAAAATCTCTCTGCTGCCTCAGAAATCACCGTCATATATAAAAACATGTTCCCCTCATTAACTCAGAGGAATAATTTTTTTCATCCTGCGCTCTCTCCTCTCCTTATCTTTCTTCCAGAGGATGAGACGTTCGAGCTGTGCCTCGGTCTTCAGACTCTGCTGGAACTCAAAGTAAGGTCCTCATTTGCTTTGCTAATGTTTGCCGTGCCTTTTCGTGCGTGTGTTCTGCCTGAAATCGTCGCCCTGAATAAGCAGAGGCGAAGAAAGAGAAACAGAATATGGAGAAGGGAAGTAAACATTTTAGGAGAGGAGATGCTCCAAATGTGATTTTCTGAGTGTGGTGTTATCTGAGGAAGAGGTTGCTCCACAGCTTTTTGTTAGGCTGATAAAAACACAGACAGGGCAAACTGAGGACACCCTGTGAGGTGGAGTTTTATATTCACACAGACTGAAAAATACTATTAAACGCTCATAAACAGATTATCTGATAATCTGAGGGAAGTGCTCTCTTTGAAAATCTGTTTGATTTCTACGTACAATGAAATCAGGACATGAGGGGGTGAAACAAACATAAATGTGTGAAACAGACGTCACCAGACGAACAAATCAATCCTCAGAGACAGCTCTGCCCAAGTATGATCTTACCTCTTTTTATGGTGGCCGGTTGGTGGTCAGCTATGATAAATATAGCTTTAATGCTAACGTTACTGATTCATAAAGCTAAACATAAGATGTCATATATATTTTTAATAAAATAAAGAAATGCAAGTGAGGGTCACAACAAGATAAGACTCCAACAAAGCTTGAGTCATTGTAGATAAAGTTAAAAAAAAGAAAATCATTCACCTACTTTCACAACTTTTCCGTATTTGTGTGATAACTAACCTCTTAGCTTCTGCTGTGGCTGAACTTCTGTCGTGTTGTAGCTTTTGCATTTGTGTTGTAGCTTTTGAATTTGAGGGTTTTGCATTCATGTTTTTGCATTATATTCGTTTTTTTACCCTTGCATTTGTGTTGTAGCTTTTGCATTCACGTTTTTGCTCTTGCATTCGTATTGTCACTTTAACATTCATGGTTTTGCTTTTGCATTTTTGTTGTACCTGTTGCATTACTGTTTTTGCATTTATTTTTCACTCTTGCAATCACGTTGTTGCTTTTGCATTGTTTTTTTTGCCCTTGCACTCTCGTAGCCTTTGCATTTGTTTAGCTTTTGCATTCATGGTTTTGCTCTTGCAGTTTTGTTGTTGCTTTCACATTTGTGGTTTTGCTCTTTCATTTGCGTGGTAGCTTTTGCACTTTTGTTGTAGCTTTTGCATTCCTGTTTTTGCATTTGCATTCATTTTTTTTACCCTTAAGTTTGTGTCCTGGCTTTTGCATTTATGTTGTAGCTTTTGCAATCATGTTTTTGCTCTAGCATTTGTGTTGTCACTTTTTTATTCTTGGTTTTGCACTTGCATTTGTATTGCAGCTTGTGCTGTCCTACTTTTGCATTTTCATTCATTTTTTACCCTTGCATTCATGTTGTAGCTTTTGCTTATGTATGTTGAAGGTTTTGCAATCATGTTTTTGCTCTTGAATTTTTGTTGTCACTTTTACATTTGTTGTTTTGCTCATTCATTTGCATTGTAGCTTTTGCATTTCTGTTTTTGCATTAGCATCTGTTTTTCACCCTAGCATTTGTGTTGTAGCTTCTGCATTTTCGTTCTAGCTTTTGCACTTTTTTTGTAGCTCTTACATTTGTATTGTAGCTTTTGCATTAGCCTTATTTTTTTTACCCTTGCATTCGTGTTGTTGCTTTTGCATGTATGTTGTAGCTTTTGCAATCAAGTTTTTGATCTTGCATTTGTGTTGTCACTTTAACATTCCTGTTTTTTGTTCATTCATTTGCGTTGTAGCTTTTGCATTTGTGTTGTGGCTTTGGCAAATTGTTTGACACCCACCGGCCACCGTACCTTTTGTTCAAACACTTGAATCATATCTATAAATGATCTTTCACACTCAACATTAAAAGCTCGGCTCGAACCTTTAGATGATTTTTCGAGTTTCAGCTCTGTCTCGTTTTTCACTTTGAGAAAAAAAAAACCCTTTACTTTAGAGAGGACTGAAAAAGCTCATTTAGCATTGCAGATTTTCTTTTCTTATTCAAATGTTTCCTTATCTCCTGGCCCTCCAGCCTCCTCACTTCTGTCTGTTTGGATCCACTGGTTCAGCACTAATTATATTTCACTGTGTGTTCCTCCCAGTGCTGCCTGGATCTGAGCAGTCGGGTCCTGAAGCTGCAGGGCTGCGGCGAGGAGCTGCCCTTCCTGAACCCTTCGCCTGACACCCAGTGCCAACATGACACTAACAAAAACCTGTGAGCCCGACACCACGGAGGCCACCAATTTCTTTATCCTCGACCGGTGGAGCAACGAGGCGGGATGCCGTTTGTATCTGGCCTGTCTGACCACGAAGTCTCACACTGCCAGAGCACGGAGGAGCATTCGCCGCTGTTGTCCTTGAGTTTACATCATTGTGTTTGTGGAGTCGAGACATTCACTATGATTATCTCTTTTATTGAATTAGTCTTGTTATCAGAGCGGATGAAGCCGGTTATTGGCCCAGGTCTCTGTGAGTTTCATCATTCTTTATGATTATTCTGTATATTCCATATAATGAGGGTCTCTGAAGGGAAACGATCCATCTGAATTTTGTGAACATTTTGTAAATTGGCTGTAAAAATCGTTTTAAATCAAGTGAATGAAACGTGTTATTCTGAATCTTATCAGTTTAGGTGGTTTGAAGAGAAATAGTTTTATACTCTGAACAAATTTTAAGAGGTCCTTTAGGTAAACATAAAGCCACGGTCTAATAAATGAGCTTTGTAAACAGGCTGTCCACAGGGGGAAGGAGTTAGCCTGGTTCTGTCTAAAGGTAACAAAAACATCTGTGACAACTTCTGAAGCTCACAAGCAAACCATCAGTTCCTTATCTTTTAATGTTGGAGGTCTAAACTAAATGTTAGCAAAGTTTCAGGGGTTTGGGGCTCTGAGCTAGCTTGATACGAAAGCCTCAATTTGTGACATCACTAGGTGGTGAATTTCGTTAACAGAGCATAAAAACTTTTGGGGGTCTAAAATCAAGTAGCATGTTTTCACAATTTGTTGGTTTAAATAGAGAAACTTTGTAGCACGGCAGCAATAAAAGAAAATTCTGAGACGCTGGGTTCCGTCAGGAGTTCTTAAAGAGACAGTAGCCAAAATAAAGCATTCCAGACAAGCTAAAATAATTTTAAAAAAGGGTTTTCAAAGAGAGAAATCGGAGGGTCAATACTGATAGACTAAAGTTAGCTTAACAGCTACGCCCAATAGCTTTGATTATCCGTAGCTTTTAGTTCTGCTGTGTTTCTGACATCCATCTTAACCCTTTTTCAACTTTTAAAATTGATATTGCGGATAAATCTGCCATTCTTATCCATTAGCTTAACTATTTAGCTCATTAGCTTTACTATTTAGCTCATTAGCTTTACTATTTGGCTTTAAGCTAACAGCTTTAACGAGTAGCCTATGAGTTGTTTATTTTTGCAAATTTTGCCCTATTTGTTATAGCGTTACTATTTAAGCTAGCATTTACTATCAATTTACCTTAAAAAATTGTTTTATCTTATGGCTAAAATTATTAGCAATTAGCTTACTACCCAACGGTTTTAACTGTAAGCTTAGTTTTATTCTGTTGCCGTAATATTCTACGCTAAGGCTTCAACTCTGTTTTTTAACTAAGCTAACTGTTAAGTTTTTGAGAGGTTAGCTCATTATTTTGGGCTTATTATTTTAGCTAGTTAGCTAACAATTTTAACTGTTGGCTAAATATTTAAAGTGAAAGTCTCAAACAGTTTGTCAATCTTTTTGTTCAGTTTTCAATCATTAGCTTGAGTAGCAGTAGCCGACCTTGTTGATAACTTTTTCATCCATTAGCTTTTTAGCTCGATTCCATTTTAGTTTTTCTGTAAGAGTAATATTGTACGTTAAGGCTTCAACACTGCATTTTTTTCTCTCTTTTTTTCAACTAAGCTAACTGCTAAGTTTTTGAGCAGTTAACTCTTTATTTTGGGCTCATTATTTTAGCTAGTTAGCTAACACTTTAACTTTTGGCTAAATACTTAAAGTGAAAGTTTCAAACAGTTTGCTAATCTTTTTGTTCAGTTTTCAACCTTTAGCTTGATTATTTATCTATTAGCTTATTAATTCAACATTTAGCTCAACTTCATTTTATTAACACTTTTATCTTAGCTAAATACTTAAACAGTTGGATTACCTTTTGATTTAACTTTCAACTGATGGCCCGAAACTTATGGCTAAGTCTTTTACAGCTAGCTTGACGCCTTTGGCTGAGATTGTTAAATTTATGTGTTGCTTAGGCTAACTTTCTAACATCTGAGTTCATTCAGAAGTTTTAGCAAACATGCTGCAATCTTCAACAAAAAATACTTTTTTAACTGTTCCTTCATTACTTTTAGTTTCAGCAGTTGACCTATGATTTGCAGCGAGCTGTTTTGATTTCTTCATCATAAACACACAAATTCAAAAAAGTTGGATTAGCTACTGTTGATTAACTTAAGCATGTTTGAACGTGAGCTTTTGAGGGTGTCAGCAGGTAAATTTGGTTATTTTTTGACAGAGCCGGGCTTACGGAGGCATCTGCTGGCTGTAACTTTTAGTTAAAGCCTCTCGATCCTCTGACAAAAACAGAGAATCTGTTCATTTAAGAACGATCATGACGCGTCTAAAACCGAGTACTCAGGATGCTCTTAGTAGTGGGTTGAAGGAACAATGTTGAAGCCTTGAGGTTTTTTAAGTCTTGTACAATCAGGTCAGGATCAGGCTCCCTCTTTTAGAAACAAGAACAGGTTTTTACAGATATTTGAAGAATACACTGAGGTAACTTCTCAGCTTTCTTTCCTCACCAGGGAACCAATTTGATGAAATTTTCCAGGAGCGCTATTACAGTGTGTCACGACAGCCTAGATTGGAGTGGAGTAGTTCCTTATTAACCCTCTGATAAAGATAGACTTCAGGCCAGCGAACATATTTGAGTCAGATGACAGAAATATCAAAACATTCCATCTGCATGACTTTGTAAAGTTCTGCCTTTGTATAAGTCTGCATGTTTGTGTTAGTCTGATTGTGTCACGTTGAGAGTGTGACGGGGCTGAACGTGTGCGTTGCTGTGTGCTTGTGCGGAGTCAAAGTGGGGGTTTCTGCCTTGTTTTAGCTCTTGAGTTCACATGGGAAAAGTGGAATATCTCCCCCAGACCGGTCCGCCAAACTGGACAGACGAAGCTGCCAAAAGCTGACCCCAGCTGCCTTCCCTCTCTGCCTCTTTCAGGAGTTTCTCATCACTCGGCTGAGGTTGCTTTCTGTGCCAAGGCCTCCTCCTCAGATCATCTTTACTTAGAGGACCGGTCTTTTTGTGTATCTTTCACCTTTTTAGGCTGACGTTATAAACTCTGACTCCTCTGAGTTGTTGATCTGAAAGGACTCCCCTCTTTTAGCGCCACCTGCCTTCTCGTCTCAGTGTTTCCGTAGCGTGGAGAGTCAAGCTGCCTCAGATGAGCCGCGACGTGCTTCTGACTGTGCTACAGCATCCATCTCCCCTCCTCATGGAGGCGATCCACGCATAGTTTGGCGATGTTTGTTTCTCTTTGACGTACTCGTGACCTTCCTACGCCGTGTGAGAGGAGTCGGTGTGTGACAGAAGTTTATTTTTGGTGTTTCTCTTCTTCTGAACAGTATTTTCTCTGCCTAATAAAATATGTATTCTGGCTAGCTCTGATTGCTTTCATGTGTCCCTACATTAACTGACGTAGCATGGAGGTGTTGGAGGCCTGTGAAAGGTTGGTGCTTAATTCCTCTAATCTCTGTCTGGCTGAATAATGTGAATCAACAGACGGCTGGTGGGAGGTTTCCTCTTGAAGACAGCCAGAGAAGACGGTTACGGATTTTTTTTTTTGGACCCTCACATTGATTCCCATGGTCTGCACTCCCAAAACACCCTGTGTGTGCCCGTCACTGGTACATCCTTCTATAAAAAGAAATGTTCAGGGAGAGAAAGCAGATGTTCCCACTACAACATGGTGCTTCAAATTCAACATCTCTGACCATAGAAGGTTCTAGTTTGACTTTTCTACAGCACACAGAAAAAACAGCCAAAGTTAAGAGTGTCAGAGAAAATCTACAGCAAAGTTTCAAGACTTTTAGAAAAGGATGAGTCCAACTTAAGGCTACCGTTTCTTTCAGTGGTTAAATATTGAACTTTTAGCTGAGCTGATGGCAGAAGAAGCTTTGTTAGCATTTAAATTATGTCGATATTTACGTTTAAGGTGTATTATGGAGATGCAAAAGTAACCTAAGTTGACTTATCCAACTGAGCGTAAATGTTGAAGACTTTGCCCGATGTGTTAACTCACCTAGAGGGCGCTCACGAACCGTACGTTTGTAGAAAAACTTACAAAGGCCGTCCCAACTGGTCCCTTCACTTTTGGCATTTGAGCAGATTTTTTTTCTTTAAGCTAACAGTGAAAGATTTTGTTTTTTAAGTCACAGGATTCTTAAACTTTTTCATCCATTAGCTTATCATTTCAACATTTAGCTCAATTCTATTTTGTTTTTTTCTGTTAGCGTAATATTTTATGCAAAGGCGTCAACACTGCTTTTTTTTTCAACTGAGCTAACTGCTAAGTTTTTGAGAGGTTAGCTCTTTATTTTGGGCTTATTATTTTAGCTAGTTGGCTAACACTTTTAACTTTTGGCCAAATACTAAAAGTGAAAGTCTCAAACAGTTTGCTAATCTTTTTGTTCAGGTTTCAATCTTTAGCTTGCTTAGCAGTAGTCGTCCTTGTTGACAACTGGTCCCTTCACTTTAGGCATTTCAGGAGGGTTTTTTTTGTTTTTGTTTTTGTTTAAGCTAACAGTGTAAGATTTTATTTTCTTTATTCACAAGATTCTTAAAAATCACTGTCAGTATGTTCGTGAATGTTTTACGAAACCTTGTACCAGAAGCAGACAACAACTTGTGCTAATTTCTGAACACAACTTCTGGATAACGGAAACTAGTTAGCTTAGGAGCTAGTTTGATTGAAAGAATTGAAAGCATTGAAAGTAAGTTAAAGCTGGAAATATTCAATCAGAATTTGAAATGTTAATGAAAGGTGTTCCACATGGATCAGTACTGGGTCCTGTTATATTCACAGTCTATGTAAATAACGCTGTATCCTCCATTCCTGACTTTTCCCCTCTGGATCATGGTGCTAACTGCAGTGTACAGTCATTTCAAGTCATTTTCTTCTAAATGCAATGGTTTTTATCAGGGGGCTCTTGCGTCAAAACTCTCCTTTTAAGTGTTTTATTCTTCTAAGGGAATTAAAAAAAATGTTTTTCAAATGTTAGATTTCTTCAGAAAGTTACTAAAATACATTAGAGGGTATATAAGCACACTGGCTACAAAACACACTATGTTAAAATGTGTGAAAATATGTTCAAAAGTTTTGCAAAGCATAAAAGAAACAACAATTTAAGATATTAATTCACAGGGATGGGAATCAAAAACCGGTTCCTGCTGAGAATCGATAAGAAATGTTTCTATCCATCGATATCGTTAGCCTTTGTGCTTAACGATTCCCTTATCAATTCTTTACATTGTGCCGGAGCCGCCGGGCCTTACGTCAGCTAGTCTGCTGCAGCTATCTTAGCTTAGCAGTTAGCTAACGTTTCCCAAGAAAACTCTGATTCAGGATTTTCAGATTGAAGTTTTACTGAAGAACTGACTTCATAAAGAAATGTACATCACTCTCTCTCAGGAGATTCATATTCAGTACATTCAAAATGGTATAAATCACCTTATTTACCAAAATAACAAAATAGCGCAAGCTGCTAACATATATGGGAAACTGCATTGAAATGCTATCAGTTAGCATACATCAGTATAACTTCAGCTTCAGAATAGAATTTCAACTTTCATCACAGAAACATATCACATCAACTCTTTGTAAAAAATACTGAGAATTTCAAATGCTAAAAGCTAACAGGCTAATGAAAGGCTCATGGCTGACTTCATAACTACGGGAAGGTTCCAAACAACTTAAACCATTGCTATAACCACTATGAGACACTAGATGTTCTACTTGGATTATTAATATATTACAACACAGTACATCAACGTCACATTGTGTGAGATTTTTACCTGTTTCTGTTTAATTATGCCCAGAAATATTCAGACTCATGGACGAATTACATTTTATTCACTTACAGTATAAACTCAATTAAATGTTGTTGACACGGAAAACCTGTAAAGCTACTTTTTGTACCAAGAAAATTCACAACAGGAACTGATAAGGGAATCGATAAAGAATCAGATCGATAAGCAGATTCGATAAGGGCATCAGTATTGACGAAATCTTATCAATTCCCATCTCTTTTAATTAAAAAAAAAGCCAAACTTATTTCATTTTTACATTAAAGTCATACTGTTAAATACTGAATACTCAGGCACATGAGGAGGACATGTCTGTAACTATAATTCAAGCATCAGGGGGTTGATATTCATCTCTATGCAGACGACACTGTTATGTATTGGTCAGATAACTCTACGGCATAATGTTGGGATTTCAATGATGTTTTGAGGCTCTTCAGGAAGGATTTATCAGCCTGGAACTAGCGCTGAAGGAGTTTAACAGTCTACAACTACACGGAAGTGGTATTAAATTAACTCAGAGGTTAAACATCTCGGTCTGGCCTGATGAATCATTTACATCTAAAGCTCTTCAACCTCAATGAGTTTCAAGGCTTTAATTAATGTAAATGGTGACAGAGAGAGAAATCTTCCTAATATCTAGAACTGACCACACATTAATCAACCATTAGCAGCACTTTACAGCAGCGATATGGAAGAAATCAACCGCCTGCCTGGACAAATGTTGTGTCAGAGAAGAGTCCAATAACATAAGCTCATACAGACTGGTATTTCTTTTGCTGTCTCATCCCAAAAAAGCAAACTCTATTAATCCTGTCAGAACTGTCAGGCCACATTTTTTTCTGTTCCTCCTCTTGTGACAGCTCCCTACACCGGTGAGCGACTGCAGGGGGAGAACATGACAGGAACACAAAATTACAACGTTGTTCAAGAAGATCCCCCTCAGTGCGCCCCCTCCCTCCTCCCTCCATCTGTGAGTCACTTTACACACCACATCCTGTTATCACGACAGCAGGCAACACCTCTGCTAGGAAAGTACCTCCACTCATACGCTCCGTGTCTTTCATGTGAATGCAGAGCAGATGCTTTGTCTGGAAACCACAGCGCGGTGACTTCAGGCTCTAACGGTTGAGAACAGTGAAAGGAAAATGGTGAAGTCGTGGCCTCTGAGCAGCTCAGGCGGCTGATGCGTGTGTCTGTCTGAGCGGTAGAGGTGTTGCATAAACGCCTTTTCTCACACAGAGGGCAGATCTGACCGGGGGTTGCAGCCCCACTGGTCTGCAGCAGAGACAGATATAAATCTGAACCCAGAGGAGAACAGCACGCCGAACGAGGCTTTCAGCTCTGATGAGGAATGAATCATCTGAGGCTATACACGGCGTACAGTAAACTGCCTGTGTGCTCAACAACCCATGAAGGAGTATTTATGGATAATTACGGGGTATCGAGGTCGGCTGTGGGAGTAGAATGTGGAAAAGTCCTTGAACACAGCACCTGAGCGGTCTTATCTCTGCTTCTTCCAGGGACACAGACGTGATTCAGCCTTCATATCGTCTATAATCATCCTTTCAGAGCTGGACGTTCATCGTCAGCTCAGTGATACATGTTCGTCTGTCTCTGTATGTTTCTCCTTCCCTGCAGCAGCACTTAGCCTCACACTCATTCGTCCTTACTGAATGCATGAATGTGTTTCGTGGAATTTGCGACCTTCAAGAAAAGAGATAAAAGTAAAAACCTAGAGATGAAAATCTGACACTGAGAGTGAGTCAGTCCTGGTTTATACTTCTGTTAAGTCTAATCTGTAGTTCTGAGTTTTCCTTTTCTGATACAGAAGCCTTCAAACGTGGCCTGATGTGCACCTCCTTCAAAATCAAACTACGCATCAAAATGACACAGACTGAAAGCCCCCTGATTGGTCCACTGGGTGGCGCTATGGTTGAACATTTACAGTAACGTCATTCCTTCAGAGAAGCAGTTAATCCAACGTTCACACTGACCACACTGCCCCCAAGTGTTTTGGAGGAGTACTGCAGAGTGACGCAGACACACCCAAGAATGTAGAGCGCACAACCACGTCAACACAGAATTATAAACAAGGCTCAAGATTCATCCAGATGAGAAAATTCACAGCTGTTAAAACAAAAGTTGTCGAGACAAACACCAAAGTTCATCACATGGTGGCGCTACATGAAAGTTGGCATCAGCTAGTGGGACAAAGATGATGACTAGGAGGATATTTCTCCAAGGGCATGTTTCAGCAAATTCAAATTCTTCATTTCAGTCTTTGTTTATAACCTGGATTGGAAAAAAGTTACAACTTTTCTCCAGTAGAGGGGGAAATGTTTCTCTCTGACTCACGTGATGTGCATTTTATGGGAAAACATGGCTCCTGATATAGTCTGTAGACATTATCATCATCATTTAACTTTTTCACATGGTCTGATGTTAAAAAAAAGCAAACTAAAAATCATAAATATCGAAGAATCAGAATTTAAATAAAATCGGCACCCAAAATCGTAATAGAACAAATTGTGAGAATAGCATTTTGTTCCAGCCCTTTATTTCGTCCAAACTTGACGACAAAAGTAGTAAACTGCAAGCTAGTTTTGGCTGACCGAGGTTATTAACAGACTTTTATGTCTTTTAATGTGAGTTTGAGTCTAAATATGGGGTCAACACAATTATCTAAGGTATAAAATACAGAAATGCAGCTTGAGAGTTTCAATGAAAGTGTCACGAAACTTGTGACAAAAGCAGATTTCTGGTCAAAACGGAAATGTTCAATTAGCATCAACAAGTAATTTCTAAAAACAAAATCTCTAATTCTATGAAAATCTGTCAAGTATTTTCTGTTAGTGGGACCTAATCCCTATTTCCACCAAGCAGCACCACTAAAACCAGCAGTCCATTGATTGATTTGAAACAATCGTCACTTCCTGTGCGACAGCGGCTGCTGTATTCCTCCTGGCGGCATACAGCCCTCTCTGAAAACAAAGCTTGATTGTTCTATGTCACAAAGAGCCACATGCTAATCACAAATAAGACAAATTGCTGGATGTCTTCTGCTGTTTTTCTTCTTTGTTGGATTTATTAGCGGGGTACACTGAGTTGTGCTGCTAGCTAACGCGGCATCTGGCTTACACGCCGCTTACCAAGAAGGACACGGTTGGCCGTGGCAACGCAAACAGGATCAGGCTTTGCCCATACCAAAAAGTAAGGACTGATTCATTCTGGGTGGCTTGATGGAAACGGGTCTTTTATATGATGATATTCTTCCAAGGTCATTATTTTTTAGGTAGTTTAAATCCAGTCTGCACAAATATGTGACTTTAAGGTGTTTCATTTTTCACTCAAACTGCACACTTTGTGGTGAGAGATGTCAAAAAATATGGGTCAGAGGCATTGAATATGGGCACAGAAAGGCTACGATTAGAAAGGCAGAAAACCGCTAATCAAGGGAGCATCGATTGATGCCTAACCTGACTGTAATGATGGAAGATCTTGTCAGCTGATTGAGGTAACTGATGGATTTATATGTCTTGAATTGGTTACCTCTGGTTTTGATTCTTTTCATGTGGACTGCTAAGCTAACAGAATCCTCTTTGCTGTAAAATACCTCATCGAATTTGTTCGCAGAAAAGCAGATTTCTGGGTGTAGCTGGTTTAAAAATAAGCGTCTCATCAGCCTCCAACAAGTAGCTGGTTGAAAAATCAGACTCTTGAACCAGTTTTCAGATTTTAAATTGATTTAAACTCTTATTAAAATGTTAAATCCTCTTTGGGATGCAAAGAGAAACAAACCTGTAGGTGTAACGTTCCCATCACACATCCATCCAGAGGTCAGCAAACAACAGACTGACTCAAATGAAGGAAACTCTGCCAGCAGAGAGATTTTAAGGCTGCATGTTGAAGTCTAATTGGTGGAGCTCTTCTTGGTTTTTGTTCCTCTTCTCTTGATTAAAGGCTGAGGAAAGTGTGTGTGGGCAGAGGGGCTTTGATTTCGCTGCAAACCCTTTGATAAAAGCTAAGCCCTCTCCTCCATCTCAACCCGCCGCACAGCTCTTTGTGTTTTCTTTCCTGTCATCAGAAATCGCTCTGTCTTTCCCTCCTTTATCTCTAACAATAGCATCTCCTCCCTCCATCAGAGCAGCACACACACACACACACACACACACACACACACACACAGATGTGACCCAGCAGGCTTGATTGACTCAGTAGGAGTGACCCAGAAGCTTTAACCCCCGAGAGTGAGGCAGAGACGCTGCGAGGGGGATATCGATCAAACCGATCCCCTCTGTGGCGAGGCAGCTGTTATGTAACGCGGCTCCAGTGAGTGGGAGATCCTCCAGAGAGGGCCACAAACACAGCCATGAAGAATGTAAAGCCTGGCTGCTGAGGAATCTCAGGGAAATTAATATGCAAATAGAGAAATGTTATTGAGTCTGAAGGGAGCGAGGGAAGGGAAGATGAAAGCAGCGCTCGCTTCGTGTCGCAGTTCGCATAATCTCTGTGAAATGTTCTGCATTGTGGAGAGCGTTCACGTCAGCGTCATGGGTTCAGTTATGGCTGGAAATGAAGATTTTATGAAATTGATGATGGATGTGACGTCAATCTGGAATAAAAACAAGTGCATGGAAAATTAGAAAGTGTGCAGGTTAGTTAGCGTTTAGCTGCAGAGGATGAAGCTCCATGAAGCAGAGGCACCTTCATGAAAAACAAGCTGCTTTGATGGGTTTTCAATAAAGTGCTGCTGAAAGTTAGTATGAGGGATACACCCTGTTCTCTGAAGGCCTGTTAGTCACAAAATCAGAAGGCTTATAAGTCAGACGGCCTGTTAGTCAAAATCAAAGGTCGTCTAATTTTCTAAAAGACCTCCTGACTAACTGGCATTCTGACTAATCTGCCGTCTGATTTTTTGACAGACGGGCGTTTGGATTTTGTGACTAATGGGCCTTTTAGCTAATGGGGCTTCAGATTTTCTGACTAACAGGCCTTGTAATTGTCTCAACAGAGGACCCTCTGACTAACTGGTCTTCTGACAAACCAGCCATCTGATTTTCTGACTGATGTGCCTTCTGATTTTCTGACTAACAAGCCTTCTGACCAACAAGTTTTTTAACTGATGAGACATCAGATTTTCTGACTAATGGGCTTTGTGACTGTCTCACTTAAGGACCTTCTAAGTAACCGACTTTCTGATTTTCTAACCAACCGACCTTCTGAATTTCTGACTGACAGCCCTTCGAATTTTTTAACTGATGGGCCTTCTGATTTTCTAACAAACATGCCATCTGACTAATAGGCCTTTTAGCGAACGGGGCTTCAGATTTTCTGACTAACAGGCCTTATAATTGTCTCACTAGAGGACCTTCTGACTTACAGGTCTTCTGACAAACCAGCCGTCTGATTTTCTGACTGATGGGTCTTCTGGTTTTTGACTGACAGGCCTTCTGACTAACTGGCCTTTTGACCAACAGGTCTTTTAACTAATGGGGCTCCAAATTCTCTGACTAATGGGCTTTGTAACTGTCTCACACAAGGACCTTCTGACTAACTGGCCTTCTCACTAACCGACCTTTTGATTTTCTGACAAACATGTTATCTGACTAATAGGCCTTTAAATTTTATCACTTATGGGCTTTGTGATTGTCTCACTAAAAAGCCTTTCTGACTAACTGACCTTCTGATTTTCTGACTGAAAGGCGTTCTCAACTTTTGACTAGCAGGTCTTCTGACTAACAGGACTTCTGATTCAATAAATGACAGGCCCTCTCATGTTTTAAAACTAGGCTACTGGCTAAAGGCCTTCTAACTTTTTAAAAATTGGCCTTCTGACTTACTTTCTAAAATTTTTTAAATAATGAGGCGCCTGGCTGACGGGCATTCTGACCAACACATGACACAAAACAAGCCTTTTCAATCCTCAAAACGTGATGCAGTTCTGTGCAGTACCAGTAGGGGGTTAACTACATGAGAGGAGCTGACAGTCAGCTGCTGTCATGCCAGTAACTGATTCTTGCTGGTTTTGCAAAGAAAATTTGAGCATTAAAGACATTTTTTTCTTATTCTAACAAAGAAGCATCATATATCTCTCCTAAAAAGGCATCTTCCCTGGCTTACAGTCACTTCTTGCGCACAACAGAACAAAACTGCACCTGTAGCAACCACCTCTGTCTGAAACAATGCTGATTGGTCCATTTAGTCTCTGGAATCTGACCCCAAACATCAGTGGAAGCTCTCTTCAGTCACTAAGAGAAGCAAACATGCTCAGAGAGCTGAGTTAAACCCTTTATCAATCTTTAAGATAGATGTGTTTGTAAGTATTTCCAGAGGCACATCACGACTTCGCAGCTCCTGATCTGCTGGTCATTATTTCTGCAGGATTAGTTGAGCTGATATATGATGTCATGAATAAAAGATGGGATGCTTGCAGGGTGGCTAAGTGATGACTGAAGAGACAATCAGGCAAACGCAGCTAAAGTGAAGCACCTAGAATAAAAAAAAAACATCAACTCCTATTATAATTATGAGTGTAAACACAGGAGACATAGAAGTGTGCATGGACGTATGTGAGACTTTTATCTCACACATCCTGGTTCACCTATCCTCTACGGTGGCTTTCAAGGACAAAAAGCTGCTGGCATGCATAATAGGTTTGTCAGATCTGTCCCTTAAAAAAATTACTAGCTGATACCACACACTGCACTTTTAATCAAGCAGCCAATCAGCGTGAAACCTCTCTGCATTACCTGAGGTAAAAACTCTGGTTATTCCGACTACCTGCTGTGTTTTTCCATCCATTATCGACTACGATGGCAGAGAAACCTGGTCTCTGTAAATCAGTGGCTTCAGCTCTTGGATCGTGATGGAGCTTGTGTCAGTCTCCTTTTTCCTTCACAGGCTGAGGCTGCAACTGTCTGTCAGTCAGGATCAGAGAGATATTTCTACACTAGCCACCCGCTGTGTGAGCAGGACCATGGATGGGCTCTGAGCTGACGCTGAGAGGGGATGCTCAAAGAAACTGGAGCGACAGGGTGTGGAGGGACTCAGATATGTCCAATGGTATAAGACAGAATACATCGAAAAATATTACTGGGATTCATTTTTTACTGTAAAAAATTACGTTTGCCGAAATGTCACACCACAAAATCTAAAACTTAGATTTTAAAAAGCTGCAGAATCACAACAAGACTCTCAGGAGTCTTCGTCATCCCTCTCACCTCTAAGGATGCAATTCAGCCAGAAATCCCTGATTCAGGTCCTTTCAGCACCTCTGTGTAATTACCCTCATGTATTCAGGCCTTCCCTGCCATTTGTGATTCATCCACATTGTGTTCCAGATGTAGAGGACGAGTAAATGGACGGTGAATGAATCACTAGTCCGTCTGGATTGTCCAATCAAACATAATAGCTGAGAATATTTCTCTGAAATCATGAACAGCAGATTCAGGTCGATGATGGACTTTTAAGAAAGAAGAACAAGCTCCTTTAAAAGCTGATTTTAGTCATTATTATTCCCTCTCTCTTCACTGTATTTAATTTTTCTTCAAAAGGTTTCTCAAAAGTAGAAGTTGGCTTTTTTACTTATTCTATTTTGCTGTTAGATAAAGTCAAGGTGAGATGGAAAATGTCAGGCTGATGCTTGATTTTGCGTTTTTGAGCGCACATCCACTTCTTATATTACATAAGAGGATCAAGGTCTCTGAAAACTAGTGCTTTAAAGTGTAAGACAGTAAAAAAAAAAGAGACTTTATTTTGAAATTCTGAGAAAGAGCAAAAATTAGAGTTCAAACTCCACACTTTCATCAGCCTGAGGAGTGTTTTCATGCTGTCAGCCTCTATACACCGGGCTCTACTGACGGGTGCATCTCTCATGCTGTGTCGACGTTAAAGCTATGATTTATGTTAACATCTTAACCTGTCTGCACACGTAAACAAAGCCATACCTTAAATGTTAGATGTTGATCTTTGACAGCAGCTCAGTCGCTCTGCGGGGTGACTCAGGATGAGCGGCGATGCCATCAGGTCGCTGCATCAGTTTGGTTCAGACTGAGAAAAGAAAAATGTTCAAACTGTTGGATGGTTTGACGTGAAGATTTGACAGGACATGTATGGCTGATATTTGAAGTTTGAAGTGAAATGTCAAAACGTTTTTCTGGACTGCCATGAAAATGCTTTATAAGGCAGCAAAGGACACTGTGGATGAACAACCCAGGAAAAAATCAGTACAGAAAATAGAGATTTGTTTATCTGGAAAGCTAGAATGCAAAAGTATTTATCTTGTGGGACACGAAGAATAAATCTGTTTTTACATGATAATGCAGATTAATTAAACACCATAAGTTTTTAATTAATATACAGGTCGTGTTAGCTGCCAACAAATTCTTGTGAATATTAGCCTGATGAAGACACAGACATGACAAAAAGAGCTTAGTTCATGCAGAAAACCAGCACTTATTAAAAATTAACTCACAAATCACGTCGCTAACTACAGTATGATTTGGTAAACTCTTTTAACCATACACATACCTACTATTTAAACAGATTAAACAAACAGATTTGGGCTAAAATCAGCTCTCTGGCTGTAGCTAACACAAGCCAAAGATAAACAGGACACAACACAAATAGATTTTTAGCATTCAGCAAGGTTAGCTATATTAATTAAGTTTAAAAATGTAACTACTTAACACTGTTAACTGTGAAACTTGTTGTACAATTGAAGCACAGCACTACACAAGTCTTGTTAGTTAGCTGCGGCCTGGTAGCAGCTGCTAACGTTAGCCCAAGACATACTGTATTAAAGAATAAGCTCAATTTCGCTTTATTGTGATTTTTAGCCGTAAATTACCGTTGTTTCTTTTTACTTTATTATATAATATATGAGAGTAAACAAGTAAGTAGAGTAAACAAACGCCACCAGATGCATTTCAGGTCCAAAGTACGGCTATTCTTAAAGTTAGCAGTTACTCGCTAGCGGTAGCTAACGTTAGCTCGCGTCATATAGCATGAAAGAAAAGGCTCAGGCTCGCTTCATTTTGAAATTTGTCCGTGAAGTATTGTTATATAATTATCCAGATATTAACTCCTACCCTAAGTATGGTAGAAGATGGAAAAAAACGCCACGTAGTGCATTTCAGTTATATTCTACAGCTCTTTTAAGTTAGCAGCGGCCTGCTAGCTGTAGCTAACGCTAAGCTTAGCCATACTTACAGCATAATTCAGGGTCACCAGACGTTTCTCTTCTTTCTTTTCTTGCTGTCCTCCTCATAGTGATTGTTTTTGTCCATCAGTGGCAACACAGCCTCTCTCCAACATTAGCATGTGTCACTGTTAAAATAGGATGGATATAAAGAAGTGGTTTGCACAAATTGTATAAGAAACTTCTAAAACTAGTAATGAGTTGTTGTGTTTGCAAGCATTTCTTGGTTAATGTAACCTATTTTAGCCATGCTTTTTCATCACATAATTAAGATGAGTTATTTCCTCATCTCTGGTACTGTCTTGACATTTTAACCCTCTGAGAACCATACATAAAACAAATTATAGATCAAAATTATTCAGAAACATACTCTCTGGAGGCAACGAATCTTTCAGATGGTAAAAATCATGACAAAATGAGGGAAATTATGAAAATACATGGTTTCCTGTTGCCAAAATAGCTGCAGACCAATCCATACATGGACACAAATAGACACAAGGTCAGATGGATCAGGACAAGGCCGCTCTCCCTGTGTGGTTTCATCGCAGGGTCAGATGTCTTAGACGTGTTTTATGTCCAACTTGCCTGCTCGGGGGAAACATTGGAGCAAAAGTCAAAGTCACTGAGGAGTCATCAGGGGAAACCAGGGAGGACTCTGCATACTAACAGGGCTGACATTCTCTCTGGGAAACCTCAATCAGGAAGCAGAAGGCTGATTTTGAATGCATGCTGAGTACAATAACAGATGCATCCATAAGAACAAGAGTCTGATCCATCAGCTCGGTTCTGGATGACCATTAATGGTCACAAACACAAATCAGTCTGAGCGAACAGCTGGGGAATGCTCCACACTTATATGGTAAACTGCAGCTCACAGGTCATTGTTGATTCGACAGAGAAAACATGGAGGGGAAAGGTTAAATATCAGAGTTTATCTACTGATGTGAAGGGTCCAGGACGGCATTAACATATCATCATCATAATGAGACTTTTATCGTCATACAAACAATAATATAACCTCTAACACAGCTGCTCAGAGCATAGTCAGAGCACAGAGTAATACATGCTTTTGATTAATACGACACTGTGAGAAAGATGATTTTAAAGTGCACACACACCTGATCAGAATCTAAATACCTGTGAAAAATGGCGAGAATTTACATTTTGCATTGTTGGATCTTGTACATAACAATTTAACTGTAAAGTTCCCTCTAAATAAATTTTAAGGTGATTTGGTGTCTTTGAAATACAGACGTGTTTCTTTTATGGAATAGACCTGAAATTATGTGAATCTGTTGCGTTTCAAAAAAACGTCTAAAAGTAAATTGTGTAAAATGACTAGGAAGAATAATTAAGAGTAAATCTTGTCATGATTTTTTTTCGTTATTTGGATTTTTGATGTTCTGCGTTATTTAATGGATTGTACATGATAGACAAAAATAAGCCTCAGCTTTGGCCTAATCCTTTTTCGGTTAAAGGGTGTGTTAATTTTTTGTTTTTGAGAGAAAAAATGTTGCGTGCAAGCCTTTTTATACAAATTTTATTGTATTTTATTTTTAGATTTTTATTTTTGCAAAGTGATTGCACATTACTCATATTTATTATTATCATTGGGGATTTTAACCAAAATAAAATAATCATTACTCCATCCATCCCCAAATGTTCTCAGTGTCATTTAGATCAGGGAAACACACGGAAGTCCCGTTGTCCTGTTGAAAACTCAGTCATTACCACACAGACCAGGGCCCTCAGTCATGAAGGAGCGACATCCCCACAGAGCCAGCCGCTGTTTGACGGCCCTGGCCAACCTGAAGCTCCATTGTTCAAACTTTCTTCATCTCTCAGTGTCCCATGTTTGCTGCTCTCTGAAAAAGTCCAAAGGAGACGAAGCCTTGAAGACGTGTTTTCTTCTTGAAGCTCTTCTCTCTCAGATGGCATCTGATGGTTATCGGGCTGCAGTCAGACCCTGTGATGGCTTAAATTTGGGTCAAGGATGGCTGTGTCTTGGCAGGCAGCTCTTCAGCCTTGGCCAACAGGAGGTCATGACAGAGTAAATATTATAACATTTTTATTTTTTATATATTTTTTTAACATTTTTATTCTTTGGCTTTAACCTCGGTGAGACCTGGTTTCTTTGCCTGATCTTATTTTGCTGCTTTTAATTATTTTTAGCATGTTTACTTTTATGTGTAGGGATGGGTACCTTTCACATTTCAAACGATAAGGTACTGATGTAACCTTGCAGAGCAGACGGACCTGCCTGATTCAGTTTCTGAACTCCTGCAGATCCATCTTGCCAGGCTCCATTGACCAACGATTTCACTCGGCTAAATTCTGACCAATCAGAGAAGAGAGGCGGGAGCTGTGGGAGCAGACGTGACGTCAGCAGACTTTCCTACTTGTCAGAGTTCCTTTGATTCTTAAGTTAAATTTATAAAAACGGAAGCTGTCGTCTAACGCCTTTATCACAACTGTTTCTCGTCATTCAGTCGTTGTTCATCTATTGTTTCTTAGAAGCATCGGCTCACACTATATGAAACTGTCCGTCTGGCGTGTCAGGTTAGTACTGATGCCCAATACCTGGCAATCGGTACTTTATTGTGTTTATGTGGTGAAAAATATCAATTTGTTTAGTAATAATATATGTAAAAAAATTCAGCTCAACATATTTATTCTTCAATATATAACCTTGCAATGCTGTGTTCATGTCCAGCATGGAAAATCTCCTACTCTTCCACTCCCTCACAGCCACAAGGATGTGTTCAGGTACCTAAACATGGTACCTTTTGATTTTAGATGAATTGATACTCGGTACTTTGACAGAATTTGGTCGGTACCTATAAGAGTACCTAATTTGGTACCCATCCCAATATATGTGTCGTTTTTTCGTATCTGTTTTTATCATTTTATTTCTCTCTACCTGTACAGCACTTTATTAACAGCTGTCGTTTTTAAAAGTGCTTTATAAAGGCTGAGATCTGAAACTTTTGATCAGCTGATGAAGAGACTTAAATTGTTGTTTTCAATAAATTACAAACTTAGATTTTTCTCTCACTCTTTTTTGCTTCTTTTTTTTTTATTTTCAGACTCTGCTTATAACTTTTTTTAAGATCCAACAGTGCAGGAGTTTATAAGCAAATCTGGAAAGCATCGTGTAAAACTAATATATCATTCAGTTACTACTGCACTAATTTGCATGATCTAAGAGGAGAATTTGATTTTCTGAAGTCACATCTGTCTGACGCTGTGTTTTAAAGCGCTGTAATTCCCTGTAAGCGGTTGTACAGACAATGCAATTACGATAAGAGGAAGATAATGAGGTGAGGAACAGGTACCTCAAATTTCCTCTTCAGTTCAGCGCTTCAGCAAATGAGCTAAATTAACTCGACCCCCGCTTCAGAGCACTTTGGACACTTTTAATGACACACGCTGATGAGGTGAGAGTCATTAGCTTTTATTGAGCCCTGCTGTTAAAGTGACACAGTCTGAGGAAAAGAGATGGAGATTAACAGAGACAGGATGGGATTAGAAGAGATATTTGGTGTTAGCAACACTTATTTTACAAATTAAACTCTGAGAATGAAGATATCTGGTGCATCCTGATGTCAAATTGATCTTTAGTCTTCCTCCACAGCCACAAAGGTTTCATCTATCAGGGTTTTAACTCTGTAACAGGTGTTGAGTAATTATTCAGAGGCTCAAAGAAAAGAAGAGTGCAGTTTTTTTGGCAGGTTTGACATTTAAAGGTTGCTCTCTGTCGAAGGAATGGGAGAAATTGGCGCTTGTTTTCATGCAAAGCTGAAAAAAACGACACAATGCTTCACAGAAACAGAACTTTCTGCACGTGTTGAAGAAAATAATCCGAGGATTCGACTTCTGAGCTGAAAACAGGTGAAGACAAACACGACCAGAGAGCAGCGGGACTCCTATAGGGGCCTCCCTCCCTCCAGCTCATCTCTAAAGGTTAAAAACACAGGAGACCTGAGAGGCTGAGGCCTGCGCCGACACCTGAGCCTGCCTTCACCTGAGGCTCACACACACACACACACACACGGCTCATTTATTTTGCATGAGGAACAGAGAGGCGGCGTACATAAGAGGTTATAGGATCCTCCCAGTGGGAACAGTGGGTGATTCCCTCCACTGCCTCCAACCATCACACCCTGCAGGCCCGACAAACAAACAGTGACATTACGCAACAGCTCCGTGTCTTATGTAACATGTTTAGAGCGTCATGTGTCGGGGACGAGGCGCTGGATGAATTCAGAGACGTCAGGCGTCCTCTCAGCGCTCCACAGCAGGTTAAACAGGAAAGCGTCTGAAGCTTTCATCCCCGCGCTCTCACAGGAAGCAGCTGAGCAGAAAACCAACGACAGATCAGAACCTGAGACCCGTCACGTCCGTCTGCAGGGAGACGAATCAGCAGCGTGGAGCCGAGTGGGACGCTTAGTTTGTTCACAGTGTTTACAGTCAGAGGGTGGAGGGTGGAGGGTGGAGGGGGCGGAGCAGCAGGATGTGTGTCAGTGTGTTAGAGCTGAGAGTCCGCGTAGAGAAGGTCTGACACCAGAGCTCTGACGGCTGCAGGGTCCTCAGAGTCTGCAGAGAGAACAGGGACAGGAGGAGGAGGAGGAGGAGGAGGAGAGGTCAGAGAGGAAGAACTCAAGAACCGAACCAAAGACTGCACAGAGACTTCACACATTCATCTATTCATCACTCTTACATGCTTTTTTAATCTCTCTGGTCATCCAATCAACCGTTTGCTTCACTCATCACTCCATCCTTCCTTCATCTTACTCCATCCATCCAACAAATCAACCAATACTCCTTCTTTTTCCATCACTCCATCCATCCATTGGTCTTTCATTCACTTGTCGTCTAACACTCCATCCCCTCTTCCATCCATCCGATCAAGCATCAAACCATCACTTCATTCATTCATCATGTACTCTATGGCTCTATCTATTCTTCTGTCTATAAAATGCTCTACGCTCATCCATCCAAAACTTCATCAATCCACACATGCATTCTTCCTGAAATCAATCCATCACTTTAGCCATTTTATCCATCCATCCATCCATTGATCCAAAACTTTATCTTCCATGATCCATCCTTCCAAAACTTCATCCATCTATCAATCCATCCATCCATCCATCCATCTTATAATCAAACTGTCAATCAATTCATGACTTTATCCATCCATCCATCCATCCATTGATCCAAACATCCAACATACATCCACCAAACCAAAACTCACATCCACATCCATCCATCCATCCATTCATTTGTGGAAAACTCCATCCATCAATCCATCGAAAATCCATCCAAAACTCCATCCAAAACTCCATCCATCAATCCATCGAAAATCCATCCAAAACTCCATCCAAAACTCCATCCATCAATCCATTTATCCAAAACTCCATTCATCCAAAACTCCATCCATTCAATCCATCCAAAATCCATCCAAAACGCCATCCATTTATCCAAAACTCCATCCAACCATCCACACATCCATCCATCCATCCATTAATCCAAAACTCCATCCATCCATCCAAAACTCCATCCATCCATTTATCCAAAACTCCATCCATCCATTTATCCAAAACTCACTCCATCCATCCATCCATCCATCCATCCATCCATCCATCCATTCATCCATCCATCCATCCATTCGAAACTCCATCCAACCATCCATCCATCCATCCAAAACTCCATCCATCCATCAATCCATTTATCCAAAACTCCAACCATCCATCCTTCCATCCATCCATTAATCCAAAACTCCAACCAACCATCCTTCCATCCATCCATTTATCCAAAACTCCATCCATCCATCCAAAACTCCATCCATCCATCCATTTTTCCAAAACTCCATCCATCCATCCATCCATCCATCCATCCATTGATCCAATTAAATATCTTGACATCCATCCATCTATCCATTCATCCATCCATTTAATAATCCATTTATTGATCAACTTATGACTTTATCATCCATCCATCTACCCAAAACTTCATCCATCCATCCATCCAACCAACCATCAATCTTCCTATCATCCATTTAATTATCCAACGTAATCCATTGATCAATTCATGACTTCATTCAACCCTTATTTCATCACTTCATCTTTTCTTTTCTTTCGCCCCTCCAATTCTCTACATTCATCCAGACATCCCCTGTTGCTCAGTCCATCTTTTCATCCATCTCTCTTCTAATCCCGTGCTCCACCCACTCATCCATCCATGTCCTCTGAAGTGAGGCCTCCACGTTGGCTCCACCTTCAGGACTCTGTACGTGAGTCTGTCCGGCTCAGAGGGGTTTTTAGAGTTTGTTTCTGTGAATGTTGTTTATTTTCAGATTTTCTGTTTGTCAGAGTGTGTTGGTGTTTTCATTTCTTTAACTTTTTTTAAAAAAGCTCAAACTTTATCTGTGCTCCACCAGATCTCCATCTAATCTAACACTCCTCAGGTCTAATCTCTGAACACTCGTCCTGCGTCAGTCGCTCTCAGGTCGAGATGAACTGATGATTGAACTCTGCGCTCATGAATTAAAAGTTAAGAAAGGCTCCCAGGAAGTGATGGAGGAGTGACAGACTCCTCATCATCGCCCTCTGGGTGGAGGGGTGGCGTGAGGTGAAGGAGGAAGAAGAGGAAGAGGAGTCCGAGAGCTGTTTCTGACATTTGGAGCAGTTGGAGTTGGAGGCAGCTATCAGGGCTCAGAGCACAGGTTTACTTTTCTGAGGTGAGGAAATGAAACGTGTCGACCTTCTGCAGAAAAACAGAAAAACACGTCTTTCTTTTTCTCCTCTTATCTCTGTGTCCCTGGGCTGCTACATCAGACGTTTCCACACCGGGTTAGGTAACAAGCCGACGAAATCACAGTCAAAAGAAACACAACAGGCCCAGAGGTTGAATTATTAACAGCAGCAGCAGGAAGCTACGCTAACACCGCCACCAGGCTTCAATAACATCAGCCCAGTCTTCGTCTTTCTGCTCCGACAATCCTGCTAATGATAATGTTAATGCTCTGTTCCTGCCTCTTTATTCCTCATTAAGTTTCCATTTCTTTTCAGCTCGTTTTCAGCCGGGGTCGAACGTGCTGAAGAAAAACTCATTAATTCATCGGTCGGTGTGTGAGATCGTTGCTTCATGATGAAAAGACACCAAACAGACGCAGGATTAATGCTTCTACTGTGCACATAAGGAATGATTAACCAAGCTAAACATTGAGGAGCTGCTGGTCAGCACACACACACACACACACACACACACACAGAGGAGAGCAGTTTCTGGCGTCTCGGCTGTGTGTGTTCATGGATTAAAGCTTCTCAAAACACGCTTCAGCCGACTTTACTCCGAGCTGCTCCTTCAGCAGCAGAAAGAGAAACGTCAGACGTGTTGCTTCCTCAGAAACCTCTCCTCTGAGTCTGATCTGAGTGGAATAAAAATAATAAACTGTTTCAGGAAGGATCCATGCGATCTCTGTGCACGCGTGTCCGCCTCCAGTTTCCTCCCACAGCGCTCAGACGCGCTCGATGGGTTAATTGGTCACTCTGATCCGCCCTGAGGCGACAGTGTGAGCGTTAAGTCGACCGTTTGAGGGTGAATCAAATGAGTAGTTTGTGCGTGTCGCCATCTTGTGCCCGGGCTGTCACCACGCCATGTGACTCAGCACCTGCTGTGACCTGTGGGTTACAAACATCAGACAGCTGCTGATGATGGCGCCTCAGTCACATGATGTCTGTGTTATCAACCTCTTGGTAGAGCATTTCTTTCATCTCTATGTCTCCTTAAAAAATATGTTAAACTACTATTGTCGAGTAAAATCTAAAAGTGTCATCTCTACAGATTAAAAATTTTTTTTCCGAATTTTTTAATTTCTATTCTGTTGCCGTTCAACTACAACAATACAAAAAACATATTTTTAATTTATTTTTTTTTTCTTGGTTGGAATATTAATTAAAAAAAATTCCATATATTTTTGATATTTTTTTCATTTTTTATTTTTTAAACCATGGACTAAATTTAAACTCAATGTGCTGTTTTTTTTAAAAGTCTCATCTCTGTCTGCAGTTGCTTACTGCTGTACGTGCCTTTTATTGCCTCTAAGGGATAAATAAAAGTTTTTAAATTTGAATTAAAATAATATTATAATTATTATTTTTATTATAATTATTTTTTATTTATTTATTTATTTATTTATTTATTTCATTGTCATTGTTTCACTTAACTTCTAATTCTTATAACGGTATTTTATTATTAATTTATTTTTTAGTTATCATTGTTATTATTATTACTTTGTATATGTATGTATGTGTATATAGCTTATTATTTTCTTTTCCTTTTTTCTAAATATTTTAAATATTTTATTGAATTCTTTTTTTTCATTTTTTTTATTATTATTACCATTATTATTATTTATCTTACCTTATTTTATTTATTCATTTATTTATTTTTCTTTTTTCTCTCTTATCATGAAAAACTTAATGCAGATTTGGCCCTTTTTGGGGGGGGGGGGGGGTTATATGCATGTTCATTGTAACAAATGGTAAATTTCTGCTCACCTTGTGCCAAAAATTCAATAAAAAAAGAATGTTGAAAAATAATAAATAAATTTGAATTAAAAATTTAAAAAGACTTATCTTTTCTTTGCATTAAAAAAAATTAAAGCTAAAGGTAAAAGGAGAGGTAATTAATGGTAGTTGAAGGTTAAAAAGTCCCTAAGTATACATTTTCCGTCAGAGGTTATTCGTTTGTGTATTTGCTGCCGCAGCGTAACAAAAACAGTTGTTTGTTTTTAGCATCTTCGTTAGCTTGCTAGCTTGTCGGAGAACAAAAGTTGTGAGATTCTTTCAGCCAGAGAAGAAGAAAATGCATCAACACGTCGCTCAAAAAGAGGCGGACTCAGAGAAAATGTAGTTTTTTAAGCTTTTCTGATCCAGTGCTGAAGATTTGGTTTGATGAAAGTGTCTGACCTCACAAGGCTTGATCATAGAGGGTACAAAACATAGATGTAGTCTCTGCGACACCACCCAAAACAGGAAGTCATGATTGACAGCTGTGTGGACCAATCAGGCTCTTGCATCACTCTTGGCTAGATTCGCAGACAAAGATAGGAAGTGTGATGTTTTATCGTGAAGTTTGTAAACCATCACTGATCCACAGAGGGATCTAAACTCTTCAAACTGCGTCAAACACACTTGTTTAGCCTCTTTTTGTAGCGATCTGTGTCGTTTTTTGAGTGAGTGCATGAAATAAAAGTCTGACTGAACACTTCCTGAGTTTCCTCATGTGTTAAAAACTTAAATCAAAACTCTCAGACAAGTTTTCTTAAATCCCCGCTCTGTGTCTGTCAGAGAGGATCTTTGCTGCGAGCCGTCAGTGCGTGCAGCCCATTAAACTCCGCGGCGCTCTGACTCTTGTTAGCAGAGAAATCTGCCGTGTGGGGATCGTTTTCTCTCCTCATCCTCGTTAGCATTCAGGTCAGACGGATACAAATATTCACGCTCTCTGAGAACAATGACTCACCTACGCCCAGCGTCTTCAGGTGGCCCCTGAAGTCCGGTTTCTCCTCCAGGACCCTGAACAGGTTGGTGGACTCCATGTGCTCCAGACCCACCTTCCAGTAGACGTAGATCTTGTGGTTGAAGCTCACGTAGACGAGGCAGGGGCTGTTCTTCCCCTCCTTACACGTGTACTGACCTGGAGACACACAAACACACTCTCATGACTGAGTTTTCAGTGTGTGTGTGTGTGTGCGTGTGCGTGTGTGTGTGAGGCCGCAGTGTTATGATTCAGTGTGTCGTGTGAATCCAAATGAACACATCAGCAATCCTCTCCGGACTAATGTGATTCTGTGCAGCCGAGCCGGCGTCGACACAAGCAGAGAACAAATCTAATCTGCTGTAATGACCCTGAGGAGCAGAGAGGAGCAGAGAGGAGCAGAGAGGAGCAGAGAGGAGCAGAGAGGAGGAGGAGAAAGAGGAGCAGAGGAACAAACCCCAAACACAGCCTCCTGTTTCCTCCTCTTCTCGTCTTATTAGCTCCTCTAAATGAACTCAGGCTCCTTCAAACGCTGTAGACACGAATATTAACCACAGGCGCAGAAAAAGGGTCAGGAGGGAGACGAGAGGAGACATGAAGCTCGATGCTGCCCCCTTCTGGTGAAGTGAGGTGTTTCAATGAGTTTTCTCAGCCTTGAAGGAACAAAAGATTTTCTAAGAGTAACTTCAGGGGATGCACGATATCGGATTTTTTGATGATATTTAACAACTCATTAAGTTGATACTGATACCAACATTTTTTCAGTGCGCCGAGTTGCAGAGATTTTTACATACACTTATACTTTTGCATAAACTTGAAACTCAAAAAAAATAAAAATCTAAAAGAGAAATCCTACCTAAAAGCTGGGTGATGCTCTTCCTGAGAAAATCACAACCACAACCAGGGCAAATTTGGCCAATTTCACAACTGACAATTGAAACGTAACCTCTGTTCAGGTGAGAAGTGGAACTGCAGATACATGTACCGAACAGACTGCTACTGAAAATCAAGTTTAACTTAAAAAAGGAGCCAAATGTGGGACGACTCAATCCAAACGGTGCAAACAAAATCACAAAAAAGGAAAACAACACCTGCAGCTTTAGCCAATTAAATTATCAGTTTACTATATTTGCAGAATTTGAGCGTTGGCCAAATTCTGATATTTTATGTTTAAGCCGATATCGGCCGATGCCGTTAACTTACCGATATCATTGTGCATCCCTTGTTACTGCAAATATCAATCAAAACCCGACCAGTACAGGATAAAAAGACAAATGTCGGCTTTAATTCAGAGGCTTATTTTTGAAGGTTTGTGTCAAATGAGCTGAGAAAACTTTGGTCAATCTCACCGCAAAAACTGAAATCTACTAAAGTGTTTGTTGTGTTTCAAGTCAATCGTGAATTGTTGGACTTAATATGAGCCGGATTTCACCGTAAAGTCCAGAAATTATATTTCAAGTCATTAGAAGAAAAAAAATGAGGCCAGAGCTGTTAAAAGAAAATAAAATCTGTCTTATTTCAAGTAGAGATGTGGACCGAATTATACTTTTATAGGCACCGACCATAGACTGTATTTGTGTGGACAGCGCCGCCATTGTAGCAGTTGTGCAGCCAGAGTCTGCGCAGTAAAGACAGTGAGGGATTCTGGGAGAATCTGAGTGGAGCTGGGTGACAAAATAATATTTATTTTTTTTCTTTCGAGAGTCTAATCACTTCTTGACTCTACCTCCCAACATATTTTACAATCCCTGAAAAAAATACACAAGGACGGCAGCTGTCAATCATCGTTAAACGTGACCTAAAACCTCGTTTTTAACCTTGTATAACTAATGAAAACAAAACGTTTCAGAAAAAAGAGGACCTGAATACAAAACAGCCAAATGATATCTTCAAATCACCACAACAATCAGACGTGAGAAACATTTCTAGCAGGTGTATTAATTTTGTAAAGTTTGATCACAGCCCATCTGGAATGACTGGGGAGATGGATTTTTTGACCTATAATGCAGCCAGCCACCAGGGGGAGCAGTTTTTGTGAAGGATGAGCTGAAAAGAGCGTGGTGTCTCTATCACAGAGTTCCTCACCTGCACAGAAGGCGTTGACGTTCTCGTCAAACTGGAAGCGAACAACTGTCCGATTGTGGTCGATGATGTACGTTTGACCATCCCAGGCACACGCCACCACCTCCTCTCTGCCGTCGCCCTGAAAACAAAAACATGAGAGACGTGTGTAGGTGTGTGTAAAACCTTCACAGAAAATAATGACAATAACTCTTTCTATATCTCAGTGGGAATTTAAAGCTGACTCACAGTGACGTCGAGTTTCTGCAGAGCGAAGAGCTGATGATCCACCTGGACGGACCACAGCAGCTGCTCTGAGCTGTCCATCAGCTTCAGCGTTCCTGCAGACGACACATTACAAACATTACAGCAAAGAACAGCGGCAGAATGATCCTCTGATGTCACTTCCTCCTCTCCTCATCGTGTCACCAGGACTGAGTCTGAGAGTCGGCAGCCGGAAGCTTCAGCGCTGATAATCCTCGACATCCTCTCCTCTTTAAATATTGATGAAGTCTCCAGCTGCTCTCAGAGCCGTGAGCTGCCAGGAGGATCCTCCACGCTGGCTCAGCGCCACACACACACTCTCACACACACACACCAGTGTTTCCCACCTCACCTCTGTCTCTAAGACTGTTTGCTGATTGGATAACGAGAGTTTCTACACCTGGTTCTGGACTAAAGAGAAAACTGCAGGTGTGTTTTCTGAGGCTGGTGGTTATGAATGGCCTTTTTTCGCAGTGTGTGGGCTCATGTGGGAAGTGATGGTGAATTTATGTGCATAAATATTCTCTTCAGGTACGGCAAAGTCTAGGAGACTTGGAAAAAATATACATATACAGGGTATGGATGATTAAAGACTCTGACACTAAATAAAATCCTGTGTTAACATTTAGTTGAACTAAATCTTCATCCCATCTGTCAATAAAGCCTGCCACCGCTCTACTTCACCTCCTACAACATCAACAGCCCACCAACTTTCCATGCACCTGTGGCTAACCTCAAGTTTTACAGCCCTGGGAAGATAACTACATCTACAAAAAGACTAATCTGGAAGAAAATACAGATTTTAATTCTGTGAGGATGGATTCATTTCACTGACAATGTGTCAGCTTAATATATGGGCTTGATTTGTGAAAGATGAGGAATTAACAGAAATTCCATTTTCTTTAAATGTTTAAAATTTCAAAATTATTTAAAATTTTTCATTATTCTTTTAAAATGTTATTTTATTTTTGAATTTTGTTGTCACTATCTGAAATTTCAATTTTTTATTTGCATTTTTTTTTTTTTGCATATTTATTAAATTTCCTTTTTTAATTTTTGCATTTTTATTTCAATTTTCTTAATTTCTTTTTTTTTATATTTGCAAATTTTTAAAAATTCCAATTTTTTTATTTTTGCATTTTTATTTCAAATTTTTAATTCCTTGTTCTTATATTTGCCAATTTCTTTCCAAAAAAAAAAGGTTAAGACATCAACGTACAATTTTATAACTTTGAAAACAATCTAAACTCGTCTTATTCACTAGACTTTAACTATGTATAGAATTTTATACACTTCATAGTCTTTATTTTGCAGATAAAGTAGATTTTGTGGCTCCTAAATGACTTTAATCCAGGTGAGCTGAGGAAAAATGGCTCCTTTGAAAGTTAAGTTTGCAGACCCCTGCCTGAGACGTTTAAAACTCTTGTGAAGAACTTTTCTGCTGATTTTGGCGCCCCCTTGACCTCCACACCTCCCCTCTATCTTTGCACATCTTGTCCTCCTCTCTTCTTTGAGCTAAATGAAGCTTTCATGGGGATATTGTTCAGTTACAGTGTAAGAAAATACTTTTCTGCAGCATCTGGCCCGACACCTTCCCTCTTCACAGTGATTACAGACACTGAATGTTTTAGAGCAGAATCTGTAAATCTTTTTTTCAACGGTCTCGTTTGGTCTTTAAGGTCATAAAAAAGCATCACCGTCAATTTTTCTCTGTTTTATGACCAGAGAAAAAAACTCTGAAGACTCACCGTCTAACGTGCAGAGAGCAAAGAGGCCACATTTGGAGGATTCTTCTTTGGAGCCTGAAGGAAACGAAACATCCCGTATAAAGCTCTCAAACGTCTTTTAAAAACATACATACACTTTCATAAAACCTAAAACTGAGTGTGTTTCAGACCTTTGCTGATGCTGCCGATGAGATGAGTCGACACGTTTTTGTTGTGGATCCGCCCGGTGGTCAGATGGAGAACTACATCTCTGGAAGGTCCCTCACTGTGGGGGTAAAAACAGCACATTTTATGTCACGTGTTTTTCTTTTAGTGAACACAGTTTGAGGTTTACAGTCGGTAACAGGAGTCTACCTCCCAGGAGTTGCAGGGGCTTCGTCTCCGGAGCTGCTGGAGTCCTGCTGGGTCCAGGAGCAGAGCAGGATGGCGTAGCCGCAGCCGGGCTGAGACACCATGAGCTCTGGTAAACCTTCAGGACCTGGATTTACTGATAAACTGTCAACCTGAGCACAAACAAGAGACATTCAGGAGGTCTTTGGCGTCCTCTGGCTGAGGTTTGGTTGTCTCTTTGACTTTCTAGTTCCTTATCATCTTGTGACCACTGCTGCCATTACGGAGACTACAGAGACTTTTTCAAGACCCGCCCTGACGTTTCCAGGTGTTTACATCTTCTGATCTCTCAGAATGAGTGTTGAATCAGCCTACCTGTCCCTCCAGAAGCCATTTCTTCAGCAGCACCAGCTGTCCTGACCCCAGCTCCGAGCTGTCAGACGGCTCCTCCCAGCGGAAAGCTCGCACCACCCGATCCGTGTAACCCACCACCAGCTCACAGCGGCCATCTCCGTCTGTGGTTAAACATGAGCACACAGATGAGTCAAAGCTAACGCTCAGGATGTGTGAATCTTAAATATACGAGGATGTTGGGGCAGGACTCACCAATATCACTGATGAGGATGACTTTGGTGTTGGCAGGAATGTGCTGGGTGACGAGCGGCTTCTGGTCATCGGAGGTCGTGAACTCGTGCTGACTGGAGGAGTCGGATTTATTTGCAGAGGCAGCTGTCAGGTCGAAGAGGTGAAACCAGCCTTCTGCACCCACAGCCACAACAAAGTTCTGAAAAACAGGGTAACAAATACCAAATTTAGGCAACATAGAGTGGTAATAGGAGGGCTATTTGTAGTAAATATAAAGATTCACTGCAGGTTAATCGTCAAACGATACACTACAATTATTATTGAATACTTAGTATGACATTTAAAGCCAACCAAACCATCATTATATAGATTAAATGTCATTTTCAAGTTATTTTCAGTGTCTTAATCCAACACAGAAGGATGCATGTCTGATGAAATGACTCAACGCTGCAGAAACAGACTCATTTGTTTTCTTTTTGTTAAAATCTGTGCACAGAAACAGACAAAGATCAGAAATCATAACTTTTATTTAAAGTTTTCAATTATCACAAACAAAACTTTTTCTCTACAAATGTACATTTTTTAACAGTTCCCTACCCACTTCAACAACATATAAGAGAGAGAGAGAGAAAGGAGGGAAAAAAGAAAGAAAAAAGAAAAAGAAAAGAGAATAAGAGCGAAGAAAAAAATGTATCAATACTCATAATATTAATAGTACAGCAAAATAAAAAACCCTCTGACAAGAAAGACTATAGAAAATAATAGTAGACAAGAGAAAACCAGAAATCATAACTTAAACTAACACAAACAGGAAGTTTCGAGCAGAAGCTTTCATTCTTTCTCCTGATGTATCTTTTATTGTCTCACCTTTCCTTTGTTGCAGACGTCTCCAACTGCAACACAAGTCAGCTGCAAACCAAAGGAGCTCTTATCAGCAACAGAAACACATTTAAATCCAGAAAATGATCAGTGTTCATGATATTTTCCGGTGTCTCCTCTCACCATCCCCACACAGGTTCTTGTGATCCAGGGTTTGGAGTCATCGTTTTTATAAACGAGCAGCTTTCCACTGGTGTCCCCAACAACCAGCTCGTTCAGCTACAGAATAAATCAGAAATAACCAAACATCATGTGTGAATAAATCTGCTTTTTAAGGACTGAAAATCCAGGTTAAGTTGCAGTAATTCACTTGAACATAGCAGCAAGAGGAGAGGATGCTCACCGAGTCGTTGTCAGCGTCTCCCAGACAGATAGCATGAGGAAACAGGGTCCCTGTGAAATCCAGACTGACCCGGTGAACATAGTTTAACGCCCTCATAACGACTAAAACTGAAGTTTCATAAATCTAATGACACATTCATGACACAGAGCTTCAGTTAGACGAGAGCTAACGCTGGCTAATATCGTTAGCTCTCACAGACTGAGAAACTACAATTAACGAACGCCTCTTATTGAATGAAATAAAATAAAAGTGAAATAAAATTTCTCATGATAATTACGTTAATAATTTCTTTAATAATTATTTGACCAAAAGGGAAAGTTTTTAAATCAATATCTGAAATGTTAGTGGCTCAAAACAACACAAGCTTCGGTTAGCTCCGGTTAGGCTAGCTCCATGCTGCGTCGTTGTAAACAAAACCGCGTGACAAGAAAGTACGGATACACAGTGAGGTCAAACAGATAAAGTTTGAGTATCTTGATATAAGGTTTCTTGGTTGGTTGTTTTATTGTGTATTGATTTATAAAATATGGTTTATTTTGCAAAAGTGAAATATATATTATATATAATATTTTTTTTTAAAAAAATACGCTGTATACTGGATTATATACATTTAAAGGAAATAATTACCATAAATACAAAATAGGACAGTTAAAAAAGAAACATTCAGTGGTTTCAGATCAAATTAAGTATCACGTAAAAACTAAATAAATGTTAAAAGCAATTTTTGTTAATTATACACTAAAAATCAAGGTATATTTCTATCAAATGCAAGCTATTACTTTTATTAATGTTTTAAAAGATGTATTTTTTTTTTTTTAAAAAAAGCTCCTGTTTTATGGACACAGCAGCAGGGTATTATGCTTATTTAAGAGTATATGCACTCAAAATTAATAAATGTGCTGTATTACAAATTTACAGCGACCTGTTTTTAAAACCATTAACCACCAGATGCTCTTTGTTTTAAAATAATCACAACTACCTAACATAAAAAGTAACATTAGTCACAGAAATCTAAAGAAAAAGTGAAACAAAGGTTTTAAAGTATTTGACAGCTCACAAAAAACGTTGTTAATGGCGGTAAATCTTATTTTCTTATGTTCTGTTTTTTAAAATCAAAGATGAACCCCAGATGTTTGATACCTAGTTTTTGGAAAATGAGGAAGGGTTTTACTCCTGTAGTACCACAGTTGGCCTCTGGGTGGCAACATTCAGCCACATTTCTGAAGTCAGTCTTGGATCAGCAGAGTGAGGAGTAAAGAGGTGATTACACAAGAGTCCAACACTGATCTGCTGATGTTGAGAATGTCCTGATCTCACTGTAACAAGAGAGGAGGTTTATTTTGTTTACCTCGTTTTCTGCTCTGCTTCATAAAGTTGTGCAATTTCCCTCCTGTGTGAATATAAGCTGGTGTATAAAAGCTTACTGAAATTCAGACTTAACCTCTGCAGAGTTATAGGCTCAAAGATGTTTAACATTTTTTAAATCTGTGTTCCAAATTTTGTACATTCAGGAAAGCATGTGTTGAATAATTCAGGAGAGATTTCTGCACATTTCAACCATGCACAAGTCTCTGCTGGTGCACCTGCTGAAAGAAAACAAAGTGAGAAAAACTGTTTTTAATGATGAACTAATTAGATTATTCTTCACATAACGCTCAAAGACCGTCTGAAAGACATGGCTGCTTTTTGTTTTATTGTCTCCACAGGGCGAACTCCAGAGAAAAGAGAGGGCTGAAGTACAGAAAGTGGTTTAAGGGGAACTCGGGCACCCAGATGTCATATTAATTATTACACTCAGCTATGACTGGAAAGCCCCTGAAGAAAACTTAACACCCTCCCAGCCTCTGGAAGGCCGGCCTCTGCTGCGGCACTGGAGGGAGAGAAAGTCCTCACAAAGCGCTAATTGGACTCTGGAAGCACACTGACAGGGCATGGATAGGTTTCAGAAAGCCGGGCGGTGGCGGAGGGGTGCAGGGGGAGGCTGAATAGAACCCACGCTTCTTTTCTAAACTCTCTTGCTGCGCTGAAAAAAAGGAGAGGGGGGAGACAGAGAGAAAAAGGGGGGAGGGAAAGAAAAGAAAGTATTGGTGGTGGTGGTGGAGAAGGAGGAGGAGGGGGCTGGGGGGCTCCTCAATGCAAGCTTGATTTTGAATGCCACTGCCAACGCAGAAAAATTGCACAATTTATTACAATCCGCTCTTCAGGGCGCGCGTGCACGGACGCACGCGCGCTGAAATAGAAAAAAAAACAGGAGGGGAGGGTGTGAGGAGGGAAGAGAGGTTATCCTCACACTCATGCATTCACACACTGAAGTTAACTGCAGTAGAATGCACAGAAAGACGCGAAGAAAACTGTGCGTAAAAAATGAAAGATTTGGCGCACTAACTCGGAAAGTGACATCAGTTTAACCTAAAGTTTTGATGTTTTATTCAACATGCTTAAGTTACATGTGCATACGCGCACAGGTACACACAGTCACACACACAAGCTTGTTTTTGTGTAAGCATAGGAAGCATAAAAATACGCCTAACACAGATATCCTTGTGCGTAAAAATTAAAAATACGCAAAATTACGCACAACTTGTTTGACGTAAAGCTGTTTTTTTTTCCTGATGATTGTTATTGTCTGATAAAATCTTCCTGTACTCTACGTGCACGCGCAAGCACATGCACTCACGCGTGGATGTGAAGTGTGGACAGTCACAGGGAAAAGAAAAAGACAAGAGACATGAGCTTCGTGCGTAAAAACTAAAGAATCAACCCTCAAACATCCAAACCCCTGGGTAGTTTTCCTTAACGTGCACGCGCATGTGCAGTAAAAAACAGCACAGAGGGTGTTTTGGCCCCTGTTTTGTTCCACCCTGAAAGACATGTTTTATCTCCCTGCACTTTTTTTTCCTCAGTGACAATAATCGACAGGACTCGGCGCGTCGCTGCTACTGTAACCATATCGGGTGTATCAAATCATTCACAAAGCCTCCTCCGAGCTGCTGCTCAGGGCCCCTGCGCAGATTTGAGCCCCTCCGTTCCGCCTGTGCGCGGCTGATGCTCCAATCAAAGTGGAAAATTCGGCTTCTCGGTGCACAATGGAGGCTGAAACGAGCGGCATTCAGACGCGTCTGTAATGTTCACAATAAAAAAAAAAAAAAAGAGCGACAGAGAGCGTCAGCGTGAGGAGAGTGGGTGATGTATCTGAGCATGGTTGAGCTGTCTTTCAGCACCACGGTCTGCACTGGAGCTGTGAGGGGAACCCGAATACACAGCAACAGTCATTCAGAAGAAAAAGTATAGAAACAACACACTCTATCGATTCTTTTTCTAATAACAGCTCTATTTCTAGTAGATCTATAACAGTTTGGCTGATTCTGAAACTTTGGAATCACGCTTTTGAACCAAATATCAGTTTTTCACAGTTTTCAGTGCGTCTGATCAGGAAACTGTGAAAGGGAATTCGTGGACGTATCATAAGATTCCGATTCTCTACCGAAAGTTTGGGCTGAAATAAAAGTTTGCCACAAGTTTTTGCAGGAAATCTTTATTTTTTGGCTCAAAAAGTTGACAGAACAACAGGTTTCACTTCTCAAACATGATTTCCAAACTTTCAGTCTCGTAGTTTCTTCCTGCTCGTTACGCGCAGACGTTAAAGGAGTCTCCTCCGCTGTGGAAACTTTCCGCTCCTCCACTCACCTCTCTGACATCAGTGAGAGATAAAAAGAAAAAAAAAACTCACCACTGACTGTTTGTTTAGTGCTTCAAGTGGCACGCGTCCGGCGCGCGCAGCACACCGGCACCGGAGCAGGAGCCCAAGGTGAATCCACGCGACCGGAGGGCGTGGTCAGTCCCCCATCCACACGCATTGAAAAGCAGTGGCGTCTCCCCTCGAGGACTCAGTAGAGCTTTGAGGAGCGCGCGAGGCAGCAGCCCAGGGACTGCCCCCACTGAACAAGTGCGCGTCAAGCGAACACAACACGTGAACGGCACGAGCGGGACGCACCGCCCTGAGACTTGGTGATTCTTCTTATATTTGTGTTTCTTCTTCTTCTTCTTCCTGGGGATGGACCTCACAGCCAAGATGGAAATTAACGTCAGCCAACAGCAGCTCCTTCCGCCTGCCTGCTTCTTTTCCGCAGCAGCGGCGCAGAGCATCCAGCTGAGCCCGAGCGGCAGCAGCCAGAGCAGCGGGAAGTCTGCGTCCAAGCAGCCGAAGAGGCAGCGCTCCTCCTCCCCGGAGCTGCTGCGCTGCAAGAGGAGGCTCAACTTCGCGGGGTTCGGGTACAGCCTCCCGCAGCAGCAGCCGCACGCAGTGGCCCGGAGGAACGAGAGGGAGCGGAACCGGGTCAAACTGGTCAACAACGGCTTCGCCACCCTGCGGGAGCACGTGCCCAACGGCGCCGCCAACAAGAAGATGAGCAAAGTGGAGACGCTGCGCTCTGCTGTGGAGTACATCCGCGCCCTGCAGCAGCTGCTGGACGAGCACGACGCGGTCAGCGCGGCGTTCCAGTCCGGGGTCCTGTCCCCCACCATGTCACAGGGATACTCCGCAGACATGAACTCCATGACGGGGTCACCCGTGTCCTCATACTCGTCAGATGAGGGCTCCTACGACCCCCTGAGTCCGGAGGAGCAGGAGCTGCTGGACTTCACCAACTGGTTCTGAGCGTCTGTGTGAGGTAAGAGCAGCCTCCTGGTTTGGATCAGACTCCTCTGAGGGTGATGATCACACCGAGCAGCGTCTTAACCTCTCCTTTCTCCATCCTTACAGGAATACGGATCAGCTCATTTAACTGTCGTAGCGCGCTTGGGATGGTCCCGGAGGAGGCTGGCGATGCGCACTGTGCACGCGTCCTGGTCCTGCGTCCTGAACGCCCGGTCCTCCCAGACCAACAGACAGACACGGCCTTAAAGTCCCGGACACTCGGGGGGAAGCAGGCCAGAGATCAGCGCCAAAGGATTAAAGGAAGCCGGGTCTCCTGGCAGCGTGGGAGCCCGGACTCCTGAGCATCTGTCCACGTTTTGAAAAAACAAACCCTAAAGTGAATCACGCTCTTCTGCAGCACATTAAAAACATTATTTAACACGTCGCTCTTCAACTATGCTAAACCCAATCACAGAACAGCTGCCCTTTGGTAAACCTCTCAGAAAATGCTTCCAAGTCGCGGATTTATTCTATGAAATTCTATATCGACGCTTTTTTTGAAATATATTAAGATATTTTTGTATGTAAGAGATTTATAGATGTTTTGTACACATCCTTTTGTATATATTTTGTCTATATAATGCGAAGTTGCTTGTATACCTCCTGCCTCTGTAGACGTGTAGTCTATTGTTCTCTGGCTCTTGTGTTCCTGAGGTCTCCAGATGGAGTTTGACACTCCGCCTTTTTATTCTATAGCACCGATGTGTCTTATTTAATAGCAGAACCATGTTATTGCATTCAAATGTCATGAAGTTCACAATGATCAAAACTTATGCAGCTACTGTCCAAACGGAGCGCGTTGTCTCTACACTGCCAGCTCGATGTTGTCTTCACAGTAAAGAAGTCTTATAACCGTATTTTCTACACTCAAGTCCAAAAATAAATGATTTGCTACTGAAAACTTCATGTCATGTTTGGTTTTTGGGGATGAAAAGGGGAGGGGGGCTCTCAACATGTGGTTTATGGCTGAAGATGCTTTTACGCACATTTTTACGCACGACGTATTTCCTCTTTGGCATCTTATAAGTGAGAAAAGAAAAGTTCCTTCAAGTCTTAAAAAACACATCTTATCACTTTTTCACTCTGTCTTTTGTTTGTGGTGATGTCAGACAGTGCAAGTGACTGATTTGATCCAAATAACGCGAGTGATAAAACGTAAAACAGGCGTCATCGGTGCGTAAAGTTGAAAACGTCTGTTTGATTCTTTATCTGCAGCTATATCATAAAAACAGACACATTTCTGTAAGTTTCTTTAAAAAAAATCATTTATCTTTGAGAAAGCACTCTCATGTTTTTGGTTTCCCGGTTTATAAAGTTGTTAAAACTGAAACTTGAAGCAGAACTCGTCCCTAACTCTCAGAAACAAGCGAAACTTTGAGTTTAGAGGCTGAAAAGGAGCATGAAAGGAGTGTGAGTTTGATAAAAGGAGTTTTTCTGTGTGAGGTGGAGCTGCTGTTTGTGTGAAACCAAGTTTGACAGGTAGCTCTGAGGCTGCAGCCGGGCGCGTGTCTGCTGTAATGAGTGAATGGAGTCTGTCGGTGGTCGAGTGGAGACACGGAGCTGAATTGGCTGATGGCGTGTGCCTCCTGACAGCAGCATGCCGCTGAACACACAGCCAGCCCCACCTGGAAGGGGAGAAAACACTCTCTCTTCTCTGTGTGTGGCTCTTATTTATGCTGCTCCAAACTCACAGTTTAAGCATCAAACTTTAAGTTCTCTAACTTTAAATCTTTTTTTTTGTCTTTATTGTGAGAAATGTTGTAAAAGTGGAGGTGTGCTCCTGTTGGATGTGAAAGACTGTTCTCAAAGGAAGGTTCATGGACCACCAGGGGGCCACATGAGGGGGGAGAGGGTCCGTTAGGGAAAGAGCAGAGCTGCTAAATCAGAAAGAAGGACAGATAAGAGAATCTGATTTTCTTTAGAGAGCGTTTTTTATTTTAGATTTTCACTTTTAACTTCATGGATCAGAGTGTGATGAGTGAAAACAGCTGTAGACCAGTGTCAAAAAGAAGCTCCACAAACTTTGTGAAAACATGAGACATGTTTTATTTATCCTAGAGAGACTGAAGTGAGCCATCTCATCTGCAGATATCAGACCAATGTCCAGACTCCAGGGGCGTATCCAGATTTTTTTTGGACTGGGGTGGCCCAACCCAAAGATTTTGTCGAGAGTGACTGGAGAATTAAAAGCTTTCTACTTTAAGAGCTATCGTTAAAAAATCACAAGACTGTTTTATTTTTGTGTAAATTTACCAACTTAAAAAAAAAACAAAAAAAAAAACAGAGGTGACACAATCTTCAGAAAAAGTCACCGCTGGTTTTTACATAAACTCAGACTCTGACAAGGTAAAAAGTCAAACACTTTACAAGATAACTGCTTGGCGAAACAGATCTCGAACCCTAGCTACTCTTTGAAACACTGCTACAGTCGCTACACTTGGGTCTGTGACTGGACTTGGTTCCCATGTCAAAACTATGGTGGCCTGTAGATGTCAGAAAATTTGCAAAAGCCACGACAGAAATGAAAAGAGGTTGACTTAAGCAGTTTTCTGACGGACAGTCATTCCAACAAACACAGAAAAGTTACAAAAGTTAGCAAAACTTTCTTTTGTTTAGCTATAACTTTAGCTAACATGCTAACGTTATGGCATGAAGTATCCTTAAAATTGAATATAAGATGACACATTACCCGTAATTACTTTAAAAATACAAAAGATCCTTAAAAGCTTTATAAAATAGAATAGAATAGAACTTTATTGTCATTGTAACAAGTACAACGAAAATGAAGTCACAGCAGCAATCAAGAAAACAAAAGTAAGAAAGTGCATAGAAAGTGCAAAAAGGTCCATAAGAAAATAGATGCTGACAGCGTGTCCATCATTGTCCAGTCAGCCAGCCTCCACCTCCACAGGGTCCAGGACTGAGCTTCTTCAGCAGTCTGTTCAGTCTCTGTCTCCTGGATCCTGTCTGCTCACAGCAGGTGAAGCTCTTCCAATGTGGCGTTGGTGTCTGATGTTAGCTCTGTTAGCCATGTCTGTGAATAGCATGATGCTACTCTGCCTTCTGGTATTCCCTAGCACAGCTAGCTCGTCCATCTTATTGGAGATAGATCTTAAGTTACCAATAACGATGGATGGAAGGACAGGTCCATGTCGTCACTTCTTAGCTCACACCTGAGAACCAGCATGTCGTCCTCACCTCCTTCTCCTCAGCTTGTGGGGAAACATCCGGCCTAGCACCAGTTAGCATTGACATGCCACAGGCTGCTAACAGCTGAGTTCACATGTAAACATTGCAGCCATGGTTACATGTAGGATCTCCAGACAAACACAGGAGAAAAATATCACTGAAGCCACAAAAAGTTTGGTGTCCATGACCAACAAATGATAAAAAAAAAAAATAGTTTAACCTACTTTCATAACTTTTCTGTGTCCAATAGAAAACCGCTGAAGTTGACCTCTTTTGACTTTTGTTATGTTGTAGCGTTTACAAATTGTCTGACAACTCCAGGCCACCGTACAAAACAAACAAACTAACAAACAAACACACTTTTTCAAGTTTATCCATGTAGGAAAGTTACCAGAATCACCATCAGCACAATTTCCTAGCTTTATTGGGATAAAGAAGTAAAACAAAAGGGTGAAAGATGGCGGAACATCAGGGAACAGATCCTGTTCCAGGACCAGGACCTGATCCTCCAAAAAGACTCCTGCTTGTCATAAACTTTGAGGGAAAGAAAAAACTTCCTGTGATCTCATCTTAAAGAACAAGTAGCTGAAATAATCAGCAGAAAACAGAAATTGGAACAACTTAAAAGCTCGTGTAAGCGTCTTTCTGTCTGCAGTGATTTGGCGCCCCCTGTGGAGAAGGTGCTGATAACATCCTGAACATGTGTAAAAAGTTTTGAAGACGAAACATGTGAACTTTTATAATCATGTTTGAGGATAACGTGAAGTTTCAGGATGACAGTTTTCTGTTTTTCTGTGAGGACATGCTCTTCTTACAGGACGTCCCCGCTCTAACAGTCGTGCTCCTGCAGCCTGTCACAGTCCATTATGTCCCCCCCTCCTCGACGGTTTGTCGAGCGTGTACGAGCTGCAGGAGAGCACGGCCATGTCTAATTGGTAAAGCCGAGGCGAAACAAAGGCTGGAGCTGTGTTCGATGAATATCTCATTGAATATCATTCATCAGGGATGATTAAGTTGGATGGAGGGGGACAAAAGTCTGAGCGCGGATTCACGCTCCTGGAGGTTTTCTGCAGAAGTTGTTGCATCAGATTCATGAGATTTTATCTGATGCAAGAAAAGTCGCAGGAAATGTGTGTAAGGCTTTGTGAAACTTCAGTGCAGATGAGTTTCAGGACCAGAGACAGCACTTCACAGAGAGGTTTCAGTCTGTGGACGCAGAAATCAGAGCACGAGCGTCGTCTGGAATAAGCTTCTGATGCAAAAACGCTGCAAGAAACACCTGATGTTTGCAAACATGACTGCAGGGCTCAGAAGTGTCAGACTGACTCGTGCATGAGCATGTAGAGAGGCAGGAAGTCCAGCAGGCGGAGGGGAGGAGAAGCTGCTCGGCTGCTCCTCCAGGAGGGAGAGGAAGAGCTGCTGCAGGTTGAACAGGAGGTGAAAAGCAGCTGAGCATGTGTGTGTGTGTGTGTGTGTGTTTTCATGTGTCGGGGCGCCTCAGATTACCTCGACCTGTTTGCTCGCTTGTTTGCGTGCACCTGTTTGCACAGTTAACGCAGTCAAGGTAATAATTGTTCTGGGAGGAGGAGGAGGAGGAGGAGGAGGTGGAGGGTGTGTGGGGGGGTAATCCTTCTGGCAATTAGCCCGCTCCCCCTCCAGCCTCTCCAGCTAACAGCCCTATCCCTAACAGCTCTGTAATTACGCGGCCTCTCCTACCTGGCCGGAGGCTCAGTTTCCACGCCCTCGGCCGCGGCCTTTCATCTCCCCGCTGCCTCCGCGTCCTCGTCTCAATGAGGGCCGGGCCTGCGCCAGCGGCCAGCTGGTCGGCCGGTTCCCCGCTCCGTCTGAGATGAGCCGTGTGTCCCGGGCTGATTACAGCGCTGGGCGGAGTGGACGGCGTGTTGGCTGCTGGGCTCTTTAATGAGATTAGGCTCTGGCTAATCTATGAAAAGGGAAACGCAGCCTCTCCCTCTGTTTCTCCTGCTCCTTCCTCTCATCTCTATGCATGAGGGCCGAGTGTTTCTCCCAGCAAGAGGAGGTGGCTTCACAAAGCAGGCTGTGGAGCTGCTCTTCAAAGTGTTTACTGCTTTTTCTGTCGTTAGAATTAAACTCACAGAGGAGGAGGAGGAGGAGGAGGAGGAGGCATGAATGTGACTGATGTGAGAGTTAATCTGATGAATCAGGAGCGCCACACGAAACAAAACCAACAGAGGAAGTTTGGAGACGTAGAAAAGAGTTTTACCTTCACTTTGAAGAGGGCGGAAGTCCTTGTCCCTGATCAGGGATCGCATGAAGTCACTGAGAAGGAAAAGAGGAGAATGATCGGTCAGTTTTGAGGAGTTTGGAGAAGTTTCCTAAAGTTTGGGGACTCCTGCAGCCAAGGGGAAGTCCAGAGAGTCCAGGAACTTTTACAGCGTTTTTCTCATCACATTTATTTCCCAGACATTGGTATTAACTCAAATAATCCACACATGAAAATTAATCATGACATAATGATTATGTGAAATTAAGTACGATAACACAGGAAAAAAGTACTGAACACACCATGGAAAGGCTGAATACTTTGGACAGGAAATGCACCATACCACCTGAAATCTGTCAGTAATTATTACTTGAACTTCCAATTAGTGCAAACCAACATCAGCTGGGCTAGAGCAAATTGATGGTCCTATAAAAAAGGTTGTTTTTTCACCAAGCAGGTAAATAGCACACACCTCATGATGGGTGAAGGCAAAGAGCTCTCTGAAGACATTCACAACCTGATTGTTGCTCAGCATCAGAATGGAACTGGTTACAGACTTATATCAAAGCACCTGAATATTCCAGTCAGCACCGTTGGGGCCATTATTCACAAGTGGAAGAAGCACCACCTTACCATCAACAGGCCACGCACAGGAGCTCCTTGAAGATTTCTGACCAGAGACTCAGAAAGATAGTCAGAAGAGGACTCAACCAGCCAAGGACCACCCTGAAAGTGCTCCAGAAAGACTTGGAGGCAGCAGGTACAATGGTTACAGAGAAAACAATAGGCAATGCACTCATCTATGAACGCTCAGCCCGTAAGACTCCATTCCTCAAAAAAAGGCATGTTGAAGCTGGTTTAAAGTTTGCTAAACAGCATCTTGACAAGCCTGTAGAATACTGGGAGAATGTTGTCTGGTCAGATGAGACCAAAACTGAACTTTTGGGCTGTCATACTACAGACCATGTTTGGAGGAGAAATGGCTCTGCACATCAGCCAAAAAACACTACACCAACAGTGAAGTTTGGAGGTGGAAGCATCATGGCATGGGGTTGTTTCTCATCTCATGGTGTTGGCAAACTTCATATAACTGACGGAGCAATGAATGGAGCCATGTATGGGGAAACTCTTGATCTAAATCTGCTGCCATCCACCAGGATGATGAAGATGAGACGTGGCTGGACCTTCCAGCAGGACAACCATCCAAAGCACACGGCAAAGTTGACTCTCAAATGGTTTCAAAAAAGTAAAAGAAAATGGACCTGAATATTGTGATTTCTTTTCATGTGTGGATTATTTAAGTCAATACCAATGTCTGGTAGAAATTTTGTTTGAATTGCAGCTTTGGAAATAAATGTGATGAGAAAAAAGTTGACGCGTTCAATACTTATTTCCCTTAGTACAACATCCCCTGATCTAAATTTCTACCCTTTTGAAACAGATCTAGTTAAACCAATTCTGAGCAACAAAGTCAAACTTTAAGCTTTTGCCTGAGGAGCACAAACTTGTCCCAAACTGTCTTATGTAACATCTGTCCGGCCGGATAAAGACCAGCTCCCTGAGTTTGCAGGTTTTCTGTTTGGTGTCTCTGAACTCAAAGCAAAGACCTGATCAGGTTTCACCCCTGGTCTTGGATCTGGTCTCGTGCTTGTTTTTCAGAGCCCCGCTGTGACACACACACAAACTCTCCCTCCTCCTCTGGGTTCCCCTCACGCTCAGTCAGCGCAGCGTCACCACATCCCGCTCAAAACCGCCCAAAAAACAACTCTCAGCTCTGTCAAATCAAACTAGGTCAGGATATGTTTGCCTCCCCCTCGCCTCGCCGTACACCGGCCCTCCAATGAAGAGACCGCCAAAATTTTGTGGCGTTACGTAAGCGAGAAGTCTGCTGTGTCACAGCGGGGAGCCCGAGGACAGCAACAAAAGAAAATGGGTTAGGCTGCTATTATCCTCCCCGCAGTCCACCTCCAGGCCCAGCCCCTCGTTTACGCTCGCCATTATCACGCCAGTGTCCTTAGCACACCAGCACCCGGACTCTTTTGCTGCAAACCAAGTGCAATTAATGATCATTAGTCGGCCTGTCTCGCTTCATCCCGTCAAGCCCCCGCCGCCTGCACCCTGGTTGGAAGACAAGGGCCAATCATGGCGCTGCGAGCACTCAGGCGTGCACTGCACTCGGTGGCCCAGCGCTGGCCCATTCTTCGCTCTAACAGGGCATTGAACGCACGGCGAGGAGGGGCTCATTAACACCGGGCGCTCGTTAGAGAAGGGACGACCGTCGCTGTGCCACACGCTGCACCGCGGCCGTGTCCCCGTCTAATTATCCTCATGGACCTAGATTTTGTTGCTCTGCCAGCAGCGCCCACATCGCACCAGTGTCCCTAAACCTCCACACGAACCCCACTCACCCTCACTCACCCTGTCCCCGCCAAAACCCCCCACCCCCCCAGACACCTCCTGACACCCACTGTCCCCAAAAGCGGAGCAGTTTTTATCCGTTACTGTGGCGGGATGTCCACGTGTGCCCACGTATTGTTTGGCAGCCAGGCCGCTGTGAGCAACCACAATGGGCTCAGAACACTTTACCATCACCGGCCCGCAAACACAACATCGCACGGGACGCACCCGCCAAAAGTCAGCCGCCAACGCCAAGACCCCTGAGTCCTGGGTCTGTCTGCAGCATGAGACAGATTCATGAAGGTTTGGGATCTAGTTTTTGTCTACAGGTGGAAACAGTGGGAGGATCAGGGGCGGCACAACCTGGAATCCCTTCAGGGTGAGCAACAGTTTTACAAGAAGCATTCAGTTTGCAAAAGAACCAATTCAACCCCAAATAATGTGCCTTTATTGTGGTCCACAGCTCACCAAATTCTGCCCCAAGGTCAGTCACAACAAAATATTAATGATTCCAGCCCAGGGGTCTGCAACCTTTACTTTTAAAGGAGCCATTTACCCTCAGCTCACCTGGATTAAAGTCAGTCAGGAGCCACAAAATCTACTTTATTTTCACAATTCATACAATATGGTGTATTAACTTTTCTATACATAGTTAAAATCTAGTGAAAGGTTATCTATAGAAGTTTTTGTTAAGTTAATAAATTGTACATTTGATATATTTGTTTTTTATTTTTAATAATTTTGCAATAAGTAAAAAATTGAATTTGCAAAAAAAAAAGGAAAAAATGTGAAAAAATTGGTAAAAAAAAGCCAAAATTAGAAAGTAATAATAAAAGTAATAAACTTGCAAAATCTCAAAAAAATTGCAAATATTTTTTTAAAAATGTGAAATTTCAGAAGTTTGCCAAAAAAAAAAAAAAAAAATCAGAAATTGTTGAATTGGTAAAAAATGCAAAATTTTGAAATTATGTCAAAATTAAAATTCTAAAAAAAATGAGTTTCTGGTTGTTTTTTTATTTTGCCATGTATCAGGCAAAAAAACTGGGGAAAAAAAGCCAAAATCAAAATAAGAATAGTAATAAAATTGCAAAAATCTAAAAAAGTTGCAAATATTTTCTTTTTAAGTGAAATTTCAGAAATTTGCAAAATAAAATTAAAAAATTTGAAAAATAAAAAATCAAAAAATGTTGAAATGGTAAAAATAATGCAAAAAAATCAAATAATGTCAAAATTAAAAATATTTAAATGATAATTTCTGGTTGTTTTTTTGTTTTGCCATGTATCAAGCATGTATATTATCCCAGCAGACTATCAGTTAAATGAATCCATCCACACAGAATCAAAATCAGTATTTTCTTCCAGATGAGTCTTTTTGTAGATGTAGTTATCTTCCCAGGGCTGTGAAACTTGAAGTTAGCCACAGGTGCATGGAAAGTTGGTGGGCTGTTGATGTTGTAGGAGGTGAAGTAGAGCGGTGGCAGGTTTTATTGACAGATGGGATGAAGATTTAGTTCAACATCTGATTTATTGCAACAAACACTTGTCAGGAAAGCTAAAATAAACAGAATAAAACAGGAGCTTAATTACTGTTTACACCCAGGCAGCCATCTTTGATTTTTTCAACTCAGAGGTGGTGTGGATCTGCCGACTTCCCAGTAGGAAAATTCAGCTTCCGAGTACAAATGGGTCGCACCATGACACCTCGATGTGTTGACAATCCCTTCATTGTTCAGGTTGTGTCCTGATGTGACCTGATGTGATCTTCTTTCACCAAAAACAGGCTGTTGATTTCCCTCGTGGAGCGCTGGCGAGTTCGTGTTCTGCTGTGTCACGCAGCCCTTGTTCCTCCTGACTCATTAAGTCTGAAATTCCAGGAACGAGCAGCTTACGGTAACACTCAGAGCACGCCTGTGTGCTCGCAAGGGGCCGCAGTGACAATAACAATGACCTCCACGCTGTTTGGGGGAATCCTGCATGGCAATGTCCTCACCGGCAGATCATGTGACCCGCCCTGGGGGAATGCGGCGCTGTGTGAGGTGGACTTGTTGGTGGAAAGGGGGGCTACAATGCTGAGACAGATGGGCTGAGTCAAGGGCCAAAAAGAGGAGAGGGTGAGAGGAAGGCAACCAGAGAGCTGCACAGATTAGAGGGAGGGATGGTGAAATCTGAAAGAAAGGAGGAACAGAGGAGGAGGAGGAGGAGGAGGGCAATTAGTGCAAGGTAAAAGTGGAGGAAGAATGAGGAGGAGATACAAAATACAGGCGGCAGCTCCTCAGATTTCAAAGGCTTACATGATGAGAAAGGCTGATTGTGTAACTAGTGTTGCAGCTCATTTCTAAAACCGGATTAGAGACAACAGGATTAAGTGAAACAGGTAAGAGGATCAGCTGAGTCCAGTTGGGATGAGATGACAGAAGGATGCTTTTGTTTTCCTCTTGTTTGGGCGCTGGCTTCATCCTCGTCCTGGTCTTATTTAAATTGCAAAGAGGACTTCTTCTGTGCAGAGCTTTAACGTTGTCATTCATTATCGTTACAGAGTCGCCTCCTCACACAGCAGACGCCCTGGTCTCGTCGTGCCAGTGGGGCAGGCGGTCTACAGGCCTCCTCTAATGCGCGACACAAAGGGGACGGCCGTAAATCAGAGGACCCGTGACCCTGGCCCTGTCCTCGCTGAGAGGACGCTCTCACTGAGGGGCCAGGGCTCCGGGAGCAGGCCTTGACCCTCGGGGACCTCCAGAGAGGCTTGGCTCCTCACTCTCCTGTCTGTAGGAAGCTTTACAGCCCGGGGCAGAGCGGCGATGTGTGTGGGAATCTGAGACATATGGGGCCGAATGTGAGACACGGGGACGCTGAGGTCGAGTTCAAATCTGGACGTCAGGAAACAGGAAAAAATCTGCTTCTCTTCTCTTCCATAACTTTAAATTTCCTGCTTCATTCAACCAAAACTCGTGCTCCAAATATTTTTCAGCTCATCAGCGTAAATGATTTTAAAACTCATAACTCTGACTTCTGACAGTCCCATAAAACATCAGAAGCTGCGAGATGAAAGAGATCAGAGACAGACCCCCACACGACGACGTAATCAGCAGAACCAAACTTATGAACACACTCTTCTTCTCGTTTATTGCAGGGCACACACTCCTCTTTCTGTCTCTCTGAGGAGGAGCGTGTCTGCAGGCCGCACTTAGTCCATGGCGGTGATTTTCTAAACCAGGCCGGTGATCACGGAGAAGAGCCGGAGGTCCACGAGTCCATCTGTCACTCTGAAGTCCACCAGCGAAACCACAAGATGTTGCAGCAAAACTGAGCCCTGTAGACGTAGATCTCCTCATCAGAAAGCAGCGCTGCGGGGAGGACGTGTTTTAGAGTAAGAGCAACCTGAAGGCTGGAGATGTAGCCGTCGCCGTCTTCCCGTGAAGACAGATCGACATCATCGAGCAAGAAAGGATCACTACCAGGGCTGGGATGATGTGCTATTCTTGCGGTATCTTCCCATAAATGCACATCATGTGAGTTAGAGAGACACATTTTGCCCCCTGCTGCAGAAAAATGGTAACTATTTTCCCAATCTAGCTTATAAACAAAGCCTAAAATGAAGGATTTAAAGTTCCCACATCCTGCTCCTTTCCTGCAGTTTAATCTGGATCATTGATGTCTTCATGAAATGGTAGTAACATGTTTTGGTCCAAAAAGCCAGTAAATCAAGCACAGCAGCATTGTTTCCAGGCTCTCATAGCCCCTCTGTTCAGAACGCTCTGATTTAGTGGGCGTGGCCTTCATATGTAAATGAGCCACCGCTGATACCGCCCCGCTCTTCCACGTCACTGAGAGCGGCGCCACGAGCTCCGAGTGCACAATGTTTAGAAAACAGAGAAGCTCCTTTACCGTAACATTACAGGCTAAAACAACAGGCTAACCGCAGCTAAAGTTAGCATCCTGAAGCTAACACAGAGACAGGGGGGACACTGAGGAAAAGCTCTTCCATCTGCTCCACAGCACACAGCATTTAAAATACTCACATTTCCAGGGTCCCAGGTTTGTTGGAGGATGGTTGGTAATGCGCCTGGATTCAGGACCAGTCTATTGGCTAGCCCTCTGTTGGACTGTCCAAAGTTGGAAAAGCAGTCGGCCGTGAAGTGACTAGCACACACATGCTCAGTTTTACTGAGTGTAGCTGGAACATTTCCTGATAAATGAACTCTAGACACTTAGTCTGTCTTCTTCTGAGATGGGAAGCTTGAGCATGGAACTATGTGGCTGTTTACAGCCAAAAACAGAGCAGTGATGGCTCTACAACTTTGGCGTTCGGGGGTATCTGCTCCAGTGGACCAATCAGGTCAGACTTGCTCCTGAAAAAAAGGGAATCGCTGACATCTGCAAACCCAGGAAATTCCAAACAGCTGGTTTTAGGTCAGGATTTTACATTCACAAGCGCTAAACCTACTAAGCGCAGGTTTTGTCATTAAATATCACATTTTGTGGGCTGGGAGGAAAGACAAAGACCCACAAATTTCACTAAAAGACTTAATAAAGTGATTTTTGCACAATGTGGGATCTTTGAATGTGAAAACAAAGTTGATTGTTAGACAAAGAACCAAGATTTTCATATTGTACAACAAAAAATCAGATACATCGATATCCCCCCTACCCCTAATCACTGCTGTGATCCTGAATCAGCAAATTTTAGTTTTCTCAGAACTGGTTTTAAGATTCACGGGTCATTTCAGAAGCAAAAACTGACGAGTTTCATCTTCTGTGATCATAACCAGAGTAAATTTTAGTTTTCGCCTTCATTCGGACGGTAAAACAGACCCTAGAAGCTGTTTACACAACGGTGTAAGGATGAAACGACCTGAAAGTACACATTTCTGAGAATGGCCTCCAGAGTGGATTTTTTGAAACGCTGCAGCTGCCATTGCAAACATGTTTGATATTTATCTGGATGATTACAACATTCATTCTCACTGAGGATGACAACAGCCAAGAGAGAGAGAGAGAGAGAGCCCCCTAACAAGAGACCAGACAACAGACAAACACTCTCTCTGGTCAAATAATCTTGGTGAAATCCTGTAGTGTGTGCTGGTCAGTAATCAAATCTTGTAGTTAGCGCGTGCTTAAGATTTAAGAGAAGATGATCTGTGAAGATTCTCTTTTTGTGTGAGATACAACCTGATTTGATGATGATTTTTAAAATCCTGTAGTGTGAGCCAGGCTTTAGGTAATTCATTCCACCATCTGGGAACAACAGAGGAGAAGAGTCTGGCTAGTGATTTGGAGCCGCGCTTGGCTGGGAGCAACAGGTGTCTTTCACAAGCAGAGCGTAGAGGGTGAGAAGGAGTGAAGCCCTGAATGAGGGATCCCAGGTAGGCAGGAGCTGTTCTTGTCAATGTTTTGTGAGCCAGAAGAAGAGCTTTGACTTCTTCACATAGATCGTAAACTACCGCCTGAATCTGCTGACGGTCTTTAACAAAATGAGCATCTGTTGCTCCACTTCTGCTCTTAGCATTCACTAATACACCAGATGATCGGCTCAACTCTACTTTGGTGGAGGTCTACCAAAAGCTGCTTCTGAACAAGACAGTTATAGCACCAACTACAGGCCTGGCAGGCTTACTACAGCGATTTTCAGGCCCTCAGTATTGCCGTGTAAGCACAGATCTTTTGTTTCTTTGTGTTTTCGCGTTTTGGAGTGAAACCTTGTCGTGTAAACGGGGCCTAAATCTGCCAACGTGAGTCCTGTGGAGCTCTGAAAGGAAGCTTTGATTTACAGCCTGAACAGAAGAAGAAGTGAGGAGTCAAACCAGCCTGTTCCTGTAGAGGAGAGCTGCAGAGAGTGAAGGAATCAGAGATTTAAAGGAAATATGAAAGATTTCAAACTGCTCTCACTCTCTGCCTGAAAAGCTCTTTTGTACGCGGCCAGCAACTCCTGACTGAAAACGCCGAACTTTGCCAAGAAGTCGACTGAAAAGAGGAGAAGACAAAGACAAACTTTCAGAGCGGGTGGACGGTGTATTAGCCACGCTTCCTCTCACTGTACAACTTATTTGTTGTGTGCTGTGACTTTTACAGCACACACAACCACACAGCCTGTGTGTGTGTGTGAGTGTGTGTGTGTTTCTCCCCTCTGGTCTCTCAGGGGTCACAGAGGGTGAGGAGTTCACGGGGAGTCCAGTTGGCCTTGATTGCTTTGGAGGTGGGGTCAGGGCGGCTGAATGGATGATGGAGATGCAGCGGCCAAGACCTTGAAATAAACCACAGTTTTCTGCTTTGTGGGGAAAATGAGTTTTAACTCTGAAGTATTTTCGAACCTTTTTTTGAAAAAAATTAATCAATTATAGTTTTAGTTTTAGCTCCTGTGTTTCCTCATGTTAATTCAAGATGGCGTTTCCTCAGTCCTCAATTCTGTTTTCTGACAGAACTTCCTTTTTTATGTCTTTTTTTTTTGAGTGAGTGAGTTTGTGTATTAAATGAAGTTTGGGGGAGGGGAGATTGTGGGGGTCTTATGTGTTTATTTAATGCAATTTTCTGCTTTTTATTCCACTTCTTATTTCTTTTTGTTTGTTTTTTTTGCCATGTAAAGCTACCTGTAGATTTTTTTTTTTTTATTGAAATAAAGAATTTTTATTTATTATTTACTGATCATTTGTCTCATTAATTATTTATTATTATTTTTTAAACTTTTTGCAAAGTTTTGAAAAATTCTTTTTTTTTTTTTTTTTACAATTTTGCAAGTTTTTATATTTCAATTTTTTTTAATTTCTGCATTTTTTACCCCAAATTTTTGAAAAAGTTTTAAAATGGCGCAAATTTGTGAAAAGGCAGTTTTTTCAATTTTTTTTTTTTTTTTGCAAATTTATGAAATTTAAAACAGTTTTGCAATTTCAAAATTTTTGCAATTTCAGCCATTTATTTAATTATTTTTTGTATTTAATTTTTTTTTTTTAATCGCAAACTTACTGACATCTAAAATTGTGCAGATTTATGAACTTTATGATATTACATAGTTTTCCATTTTTTTAATATTTGCAAATTTATTGAAAATAAAAAAATAGAGACAACATTTAATAAACATTTAAAAACACAAAATCTTCTTGTTTAGATAACTATTCACTAGATTTTTGATATGTTTTAAATTGATAAACTTTTATCTTTATTGAGAAGATAAAGTAAATTTTGTGGCTTCAGAATGGCTTTAATCCAGGTGAGCTGAGGAAAAATAGCTCCTATGAAAGCAAAGGTTGCAGACCCCTGACGTAGATGATGCTATTGGCTTCCGGCTAACACGCCTCCCCCTTCTTTCTTTCTGACGGTTCAACTTCAGGGAGGAAAAAGACAGACCTCACTTCTTGATGCTAACCATTCCCGTAAACAGAAATAGACTGGTCAGGAAAACAGAAAATACTGAGAAAAATAACATTTTGAAATAACAAACATTGGCGCTGATTATATCATTTTAAAACAAATGTCCAGAGGCTTTCAAGATCATGCAAAAATTTCTCACAGGGACCTTCAGATAGATAAAGGAGGAATTATCAATATAAAAACATGATATTTTAGTATAAAGTCTCCAATATGAAATCAATGGTGACTGCAGGCGAACTCCACCCATGAATATTTCAGGAGGAGGTCTGGGAGGCTGAGTGAGTCAGGAAAAGCGGGGGCAGAAAACGGAGGCTTTAAGCTGCTGCCACTTCAATTTAGGAGATGAGAATGAGTCTGCTGAATAATGGATCTATTCATTGGTTTGGAGAAGAAAGAGGAGCAACAGAGTTGATATCAGTCTGGACTTAAACCCCTGGACCTCTGGGGTTTCTCCGCAGTGGCAGGGGGGCTGTTTGAATCCACCATTTATCAGCTTAGGCCTAATCAAAACCAGGCCTTCCGTGGCCTCGTCCTTTCTCATGCAAAACCTTACATTCGCATCCAGTCAACTTGACTTGTTAAAGCTTGATTGATCAAAAAAAACCTGCGGCTGGCTTCACGCATCTGTTTGCAAATAACTGGTGATGAGAGGAGGGGGGATCTGCAGGACCAGGAGTCCCACATGCTCGGATTTAAAGTCCGCTTCCTTCAAAAGATGCAGACACACATCGCTCAGTCTGCTGGAGGGACCTGGACTCCTCCCTGCAGAGGTTCACAGACCATCTGGAGGAGAGCTGCTGAGATCCAGAGTCCACCAACACCGACAAGATGTTATTTCATGAAGTGATCGCTGCTCAAACACTCTCAGCCAATCAGGCGTGAGAATCTGGACAAAGTTTGGGAATGAGATTTAATTTGATGATCATTTCCAACAAACATCATCTGTACCGACTCGTTTTTCTTTTCTGTCTTTATCCCAAAAACAAAAACAGTCTCAGGTTGACGCTAAAGGCTGTAACTATCCATATTATTAAACACTAAGGGTCAAAGTTTTTGAGTTTTCTGATTATTTTATTAAAATTCAAGCAGGAAAGTCAAACAAAGAGCTGGATGGAGACTGATCAAGCCTTCAAAGTTGGTGCTACCAGTTCCAACAGGTGTACCAATTTGTCTTGATCCATTTCACCCAGCCCAACACACTTTGCATGACACTTGACTTCTTCTTTTTTTTTAATTTTTTTTCACATTTTTAATGTTTTAAATTTAGAATAAAAAAACATATTTTATGCAATTTATGCAAATTTCAGCATTTTTTTTATTTCAGCAAATTATTTTAATTTCATTTTTTTTAAAGGGGGTGGGCTACTATTTTCATTATAAATTTAACAAATTTATGTATTTACAAAAATTAAAGTTTTCAAAGTTGTTGCTACCAATTCCTACGTGTTTATAAAGTTTTCTTACTACTTTTTACCCAGTCCATCACATTTTGCATGTTGCTTTCAATTTTTTATTTAATTTTTTCACATTTTCTAATGTTTAAAATGTTGAAAAAAAAAACATTTTTTTAAATTTTTTTTGCAACTTTTTCAAATTTCAACATTTATCAAATTTCAGCAAATTATTTAAACTCATTTAAAAAAAAAAAAAAAAAAAAAAAGTAGAGGGTGATTTTACAATTCATTCAAAATAAAGCAAATTTTTTTAAATCACAATTTTTAAATTATTTTTGAGAATTTATATAACTCTGGCAAATTTTAAAATTTCAAAATTGTCCATAATTTTGCCAAAATTTTGCATATTTTTTATTTTTTTTAAATTGCAAAATTAGGAAATTTTAAAAAATATAAAAAAATTTGCAACTTATTGAAATTTTACAAAGTTTGCAAATTAATGAAATTAAATTTTCTAAACTTAAAAAAAAAAAAAATCAAAAATTTAAAAATAAAGCTAAGACCTTTAATGTACCATTAAAAAACATACAAAAAATATTTTTTAGATAATTATTCACTAGATTTTTACAATGTGTAGAATTTTATTCACTTATTTGTCTTTATTGTGATGATAAAGTAGATTTTGTGGCTCCAGAATGACTTTAACCAGCTGAGCTGATGAAAAATGGCTCCTATGAAAGTAAAAGTTGCAGAAAGGAAAGAAGAGGATGTTTCCTCAGTGTGTGACATCGAATGTGAAGATGGAGGAGAAAGCATGATGGTCTGGGGCTGTTTCGCTGAATCCAGCATCTGCGACTTACGCTTCATCCCACAGCGAGATAATAAGTCAAAACATGATGAAAAATTCATCAGGTTGACAAAACTGAGGGAGACTGAATGATTTTATGTCAGAGTCAGGGATGGTGAGACATTCAGTTTGACTGAAATGTGTTTTTTGAGGCATCATGAGGGAGAGGACGATGTTTTCTGTGAATAAACAGAGTTTAAGGAAGTTCAACCTCAACATCAGCCACACACACACACTCACACACACACAGAGTCAGAGGCTGCATGCTGCAGGAGGTCGGGGTCCCGGCTGAGGGGAGCACTCCGTCAGGGAATCATCGGGACAAAAGGTGCAGTGGAGTGAGAGATTGAGGGAGGAAGCGGGGGCGGGTGGAGGAGCGGGACAAAGCCCAGGCAGCAAAGCCTCCTGCCTGATAGCCTTATCTGATTCCACTCCAGCGCTTGATGGCTTTTTTTTCACCCTGCCTTTAAAGCGCACAGGTTGGGCCTTTGGTGTGAAGCCTAGCAGAAAATGTTAATCAAGAGAGGGACTGTGTGGAGAAAGGCAGAGAAAGGGGAGAGTCACTCTGCTGGGGCCTTAATCTGTAATGAGACCGAGGCGATTCAGTTGCAATGGAGAGAGGAAGAATGGGGCCGTGATGATGATGATGAGCAGGGAGGTTCACTCTTTCACCGCCGTTTGTTTTTCTTGTTTTGTTCCCGGGTGCTGCAGAGTCACAGCTCGTGCAGCGGCGCACGGCGGCAAACAGGAGGAGGTCACAACTCATTTAACACGCTGGGACGTGGTTTCTCCGTCTGCAGCTGACGGATGGAAAACAGCGCTGACTGCTCACCTGACAGACGTTTGTACTCGTCTGTGTATGATTTATTCTTCCTCCTCTGACCTCAGCGACATGTTGTTGTGCCTCCTCGAATGTGACTGAAGCGCTTAGCGTCAGAAACCTTCAGGTGTTTGACGCCGGAGTCAAAGATCTGCTCGAATGTTTTAATTTAGTTTTTATTATATTTTGAAAAATGACGCAGTCCCTGTGATGTCATCAGTCTGTTTATGATGGAAAGTTTTGAAGCAAACTGTCAGCAGGAGCCATATTGGAAATGGAGTGGACTATGAGCCTCGGCCCAGCTCTGCCTCCTCTACCCTGCACCGCAAAAAACTGAAATCACATCAAATGTTTTAGTCTTGTTTTAAGCTCAAATTGTATTTTCAGACTTAATATGAGTCACGGTCCAGATTGGTCCAGAAAAATGTCTTGTTTCATGTTATTTAAAGACTTAAATAAGGTCTGAATTGTTTTTAACAAGTAAAAAAATCTGTCAATGGAACAAGAGAAATTTGTTCAAAAATTTGCTTTAAAATAGAATAATGTCTTAATGCAAGAAACATTACTTTTGTTTCACTGGCAGATTTTTTTAAACTTTTTTTTAGAAGCAATTCAGACCACATTTTTGTATTTTAATGACCTGAAATAAAACATTTTCTGGGCTCCTAAGTTGAATGAGGCTCGTATCTAGTTTATATCGACAAAAATGAGGTCTGAATTGCTTGTAACTAGACAAAAAATAGATACACTGCAAAAAACTGAAATCGTATCAAGTGTTTTTGTTGTATTTTATTGTATTGTATTCTACAATAATGTCTCAGACAGGTAACTTTTCTCTTGTTCTATTGGAAGATTTTTTTTACCTGTTACAGCATTTCAGACCTCATTTTGTCTTCAAATAACTTGAAATCAGACATTTTTCTGGACTGGTCAGGCAAATGTGGCTCATATTAAGTCTAAAAAGACATTTTCTACTGAAAACAAGACAAAAACACCTGATAAGATTTCAGTTTTTCGCAGTGTAGAAACCACTCTCATCAATCACACAGCTCAGCTTCCCCTAAAATGTCCCTAAAAAAGTGTTGATATGTTCTGCTGTGTGAACATTTCATTGATAAAATCTGAGCTAGAATTCCTTCATCTTTAGTTCAGAATCAGCTCCTATCACAGGTAACTGGCTCCACCTCCTTCTCATTCATCCCCGCAGCGTCTCAGCGCTTTAACACAGTTGGACGCTGAGCGTCTTCTGACTTCAGCGGGGAAGCGTAGAGTGGGTTGTTCCACTGTGGAAACTGGACGGTCATTGGATAAACGCTGGGCTTTGTCCCGCCCATCGGACGCTCAGCGTCTCTGGGGGTCTATGAGGCAGTGGGCTGGCCTGGACGCTGGGCTTCTGCATGATGATTGGGTGATCTGTCTGAGGCTGAATCCCTTGACAGTGATTGACAGTGAAATGAGCCAGTCAGAGATCTTGAAGTATAACTCTCCACCGGAGCTGAGCTGTTCTGGACTGATCCGGAGGTTTCATCGATCCCCAGAGAGTTTACCTTTCTTAAAAACGACGAGCGTTGTGTTTAAAGATTCTCTCTGTTTTCACCAATAAGCAGCTACAGCTACAGCTGTGGAGCTTCTCCCCCTGTCACTCACACTTACAGCCTGTCGTAGTCTCACGTAGCAGCTTCAGCTGCTAACAAGCTGACACAGAGGGAAGAATTTACGTTTAAATAAATCAACAAATTTATGATATAGGCCGGAAAAAATGAGCTTCCCCTCCTTCCAGAAATGCACTAATCTCTGCAGAGCACCTCGAACCAAACCAGGAAATAGTCACAAAAACTATCATAGTATCCAGTCATTTCAAAATAAAACACCACATCCTGGCTCCTGATCGTAAATCTCATCCTTGTTTATCAAAAGTATGTCACTGGCACATGGCCAGAAGTCCGATCCAATCAACTTCATTTACACTTCAGATTTTAAAAACATTAAGTTTACCAATGTACTGCACAGTAAAACCACAAGGTGAAGCAGTGTGGTTTTACAGTCTGACCACATCAGCTGGTCAGACCCTGAGGAAATCTGACACTGGACAAGGAAAAATGACATGTTTTTATACGACACAGCACATCCTTTCTATAAGAGGGTTCCTAAAGCTCAAGGCAAGTTAAATTTAAGACTTTTTAAGACTTTTTTAATGACGTTGGAAATCAAATTTAAAAACAAGTCCACAACGAACCACAATTGAAACAAACAAAACTAACAAACAAAAACACCACATGAATTACCTGGGTTAGAGGCAATTTTAACCAAATGTTTATTTTACGTAAAACATCACTTTTCACCTTTTTTTAACCCCATTTTTACAACTTTATGCCTATTTTGCCCCCATCCACTGTCACAACCATTTTGGAATTTTTACATGGTTTTTGAAATTCAATTTCAAATTTAATCCTCCGTTTTGCTGCCATCATCAATTTTCCTAAGCAACTTTTAGATTTTTTTGGCCAATTTTTCGTCATTTTTTTCTCTCTTCAGGCACCCTAAGTAGAACCAAGACATGCGTCTGTTTTAAAAATTCCTGGTGCAACCACATCACCATTTTCTTAGTTCCGCTATTGTGAATACGCAATGTTGCCACGAGAGTAATTCAGGAAATTATTTAGTAAAATAGATAAATGTTACTTAATATTTTTTTTACTTCAAACTAACATAAATCTTACCAATGTGTACAAATTTTTAAGACTTTTGAAATTTGGATTTAAGACTTTTTAATGCCAATTCAGGCCTTATTTTTAGAATTATGAATTCAATGCCTTTTAAGACTTTTCAAGGATCCGCAGGAACCCTGTATAAGGACACCAACAGAAAGGAGAAGGCGTGGACTGAAGGTGCTGAAGTTTTAGGAGAACCAGGTGAGTTTTCATGCTAATTAATCACCATGAAAGCTCGTTGTCATGGGTTGGATTCCTGCAGGAACATGTGGTTCTCCCGTCATCTTGTGATCTTGCGCACCCAGCTGATGTGGCGTCCAGCTCACTTCAACCAGTTTGATTCTTAATTTTTCGCCCAACTTCAGCCTCTCGGCAGCTTTTTCTCCAAGTCCCTTCACCGGTGTTTGCGAAAAATGAAACTAAAATATAACACCGGCTTTTTTTGTTAATGAGGAACTTTGCAGAAATGTATCATTTCAATCAAAGCTCTGTCTTTCAGACTGAAACTCACTCTAATTTCAGACACACACTTTATTTCGATGATTACCTCGTCTGCAGGAACATCGGAGCAGTGTCGGAGCGAGGATCCACTTTCTAACACACACAAAGACACACACAGGGGTCCATTGTGTTTCTAACGAGTTCACTTGTTTGTTGCTCTCTTTCCCGCTTAATCCCAGACTTTTGTTTCTGCTCATCATCCTCACACTGTATAAAGTGTCCCATAATTCCTTTAACAAAGGTCACATTCAGCGCTGCAGAGGAGCTGACCCCCTTTTTAATAGCAGGAGAATGTCGCAGCGAAACGTGCCCCACATATCCAGCCCTGAAACGTCTGATTAAGAGCGAGAATTTGGAGCAAACGGCATCACACACTCACAGATAAACACAGACTACACCGTGTAAATCTATCGCCTGAAAACGACGACATGAAGCCGTGAAGCGTGGAGCTGTGAGATAAGGAGGCGAGCTGCAAACCAGGCGTTCTGAGCACGCTCCAAATCAAAGGTGATCACTGAAAACAAACGCTAAGAGAAGAAATGACACTGGATTGATTCAGTCAGCAGGAGAGGCTGAACCAGTTTATAATCTGGATTAAGACGTGGAGAGGTTGACCGCACAACGTTTAGTGTTTTGGCAACAATAAATTCATGATTAAAGTCAGTTTGATGTGATAACTCTTCTGTTTCCGTGTGAGGATGTACATAAGTATGTCATACAGCTTTAACATGGTTCACACAGATTAAAGGATTAGGATTAAAGGATGCTTTAATACCGTGTGAACGTGGAGGTATGTATGTCGCAGTCACGGGACAGATGCGTGTCCAAATATGATCTGGTTTGAATATTTAAAGCTACAGTGGGAAGATATCTGCGTAACAAAGTGATATGAAAACATTTAGAAGTATTTCTATGAAGAGATCGGGGGCAGAAGTTTGACTTTATGTTACAATTAGTGCTATCAGGCGATTAAAGAAATTAATCGAATTAATTACAGGATTTGTAATTAATTTATCTAATTAATCACATTTTAATCTCGTACCTGCTTGAGGTCCCCAAATAAAGAATTTGAATTCTAGGACGTTACAAAACTGTAGTGCGTGACAAATCAGATGAATACATGAAGAAGAGGAGCTGGTGGAGCTCATCAATCAAAATCCTGCTTGTAAACTTGTGGGTGAGAGCAGTGTGCTCTCTGGATGAGAGCTCAGCATGGATATGAGGAGAAGATGTGAGATGACAGAGGCATAGAGAGGCGCTGCAAGTCAGAAAAGTTCAGGCAGCTCACGCTCCAACTGAGGATGTGTCGTGGTAGTTCAGAGAGAAAGAGCGGCGCCATCGTGAGAAAAGACGATCAAAGATCATGGAGAGGATCAAAGGATGGAGCACCAGAGATGAACGCGATAAAAAAAGTATGTTTTGTCTAATTTTGGATCAAAAACAAGAAGAGGGACATAGGAGAGAGTTTTGGTTTTTACAGAGTCAGATAAAACAAGATTATTTGGGTCTTGAAAGATCGTTCAAGATGTTTGAAAATGGCTGGCAGCCAATGAGTTAATCTTAAGTTAATTTTCATAACCCAGTAGTGTGTGGTGTAATTAATTAATCTAATCAATGCGTTAAAGTGACAGCCCTAAATCCAACTCTTAATATCTTCCCAACAGCCGCAGTGTGAGTTTATTTGTGCTAAAGTGTTCAGGTGTGCTGTCACTTTTGGGCACCCCCAGGGGTCCAAGAACCATGGCTTAGGGGGAACCATTTAAAACAATTGTAAAAGTATGCTCAATCATTTAAAAAGCATATCAACAAACTGGGATCTCTTGCACCAATAAAAGCAGTTTTTTTCCCAAATACTCCCCCCCGATTTAGTTTTGTGCCAGGGGATCAAATCTCATATGATCATATCTATCACTTCATTATTCACAATGATAGTAACGAAAAACCTTGCTGTAAAAAAAAAAGCCTGACTGCTGCTTCCAGATAAAACAGGCTTTCAGAGCAGAGTCTGGCAGCTCCTCCTGGGTCCTCCTCGAGTGGACTCTACAGGCCGGTGACAGTATTTGGCAGCACGCTCCTTCAGCCTGTTGTGTCCCCATGAACGCACGACTCCTCCCCCTCACTTTCTCCCAAAGAGCCTGAAGAGGGAGCGTGTTTATGTGCCCAGGGAGGAGGAGGAGGAGGAGGAGGAGGGGGTTTGAGCTCGACGAGGAAAACAAACAAAGACACACGTAGCGGCCACACTCCTGTCCCTGGCTGCACGCCACCGGCCTCGCCACAAACCACAACTTACGCTTTCTGCTCACACAAACACACAGCTACGCCCAATCAGCTCCTGCTGCAGATTGCAGATGCACGGCGATACGTCCCCGGAGTCCAAATCATCATCAGCGGCAGATCTCCTGAGATAACCTCACAAAGCCAAATCATCGGCTATTATCGGCGCCGCTCCTTGACATTGTGCCATTAATAAGGCCATTGTGGAGGGCGCTGTGTGTTTGGACACTGGATAATAGACTCTTTGACAGACTGACTTCTCTCTTTCTGTCTCTGCTGAATACAGCGGGCATATTCCACGCCGCTGCTCATCAATAGACGCGCTGTTTGTTTGCACACTCACTCTGCTCTGATGGTAAACACACGGAGGTATTCCAGACCAAAGGCTGAGCAAACAGGGGTTACATAAAGGCACTGTACCTGAACACACACCGGGAACATCCTCCCGCACACACACACACGTTTACAAACACCTCACATCTCCCTTTCAAGTCCCAGCCTTTCTTTCTCTCCCTCCTTTATGAAAACAACAATCAGGCTTCGATCTCCGCCCACAGGTAGACGGCGCTCATAAAAGCTGCTGCTCCTGCTGGTGGTTTTGTTGGTGGGCGGGGTCAGAGTGAAGCAGGCTTCAAGGCCGCCAGGTGTTCAGACTCAGCGCTGACATTCATCACGGAGCTCGGCTCTAACACTCAGGTTAACAGAGCGCTGCTGGAGGAAACAAAGGAGAGCGCAGACACTTGACATCAGAGTCAGCGGTGTCTCTGTGTGCGGCGTGCTGACCTTTAAAGAGCGCACACAGTTTGCATTTCAGGATTTAAAGGAAATGCTTGTTCCTCTTGAATAATTCAGCTTTTCAGTCTCCACCTCCACAGGGTCCAGGACTGAGCTTATTCAGCAGTCTGTTCAGTCTCTGTCTCCTGGATCCTGTCTGCTCACAGCAGGTGAAGCTCTTCACATGTGGAGTTGGTGTCTGCTGTTAGCTCTGTTAGCCATGTCTGTGAATAGCATGATGCTACTCAGCCTTCTGGTATTCCCTCTTTTGCTGGGTTAGCACAGCTAGCTCGTCCATCTTATTGGAGATAGAGCTTACGTTCCCAATAACGATGGATGGAAGGACAGGTCCATGTCATCACTTCTTAGCTGACACCTGAAAACCAGCACGTTGTCCTCACCTCCTTCTCCTCACCTTGTGGGAAACATCCGGCCTTGCACCAGTTAGCATTGACATGCTACAGGCTGTTAACAGCTGATTTCACATGTAAACAATGCAGCCATGGTAACATGTAGGATCTCCAGACAAACACAGGAGAAAAAATAGTAAAAATATCACTGAAGACACAAAAAGTTTGGTGTCCATGACCAACAAATGAACTACTCCAAATGCAAAGATGACAAAAAGAGATGAAAAAACAATATTCTCCCAAAAAGGTAAGAATTACCCGGTAGATTTTTAACTCCAGCATTTACACACCTTTACCTGACACAGCTTAGCCTCTGGCTGCAGCTCAGCTCTTAATTCATCAGGAAACCCACGACAGCAGCCGCTGACTGATGACAGCACAGAGGTCACAGGGTTGAATGGATGAATGGTGAAAGGGTACAGCAAGGTAAAGGTGTGTGTGTTTGCTTGTGTGTGTGTGCGTGTGTGTGTAAAGAGGGGGGGGTTCTTTATATTGGAAACCCTTTGGCGAGTGGTCAGCAGAGAAGAGAAAAGAGACAATTATGAGCAGTCGGGCTTTTCAGAGCTTAATGAGGAGCTGCAGTTACAAGTGTGAGGACAAGAGCTCGCCAACACACACACTTACACACACACAGTGCATACAGACGACTAAGCATGTGTGTGTGTGTGTGTGTGTAGGAGGAAGCACGGGGTAAAACAAATGAGCATGGTGAATATTCAGGCGTGAAAAATGACAGATTGTTCCAGGACACGGTCTGCAAACAGACCACGCCCACAAATCTGAGCAGAGAGGACACAACATGTACACACACTGCAGCGTTATGCCCATCATAAGAAGAAATCATCATGGATCAAGTTTATCAGTTCATAAACCGTCATGTGAAGTTTGTATTGATAAATATACTAAAGGAAAAAAAATCTTTTTAATTTCTTTATCTGCTGTTCTTCTGTGTTTTCCATCTGAATCAAAAATAAGACAAGAAAACAATTTGTTGGTCATGGACACCAAACTTTTCGTGTCTTCAGTGATGTTCTTACTATTTCTGCTCCTGTGTTTGTCTGGAGATCCTACATGTAACCATGGCTGAATTGTTTACATGTGAAATCAGCTGTTAGCAGCCTGTAGCATGACAATGCTAACTGGTGCTAGGCCAGATGTTTCCCCACAAGGTGGGGAGAAGGAGGTGAGGACGACGCGCTGGTTCTCAGGTGTGAGCTAAGAAGTGACGACATGGACCTGTCCTTCCAGCCAACGTAGGATCTATCTCCAATAAGATGGACGAGCTAGCCATGCTAACCCAGCTACAGAGGGAATACCAGAGGGCAGAGTAGCATAATGCTATTCATAGACATAGCTAACTTTCTATACACTTTCTTACTTTTGTTTTCTTGATTGCTGCAGGGACTCCTCCTGAATTTCTCCTTGAGGATAAATAAAGTATTTTCTATTCTATTCTATAACTATTACTATTATGATTCTAATGATTATTTTACTTTTTTTATTGCATTTTACTTAAAATGTGACAATTTTTTTAATCTGTTTTTGTTTTCTGAGAGGTTTTTGTTCATGTTTAAGTGGTGCCCTGTAAGTTTCACCAGTACTCTAACTGTTCCTTCGTGTTGCTGATTATAATAATGTATATTCATGAAAACTCAACAAAAATATATTTAAAAAGAAAAGAAAAAACAGCTTTTTCACCCCCTAAATTGGCGCAAGCAGCAGGTGAAATGTATTTATCCTGAGAGAAAGAGTTTCCTTTATTTACTCAGGCTGCAAAATGACATTTCTGTTTTCTGCAGCTCTGTTTTAGTGTTTAATAAGTTTAAAAAGACTCAATCCATCACGTTAACCTGTACAGCTTCAGTGGAGCTTCTGTAAGCTGAAAATCAAAGGACTGATACTGTCCCTCTCTGCACATCACAGCCATGCAGAAGTCCACATCCTGTAAGCAAACAAAAGCTCTCCACAGGCACAGTGAGACCAGCTGCAGGCTTCCTCATGCTGCTTGATTGCAGCCTGAACAAACCTGTCCAATCAGCCCCATTCATGTGAGCCAGCACTCTCAGGAGAACTCTGACCCGCCTGACCCCTGCAGGGGGCCGGACCCTCCAGCCTTGACCTTAGGTGTGAATGCTTATTGTGCGACTCGCCAGCCTGGGAGCGCTCACAAAGGCTCGGACGCCAGAAATTAGGCACTTGAGGGAAACTGGAGAACTCCTGGCTAAAGTCCTATTGGGAAAAGGCAATCCTAAAAAAAATCAAGTGCTGTAATTACGGGGGAAATTTGGAGTCGAGAGGCGTGTTGGTGAAAACTTCAGGTGCAGTGTTTTTGCTGCTCGGTCTTTTGTGAGAACAGGAGGCGAAATGAGCGACGGGGACAAAGAAAGAGTCGAGTTCTGGAGCTTTTTAGCCGAGTATGTTTGTTTTTAACTGATGGAAAACATTTAAACTTTCTGTGAGGATTTTATTTTGATTACAGCGACACCTGCGCCAGAATTGGTAGTGTTTTGAGGGAGAAATGACACAACACAACACGATAGAGAGGAAACTCACAGTCCTCGAAGTTGAAGCGACTTCTGCTGCTTTTCGTCCGGCGAGGAGAGTCCAGCACCTTCCTCCTCCTCTCCTCCATCCTTCCTTCCTCTCTATTTCTATCTGTATTTACACCTGAGAGAGGAAAAACAACCTCAAATCTATCTGATTTCCAATTTATTCAACAGAAAAGCTAAAATCTCCTCTGTTTTCCTGCTAGAAGTAGCCTCTAAAGCTCCTTCCAGAAACCCTCTTTCTCCTCACATTGTGCTCCTAAAAGCTACAGTCACATCTCCTCCTTCTCCTTCAGCCCCTTTAAGCAGCACTCGCCCTTTCTGAACCCTAAAGAGGCATCCATTTTGTCTCTGACCAGCCAATTAAGGGTCCCATTATGTCTAAATAGACAAAGCTCAGCGTCAGCGCAGGCTTCAGCTGAAGGAGGCCGCCCTGAAAGTTTGAGTCCCAGTCTCAGATTCGGGACAGAAACTGGAATCAGAAACATTTGGAGACGGAGAAATCTTGACCAGGCAGCAGATCCATCATACGCGCTCTCTGTGGATTCATTTGTCCCGTCACTGAGCGTGTGCAGAGGTCAGCGGCGCAGATTGATGGGGCCATGTCTCATTTGACGAGCCGTCTTCCGACACGCTGAACACAATCACACGCTCCCTGTCCAGCTCCGGCTCAATGTCACAGAAACAGACGCTGAGATGAAGAATTTATTCATCTCTACAGAGAAAAATACATCATGTCCTGTGTTTCTGAGCATAAAACACAAAACCAAACGTCTGGATCGCTGCTGCGGCTCATGATGAATGTGGTGAGGTTAGGGTTTGCAAAAGTCTGCAAACTCTTCCTTTAGACGTATAAAACGTGAGTCAAATCAACTTTTGTCTGATTCCTCAAGTTAAAACTCTTAATAGAGAATAAAACAAAGCTTAAATGTTTGTTACACTCTGACATTTTCAGCCCAGAAAGACGACAATCAGCCTCCATGGGCTGAAGTTTATAGAGGAAGAAGACGACTCAGCAGAAAGAAGGAAAAAGAGGAGAAACTTCTGGAGAAGAGGAGAGATTTCAAGTTAGATATAAAATGTGTGAAGAAGCTGCTGAAGGAGACATGACCGTGTCTGCACCGTGCTGCGGTAAGGTTTCTCAAACTGAAACGTAAAAAATACAAAATATCCAGATTTTTACGCCACAGAGCTGAAGAGTAGGAGATCACTGAGACAAACTGTGGTGCTGTCTTGGCCAGGACACTCTTGGGAAAAAGATTTTTGATCTCAACGAGTCTTTTTCCTGGTTGAACAAAGGTTAAATAAAAATAGAAGTTAAAAAAACGGACGAAAAGGTCACAACATGGACCTGAAGGTTGTGTTGTGTTGCCTCCCAAATAAAGAAATAAAAAGGCAAAAATATCTCAAACTATGAAAATAATAAAAAAAAGGGATTGGTTAGAATTAGACTGATTCTTATGAATGGAAAAACCCCTGCACAGAAATCTGGACAGTGTTTCAGTGAGTCCAAGCTTCGTCTATTTGGAGTGGCTCATTTGTTGGTCATGGACATCAAACTTTTTGTGCCTTCAGTGATGTTTTCACTATTTTTTCTCCTGTGTTTGTCTGGAGATCCTACATGAAGCCATGGCTGCATTATTTACGTGTGAAATCAGCTGTTAGCAGCCTGTAGCATGTCAATGCTAACTGGTGCAAGGCCGGATGTTTCCCCACAAGGTGAGGAGAAGGAGGTGAGGACGACGTGCTGGTTCTCAGGTGTGAGCTAAGTGTACATCCATCGTTATTGGGAACGTAAGATCTATCTCCAATAAGATGGACGAGCTAGCTGTGCTAACCCAGCAACAGAGGGAATACCAGAAGGCAGAGTAGCATCATGCTATTCACAGACATGGCTAACGGAGCTAACACCAGACACCAACGCCACATTGGAAGAGCTTCACCTGCTGTGAGCAGACAGGATCCAGGAGACAGAGACTGAACAGACTGCTGAAGAAGCTCAGTCCTGGACCCTGTGGAGGTGGAGGCTGGCTGACTGGACAACGATGGACAAGCTGTCAGCATCTATTTTCTTATGGAGCTTTTTACACTTTCTATACACTTTCTTACTTTTGTTTTCTTGATTGCTGCTGTGACTCCTCCTGAATTTCCCCTCAGGGATAAATTCAGTATTTTCTATTCAATTCTATTTTATATTTAAAGTGAGTATCATGTGAAATAATCATTTTGGTATTGTGACAACAATACTAGGTACTGTAGCATTTACAGAAGAAAGTCTGAGCCCTGATCCAGGTTGGATGTTAACTCTTAAACCCTGAGGTTCCCCGATTGGGAGACTTTGAGGTCCCTCCTCATCAAAATGTATAAAACGAAGCTCTTATCACGTATTCAACAAGAGGGGCTCAGCTACAAACACCATCAAGTCATACTTCAACTGAACTTCCTGTTTGTGTAAGTTTGTTGAGCTTGTAAAATGTGTCTGTGTGAATAAAATAAGAGCAGTATCAAACAAAGCGTCAGGTTTGTGATGATTTCTTTGAGGTCAGTTTGTGACCTTTGATGAAAACGGGTTAAAATCTCTGAATCCAGACCCGTCCTGGAGTAAACATCCTTTAGCGCACGGTAAAGCCAGGACTGAAATTATTCAGGATTTGTTTTGGTCCTTTAAAACCCCTCCTATCCTAACCTCCAACACGGCCTAATCCATGAATGCACGGTGCTGATTACTGGTCAGAAACAAGAGCCCGTCTAAAACACACAGCGCAGGTTTCCATACCAACCGCAGCATCTGAGCGCTGCAGATAGCTGGATTTGGCAGCGAGCGGGCGAGTCAAATCCCCGAGCTGATTCAGAACAGACAATACACACACACACACACACTGCCCACCCTCTGTCTGACTGTGGCCAACACACAGCGCCTGCCCTTTAGCGTCCAGCGCACCAGGCAGAGGCAAGAAGGTCGGGCTCGTATCTCTTTCTCTGCGTGTTTGAGAAAGGGATGAGCATCAGGGAGACAATCAGCGCGCGGAGGCTATTCATGATGCCACCCAGAGCCTTCACTCCTCTATCTGCTGAAGAATGGACCAATAGGAGCGGGGAGGGGTCCAAAAGAAAATCCTCACCGATTTATTATTCATGGGGAGGGGATTTTCCTTTCAGGCCTCCTTTATCGAAGCCTTTCCCAACACGTCAGCCTCTCTATCAGCCCTGACAAGTGCCAATCAAAAGGCTTGAGTCCAGGTTTTTTCACTCTGGAGGATTCCAGAGACAATGGCCAACGAGTCCACGGCGGTGGCGGCTTAGAGACAATGGTGACATGGCTACACTGACAGTGTGTGGTCCTCTGGGGGGAAACGATCCTCGCTTAGTACACGGCTAATCTCTCCACGCACCGTCTCTGTCTTCCTGAAGCCTTAATCTGTCCCCGTAGCTTCCTCAGCTTTCCGGAACAATCCACCAGGGTCAGTTCAGATTAGTGCTCTTTGTGGCCCCGGCACATCGCCACATTCACGTGGAAGCGAACATCTTTAGTAGCAGCTGAATGGTAAACACTGGAGGCAGCGCGGAGTGACCGGGGCAGCGGGGAAACAGCCCCAAAACAATCAGGAGGGAGGGATTATTCCACCTATGAATCCTGATGAGACCAGACGCACAAAGGTCTGACGGGGAGGCTCGCCGGGGAGCAGGACAGTCGCTCACAGCGGAGTCAGGATTCAGTTTGATCCCAGAATCAATCATCTGAGCGAGGGAATAACTTATAAAGAGCCAGGCATGACGAAACGATCATGAACGAAGAGATTCATCTACAGGATGAGCTCTTTTCCAAAAAAAGTTTCTTGATTTGTTATATTTTTGCAATCTGTACTTTTGCAAAACAATAACACAAGTTTTAATCCAGAAGAGTTGGCAAACCTTGTGTTTCTTTAACTCTGAAGAACTCCGTCTACCTGTGCACGTCCCAAACAGAGAGCAACATTTTCAAAATAAAAGCACAGCGAACCGTTAATTAGCTGCTACATTTTTAGAGACACCAAGGTAACTTTGCAGATTTTAAAACAAACTTTACTTTTCTATTCTTTTATTCACGGAAATTTGGAGAATTTTTATTTATCTATCATTTGAAACTAAAGAATTTTGAGGTTGTAAAGTGGGTCTGGTGTAAAGACAGAGTAAAACTACCGGTAGTGTTTCATACTTACAGTCTTTTTGTACATGTGTTTATCTTAATTGTTTTTATTTTCATATTTTAAATATTGTCATACATTCATGTGATCTTTTTCTTGTTTTGTTCCTTTAGACCAAACAGAATCCCTTATAAAGTTAAAATTTCCTGGTAGTTAAACTGAATCTTTATTTTTTTCCCATTTTTAGCTCTGTTTTTGGTCTCCACCAGCCATTCTAATAAAGAATACATCCTTAGCTTACTGGCTAACTACTAGCGTCATTTGCAGCCAGATTTAGACCCAGTTTCTCTTAGTTTGGATTATTTTAAGGATTATCTGATCTGTTTGCGATGCTCATTCATGGATGCGATGAGAACGTGAAACTTTTAAGCTGCTGTCTCGACTGTGACGTACAAGAGATTTTGGACCTTAACGGGAATATTGCTGGTAAAACAAAAGTTGAATAAATACATAACTAAAACTTTTTTTTTACTTTTCACTGAGCACTTCCTGTCTCGTTAAAAGGACAAAGACTCACTCACTACAAACTAAACGTAACATGGTTACAAATAAAAAAAACTTCTGACCCAAAGCTATCAAGATTCAAGTTTTAAGACTTAACACGCAACTGTCGTGCCGACTCACAACACTCACTAATCACACAAAATGAAATTACCATCAATCAAAAGATTAAAAAAAGACATAAAACAAAGAGGAATTTTAACATCTTCATGGCTAAAAGTGAAGTTTTGAAGTGTTGAGGAGTCAGATAGTTTGAAGATATGAGCTGTTGTTCTGTTGTTAATGCTTCTCTGTCTTTTTGTGAGGGGAGAAAGTTAAAAAAGAAGTTATCTGGGTTTTTATTTGATAAAAACAGCAGCACACTGCAAGAAAAGGTGTTAAAATGCTCTGCAGCTTGATGATAAAAAGACACTTTTCAGATTTGCCTGATTCCTCAATTTGTCTCCACATGAACCCTCCTTAACTTCATCCCCTCTTTCCTTCAATCTAAATGTAAATCAGCGGTTAGGATGAAGACGTGAGCCCAAACTGAGTCATCTCGAGGTCACCTCCTCCATTACTCCCATTCAGAGCTTGAACTTCTCCCACCTCCAGGGAAACCAGATCTCACCTTTCCCCACAAAGACCTGCCACACACTGGGCATGTTCCAGATCCGACCTCAGGCGTGACCCCTCCACGCCCTGCCGCTGACCTCCTCTCCCCCCACGGGGTGACCATGCCTTTGGCCTCTGAAAGGTCACCAGCCATCGCCATGATCCTCTGGGTGACTTTTTTTTCATTAGCTGGTTAACGCTCACAGGGAGGACGTGTTAAAGTGCTTCTGAAACATCCTCATTAAAATCAGCAGAGGAGGAAAAACGAAGAGAAATCAAACAGTCAGGGTGAAAAACTCTTCATTTCCATGTGCCGACAGCTCCTCTGACCTTTCCAGTGTTTGTGGTCCTTACAGTGAGCGCTGCACCATCACTCACACACACCAGCCACACAGGTGAAGGTGATACTCTGAGGCAGCTGGCCCTGGCGAGGATTATGGAGCTTAAGTGTACCGGAGACGAGAGAAGGCTAAACACGGCGCTGACAGTGAGGAGACAATGGCTCCTAATAAAGCCGAGCTGACGGGGCCTGAGTGGGCTTTTACCGGATCAGACGCTAATGGGGGAGACGGGCTCTCGTATTGATTAAGTATTGTTGTTATCGGTTGTTAACTCAGAGGTGACACGTCACAGAAGGACACAGGAACATGTAACGGGACTGGACTTACAGGGAGGGTCTGCAGATCTGAACATGTCGTACGATGGACTCTGGTCGACGATCCAAGAAGACGGTGAGCCGGTGTCTCCGTCAGAGTCGTCCTAAAACCAAAAACAGTGAAGCACAGGAGGAAAAAGTTAGCCTACAGCAGCTGTGAAGTTTTAGAGTCATATAAATGTTGGGAATCAAACAAACTGTGATCGTTTTGATGCATTTTGGCAGATGAGAAAATAAAAAAGACCCTAAAGGGACCAGAAAACAAATTTCAAGGTTTGGTGTCACATTTTAAACCTTACTGCCGCCCAGAAAATAAACTGCTTTCTAGCTAATACTAGTTCAGTTTAGTTTATTTAGACTTTGTAAAATAAACAATGGTAAGCAGAAACGTCTTTCCTTTGTGTTTAAACAAAGTCAGCAATCACACGACAACCCCATGGAAATGTCATGCACAACACAGTGTCTGCAAAAACCCCTGAGGATGTGTGCCAGGCCAGTAGTTAGTGATTTAACTCTGTCATGAGAAACAGGAAATGAAGCTACATGGAAGTGTTAAAAACTGCAGTTCCTTCAGTGACCACTTGAGGCTGACAGTAGGAAGAACATGTACTGACTTTTACAGCATTAATAAAAATGTTTCCAGCATGGATCAAAAAAACATTTTAGTCTGAGATCCTCATTCCTCTCTGCAAACACTGTACGAGGGGTAAATTTTTTTTTCTAACTCAGCAGTTTAGCAGATATTAAGATCACAAGTTTAACCAATCAGGGACACAGCTCAGCTGACTGACTCATTTGTGCAGGGTTAGCATCCCTAGCTTGCACCAGCATGTCATCTTTGACTCCTTCTTCTCAGTTCTTGGGAAACATCAGGCCTAGCACCAGTTAGCATTGGCAAGCCTCAGGTGGCTAACAGCTGAAATCTTGTGTGTAACAATGCAACCATGGCTACATGAAGATCTCCAGACACTAGGGGTGGGTAAAAATATTAAAATTAGTTTGAATTTTGCTGATATTCCTAAATCCTAGACCCCAACTGATTTTCTGACCATGAGCCCTTTGACTAATGGTCCTCCTCCTATCTGACCAGAGGCATGTCAGTCAGAAAGCCCGTACATAGGAAAACCAGAAGGCCTGTTAGTCAGAAAATTAGTTCAGATTCAGTATTCCTAAATCCGATACCCCAATTAATTTTCTGACCAAAGAGCCCTCTGACTAATGGTCCTCCTTGAAAAAGAAGAGAAAAAAAGAGGGAAGAAAATAAATAAAAAATAATAAAAAAAAATGGTTTATCGATCGCAATATTTCCTCGCCCAATTCAATACCAATTCAGCAAATCCTCTGAATCGATTTACCTCCTGGCAAGTGGGGGTGCTTTGCGTATTAGTCATGTTGTATGAATGAGGGCCACTCAAGACCAAACCACAACAAAGTGGCAGCTGATTCAATTCTTTTACGATTTTTGGGGTGCCGATTCAATTAAACTGCGATTTTTCAAAATTTCAGATTTCTCAAAATCTGCAATTTTAAGTTTGCTTTTTTAACACCAGCCCATGTGAAAAAGTTGAATGATGATGATGTCTAAAGACTAAATTAGAAGCCATATTTTCCCCCAAAATGCCCATCACGTGAGTCACAGAGAAGCATTTCGCCCCCTGCTGGAGAAAAGTGGTAACTTCTCTTCTAAATCTAACTAATAAACAAAGACTCAAAAGGATCAAATTTTGACCAAAGAATCCCAATAACAATAGTGTAAAACTTCCTTTTCCTCGGCTTCAAGGGAATATCTGGTCTAGCACCAGTTAGCATTGACATGCTACAGGCTGCTAACAGCTGAAATCTTGTGTGGAACAATGCAACCATGGCTTCATACAGGAACAAAAAAGTATTTATTATTCAAAATAATCCGAAGATAAATTGGATGATCGCAGATTGCTTCCTAAATAGATTTAGTAGCAAAAAATTCAAAATGCGGAACCTGAAGGATAAGATCTTGTAATTCCTGTTTAGTTTGTGTCAGTCTTGGGGCTTTTTTCACTGTGGAGTTTAAGAAAACGACCATTTAAGAGCAGGTTTTGTCAGATGTGAAGCTTTTCCATCATCGTTTGATGTCTTGTTTGCTAAAAACTCGACTTCAAAGAAGAAGTTTAATTGATTTCAGTGTTTCAGACGGCTCCTCCCACTCTCCAGCTCCAGAGGTCGAATATTTTCTCCTCTTTATAAATAATCCTCGGTGTGTAATCTTTCTCCTGTGAGGTGCTTTATGCAAATCGTGGTATGAATCCTGCCCTGGGCTCTCCAGCCCGTCATTGTGGTTTGGCATAATTGCAGGGGGCTTATGAGTCTCATTCATGCTTTTCAGGGGCTCTCTCTCATCCGTCATAAAGGGGAGATTAATCGAAGATCACGTGGAGCACCTGCGTCCATTCCACTGCAGCCCTGTTTACCCCCCTGACCCTTCACCCCCCCAAACCCCCCTCGGGTCTGATCCAGGAGCTGGTGCATCCTCTGAAAGAATCCCAGCGTGTCGGGCGTTTAGCCGAGCGTGCCCCCCCTGCAGCAGAGCAATGAGCTGGTGTAAAGCCTGCCTTCTCCAGTACAGTCACCCCCCCACCTCCCTCCTCCTCCCTCCTCCCGCCTTCTCCTGCAGCCGTGACTGATTAACCACACACCTGCTGCACGCCGCGTGCCCTCTGTTATATTGTGTCTCAATTATCAACAACAATTTGGCTCGTTTTACTGGAATGACAGTTATAAATGCATGCCAGTTTAAGTTTGCAAAAGGGGGTCTTTGTGTGGGAGGGGCTGTGTGTGTGCCAGGTCCGGGGCTGGTTTTTTAGAAGTCTGGAGGAAATCTGATAGATGAACGGAGGAGGACTCAGAGAGAAGTGGTTTGAGAGGAGCAGCGGCACTCACTGATTTGTTTTCCTGGACTTTCCCTGCGGAGTCACACCTTTCAGAGCCGCTGCCAGCTGTGAGGGGCCTCGAGACACCTGAAAAAAACACACACACACACACACACACACAGGGCCGGCGTCAAGCCAAAGAAGAGGAAGCGATTGTGTGTTTGGCGTGTGTGTGTGTGTGGTAGTCAGTGCATGTGTGTACATAAGTGTTAGCCTCCGGGCGCACGCTTACATGCACTTGTCCTTTGTGCTGGAGTGTGTGTGCACAGATATGAGTAATGTAGAGTATTAGTTCCAATTATGGCTCTTAATCTCTGAGCAAATAAAGGAAAAAAATGGAGCAACAAAACCCCAGACCAGCACCTGTCTGCAGGAGCGTGCCAGGTGCTGACATTGTTCTGGAGACGCACAGGGAGAAAAGACTGATTTACTTTTGTTGTAAACATCACGGTTCAGTTTTTTTTATCTCTGCTGGTGGAGAGCCAAGTTACAGAAAAGTTTCACATTTTTCCTACCGCTGATTTCGGGATGTGTGGAAAGATTCTGGTTTACTTAAGCTGTGTTTGTGTATTTTTTAGCTGTGCAGATGCAAAAATTGTCAAGATATTCAAATATTTAGTTTCATGTTTGTTTTAAAGAAACACCAAAGGAAAGTGAATACAAACCAAAGATTTGATCAGCATAGTTGAGATTCTTAGCCTTGAAATAACACTGATGTCTGTTTATGACTTACAAAAGCAAACAACTTCATATCTGGTAAGATTTTCAATACTTGAATTCACCACCGGGGGCAGCAGCAATACACCAGATGTGGCTGCAGTCAGGTTCTGCTCCATCACGGCAGCGGATCAGAGGTTTACATTTACAATGTAACGTCCCACACGTTGGACGATGTGCTAATCTTGCAATTAAATTCTTTTACGATTTTTGGGGTACCAATTCGATTTAAATTGCAAATCTTTGATAATTCCAATTTTCCGTTTGCTTTTCTAACACCAGACCATGTGAAAAAGTTGAATGATGATGATGATGATATCTACAAACTATATTGGAAGCTAAATTTCCCCAAAAAATGCACATCACGTGAGTCAGGGAGAAACATTTCGCCCCCTGCAGGAGAAAAGTGGTAACTTTTCCAATCTAGCTAATAAACAAAGACTCAAAAAGATTGAAATTTGAACAAATATTCAAATTTTTACCAAAGAATCCCGATTCTAACATTGTAAAACTTAGTCTGAGCTCACAGTGAACATTGGGTCTAGCACCAGCTAGCATGGACATGCTACAGGCTGCTAACAGCTGAAATATTGTGTGGAACAATGCAACCATGATTGCATGTAGGATCTTCAGACACATACGGGAACAAAAAAAGTAAAAACGCCATTGCAGGCGTGACCAGTCTGGTGTCAATGGCGGACAAATGAGAAATAAAAGTAATGACCAGGTTAAAATAAAAAGATACAAAAGAAAAAAAAGGAGAAAAAATAATGGAGCTTAGCTTTATATATTATTCTTTATAAATCAAAGATAAATTGGATGATCACAGATTATGATTTTATTAATCACGTGTGTTGATGCGTCCTGTCCTAAATAGATTTAGCAGCAAAAAAATAAATGGGGAGCCTGAAGGACAAGATTCTGTAAGTCAAATTTTTACCAAAGAATCCTAATTTTGATATTGTAAAACAAAGATTCCAGATTCTACTATACATGTACCAATTCATTGGTGCCAACTTCCTTAATTTTGGGGGATCGTACCATCCTGACATATGAAGCTGATCTTATAATCCTCCAGGAAGGTCTGACGCCCAGACATTGATGCTTTTTGCTCTGAGACCTAAAACTCAGAACACTTAAATGGTTGTTAAAGTTAAAACATAAAGATTTTATTGTTTCACAGGTATTGTTCAATGATTTTCAATAAAATAAGATTGGAACATTGAAGGTATATGCTGTCAGTTATTTAAAAAAAAAAAAAGTCACGATACATCTTTTTTTTTTTTCTCCCTTCCCTGCTGTTTTTGTCGGATGCTAAAGCTGTGATGCTGTCAATCCAGCGTAAGGAAGACTGAGCGGGACAGGAAGTCGTGTACGGAAACAAGCTAAAAACACTCGACGACCTTCAAAATTAACCAAAATGTGTCAAAACCAGATGGTTTTTATCTTGTGTATTTTTGGGGTCATAAACCTCAAAATATTGAACAAACTTCCCATCAAACTTTTAGAAATGTTGTGTTTCATCTTCACGTTCATAAACCTGAATAAGCTAACTGTTTTTTCCTCTTGGCTCTTTCTTGGTGTGAAGCTGAACCTTCAAACGTCTTCAGTGTTTATCTCTGCCTGCGTCGTGTTATCAGCCAATAAACAACCAGCTCTGGACCTTTCTTATCCACTGTTATGTATTCAGCTTCTAAGCATCTCCCGCTATCTCAGTCGGACTTTCCCGGTTAATGATCCACTCCAGCGGTTTGATCTTTATTAATACGGCACATCCTGATATCCCGATAAAGCTTCAGTTAAAGCTCGCAGCGGCGTGCCTGGGAGCAGATGAGAGGCGCTATCGCGGCTCGTTAAAAGAAAAAAGACGCCATAAAGGCTTCGCTGAGTCCTCAAGGCCGGCCGCCACGAGCCCTGAAAACACACCTCCAGTGTCGTGTGTGTTTCCCCGTCTAATGGTGTGTATGTGTGTGTGTTTTCTTCGCAAACATGAGGACACACCTGTCTGTCTGCTCCCTGTTATTAAAGTGACGGTTTCTGCTTATCAAACGATCTGCTTCAAACTGTCACACAGATTTGTCTCGGCAGCTTCACACGCCGATAACTGAGATTGTTTTCAGTCAGTGTTGTTATTTTATCTGAACGCGCAAAAAAATCACACTTATCAGAAAAGAAACGTGTTTTCTACGTTTGAGAGAAAAGACGCAGCTGAATCAAAGTTGAGTCTTGAGATCAGAAACTTCCTCTTTCAGTTTCCAGCCCGCAGCGTGTGTCAGCTTCATCTGGTTATTTTAGCTGGATTAGATTTAATCCTGGTATTAAACCGTGTGTTACAATCCTGGAGCTCCTGTAAGCTTCATGTTTACCTAAACTCTCTGACTCGAGGATACAAAAGTCTGATTTAACGTTGAGTAAGACTTAATTTCTCCTTCGAGCTTTTATTGTTTTTTTTTACCTGCTGATGTCAGCTCCGCGTCATCCTGCGCCCTCAGATCAGACCAGTCCTCCTCCCCTAAGAGGTCGTCGTCATAACCGAAAGGACTCAGTGTGGTCTCAGGGTCGTTCCTGTCCAGGAGGAGCAGCTGGACCCTGGAGATGGAGCCCAGTTTCCCGGAGTCACAGCCCACCGTCAGCGCTGCCAGGCCCGGAGAGAGATCTGCAGGACGTTAGAGTAAACCATGAAACTCCAGTTAAGTTTTTTTTTTTTTTATGCAGAGCAAATGAAAAAGAAGAAATCAGTTTTCTGCATCTCAATTAGTTTGTAAGCGCAGCGATGTTTGGAGCCTGAGCAATGATCCAGCTCCTCCTGAGACATCCTGGAGACATTCATGAGACACATAGAGAATAGAATAGAATAGAATAGAATAGAATAGAATAGAATAGAATAGAATAGAATAGAAAATAATGTATTTATCCCTGAGAGAAAATTCAGGAAGAGTCACAGCAGCAATCAAGAAAACAAAAGTAAGAAAGTGTATAGAAAGTGCAAAAAGCTCCATAATAAAATAGATGATGACAGCTTGTCCATCATTGTCCAGTCAGCCAGCCTCCACCTCCACAGGGTCCAGGACTGAGCTTCTTCAGCAGTCTGTTCAGTCTCTGTCTCCTGGATCCTGTCTGCTCACAGCAGGTGAAGCTCTTCCAATGTGGCGTTGGTGTCTGGTGTTAGCTCTGTTAGCCATGTCTGTGAATAGCATGATGCTACTCTGCCTTCTGTTATTCCCTCTGTTGCTGGGTTAGCACAGCTAGCTCGTCCATCTTATTGGAGATAGATCTTACGTTCCCAATAATGATGGATGGAAGCACAGGTCCATGTCGTCACTTCTTAGCTCACACCTGAGAACCAGCACGTCACCTCCTTCTCCTCACCTTGTGGGAAACATCCGGCCTAGCACCAGTTAGCATTGACATGCTACAGGCTGCTAACAGCTGATTTCACATGTAAACAATGCAGCCATGGTTACATGTAGGATCTCCAGACAAACACAGGAGAAAAAATAGTAAAAATATCACTGAAGACACAAAAAGTTTGGTGTCCATAACCAACAAATGAACCACTCCAAAGAGGAAACAAGTCCATTACTTGTAACAAAGATTACAAGTAATGGACAAAGAAGACAGAGCTGCTGCAACAGGCAGCCGTAGCCAACAGGGCGGCACCTAGCAACATAATCTGGATCCAATGACAAACAGTACGTGATGGGCATTCACGTATTACAGTTATATTACTTTTACTAGTAACCAGTAGTGTAACTAATTACTATTGAAATTCCAGTTCTGGTTTTCTGGGCCCCTAAAACCATCGTCCTCTGGTAACAGGGTTCCTACAGCTCAAGGCAAGTTCAATTTAAGACTTTTTAAGACTTTTTAATGACGTTGGAAATCAAATTTAAAAACAAGTCCACAATGAACCACAATTGAAACAAACGAAACTAACAAACAAAAACACCACATGAATTACCTGGGTTAGAGGCAATTTTAACCCAATGTTTATTTTACATAAAACATCACTTTTTACCTTTTTTTTGCCAATTTTTCCTAATTTTTTTCTCTTTCCAGGCACCCTAGGTAGAACCAAGACATGTGTCTGCTTTACAAGTTCCTGGTGCAACCTCATCACCATTTTCTTAGTTCCGCTATTGTGATTACACGATGTTGCCACGAGAGTAATTCAGGAAATTATTTAGTAAAATAGATAAATGTTACTTAATATTTTTTTTTATTTCAAACTAACATAAATCTTACCAATGTGTTCAAATTTTTAAGACTTTTGAAATTTGGATTTAAGACTTTTTAATGCCAATTCAGGCCTTATTTTTAGAATTATGGATTCAATGCCTTTTAAGACTTTTCAAGGATCCGCAGGAACCCTGGGTAAGAATCTTGGAGAAATTTTTGACTTGCAGCTGAAATTTGAGCATCAGGTTAGCTCAGTCATCAAAAGCAGTTTTTATCATTTGAGGATTTTATGATTTTATTTTGATTCAGATTGCAGCTGCCTGTTTCCTTACTGGTTAACAAAAGCAGGACCACATTTCACCTGTGGTTGCTTCACTGCACTGGCTCCCAGTTGTGCTTAGAATAGGTATTGAAATGCTATTGTTGATTTTAGCAATTAATTGGCCTTCCCTCTTAGTACCTGACCAAACTTCATCATCCTCATGTCCCTGCCAAGACACTGAGATTGCTAGCTGGCTTCATGGTTGCCAGGTTTGTGGTCTTCCTGCAGATTGGGAATCTTTTTAGGCACCGTCACAGGTAGTTTCATTTTATTTTTCTGGCTGATAGGCTCGCTTTTACATCCATTCATTGGGATGAAATGCAAGTCAGAAACATCCCATCCTGCAGAAGAGGCAAAACTTTTTGTTTGAAGTTGACACTTCCCTTTTTTTTTCTGTGGAGTTAGCTTCACTAAGCTTCAAGTGTTTCTGTTGAGAGTAATTTACTCCCTGACGGGAGCTGTTAGAAACAAAAACAGGAGACACAATCTGCCTCTAAGAAACAAACATTAGCGGGGGCAGTTGTTGAAAATTATACACTGACGGGACAAAAAGCTGAAAGTAAACACGGAGAAACTGAAAGCTGAGAGCGTCTGGAACAATAATTACACATGTGGAGGACAGGTATGCAAAAACATGAGGTGTGCAAATAAAAGCAGACAGAACCAACAAACTCAGGGGTGAAAATGATTTAAGGACACGAGAGTCAGGACATCTTAAAGATCTGAGTCTGAGAGGATCAAAGAGAGTCGTCTAGATGATTAACGCCTCGTTTTTAAGTTCAAAACTAATTTCATCTGATGACCTTTAAAGACAAAGACACAAAATGGACTTGAACGACTTGTTGGACTGGATCAGGAAATTACTGTCACACACAACCCCGAATACCCCCACCCCTTCCTCCTCCTCCTCCTCCTCCTCCTCCTCCTCGCCCCCTCAGGCTCCAAAGTTCTCGTCGTCACACCCAATTAAAAGCGGATCAGTGACAGTGTGGCTCGATGCCCATGCAAATCCCCGACCCACGCTGGCTGGGTGTGGAGCTGCCATTCCTCTCGGAGGGGATTTCACACAACACGCTCTGCTGCAGGTATCCTGGGACACACACACACACTTCACTAACACACACACTCAAAAAGTCTCACACCTACTTTAAAGTGGAATAATTTCACAGGCAGAAACTTTTCTTTAAGATTAGCTCACATGATGCAATGAGTCCAGTCACACACACACACTCAGGCTCGTTCCAGGTGTTTTCAGTTGGGATGTGACGCGTGTGTGGGTGTCTGAAGGTGTAAAGTAATCCCTAAGGTGAGATAAAGGAACTGTAGCTGATAAATGAAGGAGTCGTTGGGAGGAAATCCCAGGGATGGCTGCGGCTGTAACGTCATGTGACACTGTCAGTTAGGACGCTGTTAGCCCGCAATTAGCCACAGGATCCACTCAGGATCAGGCTGAGATTAAAAAGGTGGAGGTATCTGATACCACCCACTCAGAGTCCGGCAGAGAGGACACACCTCAGGAGAGTTTGAGCAAAAAAAGTCAGATTAACTTCATACGAGGAATTATCTTTGACTCAAACTTTCTTTAACTCTGGAGTTGGGAGATTTTCCTTCAGCTGTTCCTTTAAACACTTCAAAACTTCTTCACTTGTTTCATTCATTTTAAACACTTTATTTATCCTGTTCCCACATTTTGAAAGAAATACGTTATTTTGATGACGCTAAATTCCTTACACACAAATGACTCCACCTCAGGGGAGTTCGCAGACCATACCATCACCGCCGGTCTCATCCAGGACGGTGATAATGCTGAGTAACTGTGGACACTGCGAAAAACTGAAATCTTATCTTATCAAGTGTTTTTGTCTTATTTTCAGTAGAAAATGTCTTTTTAAAACTCAATATGAGCCACATTCACCCGAATGTGTATAGAAAATAATTTGATTAATTTATGAATTATTTTTTTGCATTTTGGGAGCTGAAAGAACTTCAACACATTGTTTAAACAGCAGCCACTTTTTTGGGGGGGGTTAACAGTTCAATGTTTTATGATTGAAATATTTTATATAATACAATATAATACAATATAATATAATATAATATAATACAATACAATATAATATAATAAAATATAATATAATACAATATAATATAATATAAAATGATATAATGTAATGTAATGTAATGTAATATAATATAATATAATATAATATAATATAATAAAATATAATACAATACAATATAATATAATAAAATATAATATAATACAATATAATATAATAAAATATAATATAATACAATACAATATAATATGATATAAAATGATATAATATAATATTTTATATAAATAATTTAATTTAATTTAATAGAATATAATATAATACAATACAATATAATATGATATAAAATGATATAATATAATATTTTATATAAATAATTTAATTTAATTTAATAGAATATACTTGATTTATGCCACAGGAGAAATTCAGGAATATTGTTATTTATTTTTATTTTTATTTTTATTAAATTTAACAGAATTGTTATTTCTTTTTATGAATAGACAAAATGCACCAGATCTGAAAACTTTATCTGAGTTTCAAAGAGTAAATATTTACACCAAGATAGTCACTGCGTTACAATTAATTTTGATGAACTTTGCAGGATTAAACACTGTTGCACAGACTTGCACACTAATGTTTTGCCACATTCACCAGACCAGTCCAAGAAAATGTTTTATTTCACGTTATTTAAAGACAAAACGAGGTCTGAATTCCTTGAAATATACAAAAAAGCTAATTTTTTTGGCTCCATTGGCAGATTTTTTTTTAATTGTCATAAGCAATTCAGAGATCAGTTTCGTCTTTAAATGACTTGAAATAAGACATTTTTCTGAACTGACCAGTTGAATGTGTCTCATTTCAAATATAAAAAGACAATTTTTACTTAAAATGAGACAAAAGCACTTGATAAGATTTCAGTTTTTTGCATTAGAGGTGGTGGTGGACTGTACGACACTGTGTCTACTCCTTTTGGTTTCTGGGATTTGAAGTGGACTCCCCACAGGAGAAATAGTTCATCCTCCGGCAGCTCAGGAAGTTTAACCTACACATCCATCATCCGGTCTGTAGTGTGCGTCTCCATCTCTGTTTGGTTTCTTCATCCAAAGACGACAGGCCCAGACTTCATCGATCTGCCAGGTTGGAGCCAGCGGCCGTCCATCCAGGACTCATACCAGTCTTCTCACACTATGGACACACACTGTTTTTTAATCCTTTTTTAAACTCTTCCCTTTTGATATTTAATGTTCATACAGTTACCAAAATGAAGTCAGAATCTTTAAATGCTTTGGCGGATGAGGCACAGATGGCGTAGCGGTCTAGGTCGCATCCCACAAGGTTTGCCCTCGAGTGATTCTGTTTTAAGTAGAGATGGGCAACGATTTTTTAATATTCGAATGGTCATCAACTGAAAAAAAATCCTATAGATCGCTTTGATGGTCGCAGTTTTATGCAGGATGCTAGAGCTCGGAGCGAGGCACGCAGCGGAAAGTGCATCGCTGTCAGGATCAACAGTCAGTGGGCGGCTTCATCACCCAAGAAGTTTGATGATCAACATGCAGCTGTGGCTCAGTGGTAGTCGCCTCTCAATCAGAAGGTATAAAAACTGATGGTTCCTATAGGAAATCCCCCACCATCAGTGTGTGAATGTGGCGTGTATGGGTGAATGAGAGACTGACAGTGTAAAGCGCTTTGAGTGGTCTGAAAAACTAGAAAAGCACTATGTAAGTACTGGTCCATTTACCAAAACAGCTCTCTCCGTCTTTGTCAAAGTGTAATGTTGGCAGGTACATGTATGAAGGTGGGGGGCAGCGATCCTGGAATAATTTTCAAATAGTTACAAGCAAATATTGAATAGCGTTTTTGCTTGAAAAACCCATCCTTAGTTCTGAGAAAACTATTGTTTTTAATTGTTTCCTGCTTTCATGACATTTTATCTTCAGAGTTTTATGCCGCTGATGGCAGTATCTGTTAAAAGAAGTCACCATATGTCAGGAGGAGGAGCTGTTTTTTATTTGTGTACATTTTGGGGCTTTACTGGATAGAACAGTTGGATAAATGAAGGATGGCGTGCAACAAACTGCAGCTATAAAGACGACGATAACCGGAAACTTGGACGACAGATTCAGGAGTAGTCAACCTTGGATCAGCTGCTGACTGAGTCTCACAGTGAAGCTGCTTCATTTAACGACAAACTGTGTTTATAAACAGTTTAAAATGTTTCTGTTTGCTGTTTGTGTTGGTGTAAACTGTGCTTCACCTCCTCCTCTGACAAACATCATCAGCTCACCGCAGGCCGAGCGTTTGGGCTGATTTTATCACCTCTGTGGTTGTCGTGATCCTTCCACATCCTCAGGGCAAAGGTCGCCGGGGTCAGGTGGAGGTCCGGGTCAAGCGAGCAGGTTAAACACCTTGTCAGGGATTAGTGGGCTATGAGGGAGGTGGAGGAAGTCTTCATTGGCTAACGTCTCTCACACACACACAAACACACACACACTCTGCAGTTACTCTGCTTTTGTTGGCCAACATGGACGACACAAAGAGCGGACACGGTGAGCGCTCAGATAAGCTCATCGCCGTCTGTAACGGGCCGGAGAGCGACTGATTGAGACGTTACAGGAAGCTACGCAGAGAGACAACGACGTTAAACAGCTGTTCAGACATTCAGAGATTTAACTTCTTCAAGAAATTTAACATAAAAGTAATCAGAAACTTCACGATGTGCTCAAAGCATTCACTGACAGCAATGTGCAGTTTCTGCGCGGCTGTGTAGCTCTTTCAAGAACCACATTTGGAAAAATGAAGTGCAAAATTTGACAGTTTGGGGATCTGAACGGTCTAAATAAAAAGACCCAAAAAAGATGGTGGTTTTAGGAGCCATGAAATCCACCATCCTGGACAGTCCAGGAGTTTTCTGGAGGAGCTGCAAGAGCTCAACGATAAGATCGACTTTGCCAAAGAGCTGAGCTACAGAAAGACACTTTTCTGCTCCAAAATAAAGGACATTGTGGACCGCCTCAAACTTGAGGTGGTCTTGAGGATCTAGGAGTTTGTTGTGCAGAAGATTTACTCTTATGAGAAGCCACAGACAAACCGCCAGATCTCTCCAAGCACTCTGATCAAATATAATAAACGCTACGTGGTCTCATCTAAACGGAAGGCCAAAACGCAACAAAGTGTTTGCGGAATTGACTGTTTTTGGCGTCATGTAAACGGGGCCTAAGAGTTTGGATGGATGATTGAAGATCCAACCCAACATGTAGGAGGAGATGAAATATGTGGATTCATTGATGTAAAGAAAGAGTTAAGGAGCCTTAAAGTCAACAGCTGAGGGAACAGTTGGTGTTTCTGCTTACCTGTATCAGGTGAAGAGGAGCTGGACGAGTCGTACGTTTGGTCCAAAGAGGGGCAGGACGTGGATCGAGGTGCGATGGCCTCCAGTTCATCAAACACATGGGACTGAGAGCAGCTGAGCTCCGAGTACCGAGATCCCGCAGTGCCACAGCAACCTGCAACAGCACAGAGTGGGTTTTAAAGTCATTTCAGGTATTTATCAATCTGTGTTTTTATCGTTCTGTAATCAGATCTGATGGATGCAGGATGGGAAGCTCCTCAGGATGTGCTCCTGTCTCAGCTATCAGATGGTAAATCTGGACTGAATGTTGTTGTTTGCTTGGTTAAAGCTTTTCCCTTCCAGGTTTTACACCCTGACGACTCAGAGCAGGACCTCCCTGACTGCAGCCCCCGAGGGGAGGCGAGGGGACGGCTGCAGAACGCCACCTCAGCGTGAAAGGAGACTCATCTCACCTTCAATAAACACCGGGTTAGAAAGTCTCCCCTTAAGCTCTAATTACTAAAAACCTCTCTCTGAGGAAAAGGTAAAACTGTCAAGATAATCACTAATTACTTATCTCCTCTCAAAGCGTCAAAACAAAACTGTTTCCCTGTGCCGGGGCGAGGAGCAGAGGATTAAGGAGAGAAACTGTTTCACTGGGTGGTGTGGTTTTTGTCGTGGCCCTGAAAGAGGCTCATGGAGGCTTTTCTCACATTAGAAATGCAGAACAGCTTGGCTCGGACAAAAGGATAATATATACAGAGGCTCTAAAAGGAAAAGGCAAACTCAGCTCCTCCGCGTCTGCCCACACGGACGAGTACAAACGTACACATGACGCCGCACTCACACAGTCAAGGATGAGAACAACGGCACGCACACACCGCCGCACTATTGTGCACTTGAGCAGCTCGACGCTCTCCTCGCAGAGACAAAGGAGAGACTTGACTCCACACTTCAAAGCAGACGGCTGCTGTCAACTCAGCTGTCAGAGCGGGCTGAGGAGGCCGCGCCGAGGCAGGCAGAGTTTTTCAGGGAGGTTAAGGGTGGATGTGAGGGGTCAGGGAGTTTGATATGACAGCGGTAGAGACGCACAAGGACGGCTCTGTGAGCCACAGAGTCCGGCTGAAAGGGCCCCGAAGTGGAGAGGCCAGGCCGGAGCAAGGCTGGAGCTCTGCTGCACTGAGGAGGACCGTTACACTCGGCTCAGGGTCGCACAGAGGAGGCTGAAAAAAACTGCAGGGGTCAAAGAAGCCTGAGAGGGATGGAAAGACTCCCATCAGCCTCTGAAATCACATACAGTGTCGCACAAAGAGTTGAACACCATTTCTCCTTATATCTGCTTCAAACATCAGTTTAATAAGCCATCAGTTTAGATGTCCTCAAATGTTTGGTTCAGGATCTGAAAAGCTTAAAAATTGCCAAATCAATCACAGGAGTTGCAGAAAACATGATAAATCCTGTCATGGTGCTGGTTTCTGTTCCCTGAATGCATCATGAATCTGGAAAAACAGAGTTTTAGGGACGTTGCTCTTGCAGCCTGGTCTGAGTCTCTCTAAAGGTTTTTAAAGCCGACTGAAGGAGCTGGAAGCTTTGGCTGAAAACTTCCTGAACTGCTTTTTCTGAAAACTGCCAAACACTTCTTCTTCTTCTTCTTTTTCCGAACTTATCAGATTGTTCTGCGGTGTTTTCTTTTGGATGTTTTCTCCTCACTTGGCCTGAGGCTGCAGAGAGCTGTGGACTTCCAGACTTCAGCTTGCTCTGCTGTTGTTGATGCAGTTGGACTCTCACTCCGTCATGATATCTTTATTAACCATTGCACGTTTCAGAGCAACAAAATTACATTTCAGTTTCACCCCATCTAAGAACATGTTTTACATTTTATTTCTACTGCAACTCTTTCATTTGGCTCTGGTCGATCCGGCCAATCACCGATCTTTAAAAAGCCTGACCTGTCGATTTTTATTTTCTTTAACTGACAGCATATTCCCTCAATGTTCCAATCTTATTTTATTGAAATCATTGAACAATTCCTGTGAAACAATAAAATATTTATGTTTTAACTTTAACAACCAATAAAGTGCCCTGAGTGTCTCAGAGCAACAAGCAACAATGGCTGGCCGACAGATCGATCAGTGCGTGTCTAGTTCGAGGGATTCATAAAGTATTTCCGATTCTGATTTCACAGTTCCATGTCATGAAAGTTTGTCACAGGACCACAGGCGTTTCTCTCAAATCTGATTGAGGAAACTTCTGAAAAACCAACTCACAATAGGGTAAAAAAAATAGTTTCTATCCAAACTTGAGAGGTCTTCTAAAGTTTTGGTGTTTTCACGACCATTTTTAAAATGCAATATTTAGGTTTTGTGCAACTCCAGGCGTAATGGAAACGCAGCTACTGATATGTCCTGAAGGGATTGATCCTCTGTTTCTCATTATTATTTTTATTTTATTTTATTTTTGTACATATTTTTTTGTATATTTGTACATTTTATATTTTAACTTTCTCTATATTCTATTTGATTTTACAGAATGTACAGCAAGTAATTCTGTATTATTTACTTGTTAATTGCACCAACACACCAAGTCAAATCCCTTATATGTGCAAATGTACTTGGCAATAAAACTTGATTCTGATTCTGATTCAGTTTTGAGGAGATACACACTTTTTTTCCTTGGGGGGGGCTTTTTTCCATTTAATTGGATTTTTCACAAAAAATCAAAAGGTACCACATTTAGGTACCCAGATGTCACTGTGAGGGAGTGGAAGAGTAGGTGATTTTTTATGCTGGACATGAACACATATATTGAAGAATAAATGTGTTAAATTAGAAAAAATACATTTTATTATTAAAGAAATTGATATTTATTACCACATTAACACAAAAAAGTAGCAAAAATTGGTACCGTTGAGTACCGATACCGATTGCCAGGTTCAGCATCAGTACCGTATTGTTTCACATGGCCTACCACTAGGCCATCTAGTGGTAGGGATGGGAAATCTAACTGTTATAATCATTTCAAGACAGGAAGTAAACTATATTATTCCAACAGTAATTATGAAAGATCAGCAAAAAAGTGTTGTTTCTCACAATAAAGTCAAAGTGAAGGCATTTTAGTGTGTGACGCTCAATTTATCAGTTCCCAGATGCAGGTTTCTGCTGCTGGCTAATCATTTAATGTGAGCAATATTTACCGCTGGAACATTTATGCAGCTCTGCACGCTGAATCCAACCTATTTTACCCTCAGACGTGCAATCAAGATACAAAAATGGCGCTTACTCTTTGCCCAGAAATACCCCAACAAATCAAAACATCAACATCCAGGCAGAGGAGGGGGGTTGAGGCAGACACAGACACTGACACACATGTAGAGGCCCAGAGGACACGATAGTTGTGAAAGTTGAAATTGATTTGGCGTAAATATCTTGATTTTGGCATAAATATCCATATCGAACATCCTTACCTGCTACAGCTCTCTTCTCTTCATACATGCCTCATCCTGCTAATGTCTGTTTTATTTAGTCGCCTCAAAACACGGCTAGTTTGATTTTTCCAAAGTGGACAAAACTTGAAGACTGTCTATGAAGTTAGATTTTGTTTTTCTCCAGTTTTCTCGCTCGTAAAGAGTTTGTACTGTGTTTTGAGTGTTTTTGTTTCATGGAAACAAGTTTTTACTCTCCATGAGGTCAGCCCAGGTCTGAATCTTTCTATCACTCTCACCTGTTTCCTGCTCTGCCCACTGACCTGTTGCTCTGTAACGCTGACCTAAAGCTGATCTGAGTGTTTATTTCTTTAGCCCTGTGAGGATAAACCAAAGTTGGAATAAACTGTCTCTTTCCTTTAAGCTCTGCGTGCTGCCGTGTTGAGGCTGCTTCAATCGCTCCATCTGCAGAGAGATAAATGAGGCAGTGACACTCGCTCTGTGTCCGCGGTGAAGAGAACAGCGTGCTCCGACGCGGCCCGACCCCCCTCCTTCGCTGTAGTACAGCACCACGCAGAGAACAGTAGATGTCTCTGATAGAAAAGAGAAAATCCCTACACAATTTCCACATTGTTTGCTTTCTTTCATAAAGTTCCCGGAGGAGTCAGATGTCAGTGGCCCTGTCCTTTATCCCCTTTGGGAACGGTAAATTAGCGGCCGCAGGAAAGCCGCGGAGGTATTCTATTGTGGCGGCCGGGCTCAGTGTTCAGCCGTCAGCGAGCGGCGGTCGGTGTGGATTTATGACCATCGGCTACACGTCTCCCTCTCAGAGCTGGGAGAATAGGCGCGGCACGGGGGAGCCGCGGCTGAGAGGCACGGCACACGAGGTAGGCGCCCCGGCCTCAATTGTTGGGGCCTCACGCCTTTTGAACGGGGAATCAAACGGTACCAGCTTTTCATCAAAAGCCCCCTTTCTATTGCTGGTTCAGAAGAGAAAAGAAAGCTTTCTGCGATATTTATTAAAGGCTGGGGGGAGGTGGGAGAAGCAGGCCGACAGGGATCATTTCTTACCTCTGGATGGGGAGATCGGGGGCAGGACAGGCCAGTGATGAGACTCCAGACGAGACAGGGATGTGGAGGGACTCAGCTTTGGTCCTGAGCCTGATCTGGGTGGAGTCGGACAGGAGGACCAGGTTGCTGAGTGGAAAGCCGAGGCGAAGAGGCCTGGGTTGGAGTCGGTGTGTGCATTGACGACAGGATCTGTGGATGAAGCTCGGGGGTAAACCTCAGTCATTTCTGCTCTTTCACGCCTCCTTTGAGCTCTATCTGACTGATGAAGGACTCCTGACGTTGGGCGAGGTGAAAGAGCATACTCAGGTCTAAAACCTCCTTCACAGAAAGGTGTGGCAGCTGCAGGCGTCAAGGTGGTTTGGTTAGGGTTGGTTGTGGATGGAGTGTTGGAAGCTGAAGGTGACAGCATCACCGAACGGGGACGGAGCGGTGACAAAAAAACACTTCCTCCTTCGTCTGGAGAAACGGAGAGAAAGAGAATGATTAAAGTTTTCATCTTCAAGTGTCAAACCCCAAGTTAAGACAAGTTCTTGATCTTCGTCCTGGCAGACTACCTGCGTTTGTTTATATCTGGCATGCCGCGCGCGTGGACTGATACACTAAGCGGCGAGCGCCTTGTAGCCAGCTGTGGCTCTGCAGCGGAGGTAGCGCCGTTTTATGACACGATGAGAACTAGAGCCTTATTTAGCGGTGTTTTTGTGTGACAGTAACGCGCTGAAAATTCTCTAAATAAAGCGTGAATGCCGACCGGTATCAGATTTTTTCAGTGGGAGTCCGTTTTTTTGTGTTTTTGGTCAAGTAAAATATGGCCCCGTCTGAGTGCAGAGGAAACCGGCAGAGGAGCAGGGAGGGGGTGTTTGGTGCGAGCGCTCTGGGCTTCTGCTGCACAAAAACACTGCTGTAGGGGTAATTTCTGCCCTAAACCTTGTGATAGGACCCAACTTGTTCCATCCCAGAGTATCACTTTAAGATGCAGAAATTTACAAAAGTTACCATCTTTCCCAAAACAATGCTCTGATCCCGCCCACATGTAGCTGAATGTTTCATAGCTTTTTTTTCCCCAACAGCCCAAAAAACATGACTCATTTTCCAAAAACAGAGCATCCAATGATAACAAAACGTACATGAGACAACAAAACTTTACCGTGCTCTCTTTAAACCAGTTTAAAAATATGTATATATGAACTATAAGAAAAGTTCAAGATGGGCCTGGGACCTTTGGGGCCACCCTTAATGCCGCCCCTGGAAAATGGCGCAACAACAGCTGTTGAAAGGCGCCAAGAATAATCACAAGAATAATCCTGCTCAATCGTCTCTGACATTCGTCTGACATTTCTGGGCAGAGAGTAAGCGCCAAACAGGATAAAGCTTTTTCGTAAACGAGGGTAAAGCTTGGCTTGACTTTCAATCAATCAATCAATCTTTATTTGTATAGCGCCAAATCATAACAAATGTTATTTCACTTTCTCCCTGGAACTTGGAGAGAAGCGACGCAAGCTAGCTTTCTGCTAACTATGTGTCAGATACCTGTGATTAGCTTGTGCTAACGTGCCAAGTCAAGTGCATGGTTCCCACATAGAAACGTGATGCTACAGGTGGTTGCTGGGCTAGTGAAGTGTTTATGTAGTCACAGTCAGAGGCTGTGGGTGTGTGCTGCAGCTGGCCCTGAGCCAAGGGGGAGGAGCTTAGTTTAAATGTTGTGTTTACTGACAAGAAACAAAAATTAGCTAATTAGAGTTGTTTTTATGTAGATTGTGTCATTGAGTGGAATAAATTAACCAGGATGCATCCGGTAGGACTCTGTTTTAACCAAGAGATGTCATAAATTTAGCAGTAAGTCGCCAGATAACAAGGTCACACTTTAAACAAAGTGTTTCGAAACAAACATGTTTCAGCAAGTTGCTGGTGTTTCCATCCTTTCTGGAAATTGCATCATACACTGTTGGCACCATTTTGCATAAAATCAAGCCACCCTTTGGATTTATTCTGTCTCCGCTCTGCCAGAAACAACCCAAAACCTTAAGGGTGAGATTAAAGAGAAGACTGTGGCTGCTTATTTCACTGTGACAGAAAAAGTTTTACCCAATAAGACACTGCTCCTGCCACTGGCGAAGTCGGTGCTGCGGCTGAACAGACTGGAAGGAGGGCGAGTGAAGTCTGAGGGGGAACTGTGAGAGGCCGCAGAAGCTGGAGGAGAGGACTGATCCAGTTCTGCAGGGTCAAACTCCTGCTTCACGTCTGAATCAGAAATGGACACCAGCGCTGGGTCCCCCGTCTTTATGTTTTCATCTTCTTCCTCTGAAGCAGGATGAGAGAAAGGAGGAGACGCTGGCTGAGAGGCTGGAGAGCTTGTGCCACTTGTATGAGGAGGGTTTAGGTGTGGAGGAATTGGGTTAACAGTGGATGATGGTGGAGGAGCAGGAAGTGGAGGACAGGGGACGATTACAGCGGAGCGTCTTCCCGTGACGTGATTCTGAACATTTCTTTTCCTCTCCAGTCCGAGCGTGAATCCACCTTCAAGAGAAACAAAAACCATAAATAAACACCATAATTCACCCAAAGCGTCTTCAAATCAAAGCCGTTAAAAGCTCCTTTTCACTCCTCAAAGGCTGTTTTTCATTGGCCAACACGGCGTGGGTCATTTTTAAAGCTGCCAGAGTCTGTTTGTGACATTCTCGTTCCCACTCTGCTCCATCCAAACACTCCTTCCCCTGCTGGGAGGGTCGACCCGCGAACAAAGGCGGCGAGAAATCGCTCTGCTGGAGCAGCTGCCTGTTTCCAAACTCAATATTCACCCACAGGGATCGGAGCTGAGGAGGGGGGAGGCGAGACAGGAGACAACTGTTCGTATCAGGGAGGGTCGGTTCAGTTACAGGTGTCTTTAAACCAACGGTGAGGAGAGGTTTCAGAGGGTTTTCCTTCCTCTTCCAGTTTACATCACAAAGACCAACAGAAACTTTTATTTAGCTCAACATTCAGAGGATTCAATAAAAAACAGTTATATTTTTGTTTAATGTGAGAAAACTGGATCTTTCATCAGATATTAGCATATTTAATATATATTTAAGGCAGTTTAAAAACCTAAATTTGTAAGAAAGGTGAAATTTGGAACAGTTTTTGCCTGGGTACATAAAAACAGAAGAAAAACAAAAGAGTTCCTGTTCAAAATAAACGTGAAATATAATGACAGTTGAGGATTGGATACAAAAATAAATCTGAAAAGGTAATTTTTGTATTTTTTTTACTCTATCTCAGCTTTCAGATTTTTTCTTAATCCCACAACACTGTTTTTTTTCTTAATTTGACATTTGATTCTTATAAATTTAAATTTCTTCTCCAAACTTCAACTTTTTCTCACAGTTTTGGGCTTTTTACCAAAGTTGTAGCCCACTCTTTATAAAAATTAAACAAAGGTGTAAAATGTAAACAACTGCAGTTCCTTAAGTTTCCACTAGGGCTGTCTGCAAAAACACAAGACACCACATACACACCCATTCAAAACATTTAAAACAGCTGATTTTCACATCAGAAATAAAATGAAATGAATGCTGATTGGTTGAGCAGCGTGGGGTTGTTCACCACCAAAAATTACATTTTTTACCTAAACGACAACAATTAAACGTGTGGTAAACGACTCATAGGTTTTTGAGGAATCAGTGAGTGAATGGAAAACATCAACAAGTGGACAGAAGTCTTTAGTGGAGAAATACAGCTTGTACACTAGAGAGCTTAAACACACGAGTCACTCGATTTCATGATTAGATTATCTGTGAATCCTTAGAGGCCGTTTACACACAACAATATTTTTTGGATAAAACACAAAAGTATTGTTGCGTTTTGGCCTCTGGTTTACATGGAAACAGTGTTTTTAACAGCCTAAACAAAAACTTTTGAAAACCCTGCTGCCACCATTGCTGTATTCATGTGCATCCAAAAGTACCATGGTTACGATTGTTGTGGTCTACTACAATCATTGTGCTTGTGCTGCTGAATCTTCTGAATCTGCTGACTGTCTTTAACAAAATGATCATCTGTTGCTCCACTTCTGCTCTTGACATGACAGTGGAGATCTACCGAAAGCAAGACAGTTATAGCGCCATCTACAGGCTTAGCATGCTTACTATAGCATTTTCAGTTCCTCAGCGTTTACGTGTAAACTCAGAGTATTTTTTTTTCTCTGCATTTTTGTGTTTTGAGCTAAAAAGTTGTCGTGTAAACGGGGCCTTACTAGACTGTAGGGATGGGTACCCAATTAGGTACTTTTATAGGTACCGACCAAATTCTGTCAAAAGTACCGGGTATCAACTCGCGTAAAATCAAAACGTACCATGTTTAGGTACCTAAATGCATCCTTGTGACTGTAAAGGAGTGGAAGAGTAGGTGATTTTCCATGCTGGACATGAACACAGCATTGCAAAGTAATGTATTGAAGAATAAATATGTTAAATTGATTTTTTTTTATATTTCATTACTAAACACATTGATATTTTTTACCACATAAACACAAAAAAGTACCAAAACTTGGTACCAGGCATCGGTACCGTATCGTTTCAAATGTGAAAGGTACCCATCCCTACTAGACCGAAATATAAAGACATGAACTTGTGTCAATAAACCCTTCTAAATCAAAAAGAGCACATCGACAGCTGAGTCCAGATCGAATCGTTTCACCACAGAACAACCAGACATTTTGATGCTGCTTACAGCTTTAGTCTTTAAAGCAGTGGTCGCCAACCTCCGGGCTGCTGGCCGGTACTGGGTCAATGGGTACTGGGCCGCACATAGAAAATGCTTACCTTGTTTCCTTACCTAATATTTACCTTACTTCCTTATTTCAGTTTGATTTATTATCCAATTCTGAACAATGTTTTATTTTGAAAAATGACTGGATTCTCGCCGTCAAACCTGTCCTTGACTCATTCTTGACGCCAACCCCCCAAATCAGCAAAATGGACAAAAAACAAGCATCTCTTGAAAGTTTCTTTAGGCAGGGTGAAAGAGCCAGTGAGGAGTCAGAAGAAGAGCTGGCCTGTGAAAATATTGTTTGACATTAAACCAGTCCGATGCGCAAAAAAGGTTGGGGACTCTTGACTCTTTCCAAGGCGTCCATTTCTTTTGCCAAACTAGAGTCTTCCTCTCACATCTGACTTTCTTTCTGTAACACTGGCTGGGATAGATTTCCAAAGATTTTAGTTCTTCATTGTCGTTTTTCTTCTTTTCAGTGGATATTTTCTGACAGTGATTTAACTTTCTGTAAATTATGGAGAAAATGAGACCCTTAAACGTGTTCCCCTTCAGACACAAAACACTCTTTGAGTAAGTTGTTGCTGCAGCCTCATTTTCCTCTTGGCTATTTTTGCAGAAACTGAGGCAACGGACTTTTAGAAGAGATTTTCTTAATTTCTGAAACTACTGCTGATCATCTTTGGCTGAATTATTTATAATTCAGCATTAAAATGTCTGAAAATAGAGTAAAAGGAGCCAGAGTGCAGTCAGACCCTGTTCACAAAGTGTTAGAGCAGCAGTTTTAAAAAACAGAGGAGCTCATTTTCTTTGATGGCTTTATTAATTAACTCAGCTCTACAGAGGACGCACTGTCTAAACACACTCACAGCTCTGTTTTCTATCCATCCGTCTCTGTTCCTTCCACTCTCTTTATCCCTCCTCCTCTGATCCCTGCAAAGACTCTCCTCCACAAACAACAACTCCATCCAGCACCGCCCATTTCCCCATTCTGCCCCCGCTGTCTCTGCACACCCCTTCCTTTCTCTTTCCTACTACTTTTTGTTGACCACTAAGAGGGTGTGTGTGTGTGTGTGTGTGTGTGTGTGTGTGACAGGGGGGGTGAGGGTGTCAGACAATCTGCTCTTGTTTCCTGGGGGTCTGCTGCTGAGAGGAGTCAGCGCAGGGGAATAAAGAGAAAGCAGGGGAGAGCACATTTCTGCACAGCCTCCTCTTACAATGCCCTGCCATTCCCATCTGTTACACACACACACACACACACACACAAGCGTACATAAACTGGTGTGTGTGTGTGTGTGCATATGAATGACATGTGTCAGAGCGCAAAGCCACGGCGTCGGGCGCAGCACGTTTCTTCAGACCGCGGGGTTAAGGGCGATTGTGCGAGAGCGAACACCATATGGTAGAATAATTAGTGTTAGCAATGCCCCCTCTTCTTCCACACACACACACACACACACTCACACACTCACACACACACACTCATGCTGAAAGCAGTGCCCTGCTGTGGTGCGAGGTGTGTGCGGAGAAGAAATGCCTTCACATCAGAGGCCGGCTCCTCTGAAAGGAGCTGCAGGTCTCTGGCCTCGGGCTCCTCCGCCCCCTCCACCAGGACCACCAGGAGGGCGGCGCTGTGGGCACTTCCTCGCCACGCAGCAGATTTACACTTAACCAAACGGGACTGCAGAGAAAGATTAAGAGCTAACGACGAGCCCGGTGGCCTCCACCTCCTCTGCTGGAGGGAGAAGGAGCGTTAATGAGGAGAGCCGAGGGTGAAAGGAGCCGGCGCTCTCCTCCTGTCGGGGTGTGAGGGTGTGAAAGCAAACAGGTGTTTTAATGAACGCCTCACCCTCTGGAGTGTGTGTCTTCAGGGCGGAGAGAGGAGGAGGAGGCTTGGACCTGGAGCTCAGAAAATGAGGAGGTCTGAGGTCCTCGGGATGGGACTTCATGTGAGAGAGGAAGCGAGGACACAAGGAAGGATGATGATGAGGATGATGATGATGATCGTGAGCCTGGAAGACAAAAACAAGGGGGAGAAAACTCAAAGTGACGCAGAATGTTTTCATACGTTTCCAAAGGAAAATACTTCTGGATGAAATAAGACAAACAAAACTTTAAAGAATCAATGAGACGAAAATTAAACAAGTGACTCGAGTCAAACCACTTTCACTTGAACAAACTGAGGAAATAACTTCATAACTTCTGTCAGGGAAAAGTAGAAATGTGTGCAAATGGAATCTTTCATACTGAGCACTTTGAAGGATGTTTTTATATTTATTTTTTATTTGCTCCCGCGTCCTTTTTCCCCACTGCTATTGCATCTGCAACACAAACTGCCTATAATGAGCGTTTTCCTTGGGATTTGTAGGAAAGTGGGCTCTTTCTAATTATGAAGTCGGATATGATGCTGATCACACACACACTGACTGACAACATGAATGAATAAGGACCTAACTGCCCGTGTTGTCACATGATGAGATAGGTCTATTAATATCAGCATTTTGGAAATTTATGTGTTCACAGAGTCCGCAATTTTTTCCCAGCAATCCCTCTGGCTTCTCGAGGCCGCAGTCGTGTTGCTGGATAATACTGCGGTACTCCTCATATTTTTTGCAGGATTATTTGCTGCTCCTGCGCCATAAAGTAGGCTACTCTCTTCTCCATTGTGGACAATGCTCCGGGGCCATGTGTCCAGATAAAAGGACTAGGGATGCACAATATTATCGGCACTATATCTGTATCGGCTGATAAAAGCTTAAAAACACGTTTATCGTATCGGCAGATATGAAAATTTCTGCCGATAAGCACAGCCGATAAGGTTTATTATTATTTTCCATCTGAAAAATAAGCTCCTTAAATAAAATGTAGCACTTCATTTATTTGCACTGCAGAGCTCTGTGTCTGTCACCAGGTTGTTACAGTAGCTCTAAAATAATCAAATGCGTATGTGTAAAAATGCATTGTACAATTAAAGTTCATGTGATCTAAAGAAATTATTTTTCTGTATTTCAATACTGAATGTTTTGAGTTTGAAAAAATAATACATTTCTTATTTATGGTAAAATCAAATGTTTTTTGTCTTGTTTTATGTGTTTCTTAAACAAATAAGACCGTCACAATAAGAGTAACATATAAATTCCAGTACAGGATAGACTTAGCTTTCTTTACAGTGAAAAAAACAAACAAACTTGTGATTAGCGGTATCAGTATCGGCCAAAAGGGGTTTCGATATATCGGCATATCGGATATCGGCAAAAATCCAATATCGTGCATCCCTAAAAATGACCAGGCTCTTCAAGGTCTTCAAGGAGGCTTCCCAAAACATGGGTCACTTGGGAAAAGTTCGACACACAAACTGTGACTAGAGGTGCAAGAACAAGAAGCACTGCAAAGCAGGTGAAACACCAGCCTGTACTTCGATGTTGACAAAAATGTAAAAAAAAAACAAAAAACATGATTCTCATCCAAAATCTTGCAGCATCTTTCACTGAAGACTCAAATAAATGCAATTAAAAAATTAAAACTGATTTTTAAAGTGTTAAAGTATGGAAAAGCAAGAATGAAAGACAAAAGCAAAAAAGAATGAGGAGTGAAAATGATAACTTATCAACCCTGGAGTTTAATTTTTACAACAATAAAATTAAGCAGATTAAAAAAAAAAAGGAAAAAAAAAGAAGAAGAAGAAAAACTTTTTTTTTTTTTTAAGTATTCTTGTTATTTTTTTAAATTAACGTTGACTCTAAGAAAATACTTAAACGTGCTCATAAATATCTAAAATTAAACAGAGGGATGGAGGGAGCATGTGTGTCCCTTGCTGTTACAAAATAAAAGCCCCTGAGGAGAATGCTGCACCATCACTGGAGGATTCAAATGATGCACGCTGCCTCTACTGCCCCCTTGTGTTCACAGAGCAGATTACACCTCTCTGAACTCTGGCTTCCTCTTCCAGATAAAAAGAGACAGGAATGATCTGGAGGGTGATAAACGTCTGCAGAGCACACGGTCGGAGACACGGGGACATAAAAGCAGGCAGGAGGGTCAATATTGGAAATGTGGAGTGATGGAGCGGCGAAGCGCTGGGAGCCGTGACTCATTCTGTGGCCTTTGGAGAGCAAACAGCTCTAATAGACGGCACACAGGCGCAGAGCTTTATTTGACTTGTAGTTCAGCTCCTCACCCTTTCCCCACACAGTGAAAACACACACTGAGTACAGTGATGAACCATGGGACCCTCAGGGGGGAGGAAAGGGGGAGGAAGGTGGGGTCAGTGTCTGCAGCTCACACAGGGAGGATCAGCCTTTTAAATCCCTGCACCATCTCCGCTGATTCCCTCTCCTCTGATCTGCAGGCTTTAGAGATTTGCATTCTTGTGATGTAAAGAGGAGAGAAGTGAGGTAGAAAGAGCAGAACAAGAGCAGGAGAAGTGAGGCCTTTCTCCTCCTCCTCCTCTTCCTCCCTCCCTCCTCATTACCTGTCACTCAGGCCCGTCAAAAGGCTGAGCAGGGCTTTGTGAGGCTTCAGACTCGGGCTGGTGTCATCAAACCCCTGACCTTTCTGCAGAGCAGGTCTGGGCACGAGCGAGCAGCAGAGTCTGCATCATTACGGCCCACGCAGAGGCTCCTGAACGCATCACCACACGCAAACACCATCGTATACAGCACAGGACAAAGGCGGCTCACTGCACAGTCACACCGAGTTAAAGAGCAGATTACACCTGCAGCTGGAGACACCTCTAACCGTCTGCTGACAGGTTCCTGATCTTTATCTCGTCCCTGTTGTACTTTAAAGGTCACTGTCTTTGAATCTGGTCTGTTTTTATGAATATCCAAACATAATCAGAGCATAAAGTGACTTTATCAGACTGGTTTCTCTTTCTAAGCTGCACATTTTTGTTGTTTTCTTCTGTCACTGTTTCCACTGATGTTTCTACACAAATTGAGTCCCTTAACTTGATTTCTTCTCAGTTTGATGTTTTGTTCTGACTCCCTTTTCAACACAAAAACTGAAACCTGAGTAACTATACTAACTATAAAACTAAAAAGTTTTAATTCAAGAAACTTTATTAGTACTTCAGGTGTTACTTCTGTCTTTGAATATCTTGACATGACTTTTTTTTGGACTTGTCAGCTAAATTTGGCTCACAATAAGTCAAATAAGGTTTTTTTGCTCAAATAAGACAAAAACCCTTCCTTTTATTTCAGTTTTTGCAGCGCTCTCCTGCGTTTGAAATTGTTGAAATTTAGTTTATTGTACTACATTTTTCATGCGCTTATATTGTGTGCGGGGACAAACTGGGGGTAAGTAAAGTTTTATCTTGTCTTATGATCAGGGAACCACGAAGAAAATCTGTTCGAAATGGATTGCGGCGCCAAATTTTAGTGTTTTAGCCTTTAGCCTATGTTTTGACCTTTAGCTCGTGTTTTAACCTTCAGCCCATGTTTAAAACTTTTGGCTTGTGTTTTAACCTATAGCTTGATTTTAAGCCTTAAGCTCGTGTTTTAGCCTTTGGTCAATGTTTTGCCTTTAAGCTTGTGTTTTAGCTTTTAGCTTGCGTTTTAGCCTTTGGCCTCTGTTTTAACCTTTAACTTGTGTTTTAGCCATTAGCCCGTGTTTTAGCCTTAAACTCGTGTTTAAGCCCTTAGTTGGTGTTTTAACCTTTAGCCTGTGTTTTAGATTTTATCTTGTGTTTTTACCTTTAGCTTGTGTTTTAGCCTTTAGCTTGTGTTTTTAGCCTGAAGCCCATGTTTTAACCCTGAGCTCGTGTTTTAGCCTTCAGCCTGTGTTTTAACCTATAGCACATGTTCTATCTCTCTCCTGTTTATCTCTCTTCTGCTCTTCTGTCCTTTTTCTGTCTGACAGTTTGGCTTCAGTGTCCACCATCACTACAAAACTAATCAGAGAAATCGTTTTTAGCAGAGAAAAGCACAGATCTCTCCTTTCTCTCTACTAAACTTCATCACCCGGTGTGGTGTTGTCATAGAGACTCAGACGTTCCTTAAATAATTCAGGTCCTGCTCGACCCGAACGGGAGGCTAAGAAGTAGAAATATTGCAATTATTGAGAATCAAGACGGGGAAGGAGTGGAGACTTAGGAGACATAAGCATCAAGCTACGACACAAGTCTGGGATATTTTAAATGCATTTCTGTAAAATTTCATTTACCACAAGCAAACAAGAAGCTTGTAAACAGAGAATTTTAGAAGAAAGACTGAAACAGTATAAGAGAAGCTGCTGTGCTGCAGAATAATTTGTAGGTGCTTGCATCAGTGAAGTTAAGAGTTTTGGGCACTGCTAGTCCAAAAAATGTGGTCAGTGTACACAGGCCCTAGGTCTGCAAACTCCTGATTTCCTTTCTCTTCTTGCTGTGCCGATGCTAAATTGATTTTTTCCAAACTTTGGCTTCAAATCATCTGGATAAGACGTGAAGTCAAAGGTGGATTGAATTTAATTTGTTGCTGCCCTGACTGTCGAAGGTTTCTGCTCTTGTCTCTGAAGGAAAAGTGATGACTTTACCGTATCACAGAGAGCTCACAGACAGTAGGTAATACAGGACTTTCTACAGACACCCATCACAGCCGTGTGGGCTCCCCCGTGCCCCTGCAGGCCCCCAGGAAACAGGCTGACCTCCTGGCGTCAGGCAGCCCACACGCTGTCCTCACACAGCCAGAGCCGCCTAATGTCATTACGGGCCTGTTTGTGGTCAACAGCTCTGTGATTGAGACGTACAAGAAGTGCTGCTCCATGAATGTAGGAAGTCTATTAGTTAGTCAGAGTCCCAGATGGCCTGCAGAGGACGGACATGCGTGTGCTCCTTCAAACACACACACACTCTTAATTACGCTGGCTCCCAGTGAACCCTCTGACAGGCAGAGCAAAGACAGAAGTGTGTCTATGTCCGAGGCTCTGCAGGGACAGAGAATTCTTCACAAGAGAGCCAGGCTTAGGCCCTAACAAGGTTAAACCCCTGAAAAAGAGTGACTTTTTAAATCATGGAGATTTGTGTTTCTGCGGGGTGTAATTAGCTTTGCTGTGGGGGAGGAGGAGGAGGAGGGACGAAGGGTCGGGATGCTGCACGGCGAAGCGGGGGGACGACGACAGTGGGGCGCATTGTGGAGTCCGGCGGATTGAGGGGAGTAAATCTGATTATCAGCTCGTGTCAGAAGCCAGGCGCTGATACGAGCTTAGCATTCAGAGCAACTTTCTACTTTCGATGCTGACACAATGACCCCCCTCTGCAGGCCCACGCAGACCCAGATCTAGACCCAGACCCAGGCTGTGGGGCTGTTCCCCTGAAGCCCTGACATCCTGAGACAATGCAGCACCATCACAGGAAACCACAGGACAAATACAGAAACACACAGCAGTTAAACATATACACACTTAATTCAAAGAGACTAAAAGTTTGAAAATGGTTAAAAATCTGGTTTTCTGAAGTTGGGAAGGAGTGAAACTTCTTTATCTTCTTTGCTTAAGGCTCTTATCTTCAGTTTCTGCTCTTTGGACCTGAATCTTGCAAACACAGACTTCTTTTAGGGATTTTCCCAACAGGTAACTGAAGAGAAGTTCAAAAAATGTGGTCGTAAATTGAAGTTGCTGACAAAACGTGTTGTCAAAGCAGAAACACCCACGAGGTGAAGCTCAGGCTGAAGTTACAGCACCCTCACCTGTCCGTCTAATCACCTACACCTTGAATTCTGCAAATTTATAACTCTGAATATCTTCAAGAATGGATGGATAATTAAAAAGGAGGCTTCATACTTTAGAACCTAAACTACATCCAGTCAGTAGGGGGAGCTCTAATAGTTTTTGGCTTCACTTTAGCGGAGCTGTCATATCTTTTATTGTTTGGGTTATTTTGGTTAAAACATTTTTGTTGAAAGAAAAAATCAAAACGAGGCTTTTCATAAAACAATAACTAAAATTCTTTAGTGAATTTACCAAAATAACCTGAACTGATAGAGAAAATGTCTTTAGTTTTTGTCTTTGTCAGTCTGTGTCATACATAAACTTGTTACTTTTACCAATTGGGAGTGCTGGCAGGCTGCTAACACTCCTGATTTCTCCTGATTATCCCTCAACTTTAAGTTTGCTCCTGTGATCTCTTATGTTTTTCTAAGTCAGAGCAAGTCCTGTACTTGGGTGTTATATCGAAACTCAAAAACCAGCAACCCCCCTCTCTCTTAGTTGGTTTGATCCAAAGACGCTGCAGGAGACCTCAGAGACAGAGACGGAGACAGATAACTGTGCAGCACTTGTTAAGAAAGAGTTTATCAGAGCCTTGGCTGTTTTCTTTTTTGCGTTTTTGTACTGGTGAAAAAGTTGATTCATCCTGTGGTTGCCCTGATCTCTCTATCTAACATAAGCTCCGACATGCTCTAACGTAACATCCACTTCAATAAGGAAAGTTTAGAGCAGTGTGAATCTTATCACTTTAAAAAGAAGGCTGGCTCTAAAGTAGTAAAACGCTTGTCGTCGTGAAGTTTTGTCCGTCTTTGGTGTGTGATGCGCATACGCGCTGTGCGTGTACGCGACGGCGCTCTCTCTTCAGAACAAGAGAGAGTTCAGGTGGAGGAGACTGACTGAGCCAGTGAAAGAGGGAGAATTCAATCCACAATGTCTTGTACAGTGACTGTGAAAGAGGAAGCACGAACGTGACCATGTGAAATTTTTACTCGCACACACTGAAAAAATGGTCGCAGTCTCGAGTAGAGGTCGACCGATATGGGTTTTTTGGGGGCCGATGCCGTTGCCGATGCTTTCCAAATTTGGGCAGCCGATGCCGATATGCATAGCCGATTTTTCCAATTTGATATTCAGGCCGATCGTTAAATAGATATATGTTTATTACATTTTTGTGAAACGCAGCAATTTCTGAGCAACTAAAAGAAATCTATTCCAACAAGTCGTGTCCAGTCCTCTGAACATTTATTCAGCTTTCAAAACAATGAAATATTTTGTCTGAGTAAACACACAATGTAACAAGCAGTAGTAAACATTCACACTCTTCTTAAAATGTCAAAAAAGAAATTTAAACTTATTAATATAATTTGAACAAAAGTATGTAATGTATCCAAGTGGTTCCACAAGTTTGAGGTGCTCATCTTTTTTGTGCCTGATCAAAAATTGCGTCATTTTATACAGCGGATCAAAAATCGGCTTTTTAAAAGAAAATAAGGCCGATGGCCGATAGAGACAAATGTCCAAATATCGGCCTGATATATCGGCCGCCCGATATATCGGTCTACCTCTAGTCTCAAGCCCTGCAATGAAAAGCTGGCAGAGAAAAAACAGCATGCAAGTTATTCCATAGTTTCTGGAGACAGAGGCGAAATCTTCCATACATAAACAGGCTGTATGATGGCAAAGAGCTCAGGTGCATTCTTGGATCAGAGTAAAACTATAAGGTCAGACTTGGCCTCTCCTGCAGGAAGCTGTAGCTGAGCTTGCTGACCGCCATCCTGTGTGGCTAATACATTTTAAAAGAGACATGTAGGGAAGTGCGTAAACACCTGGCGTCAAACTTTTCATGATCTCAGGACTCTCTTAGTGGTACGGATCAGGTTTGGGTGAAGTACAGATCTGGTCATCTCCTCCGCTCTAAAACTTTGGTTGAACTCTTTGTGGAGAAAAAAAACAGCCATATATAAAGTTTTGGCGTGTTTGGGCACCTGTGCATCCTGACCTGCTCTGCCACATTGCTCCTGGTGTCCCTGACGACGCTGCACGCTGCATAAAGCAGACTGCTGGGTCAACAGCCTCTTGTGAGCCGTGTGTGTGTTTGGACAGCGCCACGCTTGTTTTAAAGGTTGTGTTTCTGCAGCTTTACCGTCACAAAGCCTCCTGATTTATTAGATATAGCAGCAGAGATGGAGGCTGGCAGAGGCCGGCTGCCAGGGCCTGATGAACTGGCTGGAGGCAGTTGAGGATGTAAATGAGGCTGTAAGGACCAGCGGGCGTTTTTGTCCCTCGACTTTACTTGTTTGTTTAAGCGGAGGCCAAGACAGGAAGCCGACCCACACAACTCTGCTGTCTCCATGGCGACGGCACTGTTAATTATGGCACATCCACTCCCCGAGTCTTTTCAGGAGAGGGGAGAGGTGGAGAGCAGAGTGCTCGAGGAGAGGAGACGAGTGTGTGTGCAGAGTGTGCATGTGTGTTTTTCTCTGCTTCGAAAAAGGAAGAACATTTAGATTTTACTCATTTCAGTGAATCAGAGTTTAAAGATTCACTACAGGCTTGTGAGCTAGTTAAATTCAGAAGAAAACATGAATATTTCTGGTGCTGCTTCACGGTCTGAATATGAGACACTTTGATTTCTGTTAAAAAGAGAAACCAAACTGTTGCTTTGCCTCAACCTCTCCATGAAAACTTGGAAAACCTGAAAGTTTCTATTCCTGAATTAACAAAATATAAAATATTAAGGACGGTTGAATCTTGTGCCTCATATCTCGCTGTGCAAAAACGATGTGATCCACTGAAGCTGAATTAGCATCGTGCATGAGCTTTAGAAAAAAAAATAAAATAAAGAATTCTTATTTTTCTTACAGATGGAAATAATGGTTGAAGACACTGACACTAAAGAAATTATGAATCAACATTTTGTTGAACTAAATCTGCATCACTTTGTGCAATAAAGCTTTCAAAATTTTTAGTAAATTTTTTGACATTTTTGCAAATTATTTAAACTCCATTTGTTTGAAAAAAAATGTAAATTTTAACAATTTTTGCAATTTATGAAATTAAATTTTGGGGGGGAAAAAATTTAAAACTGGCAAGTTTTACAATTTTGAGAATTTTTGCAATTTTTTGCAGATTTTTTCAATTCCTTTTTTTTTTTTTTTCAAAAAAAATATGTATTTTTTTTTTAATTCCAAAAGTTAAGAAAAATTTTGCAACCTGTTGAAATTTCATTAATTTTGCAGGTTTATGAAATATATGATGTCATAAATTTTCAGATTTTTAAAATAATTGAAAACTTTTTAAAAACAAAAAAACACAACATCGCATGTTCAATTTTATACACACAAAAACTTTTCGTTTACATAATTTTTCACTAGATGGTTAGAATTTCATACACTTTTTTGTCTTTACTGTGAAGATAAAGTAAATTTGTGGCTTCTGAATGACTTTAATCCAGGTGAGCTGAGGAAAAATGGCTCCTATGAAAGTAAAGGATGCAGACCCCTGCTCTAGATCAGTAATGCTCGTTAACTACTGTGGGTGAGAGCGGTGCGCATTTTGGATGAGAGCTCAGCATGGATATGAGGAGAAGATGTGAGATGACAGAGACATAGCGAGACGCTGGGAGTCAGAAAAGTTCAGGCAGCTCACGCTCCAACTGAGGATGTGTTGCTGTAGCTCAGAGAGAAAGAGTCGTGAGAAAAGACGACGGAGATCATTGAGAGGATCAAAGGATGGAGCGCCCGAGATGAATGTTATAAAAAAAAGTTTGTTTTGTCTTTTATTTTGGATCGAAAACAGGAAGAGATGCATAAAAGAAGAGAGTCCATCTTCTTAGGTAGTTTTGGTGTTTACATAGTCAGAGAAAACAAGATTATTTGGGTCTTGAAAGATCGTTCAGGATGTTAGCCCCTAATATCTTCTCGATTTCATTTGTGGTCTCTTTAAGTCTTAGAGTTTGAGTTTCTTTGAATTCATTTCATGCGAAAAGACTTTAAAGATCTGCTAATGTCAGGTACTTTGAATGACTTCCTGTTGAATGTTGCGAAACATGTCACCTGATGGAGATTCAGGATCATAATAGAGATGTTTGTGAGGAAAGGTTTTCTCACCGTGTGGCTGCAGACTCCTCTATCCCACAGGACAGCTTTGCTGACAAAAGACACGTAAACAAGTCCCTGAAAGACCAGAGGAGAGGAAACAAGTCAAACAGGTGTTTAAAAAGGTTTTAATAAGGAGCAGAGGATGAGTTTACAGAGTTAAAAACAGATTCATCAAAGTTTGACTCATTCAGAGAGCTCAGGGGTGAAGTGTTTCCAGCAGATCAATCTCAATGACTGAAGCTTGCCAAACAAACACAAAGCTGCTCAGTGAGACGTTGAACCCCCACCGGAGCTTTGATAACCTCTCTGTCTTTATTTGTGCTGTGAGACACCTCAGAGTCCCACACACACCTTCACACATCTGCTGGTGAAGTAAAGCCCTGCTCTGTGTGTCTGTGTCTGCTCCTCTCAGCTCCATCAGGACAGTACGCTGGTCTCAGTCAGGGTGCATCAGGTCGACCCGTGGAGCAGGGGGCGCTGTGTTAACTCATCAATCACCACAGACACCTCACTGACCGGTGCCCAGCGGTCAGCCCAGCGGTCAGCCCTGCGCCTCATCCATCTCTCTTTGCAGCCCCTGGCAGCTCCCAGAAGCACCGAGTCAGCTCAGGACTCCGTCCACTCCAGGGAGCAGGAGAGCAGATCCTCCCAGGACTCACCCCTCATTCAGGGGCCGTAACCCCAGACCGGAGCGGGTGGCAGGGGGCTCCCAGGGGGCAGGAGGGGCGCGGACAATGGAGCGTGTTGTATGCATCTGAGTGTTTGACACTTTCCTTTGGAGTGCAGTGGTGTGGAGCTCTGCCAGCGAGGAGCAGACTCTCAGAGACGCTCAGCGCTGCTACAGGTGGCTCGAGGGAGGCAACACCACCTTAACTGCTAAAAACTGAAATCTTAACTTGTGTTTTTGTCTTATTTTCAGTAGAAAAAGCCTTTTTAGACTCAATCTGAGCCACATTTACCTGACCAGTCCAGAAAAATGTCTTTTTGTAAGTTATCTAAAGATAAAAATGAGCTCTGAATTACTGCAACAAGTAAAAACAAAAATCTGCCAATGGAACAAGAGAAAATTTACTTATTATAAGACATTATTCTAGTTTCTAGTTTTTGTCTTTGACTAACTCTAAACAAGACATTTTCTGGCCTGATCACTTGACTCATATCGAGTGTAATGAGACCATTTTTGCTTAAAAAAAAGACAAAAATGCTTGAAATTTTTCATTTTTTTCCAGTGCTCGGGGGCTAAATTCAGACGTATGTGTTGAATCTTTAAAATGTATAATAGAATATAAAAGTTTAATCTGAACTACCTTGAAAACTGGAAAAATAGTATTTTCTGCCTGTCCCTGCTTCCTTAAACTGTACTTAAACATCAAATATAAAAATATAATCAATTAAATCCTTCAAAAATGTAATATTATTTACATATTTGTGTTACTTCTTATCCCAACCTGGAGGCAAGAGAAAAAAAAAATTAAGGTATTGGGGTTTTTGTCTCATGATTTTAAATTGTGATTTTTTTTGCTGGTCAAAAATCTTTTTCCTTTTTTTTGGGGGGGAAATAGTACAGATCTTCACACATCTACTCCTTGGGCAGGTGCGTCGGATGAAGACCAAAAAGTCCAAATTTAACAGAAGAAGACCTGCATGGCCAACTTTTGGAGAAAAGTTTTGGCCAGTGTGAGGGATTTTCCATTTTCTCCTTTTTAAAAAAAAAAAATTAAGTCCCTCATTTTTTATAAGCTTTGTTGGAAAAAAGTTGAGATGTCAGGTCCTCTGAATAAATCTTAAAACTGACTCACATGTGATGTGCATCTTTAGGGAAAATATGGCTCCTGATACAGTCTGTAGACGTCATCACTCAACTTTTTCACATGATCTAGTGTTTTAGAAAAAATAAAAATAAAAACCTAAAAACCGCAAAAAAACATAAATATGGAATAAGAATCCCAATTTTAATCAAATCAGCACCCCAAAAGTTGTAAAAGCATTGAACCGGAAGAAAAACAGAATCACAATTAGAATCTGAAATATTTTTTAATCCCCAAGGAGAAATTGCTCAAAAAGCAAAAAGCATATCGTCCTATCCCAACTATAGTTTAAGTTTTCTTTGAAAAAAAAAAAAAGAAAATCAAAGAAAGGAAACAAAAAATTTAATCAAAATTCACACCCGAATAAAGACTCAAAAGCTAAATTATAAACCACTTACAGGGAACTCTGCCCTGTAGCCTCACTTTTGCTAATTATAACCTTTATGTGAAAACCAGTAAAGATGGGGACAAAGTGTGACCTGAATACAAAAATCAGGAAACATAAAAACCAAAGGCAGAAATTAAAATAATTTATTTATTATTATTATTATTATTTTCCGACAGATTTTTGTGATAACTGTGATGGTTTTAAGGAGGGTTAACAGTGAACAAATGGCCCTAGGTTTCCTGCAAACATGGACAGGACAGTCGTATACCCACTGCAAAAACTGAAATCTTATCAAGTGTTTTTGTCTTGTTTTCAGTAGAAAATGTCTTTTTAGACCTAATATGAGACACATTCACCTGACTAATCCAGAAAAATGTCTTATTTCAAGCCATTTGAAGACAAAAATGAGGTCTGAATTTCTTGGTACGAGTAAAAAAAAATCTGCCAATGGAACAGGAGAAAATTTACTTGTATTAAGAAATTATGCTAGTTTCAAGCAAATTTCTCTTGAAATAAGACATTTTTCTGGACCGAGCAGTTGAATGTGGCTCATATCGAGTTTAACAAGACATTTTTACTGAAAATGGAACAAAAATGCTTGATTGGTTTTCAGTTTTTTGCCGTGCCGGGACTTCACAGGCTCCATCATCATCATCATCATCAGTGGCGGTGTTTTTCTCCCTTTGATGCCGTCGTTTGACCCATCCTCAAAAACATGACCCATCATCCCCTTCAGGGTTTGTCTAAAGTGATTTCTGCTCCTCTTTTCCTTCTTCAATCCACTTGATGAGATTAGAGACTTTCCTAACAGATGGACTTCCACGACAGCTCCACCTCTCGCTACTTCCTGTCAGAGCCTTTGAGCGCGGCGCGGCGTGGGCTGACAGGCCGCACACAGACAGGAAGTGCTGAGCCAGCAGAGCCAAACAAGGTCAAATATGGTGAGTCTTATCAATAATGAGTAGGTGGACCAGGCGAGATCAAATTACCAATTTGGAGCTAATCACCAAAGTGGTGGCTGCTCTTTGCTTTATCCCCTCTCCCACTCCGCGCTCTGGTCTCTGCGGTGATTCCTGACGCCATCTGTCTGTCCTCCTCCTCAGGGGGGCTCCTCCTCTCACTCCTGAGCTCTGGATGTTTTATTAATTCACCTGATTACACCCGGTCCCTGATTCAGGGGGCATTAACAGGCATTTAATCAGCGTCTCATTCAGGGAGCAGAGAGGCGCAGATCAAAGCTGTGTCCTCATCAGGTCAGCACATGAAAACACACGGAGCTGTGGTCACAGAGACAGCACCAGAAAGAAGACCACCTTTTTTTAGTGGTTCACACTGAGAAATAAACTAAAAAAAATCAAAACTTTTAACTCCAAGAAATTTGCAGATTTGTTCATTTTAGAGCTGAAACGATTCCTCGGATGATTCGAGGTACTCGATTACAAAAAATACTCGGGTAATTTTCTCTGCCTCGAGGAATCGTTTAATTTTAGAAAAGATCAAAGAGTGGTATTTCAAATAGAGCTGAGGCCATATTAAGAGAGTTTTCAGACCCCTCAAGCTACCTCTTATACAAAATAGCAACTAGCAACAAATCCAGCTTCTTTTCTGGAGTTTGGAGACTAATGGGTCATTCTACGAAACCGGTGCCATTGTTACTTTTTGCTCTGAGACCTAAAACTCAGGACACTTTATTGGTTATTTAAGTTCAAACATAAAGATTTTATCGTTTAACAGGTATTGTTCAATGATTTTCAATAAAATAAGATTGGAACATTAAAGGTATATGCTGTCAGTTATAAAAAATAAAAATCTGTATCGGCAGGTCAGGCTTTTTTGAGATCGGTGATCAGCCAGAAAATTGTGATCGGTGTATCCCCTCATCCTAAAAACCTTGAATTCATGGATATGACTCAGACACACAGAGCTGAGAGTAACACTTAAAATTCCAGACACTGAACTACAAACTGAGTTTACAAAGTTTGACTGCCGCCACATCTTAAAGCACAAATAAATACAATACCCTGTTGCTTTGCATGCTGGGAAAAGTCAAGAAAGAAGTGTTGGAAAGGAGATCTGAATGGGGAACATCTTCAGGTCAAAGTGGGTAATAGTGCTCATGGGAAACAGAGTCTTTATACCAGAGACACACTAGCTTTCCAAGACTCATTTCTCTTCTATTGAAGAAGACAGAATACAGATTCTGTAGAAGAAAAAGAAGCACTATGAAAACTTTGAAAACCTACGTTCAACTATTGCTGCACGAAAACTTAGAGGAGGCACTGTCCACTACGATAATGTATCATCTGTTTTTACAACCAGTGCATGGCTCCTGTCATCGATGCAACTGCAATAAAGTCAGCAGTTTCAAACCGCATCCTCCAACCTCCCAGATTTTGAGACAAAAGACCTGCACAGCCTCTAAAGCTCAGAGAAGTCTTTCAAACACACGCCACAGGACCCCAACAATGCAGCGAAACACAAGTGATGAGCAGATCCAGTCCAGAAAACAATCAAGCAAACAGCCCGGCTATCAATGGCAAACAAAGAGCGAGGCCGAGCACCTCAGCATGTCTCTGGCCAGGTTAGAGCCGGACACAGGAGAGGAGCACACGCAGACCCAGAGAGAAAGCCCGGGGTCAGCTATAATGAAGCGTGAACGTGAGCATCCGTCCAATCCTGTTTAATGGGCTTCATCCCTGCAAAGGTTTCTGTCCGGCCTCGCTCTGCGGTTTGTGTGTGTGCACGTTGGGTTCGGGTCAGGGGGCTGCAAGGACTCTGTGACCCTGAAATGAGCTCAGGGAGTCAGTGGGGACCCCCGCTGGCAGGACAGAGCTTCCTTTATGCTTTAATCTGCAGGCACAGGGGATCAATATGGAAACTATTGGTGCTGCGATTGTGCTGAGGAGTAAGCGCTGCAGCCATTTTAGACGTCTCACAGGGGGTTGGCGCACCCTGACAAAAGCGCAGCCTCGCTGTGGGACAGTGGCACACCAGCAGCTAACCTACTTAACATTCATTAGTGTCAGAGAGGTGGACAGATGCTGCGGCTTTCCCCGATCCTCTCTCTCATGTTCCCTACATGGGGCGCATTCAGCAGCGTTTGACGTGTCTTTCATTCGGGCGCTGGCGGCAGCAGGCCGCTCAGCTGTGGGTTTAGGAGGAAGAGCTGGGTGGGCATGGATGGACTCACCCTGTGCAGAGCGTGCTGAGCAGAGCGGGGGCCGTGGGGCCGCCAGGTGCTCCTGACGAGGGGAGGCCGGGGACGATGATGCTGTAAATCCAGATTCCTGGAGGGTCTGGTTTCTGGAGCTCCTCGTCTCTCCACGGCAGACATGTCCGATGAGCTCGTCTTAAATTTGACTCTTTATTTCAATCAAAACATGAAGCTCTAACTCCTGAAGTCTCTGAGTTGTATGAATGCTCCAACACGCTCTGCACCTGAGTGATTTGAGAGCAGAGGGACAAAGAAACGCCGCTCCGTGGGGGGCAGAAAGTGCACTATTCAAACAGCTTTTGTTAATAATTACCATCCTCTTTCACATTGCTTCCTCCCCAGGTTTCACAAAATATCACAATCTGCAGCAAAACATGGCTGACAATAAAGTCAGAGAGCAGGACCAGCTGGACAGGGAGGGGGTCAACATGGATCAGGTTCTGGGCTGCTTCACAACAGCATAAATCTCCTTTCCGTAATTGCATTACGGGCATATAGTGGCAAGCTCTGTGGAAACAATGGAGCCTATCAATTCCTCAAATCAGAGCCCAGAGGAGTGTGTGTCTCTGTGTGTGAGTGTGTGTTCTGAACAGGCCTCTATCTGAGCCTCCAATCAAAGCTCATTATGCAGAGTGAGACTTGAGATCGAGGTTCTTCAGTTTCAGATTTGTGCTCACAGGACGGAGCCGCTGAGTCCGCTCTGAGTGTGATATTAACACCGACTGAGGACAAGTGGGGAGTGGTCTGTGTTTCCAATGGAGACCAGACCAAACACTCACAGAGGAGACACACACACACACACACATTTAGAAATGAGAGCCTGCTTTCTTCACTGTCTCTAAAAATAAAGTTTTTTGATCAAAGTGTTTGAAATCCTCACTCTCTTCTTTATCTTCCCCCCTGAAACACCCACACACAAACACAAACACACACACACTCCACCTCTGTGCAGCTCCACAGGGGCTCTGCTCTGCTTTTTGGGTAATCCAGATGCAACAATACCAGTTGCTAAGACACTGAGAGAAAATGCATTGTGTGAGAGGAAAGTAAGGGAGTGTTTCTGTCCCAGCATCTGAATGCTTCTTTTTTATGAAGAGTGAGATTAAACAATGCAAAATACTTCATTTTAAAGCTCAAACTAAGGCCATGTCCACACAGAGCTGGGTAACTAGAAAAGTGTATATACTATTATATGTTTACGCCTGTCATCCACATGAAACCGCAGTTTTAAGTCACTAAACAATGTTTTCTGAATACTCCAGTTTCATGGTTTCATGTAGACGCCAGAAATTTTCGGTTTACAAACGTCACAGCTGAGTGACAGCTCAGCATCCTGATTGGCTGGCAGGGTTTTACGTCTGAAGGTACTGCCAAATATGGGTTTGAAGAGCCCCGAGTCACACTTATCGGCCGATTTGCCCGCAGCGTTTGGACAAAAGTTTTTGTTTTTTTTTTAAATGAAGGGGGGTATTTGTTTTTGAAAATGACCGGCTAGAGCCTCTCGTCTGCTGCAAGTCCATTACTACTTTTACGATTGGATACACTGATCAGTACCGGGGCCTAGGGATGGGTACCATATTAGGTACTTTTATAGGTACCAAATGAATTCTGTCAAAAGTACTGAGTACTAATTCACGTAAAATCAAAAGGTACCATGTTTAGGTACCTAAATGCACCATTGTGACTGTGAGGGAGTGGAAGAGTAGGTGATTTTCCATGCTGGACATGAACACAGCATTAAATTGAAAAGAATTACACTTCATTATTAAACAAATTGATATTTTTTACCGCATGAACCCAAAAAAGTACCAAAAATCGGTACCGTTGAGTACCCGTACCGATTGCCAGGCATTTGTACCAAATCGTTTCAAATGTAATAGGTACCCACACATATCGGCGCCCCATATGGCTATTTTTGGAGGATTGGATAGCATTCTATTTAGTTTTCAGCACCGTCACACTTTACGGCTGTTGTAAAGTGTATGGGACTACTTCTCTTTGGAAAGCAATAATAGTAAAGCAGCGTCTTGCAACATTTGTAAAGTGAGTGTTACTCAAGGAGGTACCAAAAGGACTCACTTTACAACGAAATCACCCAATGGAAGACGGGATTTATTACAGAAAGATATCTGTATCAGGTTGGTATGGGCAAAACATATCATTAAAAAATCTTTATTGGGACATCCCTACTTTTACATTCTGTGTTTATCAAAAGCTAAGCTAAGCTAAGCTAAGCTAAGCTAAGCTAAGCTAAGCTAGGATAAGACAAGATAAAACTTTATTGATCCCCTGGGGGGAAATTATATTGTTGCAGCATACAACAAGAGAGAAGTAAGAGCAGTACACTGAGGTATCAAACAGAAAGTATGAAAAGCTAATGAACATTAACAGTAATACAGTAAGAGAAGTGGGATAAATTGTAGCAGACTAAATAAGTTAGCATATTAACAATAGGTAAGTGTAATGAACTAGAGCAGTCTGTACAGATATAAACACATTAACATATTAATAATATCACAAAAAATTATGGGTAAGTAAGAAATATATATCTAAAATAAATAAGAAAAAAAAAAGAATATGAATGTGGAAGTATATTTATAGATCCAAGAAAAGAGTAGAGAGTCTGTCAAAAGAGTCTACTGAACAAAATCTTACATTCAGATTAAAAACTAGCTAAGAGGTTGGAAACAATCAGAAAACAGTCAAACTTTAGCACAACCTATCCTCAGGATCACAGAGTCCGCAGGGAAATGTCGTCAAATTTGTTTGCAGAGTACAGTTTTAGCTAGAAGAGCTAGCACCTCCTTGCAGGTAAATGTCCTCATGTCTCAGGTGGAGTGGTCATATGTCACAAAACTTTATCTCCATTTATAGATCAACACGCAAACAAACCATGACTTTCTACAACATAATGTCTATGTGTTTATTTGTTTTGTAAGATATCAACACGGCTGCTATAGGCCTTAGCTTTGGGACAACTCTTTAAATTCTGGTAGCTTTGCCAACACAGATATGTTTTAAAATAATGTTATTATCAAATCAAAGTTAAGTTATTTGCTGAACTTAAAGTTTTGCTCCTTCAGACTGAAACGTAGCTCAGAAAAGCTATCTTTGGCTCCCTAAAGCTCCTCTCCCTTTCAAACAGGCACAAATAAACACATACATCACCTCACAAAGCTGACAAAGCCTCTCACAGAACACATAAAAACACAATTACAACAGCTTTCATGGACTCCTGAGGATCACAGCCAGGCCCACCGCGTGCTGCCCTTTGTCGGCCGCGGGACCCAGAATCAAAGAGCACTGACCTGCGCCGGCTCTGCCCGGCAGGCCTGCAGGGAGTCCCGCTCTGACTCCGAACCCCGGTTACCCCGCCACGCTGGGACACCCCCCTGCTCCTCTTAGCCCCCTGGTCAGCTCCGTTATTTCCTCATCTCATCAATCTGTCAGCTAAGACCTCTGACACACAGCACAATATGCTGCCAGTTTTTCTGGGTTCAGGTCTTCTTTTCAATATGGTTCCAGCATTTCCAGATTAGGCAACTCACACATGAGGGCTCGCTCCCCTGGTGGGACTGAGAGGGGGTCCGAGACAAATATAGATGCTGGAGGCACAAAGATGGCAGCCACCACAGCTCAGAAACAACCAGAAATGTGAAGTATTTGATTTCTTTACATTCCAAATTAGATGATATCAAAAAAGCTTATCTCATCGATTCTAAAACATCAAAACAAAACTCAACTTTGCGTTAAAACTAAAACACAGGGAGTTGGTTCAATGACTAAAAAACTGAACAGCTGCCGTTAAAACCTCATAAAAATGTGTAAAAAGTTATTGCTCATAAGATTCAAACAAGAAGCCAATATCTGTGTCTGTATCATTTCTTGCAGAAGTTTGTTTTCCTGCAAAAACACTTCAAAACACAACCCTGCAGTTTGGATCAAGCACAAAGTGAGAAGGCTTTTTAAAAGAAATATTTCTTTAAAAGATGAACACCAAGTGAGTTAAGCCTCAGACCCACAAAAGTTTTTGCTTAGATTTAAAGGTCAGGGATTGAGTTTCAAAATCTTGGATTTAAGTATTTGGATTTTTTTTTTTGGGACTTGCAGCCCTAAAATCTTCACTTTCTTTGGGGTTTATTTATAAAATCAGTACCCTAAGGTAGTAATGCACCAAGATGATCAGAACAGATAAAGAATGGTTGCTCCCACAAGGGCCTGTGTCCACTGACAGCATTTATTGCACGTCTAGGGCCTATTGTCAAAACAGCACCAATCAGTTCACTATTCCAAACACAAAGACCCCTTTAATGCACTCATAGCGCTCAGACATGAAATCACTTCAACTGTGGAAACACTGCAGAGCTCATAAATGTCACTAATCTGACGCTGACCAATCAAATTAAAGAAGAGGCGGGACTCCTGACATCAAATGTGACAACAGGAATCGTGTCTTCTGTGTTTGAACAGCTGCTGTTAACTGGATATCTACTGACACGTTCAGCTAAAGGTCTCCAGTTTACAGGGTCACTCTTAAAGTGATACTCTGGGATGGAACAAGTTGGGTCCTAATACAAGGTTTAGGGCAGAAATTACCCCTACAGCAGTGTTTTTGTGCAGCAGAAGCCCAGAGCGCACACACCAAACACCCCCTCCCTGCTCCTCTGCTGGTTTCCTCTGCACTCAGACGGGGCCATATTTTACTTAACCAAAAACACAAATAAATGGACTCCCACTGAAAAAATCTGATATCGGTCTGCATTCACGCTTTATTCAGAGAATTTTCAGCGCGTTACTTTCACACAAAAACACCGCTAAATAAGGCATCCTGGCAGACTACCTGCGTTTGTTTATATCTGGCACGCTGTGCGTGGACTGATACACTAAGCTGCGAGCGCCTCATAGCCAGCTGTGGCTCTGCAGCTGTGGCTCTGCAGCGGAGGCAGCGCCGTTTTACGACACGATGAGAACTAGAGCCTTATTTAGCTGTGTTTTTGTGTGAAAGTAACGCGCTGAAAATTCTCTAAATAAAGCGTGAATGCAGACCGATATCAGATTTTTTCAGTGGGAGTCCATTTATTTGTGTTTTTGGTCAAGTAAAATATGGCCCCGTCTGAGTGCAGAGGAAACCAGTAGAGGAGCAGGGAGGAGGTGTTCAGTGCAAGCGCCCTGGGCTTCTGCTGCACAAAAACACTGCTGTAGGGGTAATTTCTGCCCTAAACCTTGTGATAGGACCCAACTTGTTCCATCCCGGAGTATCTCTCTTAAAACTGGAACACTGGGAGCTGACAGAGACACATTCACACAAGTTTGTCACAGCTGGGGATCAGCTTTCTGTGGATGGAGGAATAAAACCACTGTGGCTGCTCCACCAATCAGAAATGTTCCAGGTAGAGCTGTTTTCACAGGTAAATTTATCCCCAGAACTAAATTTAGGCTGTAGTTAAAATGTAGCTTCTGAGACAGGGTGGCTATAAAACAGGAAGTAGAAATGCAGCAGAGCAAAAAGTTATTTTTAGCTGCATTTAACAAACTTCTGGGTGACGTAACATACGTACAGCAGGACTGTGCATCATTTTGTGTCGTCTGAATAAACACCCAGCCCAGTCTGACCACCTGTGAACATGCCTAACAGTTACACATAAAGAGACTGAGGTTAAAAGGAGAGTGTATTCCTGTGCTGCTGAGCTGGACTCACTCGAGGACGGACCATTCAATTTATTTTCAAGTAAGGATGAAAGGAAGACTCCAAACTATGCATGTCGTCTATTCAGCGGTGACGCTCTTTAAAGAAAGGACAGCAGAAAGAGTTGGAGCGGGGCGGAGGGGAGGAGCGCTGCATAAATTTTACATACACAAGGCTGCAGACAAAGTGATTGTTGCTTCCCCAAAACTTTTTTTCCCTCCTCCAGAAAACACTTTCCTCACTGAATAGGCACCTATTAGTGACTCCATTATGGGCACAGGGCTCTTGAATGGCTCCTCACTGTGCGTCTTTATCATAGTCAGGCCTGTGAATACAGCCTGGCCCCCTCCCAGAGAAACTCTTTACAGCTTGTATTGATAGGTGCTGGTGATGATGGGTGAGGCAGGAGGAGGGGAGAGTGGAGGGGAGGGGGATCAGGGCTGCCTCTCACCCCCTGTTGTGTGCTCCAGGTGTGCTGGGTTAAGCGAAGCGTTTTGAGGCCTCTATTGTCCCGTGCACTTTTTTCTTTCCCACTTGTTCCAGTAAAAAAAATGGATGCAGTGTTTTACATGCATTAGCTGATCTCCATAATGCAATCCCCCCACCCCTGAAAACAGCACCCCCCTCCCAAAACAAGTCAGGCCTCCGGCGAATCGCTGCACACCACCTCAGAGCCGCGTATTGTTGCTGGATTATTCAGGAGTTAGCTAAAGAAAGAGACAGGCAGAGTGGGGTGTCTGTACTTTATCTCCCGGGGGAGACAGGGGCTAAAGAAGGAGCTGCGGCGAGGAAGCACGAAAACACCTGCAGAGGAGACACGAAAGGGAGGACGAGACAAGAGGAGGCTGCGCTTTTTTATCTCTGACATTTATCAACTCTGAAAAACTTTTCTTCACTCAAAAAGTTCACAACTGAAGTAAAAAATGCCCAAAAGTATCAACATGTGTGTGTGTGTGTGTGTGTGTGTGTGTGTGTGTGAGCATGATCCGTTCGTGTTTGAAGTTATGTGTGTACACTCAGCTGAAGTACAGACACAGAGAGACTTTATGATGAATATGGAAGCATTGTTCAGCCGTGCTTACCTCCGCAGGGAACCATCTGCTCCCTGTCAATGCATCACCTGCTCGTCTGAGCCGTCGCCACGGCAACCAGGGTGGGGGGGATTAGGAGAGGTTACGGCTCCGATGGGAGGGGCCTGTCGCTAGAGACGGAGAGGAGGTGGGTGAAGGAAGGGGAGCTGGATGAGGGTGGAAGTGGCCGGAGGAATGTCGCCCTCTGCTGGTGGAGAGAGGAACAGCAGGAGGCGCTTCACTGTTGATGCAGAGCAATGGAGACGTTTTCAGACAGATGCAACCTGTTGATCATGTTTTCATCTGAAAAATTCTTCAAAATGCAACTTTTACTTTATGTTTCTTCAGATTCCCAACTTCACAAGATCATTTATACGATTATTTCCCCCAAGTACCACAAATTATACAAATTGTGTGCACAAAAATGCACTCATGTCTCTTTAAAGGTCACTTCTTTACAAGTGCAGGTTTCACTGAGAGCTGAGAGTAAAGTTGGAAGGATTACACAACATAGGACCCAGGATTCTGAATGTGTCAGAAAAGAAAGTTGCATCATGGGACATGTAGTATCAAGGGATTTTTGGAGCTTAACGCAAATGCAAAGCAAAGGGCCTGTGCTTTAACTGGCAGAGCCCACAACCTCCATACAGTAAACGTGTCTCCAGTCCAGCTTAGCATCCCACATCAGCTGTGTGTTTAAGTCCGGTTTAGATAAATAAAGCCTATGTGGAAGTGCTAAAAGTTGCTGTTCAGGGAGGATCCACTTAAGGCTGGCTGCAAAAAGACAGGCAACTACGTACACACCAAGCCAAAAAAGAGACTTTTATGGCATTAAAAACATATTTACAGCCTGGTTCAGAAAAAAGTTCAGGTCTTAAACACTAATTTAATCCTTAACTAGGAACACATGCAAACCTGAGATTGTCATTTGAAGAGATTCTGTGTATTTGCATTCCCATTTAGTTATTTTGATGTGAGATTCATTTAAAAAATGTTTTTAATTTATTTTTGTTATTCAAGATAAAATATAGTTACACTTGCACTTTTTCACCACAGAGAATTAAAAATGGTGTTTTTTTATTTGTTTAAAATACTAGAAAAAATATTTTTTAGTTTTTGTATATTTAAAAATAAATGTGTAAGTGTGGTTTAAATTTTGCATTCACTGCATGGTTTGTGTCGTGCAGTTGCAGAAATAATTTAAAGAATCTTTCTCAATCACACTTTGTCTGCAAGCTTATCCTTTAAAAAAAAAATCATGAGAAAATCGCATCTTAAACCCAGTATTGGAGGATCAGTTGATCGTCCAATCAGAGACACAGCTCAGCTCATGTGACTGACAGACGCCCTATAGCTGTTGAAAAGGAAGCTCAAATCTAATATGGCCCCCGCCAACGATTGACTTCAGTACTAGCGTAATAAAGCTGATCATTGGCCGAAACTATGTCCAAATGATATGATATTTTACGGTCTATGGTTGTAGTCTAGCCAGATTTAACATGGTTTTGACACGGTTTGTTTTATTTTGAAATTCAGGTGGCTTTCGTGCACAACTTCCTGTCCATCCATATCTACTCGTTGTTAAATGATGCGTCACTGGCATCTGGAATAAGAGTGTTGTGGAGCCATAAAGGTGCTGCTCAGCACTTCCTGTTGCAAGATGACTTTCAGTTTTGATATTTAAGACCATTTTTAAAATACTTTATATTTACATTTTGGGCCAAATTCAACAAAAATGGTGTTGAAGCTTTAGCAGCAGAAATAGACCTGGGAGAAGTCCTGACCTCTGATGTTTTGGATTGGTTGGTGATGCAGAGGTGACACCGATAAGCTAAGCAAAGGTCCAGAAGTTAATTTATTTTGTGCAACGTTGGCAGTGGAAATAGGCCCTAAAATCTGAGATGTTTTAGATAAATGTCTTATTTAAATCTGTAAGGAAAACACAATTATTGTCAGTTGTTAGTATTGTTTCTTGTGAAGAAAGAGGAATTAATACAAAATATCTACATTTCTAACTGTTCATCTTCTTTTTTGTTTTCCTTTGTTTATATTTGGTGGTTAAAGTGAGGCTTGAGAGGGGTTGTCCGAGAAGACGAGGGGATTTGGTGTTTTGTTGAAGGATATCCCCGTTCTCAGAAGAGTTAACGTATCACTTCATGAATCTTAATCCTCTTCTAAATTCTGTTATGTAAAGTGTAAACTGTCAGCGTAGGTGTATTTCATCTTCTTCACGTATGAAAAACACTCTTCACAGATTTGATGCTGATTAGTTTCTGCAGAGTGACGGTTTCTTTCTGTTTGTGGTGAGCAGTCATGCAGATCATCAGGTATTGTGTGACGGGCAGCGTGAATGTGGATCAATCACAGAGTTCTCATTAAAGCTTTGTGTTCCTCCTCCTACAGTGCATACAGTGTGATGAGCATGTGACGGCTGAGCAAACACTGACCTGAGGACAGCGAACAGGCAAACACATGAAGTACAACCGATGAGTGAGTCAGACAGCGACCAAAAACACTCCATCGCTGCTGCTTTTACCTTTAGCACATATATGATGAGTCTCTTAATCCCTCAAGGCGCTGAAACCTCAGGGTGTTTCAGACGTGCTGTAGAGGTGGAAAGTTTTGCCTTTAGGTCTACGAGTTTAAAATGCAGACTACATTGAGGCGCTCACCTGCAGCTGCCCCTCGTCCACTGACACAGAGAAAGTCTGAGTGACAGGTGAAAGTGACCACGGCTGCAGGGAGGAAACACCTTTTGTGTTTGGTCATGGAGCTGGTGAGGGTGGTGACCCGTGTCCCCCTGCCGACGAGATCATCAGCCTGAGGGAGGGGTGGAGATCACTCTCTCTTCACTTCATCAACTCACCCCCTCCTCTATCCATCCTGAACCATCACATCCTTTACCAGTCTGAGCCCCACCCCCCAGTTAGAGACCTGAGGTCTTCCTCCATGTAATCTGCATCTGGGCAAAGGGCCTGTTTCCACTTACATCAGATACTCTTTTCAGATATGCTTTCTTCGTTGCTAGGCGCTGCCCAAGTAGCTGCCTGTTGCAGCAGCTCTCTCTTCTTTATCTGTTTTCTTGTAATTTTTTTCGTCTCTTTTTCGTAATCTCCATATTTGGAGTGGGTCATTACTTTGTTTGGCTCATTTGTTGGTCGTGGACACCAAACTGGTTTTGTCTTCAGTGATATTTTTACTATTTTTCTCCTGTGTTTGTCTGGAGATCCTACATGTAACCATAGCTGCATTGTTTACATGTGAAATTAGCTGTTAGCAGCCTGTAGCATGTCAATGCTAACTAGTGCAAGGCCGGATGTTTCCCGACAAGGTGAGGACGACGTGCTGGTTCTCAGGTGTGAGCTAAGAAGTGACGACATGGACCTGTCCTTCCATCCATCGTTATTGAGAACATAAATCTATCTCCAATAAGATGGACGAGCTAACTGTGCTAGCCCAGCGGCAGAGGGGCTGCCGGAGGGCAGAGTGGCATCGTCCTGTTCACGGACGTGGCTGACGGAGCTAACAGCAGACACCAAGGCCACATTGGAAGAGCTTCACCTGCTGTGAGCAGACAGGATCCAGGAGACAGAGACTGAACAGACTGATGAAGAAGCTTAGTCCTGGACCCTGTGGAGGTGGAGGCTGGCTGGGCTGGAGAGTGGTGGACGGGCTGTCGTCATCTATTTTCTTATGGACCTTTTTGCACTTTCTTTACACTTTCTTACTTTTGTTTCCTTAAATGCTGCTGTGACTCCTGAATTTTCCCTCGAGGATAAATAAAGTATTTTCTATTTTCTATTTCTATTCTATTTTCTAAAGTTACATAAAAGGAATATCCTGTTTTGTCAGCCAGAGCTTATTGCAGGCAAACTTCATATTTACAGTAAAATATTTAGCAAAATTATAGCTACAGTTAATACACACAAATGAATAAATAAATAAGTAAATAAATGGTGCGACCAAATCATCATCAAAAAGTTAGTGTAGAGCCCTGATGCATGAGGCTGGCTGCAGAAAAAAACAGAAAACCACCAAGCCAAAAAAAGACTTTTACAGCATTAAAAACATGTTTACAGCCCTGGTTCAAAAAACAGTTCAGGTCTGAAACACTAATTTCACTATCAGCACACATTGTACTGGGGTCTTTTTTCTAACTCTGCAGTTAAGAAGTTATTAAGATCAAGAGTTTGTCCAATCAGAAACGCATCTCAGCTCACGTGACTGTACATAATAACTCGATTCACTACGTTGTGTTTTACGTTTACCAAAACCACCAGGATTTTGACACAGTCCCGCTCTGAAATTCAGACCCTGACACCGGAGCTCTGAGAAGAAGGAGAGCTGAGTGATGACAAAAATGTCTCATTGACCTTGGCTAAGTTTTCACTTTAATGTGAATTTGTATAAACAAACAGGATGATGTTTGAGTTAAACTCTGTTGAAACATCCAGGCTGATGTCGTTTATTCCAGCGAGGCTGGATGATGCTTCACTGACTCGCAGTCAGAGGGGCTGTTTTTGAGACGTGTAAAGAATCACGTCAGGATCCAGCTCAGCTTTAAGAGACACTATGCATGATGTCTTTCTCAGCACTCAAACCGTGAAGTGAGCAGGTTACCAACAAGTGGTTTCTCTCAGGTCTCTCCTCTCTGACGTGAGCACTTGCTCTGACTCTGACTCCTTCCTGCTGATCCTGGGAGAGTTCCTGTCAGAGCCACGTGTGGCCGAGGACTCGGAGTGACTTTCCTGGGTGTAAAATTCAATTATCCAGCGGGTGAGCGTGTCTGAGCGTGTCTGTTGTGAGCGGTGGGTGGACGGCTGCCCGTTCCCAGCATGCGACAAGGGGGTTAAGAAGCACAGAAAGACCTCCATTATCCCGAGTGAGAACGGCCCATGTGGCTGGCTGCACGGCCTCCGCTCTCATTCACTCTGCCTTTACAAACAGCGCTGCAGAAAGCCCCGAAGTTTCTTTCTCTTTCTCTGCTCCCCCCCACTCCACCCTCCTCCACCCCTCTCACTCTCCAACTCTCAGAAAAGAGCTCCACAATGCTGCTGGAGGCTGGAGTGGATGCTTCAGCACCCCTGTGGACTGTCCACATGTGGACAACATTCACAGGATGTCTGTCAACTAGTCCATTAATCAACGACGTCTCATGAAAGCACAATTAGGAAGCTCACAACTCTATAACAGATTATCATCTCTAAGCACCCCTGCGTCTCCTCCTGGGAAGTCATTCTGCAGCTGAGGTTGGTTTTTCTCGCCTCTCTTCGTCATAATGATTAAAAAACTGGAGTTACATAACGAGGAAAAAACTGGATGATTTCAGGACGGCCGTGGCGTGTGAAAGAGCTCATTCCTGGCTGGCAGCGAACATCTCACATCTGGCTAATCACTGGGGTGAGAATGGATCCTCAGTGTGAGAATGAGACCGAGGCACTTCTGGTGATAAATGAGCAATTGTCTCCGTCACCATTAATGACAGTAAATGACTCTCTGGGGAGTTCTTCATGTGACGGACACTATGGGAGGATACTGAGGGACTTCAGGAGGGAAATGATGGCGTACAGTGGCTCTTTATGAATCCTCTGGAGGAAAGAATAAGCTGCTATAGCACACTGATGTGTCTTAACTAGTTTAGGAGATTTCCTGGAAAATAATACATTGATTTCTTTACGTCAAAATGCATTAATTTGTCCACTTCTGTCTGAACCTAACTTTGCTCTCAGTGTCTGTTTCTGGAGGCTTTCTTTACGGATTGTGAGCATCACATTAAAAAAATACAACTTCTTGTCAAAGTTAAAGCGTTTAAAGGTTAGTGTGTTTCATTCAGGTTTCTTAAGCCCTGTTTTCACCATGCGGTTCAGTTTGGTTCGTCTCGGCATCTTATGGCATTTCCACGGACTAATCCTGGGACAGATCCTCAAACAACCGAGACGAGTCATCCCACTTTTTGGGACCCTTCTGTAAGGGTGACAATCTTAAGTCTGTTTTTCTCGTGCAAAAAAAAACAAAATTTGATCCCATGAAATGTCAGTCATGTTTGCACACTTGATCTGAAACTTTCACCCATTACTTTTTTTTTGGAACGGGTTCAATTTTTGCTTTTTTTCACATCCGCCAGCTTGTTTCAAAGTAATTTGACTATTCAGAGACACCGTAGGCTACTTGCAACATCCCATTTTCTGACCTGTTTTCTCTACACATTTTGAGCGGTGTTTAGTTGATGAATAAAGACTTGTGTATATGTGTGACGGTAGGTGTGTGACGGTGCGTGCCTGTGTGTGACAACCACTGCTCAGGATCAATCGCTTGATCACTGCTTGATGATTCAATTTTTCTTGTACCGCGAATTTTCCCAAACAATACAAAATAAGTGCAAGGTTTCTGTGAGTGACATTGTTTTTCAGGACATGGATTCAAAAAACATATCTGGAAAAAAACAGAGTTAGAGTGCAAAGGCTTTAAGCCAAGCGGCAACCTCCAGTCTAGGAATATGAGACAATGTGGAAAATCTGCTGTTTTTCAAGTGTCCACTTGAGGCTGGCTCCGGGAGTACCAAAAGTCACATACACACCAAGGCAAAAAAAAGCAGTTTTCAAAGCAGAAATTAACAAATTAACAGCCTGGTTCAAAAGCGTCACCTGTCTGAATCTCGTATTTCGCTATTGGCACACGGTGTACAAGGTGATTTTTTTCTAACTTCTCAGTTTAGAGGATATTAAGATCGTGAGCTCGCCCAATCAGAGGCACAGCTCAGCTCACATGGCTGACCTGCATCCTATAGCTGTACTCGAAGGGACCGTCACTTTCAACATGGCCACGATAGACGATTTGCTTCAAAAGTCTGTTTCAGAAACAGACGGGTGACGTCAGGGAAATCAATTATACAGACTATGCCACAAACTTGCATCTAAGAAACCCGCTGTGGAAGAGACTGGAGCCAGAGAAGACTAAAATCACATCAGGGTAGAGTGACAGAGAAGTGAAGTCCTGCAGATGTGCTGAGTCATTCAAAACAAGAGCCTGTGAACTTCCCACTATTATTTACTGTTGTTACTGTCAGAAATTTAAGTTAAAATCTTTCTTTTAGTTTGCATATAGTGGCAATCTAATTTTGATCAACATTGTTTAAATAATTTTTGTAATTTTTTCAGAAATCATTTTTAGCATTTTGCTCCCCAGTGAGCCAGTTGTGAACTCATGGACTGAAAGCATGAGAGAAGGTGCAGGGTGTGCAGCAGAAATTAAACCTTTTCCTTTTAATTACATTTACAGTAATAGTCAAAATATTTAAACCACTGAAAACAGTAATAAGCCAAAACTACAAACAAAAATATAAAAGTTCATGGAAAATAGAGTTCAACTTCTCAGACTGACTGCTTGCCTGCTGTGTTTTTTTTGTGTATATGTTGCTCAGTGTGCTGAAGTGGTGCTGTCTCAGCATTACCTAACCCACACTGCCCTCATGTGGCACCTGTGGAGCTCCTCAGTTTCAGGTGTGACTAAGAAATCTGCTCTACTTTTATAATGATTCTAATGAAGATAAAACGGGTAATGATACAACATTACAGAGGTTTATAAAACATTGCCTGTATGTAAAGAAATGTAATCAGTTTAAGGGTTTCTAGACCTACCAGTCAATTTGATAGCAAGCCGTGTGTAAGTACAGTCTCTCAAATGCAGTAAGTGACCACTGATCCAATGTTTTTATTGGGCTGTAAAGTATTTTTCTATGTCATCAACTCATTTACGCTGCCTACCATCTCTACAGCTATTGCATCTTAAATGTTTTCTGTGTGTGTGCCCTAAACAAAGTCTTAGCAATCTCTTACCTGTTATGCAGGACTTGTCAGGAGTCAGGACTGCAGACAGGAGCCTTCATGTTGTACTTCAACACAGCACAGAGAGGTGGTGTTGCTCTCCAAATCAACCCCAGATTAAGTTGATCATTTGTACTGGTCTCATGGGAGAGTAATCCATGATTTCCCTGATAAAGAATAAACAAATGAATCAATGAAATATCAATTGAATGTGGAATATTAGAATAGTATGTATTCCTCTCTGTGTACAAATTTGTGCACTGTCACAGCTAATACTAATAGTGTGTATAAACTATTGCTATGCAAGTTTTTCTATAATGACAGTAATCATGATAAAATAAACAGACACTTTGAATATGTATATTTTACCTTTAAAATTGTTCTCTTGGACATAAATGTTGCTGCAGATAGGAAAACAATCACCACTGACTGCATGTTATCAGCAGCTACATGTTATAGTTCAATAGCAAGCTAGCCTTTCTGACTAACCTAACTGTAGACCTGTTAGCATAAATATTGAAGAAATGAGTAGTTTTAAACCAAACCTAGAGCTCACATCCAAGTTTAACTTTTTATGGTTCACACAGCGTGTTTACATTAGCACCTGTAGGATCAAGTTAAAGATAAATAGCAGGCTAACCCTTTTGGATAAACTAAGAGTAAACATTTTAGCATTAAACTCAAAGGTATCTAAATCCAGAGCTCAAATACAAGTTGTTTTTTATCCTAGTTTTCACGTCATGTCATCAACTCGACATCGGCCATGTTGGAGGCTAATTATCCCAAATCGGGGTGAGGAGTGCAACAACTGTCTGAAGAACGGAAGAGATGCTAGCTAGCTAGACTCCACCAGGATTTCAGAGACCGTTAAATGTACCTCGAGAAGCCTGTTCACAGCATCTCCTGTCAGGTAAGTCATATTTTCTGTCCATAGCATCTTAAAATCACACTCTGGCTGTAACATCCATGTTTACAAACCTTTGGGCATACGACGACGATGAAGATGCTAACTCCTCGATTAGGTCTCTCCCACCTAGGCGTCATTTTTCGGAATATCTCTCTTTTTCCTGCTTTCCGTGTACTTCACGATAAGTTTTGGTGTGCTCTGTGCGTTTTTCCATGTTTGTTGGCGGATAAGACGTGTTAAAATCACATTTGACTCTGACAATCTAGCTCCGTCGATTCAGTGTTTACGTCAGTGTGTCCTTCCAATATTCCCGGGCATCCGGGTAACTACCGACACGCTAACCGTAGCCCTTTTTAGAAGCTGCGTCATGCTAGCTTCAAGGCTGATACTGTAAGTTCAGAAAAAGGGCATAAAACCCCAAATGACGAAGAACAAAGCATATTTATTCTGGTAGATTTTATATTTATCTTAAAGGAATTTATTTTTGTAAGATGTGGAAAAAACATTCTTAATGAATATTTATCTTAAGCATGCTAGCATTTATTGTTTTCCTTTTAATATACTGTCAATGTAAAATTGTCTGTTAGCTTAAAGTGTTTGATAAATATTGAAATGTAAAATTCATAGCTAGCTGCCATTTATATTCAATTAACGTATCAAGTGTTAGCACAGGATGTAAAAATAACTTTTTTGCTCCTTTTTTATACTGTGTATGAAAAAATACTCAAACTTAACATTATAAATAATCCCAATAATTTGGGATATAATAATAATGGGATAATAGAATGACTATTTATTGTCAGTGTTGCGAACAACGAAAGGCAGTTTGGTGTATCTTTATGATGACAACAGGAAAAATAGTCAATGATATTAAAATACATAATAAACAAAGTAAGACATGTTAAATTAGGCAAGTTAAAATAGTAAAATAAGTTAGAAAGATGTTGTATTTGAGAATGGGGGGTTAAGTACATCAGGAGCTAATAGAAAATGTGAACAACAGTAATACAGGAATGATCAAGGTGGGTGTGTGAGTGAGTTTAAGGTAATTTATTCCTGTTGTCATGTCAGTGTAGTTGTAAAAACACAGACAGACATCTGTACAGCAGCAGCAGCAGCGTTATGACTTTGAAATAAAAAACACCAGGGGTGCCCTTCATCCAGCGGTGGACAACAAGAACCAGATGTGCCATGATTGTAGTTCTGTTTCACAACAAGCGTCCCATGACATACCGATGCTGAGGGGGGTGTGGTGTCACGTGGCCTGCTGTTCAAACTGAGGGGGTTTAATAGAGTTGAGCTGCACACATAAAGCCTATCAGAGTCCAGCATCTATTCTGCACACAAGCTGTTCACCTGAAGTCAGAGAGGATGGACGCTGCTTACAAGAGGGTCAATGGAACCTACGGGCCAGAGGCAGAGACAGAGGAGCAGGGGCCGAGGGTAAAACATGCTAATCACACTTTACATGCAGTGATTTAAAGTTTAGGTGTCAGTTATAAGTGTTTTCTTGCTCCATTTGTAACAAAAATGTTGCTTAACCTGTCTTCTTGTCATTAAATCACAACCTGTGGCAGAAAGAACAGATAATTTTTTTTCAAATAATATATTTTAACATAAATTTTTATAAAATGAAGCCAAACATTGCTAGAATATCACAGATAAGACATCAGACAAAGCTGGGAAATGCTGTGAATGAGGAGGAAACAGACATGAACTATTTGTGGTTTCAAAATACACCTGGAGTATAGTTTATTGTATCCTGCAACAACAACAACAAAAATAAAGTTATCGTCCAGTTTAGCCTTTGTTGTTCAGGATTTTGGGCTGCAAATACTGTATTTGATAAGCAAATGATTGCTAATGCAGGTTTTGATGCGAAAAGTGTCAAATATTACTAGTTTTAACTTCTCAACCATGCTTATTTTGTGCCTTTCTGTGTCTGATGTCAATGATTAATTTGCAAATGTGGTTATTGATTTGACAAAACTAAAGAAACTGAAGCCGTCAACTAACAATGGGTACATTGAAGTTTTGATTGTTTTAATCTTTAATTGTAATTTATATTTTACCTATTTAACAAACATCTTACAGCTAAAATGATGAATGGTGAAGTATTCCTTAAATAGTATTGCTTTTTTAAAGAAATACAATAAAAACACCCCCTTTGTGATAATTAAATTGATGCAAGTGTTAACAACATGTAATTATAACATTTCAGTGAGCGTTAAAACTGCATCCACAAAGGAATTTTTCTGCATTTTGTCCTTAATTCTGGATAAATCCTCTCATGTGTGCAGCATGTGGTCACCGCAGCTTGCTGCTGCTGCTGCAGAGGTCCTGGAGGTTAAAGGTGTGAGGGCTTTGAGCTTCAACGTCAGATTCCTTTTTCTGCAGAAAGTCATGGCTCTCACTCTTGATTTAATGCTTATTTTCTGACACATGTCTTTGCTTTAACGCAGGCACACATTGTGAGGTCCAAACTTAAATAAATCAGAAATTAAACAGCTGTGGATTGACACGTCCTCTGTACTCAGACGCCTCAAAGGGCCACATTGAGATAACTCATCACGAGGATTATAAGGAGGTCAAAATAAGCTTTAAAAGTGATCGTTATATTTATCCCTCCCTCTCTTTTGGCTGCAGTTTTTAGCATGATTGGCCTCATGAGGAGGAAAGCTATAATCTTGTGCACGATGACTCCACATGTGAACCGGTTTTGTTTCCTAAATGATGTTTGCTTTGTTTTACAGAAGAGAAGAGGCTCCATGTACCTGGAGGAGGAGACCGACAACAAGTCAGACATGATCTCCTGCATCTTCTCCCTTAAAGAGGAGGTCGGGGCTTTGGCCAAGTGTCTGAGGCTCTTTGAGGTAAATTACTCACAGACAGATTGGTTAAATAAGTGGAGAGGGGTTCAAACACTCGTAACAAATATTTCTACGTGGTGTTGTCAAATTTCTTTCATAAAGAGACATTTTCAGCTGACAGGAGACGATCTAGACCAATCAGAAAGAGGTTTTGGAAGGGGTGGCTGCACCATTAAAAACTTAACTCAGCAAAAAACTGAAAAAAAACATCCTTCCAAGATTTTTCATTTGGACTTTTTATTTCATCAAACAGTTTTTATTGCATATTCAAAAAGATCCAAGCCTTTAATGAAAAGTGCCTGAACTGTGCAGACTTGAATTCCTCGGTGACTAAACTTCAGTGACTAGATGGAGTGGCCAATCTGAGGAGAATCAAACAAATAAAAAGTGATATAAAGTGGATTACTGAGCTTCAGAGGACCTGGGAGCTGGATTTTGTGATCTAAAAAGTGATCCCCAGTTTCAAATTGTTATTAAAACTTTGTGCAACACAAGAAGTACCAACATATTTAAGTGTAAACAACTCATTTTTACTTCTGTGTGAATCTGGTCCATAGTTTAACTGTACATGGGTGTCAGACGGATCAGATCAGGTTATGTAAATGATAAATCTGCAGTTTGTCTGGTCTACTTTTCATGTTTGTGGCCTGCTCTGACCCTTTAAAGACCGGAACTAAACAAACGGAGCTTATCTCTGAGGCTTGTGTTGGTTCTCTTTCTTTTTTTTACATGCAAATATGAGCGGTGACTCTTTGATCTGCTGACACCCCCTCAGGGTTATCAATAACAATGAAACAGACAAACCTGTCACTCACAGAAAAGATGTTCAAATCCAGGCTTCAGTGCTATGCAATGCTCACATTATGCAAGATTTAACTCAAGTAAGGTACTTTTTTCGCCTAGTTTAATATATCTATATCTATATCTATATATATATCTATATATATATATATATATATATATATATATATATATATATATATATATATATATATATATATATATATATATATATCACTTAAGAAAAAATATATAAAAAAATATAATAAACAAAACAACAACAAAAATTTATAAACTATATATATATATATATATATATATATATATATATATATATATATATATATATATATATATATATATATAAAATTTTTTGTTGTTGTTGTCTTTTTATTTTTCCCAAGTGAAACATAAACCAGATTTACCACTCCAAAGAATATACATACCCAAACAAGTACACAAATTGTCATAAAAGCAGGAAGGACATGTGAAGCATAAAAATGAATAAATTTAAAAAAACAAAAGTAAATACGTTAGAGACTTTTATAGGAATTATTATCATTCCAGATATATATTTTGTGCTTTATGTTATAGTGAAGAGGAAAAAAAGGATGGTGAATGAAGCTTAAACAAAGGAGTGAGACAATATTTACATGCTTTTAAAACACACTACAAACTTTAAATGTTCACAAGTGACATCAAAACAGGAGATGAGATTCAAAATCTCTGATCATGTAATAGTAAAGAGTAAAAAAGTAGTTATAAAATTTCTTTCTTTTGGCTTCTTTAAAACTAGAGTTAATAAAGTGCTTTGAGAAAAGGATTTTGAAGTAGACTTTGATTGTGATGGAGAAAACTATTTAATTTCGAAAAGATCAAGAACAACCTAGAGGGCAGGAATTTAACAGGATTGAATATGAGTAAGTAGAATAATAGTCGTAACACTGAAGGATTTTAATGATAAGGTATTGCTAATTAAGAGGAAAAAATTATTCCTGTTGGTTGGAGCCTACATTTCCCATCATGCAGCTCAGCAGCATCTTTCTACCACCTGTTTGCGTTTCAAAACTCTTGCTGAAAGAAAGTCTAACTCAAGCCCAGGGTTAGTTTTTGCTGCTTTAAAGAGATTTACGGTAAACCTCACAGGCATGTCAGCCCCCCTCCTTTAAAGCTCCCGCTGCATGGTTTCACTTTGGATACAACAGTTTGATATTCTGCAGAGAAACAATACACAGCAGAGGATTCAGTAAAAAAAGTGTCACACACACTTTTCCCTCTGAAAATCACTTAAAGTAACAGAAACAGAGTGTAAATACACAGGAGTGTGTTAGTGTGTGCTGTTTTTTTATTCTGGTATCGATCAAAGCAGCCTGTGCGTACGTGACTGATTGAAGGCCTGAAGGGAACACTGACTGGCACCACTTCAATTGTTTAATCTTCAACATGGACATCATTATCAAAGTTCACGTTTGCTCTCCTTCCAGGCAGATGATGCGTCCAGAATGTTCCGCAGAGAAAAGAGCCTGAAAAATATGAAAAACATCCCAGAAAGATGTTTTTGGTTTGAGAAAAACATTTTTTTAATGTATTTGTCTTCTCAGCCATGTGCACGCTCCATTTGGGGGGGCGGAGAAGTTTGCTCTGAATGCAGGAGTAAACACGAGGATCCTCTTTGAACCTATGAGCGCGCACTTTCCCAATCCTCCCCCTGCTCCACCCCCCCTTCCTCTTTTTTAACTTTGCTATAAAACATGCCAAATGACCCCCGAACCATCAACACCCCCTTTCTGCAGAGTGCTGACTTCACTAAAAACGCAGCCCGAGGTGAAACATCCGTACTTCCGTGCATTTTTCAAGCTGGGCTGAAGCATGTGCTAACGTTTAGCCGCACAGACTTTAGTGTTTATCCAGCTTCATGAATGCATAATCTCCATTCTTTAGAAAGTTGCACCCCGAGAACGGCGACGCTTGTTTATCCGCCTTGGAGCACAGTGCATGTGACAGCAGCGGGGTTATCATGTGACAATACAGAGCCACACGCCATCCTTGACCTTACGCAGCAGTCAGGGCGGCAGGAGGGTGAATGTCACCTGGCTTACACAATGGAGCGCGGCTCTTAGGGGTACAAAAATCAGGCGAGGTGACCTCTGCGTGCTGCTCTGTGCAAAGCTGGATCATGGAACCTTTCTGTAAAACTTTGAGGTTATTTTTTGCTTCAAAACACCCAAAAAAATCACATTTACGTTACAATACTTTTATGTCAGTCTTGTGTTCAGCAAATCTGCACATTTTTGGTGCAACTCCTGCAGCCGTTGTTATGCAAAAAGCTTAAAACTCTCACATTGTTTCATTTTAAACATTAGCATCAAAAGCTAAGCCGTGTTTGTAGATTTCTTTCTTCATAATGTCCCTGAATCTCTGATGAGGGGAAAGTGGCAGATATCAAGTTGTCGTAAAACATTTTCATCGTTTCTCAGCTGCAATAAATTAAAAAAAGATGAAAGCACATCATCTTTTCCTCTAAATACCAACCTGGTCATTCCTCCAGTCACTCCTGGGGGACGCAGGCCCCCTCGGCCCTTAAAGAAGGCTGTTATAGTACAATGGGATCCAGATGGAAGAGGCCCTGGTGCTCACACCCTCCTCTAACTTAGCCTATAGTAGACTGGGAGCAACATACACCCCTAAAGTTACATAAACAAAAACACATTTGGATTGTAAAAAAAAAAAAAAAAAAGAAAAAAACACGAGCCGGAGCTTTTTCTGCATTTTGAACATTAAAATTTGCAGCGATTTGCGTCCAATTAGGTTTGGAAACGTCCCAGAGGTCTCGAGCTCACGCGTCAGAATGAGGAGCATGTAAATGTTGGCAGAGGGATCCGTTTGAGGACTAACTTTATGATTTTAGAGCAAACAGGAACAACTTGTACTGCAGTGATTGTGGATGAGACAGCAGAAAAACAGAGCAGAAGATCACAACACACTAAGCTCATGAAGCATCAATGCAGTGGCAGCACAGCGCCCTCCAGTGGTGGAACAAAGTCAGTGCTGCAGCCTGTTGCTAGATTATATTTGCATTTTTTTATTTATAAGAAACTTTTCCCTGAACAAAATAAACATTTTAAAGAAATGAAAAGATAAAAAACATAAACAAATATTGACCTGTGTCTTATTTCTGTCTTTTGTGTCTTTCTTCAACAGGAGAAGGGCATCAACCTCACACACATCGAGTCTCGGCCGTCCCGTTTGAACAAAGACCAGTACGAGTTCTTTATCAGCGCCGACCCCTCCTGCTCCCAGGCCCTGGATGAAGTCATCGACAGCCTGCGCACAGAGATCAGCGGCCATGTTCACGAGCTATCACGCAACAAAGAGAAGGACACCGGTAAGTGAGAGTGTGTGTGTTTATGTGGTGGGAGGATCATAAGCATGAGTACTCAGAGTGCTACACTCCACATGTGGTTGGATTACGAGTAGATGTTACTCAACACTTCTTTTTTTTACTCCATCAAAATAAATATTACATAAATCTCTCTGCAGTGAAACATAACAGGATAACCACAACCAACATCAGTTTTTTCTCCATACACTGGCTGCTAGAGGCTAACTAAATTTAGGAGGGTTCACCCCGGAGGGTCATGATCATTCACCAATTTCTGAAACTGAAACTTTTGATTTACTGTTTGTACAAGAAGAAAAGTTAAGAAAAATCAGAGCTCTTTTTTCTAATCCCAGTTATAAGGGTTTAGCCTCAGGAGAGCATTTGTGTCTTAATCAAATAACAAAAGAAAAAAACTATGCTGTATATGAATTAAACAAAACTTATTGCCAGAAGTGTTCATTCTTTAGCATTCTGCTAGCATGCTGCTAGGAGGAGAGTCAGGGGATAACCAAAGTCCTTGAGGTTGATAGTTGAAGTTATGTGGTTCATCCTCAGAAGATCATAAAAGTTCAATATGAATTTCACCAAAATCCATGCAGCATGTTTTGACAGATGGATCCAATTTTTTGCTGTCTAAAGGAGCAAGGTTGGGTTGATGGAAGGGTCTTCAACCTGTGGCTCTGGAGCCTCATGAGGTCCTTTGACTCCTTTGCAGTGGCCCCTTGTAGCTTTAGAAAAATATTGAAATAAAGAATTTTTGTTAATTTACAAAGGGTGTTATGGATGAAAGAGATTAACACTAAATCTAATCATGTGTTCACATTTTGTTGAACTAAATATGCATCACCACATTCATTTTTTAGAGTTTTTTGCAACTTTCTTTAAACTTTTTGCATTTTTTAAATTTTGGCATTTCTTTTTTGATAATTGCAAACTTTGCAAATTATTTAAAATTCTAAAGAAAAAAAAAATATATTTTTCACTCTTTAAAATTTTTTTGAATAACATTTTATTTAGCAAATTTTGGCTTATTTTCTTTATTTTTTTGCATTTTTTTTTAATTATTTAAATTGTTACTTTTTTCATTTTTGTATTACATTTTTTGTGCAAATTTTGGCACATTTTTTAATTTTTTGCAAATTTTTGATTTTTTAAAAATTGTTACCTTTTCAATTTTTTGAAATTACAATTTTTTATTTTATTCATTTTTTTTTTTGTTGCAAATTCTGGCACATTTTTACATTTTTGCAAATTTTTGAAATTTCAGTATATTTTAATTTATTGCATTTATTGAAGTTTCATCAATTTTGCAAATTTATGACATCAAAAATTGTCACTTTTCTTTAAATATTTGCAGATTTATTGAAAACAAAAAACTAAGACATCACATGTACAATTTTATAAACACTAAAATTTCTTGTTTATATAATTATTCACTACATGTTTTTTAATGTTTAGAATTTTAAACACTTGTTTTTTGTCTTTCTTGTGATGATAAAGTGCATTTTGTGGCTCCTGAATGGCCTTAATTCAGGTGAGCTGAGGCAAAATGGCTCTTATGAAAGTAAAGGCAGCAGCTGAAATGGTCTTTTATTATCAGGGAAAGTGTTGGGAGCTGCCGAGCCTCCAGACGGACTGAGTGAGAGACGATCAGAGTCGCCAATGAGACTGAGGGCCCAGCGGCCATGTCTTGCCCCCTTTATTAGTTGTTTCCAGAATGACATTAGTTTAGCTTCTGAGGACCAACAGGCCTGGCAGGAAACAGAGGAGCTCTCTGTGTCAGAGCACGGAGGAGGAGAACACACCAAGGTCATGACAGGCAGACGGACAGGGCCACCACGGATCCTCCTCTGACCTTGGTGTAGACTCTGGTCTGTCGGTCAGGGTCAAGTGGACCAGCGGATATTTATGGCCTGTTTTGGGGTCTGCCTGTTTATGGAGGAGCCTGGCAGGGACTTGCCGTCATGGCCTTGAGCCTCAGGCTGGACCACACTGCACAAATGTAGATTAATGATTGGGCCCCAGTGTTTTTCAGCGCCATAAATCAACATGAACAAGAACATGACCCGTGATTGGTGTTCTGGTTACTGTCAAAATGCCCGGGTGCAAGAAATCCTGTTACACTGTCCTCACAACTAATACCCATGGACGGTTAATATCAGTGAAAAATTACACTGAGAAGTCAAACCAACAAGTCCACCTTCAGGCTCGTTTGGTTCATTTGATTAAAAAGTTTAACTCTCCAGCTCCAGAAGTCAACCGTCAGACCTGCTGATCCATCTTTAGATTAGACCGCTTGGGTGGCGATTAGACCAGAAACTCCTGTATTCATTCAGCGCTTATAGTACATCTGTGATTGGACTTACAGGTCATTCAAGGCGACTTGATCGTATGACTCTTTGTTTTGGGGATTTGAAGGTTTAGAATTCAGTTAAAGAGGTTAACATTGTGTTCAGGACAAACAATGTGACAGAGTTTCCAAAAACTCGACCACATCTTGTGATCGGCTGGGTTTAACATTAAATGTATATTAATATAAACAACATAATATGATTTGCCTTCAAATGTTAGAGACGTTGATCTGAAGCAGACAGTGCTCAAGAAAGCTATTGGTCAGTCATCTTTCACCCACAGATATTTGATAAAAACCAGAAACAATATAAAAAACATTTGTTTGGGTGAGTGATGTCACTCATTTGTTCCTAATGCTTTGTTTTTAAGCAGGCTGTCACCTTACTTTTGGTGCCAAACCAGAAAAAAAGTCAGTCATGCCTCTAATTATGAATAACTTGTCTCCTTGTTATCTTAAAAATATATGAATAAGAAGAAAACAATCTATTTTTGCTGAATTAAAGTGCTTTTAGCTTCCAGTTCTTCCAGTGCCAGCCCCTGGTGGACACTTGAGGAACTGCAGTTCTTGCAGTTTTGCACTAGCTTCACATTTTAAGACCAAAAGTTGCCACTTGATTAAGTCATAACCTCTCCTTAGCCTGTAGTATAATTTTGTCACAAGTATCATACAATAGAGGCAAGTTTGCTTATACCACCACCACTAGGGGGAGCTCCAAGAATGTTTGAATCAACTTAAAAAAATGTTAATTCTGTCTATAGGAGCCTAAATGTTGTTGTCTATAAAGGTGAAATGATTTGATCTTGAAAAAATAGGAGGAGCAGTTTAGAAGTACACTGCTGCCACCATGTGGACTGGAGTGGAATAAGGAAAGTAGATCAAAGGAAGGTTGAGAGATTTAGGCACAATAACAAATAAACGGCTTCAGAAGGAAGAAATAAGTGGATCGTTTGCAAGCGTAACGTCATTTAAAATCCAACTAAAGACACAAATGATGAAAAAAATGTAAAGTTGCCTTTAGATTCTCACACAATTTAAAAGAAAGTCTAGAAATCTCACGTGATAAACCTGAGGTGTTGAAGCTACAAAATTGACGCCTTTAGGTCTTTAACATCAATTTTCATTATTCAAACATGAATCGATTCAATCTCCCTGAAATAAAAGACATAAAGTGACAGGGGTGTAATCTGTTTATGCAAAACATCCTGAATTTGCAGCTCACCTTCGCTCTGAGCACTATTTACATTTAATTGCTTTGCCCTTAACAGTCACATGTTGTCTAAAAACATTATTAACAGAGTGTAATAACTGTTATTACTCTGCAGTGCCGTGGTTCCCCAATGACATCCAGGACCTGGACCGCTTTGCCAACCAGATCCTCAGCTACGGCTCCGAGCTGGATGCTGATCACCCGGTGAGGACTGACTCATCCGTCACTGTCTGTGTGCCACATCCTGCCTCTGCCTGTGTGTGTGTGTGTGTGTGTGTGTTTGTGTGTGAATGCGTGTCCACTCACGCCCACGTGTCTTATGAAAGCCGAGATGACAGGCTGCACTCTGCCGTCTTTTCTAATGGAAACTATCTAGACACACAAATTGATGTCATTGCTTTAATTGAGCCCCTATAATTATAGATAATTGCTCCCTTTTGCCACCGCCATTAAAGCGAAATGTATTCATCATAATCTGAAAAACACTCTACAAAGGCTTCATTTGAATATGTATCTGCGTGCTCTTATTACAGACGGAGTGCATAATGCTGTCAAAGGCCACAGGGTTTAGCCTCAGCAGAGGATTTCCACTCTTTGATTTAGCCCTGAGTGGCTGGGCTGCCATCATGAGATCTAACATGGCTTTCCTTTATGTGCGTGTGCGTGTGTGTGTGTGTGTGTGTGTGTGTGTGTGTGTGTGTGTGTGTGTGTGTGTGTGTCAGGGCTTTACAGATCCAGTGTACAGAGCCCGCAGGAAGGAGTTTGCTGACATCGCCTACAACTACAGACAGTAACCACTCTTACATTCTTTATTCTTTATTTTTAACAACACATATTTTCCTCTGTTTACTTTTTATTAAGTCAGGGGAAATAAATAATCTCCATTCAAAATAATATTGAGAATTTGGAAAAATTATTAGCAGACAGTGCTTAATTTATAAGGCTGAGGTCTTTGTTGGTATCATATTATAACCAATAACTCAATAAAGCTGTTGCTATAACAAAATAAAGTGTAAATTAGCAATAACAACTATTTTGAAGACATTAGCAACACATTATAGAGACATAAATGTAAATTTAGTGTAATGAGAGTTAATTTGTCTCATAGCAACAGATTAATTTCCCAATAAAAAAGGTAAGAAATTGTAGATTTTTTTAACGGTTTCAGTTAAATTTTGTTCTAAATAAAGGTCAAAAGTTGCAGCTTTAAATTGTGACGCAGAAAGAAGGTTATCTTGAGGGGGGTATTGTGGTCTCTTTAAGGCTCTAAATTGCCCCTCTAGTGCCTCCTAGTAGCTCAATGTGATTTGAAGCTTTAAAAATAAAAATAGTTTCTGTCCTTAGTGATTTAGAAAACCCTTATTTCAGCACTTGTCTGTAACTCTTTATTTAAGCTGCCGTCTCTTTAAGACTCCCTGCACCACAAACCCCCTTCCCTCTGATTGGCCACCCCTCTGCAGGCCTGGGGGCGGAGCTATGGGCAGGCCTTACTTTGTTTACATTGTCTAAACTAGATCTGTCAGTAATTATTATAAGTATATAACATATAATGATGATGCAAATACATTATTAATTCAAATGCTACAATTTTAAGGTGGTTAAAATAATTTATGATACAGGATAAATGTTTTAATGTCAGCAAAATTACATTTAAAAGTCATAGATTGGGATCAAAATGTTCCTCTAAATCCCTTTATTTATCTCTCATATGAATAAAAAAATGTGATATGACTGTAGTGTCTTTAAGTTATGGTAAAGTTTTGTGATATTTAGCCAAACTTGCACCAACAATCAACAAATTTACAACTAGAAGTTTTCAGACTCATGAAACTGAGCTTATCGTCTTTTCTCCAGTGGCCAGGTCATCCCCAAAGTGGAGTACACAGAGGAGGAGAGAGTCACATGGGGAAAAGTCTTCAAGGAGCTGAAGACTCTGTATCCGACTCACGCCTGCCGTGAACACAACCGTGTTTTCCCCCTGCTGGAGAAATACTGCGGCTACAGGCAGGATAACATCCCCCAGCTGGAGGACGTCTCCCGCTTCCTGCAGTGTAAGAACTGACGGAGCGTGATGTATGGGCCTCTTATGTCATTTAGGTCAAGTCCAGAGCTGACACCACTCTCACTCATAATGCTGAGGGCTCCTTTTGATTCTTATGTAACGACCTGATGACTCTGATTTATCCCACAAAGCTAAAAAGCTTTAATCACACATCAAGTTGTTTTGACATCAAGTTTAACTGAGCGAAAATTCAGACCTACTCTGTGGCTGAAAGCAATATGTAACTGGATAATTCCCTTTCTACATTACTGTAGTCTGTCAGCAAACTAATAGCAAGCTAACTTCAAGCTACAAGGCTAGCAAACCAAGTGAAAGCTAATGCTTGAGATACCAAATAGTTGGCTTTAGCTAATGGTTAAACTAATTTTTCAATGCTAGTTATCTAATCTTGCCAGCAAACTCAAATCAAGAGAGCTTGTCTCACAGGTCAGGTGCGCAATGACTAATGGCTAACCTTAGCTAAAGGTAAAGCTTCACTTCTTGTATGTAATATTTTTTTAAAAGTCAATATTTGTTTTTTTTTTCCCCATTTAGATGTCATTCCTAATAACTAAACTCAGAAGAAGCTACCTAAGAAAAAGCTAACTATTCCTGCCAAGGAAGCTAGCTTATTAAATGAAAGCTAACTAAAAATATTAGCTTTGACTGTTTTGATTTCTATACAGTTATCTGTAATTAAAAAATAATCACTTTATTTGAGTTAATACTGGGTTATTTAGTGGTACTATTCACAATAAATGTAAAGATTAAAAATTGCTAACTTCTCTGGAAACGCAGCTAGCCTTTAACCTGTAGATTGCTATTTGGAGGCAGCTAGCTCTACTTTTGTATTTCCTTAATATCAGGATTGGGAAAACCACATGAATTAAATAATGTTTTCTTAGTGTAGTGTATTAGTTTTCATTACAAATGTGGGAAAGGTTCATTTTTATGAAAGAAGTTGCTATTTTTTCCCACGCAAGTCGCTAGCTTATCCAACCAGGGCAACAAACTAGCGGCTAACAATGTTAGCTGTAAAAGCTTAACACTTTAACTGAATAATATCTGAGAAGTTGAATATGTTACTCATCACTTTAAAGCAGCCAGAAGTTAAATGTTAACAGCTAAGCTAGCTGAAAAGAAAGCTAGTTGTTGTAGCTGCAGCTACTAGCAGCTAGCTCCACTTTGACTGATTTTTTTCTGTGTATCTGTGTGTTTGGAAAATATCCACTTTTCTAGATTGATATCTTAGTTAAGTGTGTTAGTTCTCAGAATTAATCTGATAGTAGTTAATTTGGAGAAAAGGAGAAGCTAAATGTAGATAGCTTGAGCTAGCAGAGTGGCTAAGTTCTTCAATTAAGCTGAATTGAGATTTTTACTCCATATCACAGCCTAAGATAAAGGAAGCCATCATGTAAATTTGTTTACATGCAGTTTAAGATTATAATTTCACATTTTTTATATCTATTTATCTTTCCAAAAGTTTTGTTCATTCGAGAAATCAGTGTTCTTTATATTTCTATTTCTCTAGATATCCTAACAGGGCAGCAGCAGGTGTCATTGTTGAGTAAGGTCAAAGAGAAAGTGATATAATTGTAACTGTTGTTGTGATTTTTACGGCTGAGTCATCTTACTGTAGCATCATACAGTTAAAAATATCCTCTCATGTATTTGTTTTGGAAACTCAGTTGCGTCACTGACACGCAGGAGCTGCTCAGACTCTCCACTTCCTATAGCCCCTCCTTACCTGCGCCCTCTTATTCAACACAGACAAACGCTGACCTCTTTCATCTCTCCGTCTCTGTCTCTTTCTCCTGCAGCGTGCACAGGTTTCCGGCTTCGCCCCGTCGCCGGCCTGCTCTCGTCTCGGGACTTCCTGGCTGGACTCGCCTTCCGTGTTTTCCATTCCACGCAGTACATTCGTCACGGCTCCAAGCCCACCTACACGCCTGAGCCGTGAGTGTGCAAACTCAGTTCTCAAATAAAATAAAACAATGAGATTATCGTGATTTTTAATGAGATGTTTTGATTTTTGATGTAGTGATATCTGCCACGAGCTTCTGGGACACGTTCCTCTGTTTGCTGACCCAAGCTTTGCCCAATTCTCACAGGTAATATTCAGCTTTATCTCGGTCTCAGGATGTTTTCATCCTATTTTAGACACTTTGTGTTCCTTAGAGTGTCAGTAAATTATTGTTTTGACATATAAACATTGTTGTCTTCATGATTTTACTCTATTTTCTTCAGGAAATCGGTCTTGCCTCCCTTGGGGCCCCTGATGAGTACATTGAGAAACTTGCTACTGTGAGTATGAAGAAATAGAGGGTCTGGTCCTGTGTCAGGAAACCATGATTAAAGCATCTTTCTGCAATAAATCACCCAGAATGAGATAGAAATACTTGCTTTTTTGAACTTTAAAAGCTCTTTCCATCTCAAGTTTGATTTGAAACAATGTGCATGTTGGTCTGGTGGATGTACCGTGTCACAAACGTGGTGTGTGTCCTCAGGTGTACTGGTTCACGGTGGAGTTCGGCCTGTGTAAGCAGGGTTCAGAGATCAAAGCCTACGGAGCTGGCTTGCTCTCATCGTTCGGAGAGCTGCAGGTAAGAAGAGGACAGGAAGTTACACCCGTCAGCAAACATGGAGCCCCGCAGCAGCTCGAGCCCCCGTCTGTTATTACGTCACACTCACCGTGTTGCTCCACAGCAGCAGAGCAGGCAGTGGGTTAGTGGTCCACTCAGACTCAGGTTTAATGTGTCACTGGGGGACTGGGCCCACTGGGCCACCCCTGCAGGGTTCGGGTAAAGTGGTTCAGTGGGTAAGTGGAGGAAGCAGCTGGGTATCGAGGTCAGAGTTACATTAGCGCAGGATGTGCACTCTGCTTGGTCACATCAGCAGAAAGAACATCCCTGAATCACACTTCCTGTTTACTGACAGGAACAGAGACAGTCATTGAGAAAATCACTGCAGGAGAAAGCAGCTCCAAATATTAGGAGTGAGTATCGGCAAGAGCCTGACGATCCGTTACACATCACGATACTTGGGTCACAATACGATAAAATCACTGTATCAGAATATTTTGATATATTGCGATATTCTCCCCAGTTAATTTCTATATTATTGTATTTGAAATAATGAAAACCAGAAGCAGTGTTTCATAAATAGGGGAGACCATGTGTGGTTGTAACATGGGGAGAGTTGTAACACCACCAATTCCACCAATCAGGGATAAGATAGGAGTCACATGCTCATTTCAATATTTACTCACTTCCACCCTGATCACACATGATGACTATCAGGGCTGGAAACAGGTTCATGCAGATTCTATAGAGAAAAAACTGATTTTGAGGTAAGAAAGTAAATTTTTTGACGAAGACGATATTTGTTTTAATACTCAAACTATTCCAGATAAAACTATTTGACTTATATCAGAATCAATTGTAGTTTCTCAGGCTAAATGTGATGCATTTTTCTCATTCTAATTTAAATCTGCTATGCTAACACAGCTAGCTAAACACAAATTTCTTTTTTTTTTCCTTTTTTTTTATTTTTTATTTTTTTTTTTTCAAATTTATTTAACATAAAAAAACTATGGCATCACATGTACAGTCTCCAATTTCAAAAGAAATCTTAAATTGAAAATTTTTCACAGGATTTTAACTATGTATAGAATTTTACATACTGTCAAAGTCAAAAATTTGCAACTTTAAAAAGTTGTACACTTAAGTCTCAAAAAACTGGAATTTTTTTTTTTTTTTCTCGAAAATGTGTTTATTTTATAACAGCATCAAAACCCACATCATCAAGTTTAGGAATGCAAAATTTTGAATATACTTTGAGATTAGATTATTATACAGTTTATGGGCAACATACAGCGGAGTAGCTCTTCAGCGCCATCTACTGCAGTGGAGGTGCCGATTGTTTAATAATATTGTACTTCCAATTCAGCTAAAATGTGAACTTTTATTTTAACAAAAATACTGATATTTTATCACAGGTTAAAGTTTTTCCATATTTAGCTGTATCAATATATTTTACACCTCTACTAAGTTTTACTTCTTTGCGCTCTTTTTATTTCAGTACTGCCTGACAGAGCAACCCAAAGTGCTCCCCTTTGACCCCGACAAGACCAGCCTCCAGAAATACCCGATCACAGAGTACCAGCCCATTTACTTTGTGGCTGAGAGCTTCGAAGACGCCAAGGAGAGAGTGAGGTGAGGGGAGGCAGCAGAAACTAAATTATCAAACCAGAAAAACTGCACCAAAGACTTCTCTAAACCTGCACAATTGTCTGTGTGTGCAGGAAATTCGCAGGCACCATCCCCAGACCTTTCACAGTCCGCTACAACCCGTACACCCAGAGCGTGGAGGTTCTGGACAACACCCAGCAGCTCAGCAACCTGGCCGACAGCATCAGCAGTACGTACCTCATCATGTCACACAGACATCAACACAATCATGGCGTACAGTTCAACTTTATACACCGTTCCTTTTCTTTTAGGTGAAATGGGGAAACTGTGCGAGGCCCTAAAGAAGCTGGAGTAACAGCAGCAGCTTGTTTTCTCCCTTTAACAGCAGATCTTCTGAGCATGCTTTAAATTAGCTCTTCTTTCTATTAAAATGAATACGCAAGTCAAATAACAGCATTAATACTGTAATCCAATGAGTGTTTAGCTTACTTTAACTGTGTTTCTGTTGGACGATGAGGATTGTGTCTGTAGCAGCTAGAAGTGTAACTGTCAGTGTTATTACGTGTCTTTGAAATACAATCTTTACAGTCGGTTAAATCCAAACCCAATATGTGAATACCAGACAGTTCCTCGAATGTGAAGAACAGCTGGAGTAAACCATGTTTTAAAGGAACATTCCAACACAAAGAGATGACTTTTGTCACTAACGTTCAGAGTGCTTAATGAAGTGTTTTGTATGTGCATGAAATTAGTAATAAAACAATAAATATTTCTCCTGTCTCTGTCTTATCCCTAATGCTGATATTCTGAGGGATGAGTCGTGAATTTTCAGTCGTCGAGAAAATTCACAACAGGAACTGATAAGGCCATTGGTACTGATAAAATTTTATCAACGCCCATCTCTCGTAGGGTAGGAGTCAGGTCAGGTTAAGCTGCCTTCATGAACATATTTTATTTTCATTTATTGATTTATTTACCTTCGCAGACACTCCTCTTAAAGGAAGCAAGATACGATTTATCAACAGAGGACACTTTTGCATGCTAAGGATTCAATCAGCAAATGGCTGGAATTGACTTGTCCACATGTGGGCATAAGAAGTTCCTCACAGGAGCTTTAATCCATTAAATCACATTTTTTTCCCCTTCAAAATAAAAGCATGCATTTAATTTCTTAGACCTGTAACATAATATGTATGATTTTTTTAAAAAAAAACAACTATTTTATTTTGATTATTATAAATAATAACATTAATAATAATTGTGATAATTATTTTATATATGTTTTATATATATTATTTTATTATATTATTTTTATTATTATAACCACTATACTTATAATAGCTATTATTATTATTATTATTAAAAATAATAATTATCAATAATAACAATAATAATAATAAATATTATTATAAATTATTATAAATAATGTTTTTTTTACCCAAATTAGCTACCTGAAGTCAAACCAACACTCTGAAAGTTTAATAACAATAATAATAATTATGATTATTATTATTAATATCATAACTATTATACTAATAATAATTACGATTATTATTATTATTTTTTATTATTAACACTACTATAATTATTATTATTATTATTATTATTATTATTATTATTATTACAAATAATAATAATCATTTTTTAGTGTATTTATTTAATTTAAAATGTTTTAATAGTTTTTTTTTCTTTTTCATTTTTTTTTTTCAAATTAGCTACCTGAAGTCAAACCAACACTCTGAAAGTTTAATAACAATAATAATAATTATGATTATTATTATTAATATCATAACTATTATTCTCATAATAATTATGATTATTATTATTTTTTTAATTATTAACACTACTATAAATACAATTATTATTATTATTATTATTATTATTATTATTATTATTATCATTATTATTATTATTATTACAAATAATAATAATCATTTTTTATGTATTTATTTAATTTAAAATGTTTTAATAGTTTTTTTTTTCTTTTTCAACTTTTTTTTTTTTCAAATTAGCTACCTGAAGTCAAACCAACACTCTAAAAGTTTCCAGATATCATAGAAAAACATTTTTTAAAAATTAATGAAATAAAGAAATGGGATTTAACATGTCAAATTGTAGCATTTTCTATTATTCCTATGAGGATTTATTTTGTTATACTATATCTGCTTTAGATTCACTTAAATTAAAAGTTAATTATGTATAAACGCTCTGAGATAAGCAGAGAGCATCAAAAGAATTTAATGAATGCACTTAAAACAAATTAAATGTTAAAATAATAAAACAAAATAAAAAATAAAAAAAGGACCCTGAACGCACCACACTCAGCTCAAACCCTGATAATGAGACTTTTTTTCCTTTTATAAACCAGGAGCACTGAGCTTTAACTAACCTGTCTGGCCTCTTTTGCTCCGATGATTGAGATTATAATTCAGACTGTCTCATGACGTAAAACAGGGGCCCTAAAAACAGCCGAACGCACGTTCTGTTTACGTAACTCACCTCCACGCGCCACAGATGACAGAGGATATAAACCCCGCGTGGAGGTGAGGATGCCACATTCACAATCTGCTCCGGGACCTCTCCGGTACTTCTCTGGTCGCGTGGCCCACCTCTGTACTAATGAAGACGGACAGCGCGGTGCAGGCGGGCCCCTTCAGCGGGCGGAGGCAGAGTCTGATCGAGGATGCTCGGAGGGAGAGGAGCAGCGGCTCCATGGGCTCCCCGGGGCCCTCCCGGTACGGGGACGGGTTCGTGTTCGAGGAAAAGGACGGGAAGGTGACTCTGAGCGTCCTGTTCGCGCTCAACAACGAGAAAAACGCGGGATTCTTCAAAACCGGGAAAATATTCGAGGTAAGACAGGAAAATAAAACAAAAATACTCATATTTATCTTTTAAAACAGCAGTTTATTGGATTTTTTTTCATTATTCTTGATGAAGCAGTGTTTAGGGACGTGCTTTATGCTTCTAGAAAAAACTAGCTTATTTATCATAGCATCTGAGCACATTTAAGTTATTTGAGTATTTCCGGTTTTGCTTGTACTTTCCATTATTATTATTTTTATGCATTTTTTACTCATTTAATCACATTTCATGTAAAAAAAAAAAATGTTTTTTAGCTTCAGATTCAGATTCAGGTTGGTAAAAACCTTTCAATAAATTTCATCATCCTAAACTAATAATTTCTGGCAATAATTTTGAGCTAAAAGAAAGAAAAGCTAACAGAAGTTATTTCAAAAGCCTTTATTATCACACATGATATATCAAAGCTGTGGTATCATCAATGCCTTACTAATTATATTCTAGTCATTTAAAGTCATTACAATAAAATAAGTGCTTCGGTAATGAGTCATTCTGCTTTTTGTGATTATTTTTTGGCGCTAATGTCTTTAGCTTTTATTTTGGTGAGTAATTTTGCACTGTGGCTACATTTTAAAAAAAAATCGAAATGCTTTTTTTTTTTTTTTTTTTTTTTTTTAAATATCAGCAATTATTGTGAATAAGATATAAGTAAATTGACCTTTTTACTTCTTAAATTATTATATATTTATTTATTAATTAAATCAAAAATCAAAATAAATATGGAGAATCATAACTGATTTATTAATTTATTATTATTATTATTATTAATTAAATCAAAAATCAAAATAAATATGGAGAATCATAATTTATTTATTTATTTATTATTATTTTTAATTAAGTCAAAAATCAAAATAAATAAAGAGAATCATAATTCATTTTTGTATTATTATTATTTTATTTATTAAATCAAAAATCAAAATAAATATGGAGAATTATAATTTATTTTTTTATTTTTATTTATTAAATCAAAAATTAAAATAAATATGGAGAATCTGTCATAATAAATCAGAAATGAGAAAGACAAACAGTGACCTGCTTTTTTTAAAAAAAAAGAAAAAAAAGTTTTTCAAGGCTGAATGTCCTTATTGTTTTTTTTTTAAGTTTTTCTTCTTTTGCTTTGATATGCACCAAATTAAGAAGATGTGCATCACTTTTCTGTGTAATAATCTGTCAGATAAACCTTTTTCCATCTCAGACCATGAGGCTGGAATAAACTAGCAAAAAATAAAAGATGATTTTGTATTTTATTGGCTCTTGAAATTTAATAGAACGGGAATACAGAACACACACTTGGTTCCTGTTTTTGTAGACATAAAATAATTAAAGAGCGAAATAAGAATATCAACACAATTAAAATGCAAGAAAAGAAAAACAGTTTCAGTGGATTAAAGGCTGTTTTCTTGAAATGCTGACACTTTTTTATCTCCTCCTCAGACGTTTGAGGCCAAACTCCTCCACATCGAAAGTCGACCTGGGAGGAAGTCGAAGAACAGCACGACCGACCTGGAGTTCTTCATGAGGTGCGAAGTCAAAAGCTCCGACCTTGACGTCTTCATCAACTCGCTGAAGAGAGTGGCCGACGACGTTCGAACCACGCCTGACGAAAAAGGTGAACACGTCGTCAAACGTCTTTAAAACATCAGGAAGAAGAGCACAAACTAACGCTCCTCCTGTCTCCTCACAGTTCCCTGGTTTCCTCGGCAGATCAAAGACCTCGACAGATGCAATTTATTAATCACCAAATTCGACCCGGACATGGATCAGGATCATCCGGTGAGTGTTTCTGCAATACACCCCCTTAGATGTGTCACAGAAACACTTCATTTCGATGCTGATCAGACGTTTTCCTGCAGGGATACAGAGATCCAGAGTACAGGAAGAGACGCGCTTACATCTCTGAGCTCGCCTTCAGATACAAACAGTGAGTCAGACGTGAAACGAAGCATTCTGCACCAAATATCTTCAGAAACGTCGTCTTAAGTTGATTTTCTGTTGCAGGGGGGATCCTTTGCCCGTTGTGGAGTACACAGCAGAGGAGATATCCACATGGTGAGTTAGAGCGACCGTCCTGCAGCTCATTAAATGCTCAGAGGAAGATGATCAAAGCATGATGCTGTGTTGTTGTGCTGTGAAAAGGAGGGAGGTTTACCGGCAGCTGAGGAGTATTTACCCCAGCCTGGCGTGCAGACAGTTCCTGGACGGCGTGCAGCAGCTGGAGAAGGAGTGTGGATACGGAGAGGACCGCATCCCTCAGCTCAGAGAGGTGTCAGCCTTCCTCAAAGGTACGACGGAAACTGTTTCTTCTTGTTTCTTTCTTTTCTCTCCTTCCTGTTGTTGACGTTTCTTCCCGTCTGATTTCAGAGAGGACAGGTTTCCAGCTGCGCCCGGTCGCCGGCCTCCTGTCGGCGCGGGACTTCCTCAACAGCTTGGCTTTTAGAGTGTTTCAGTGCACGCAGTACATCCGCCACCCGTCTGCTCCCATGCACTCCCCTGAACCGTGAGTCAACGTAAATCAGACGCCATTTATTCACCCGTAAACTCAGCTTCTTATTAATCACAACCCCTCTTTAATCAGGGACTGCTGCCACGAGCTGCTGGGACACATCCCCATGCTCGCTGATAAGGAGTTCGCTCAGTTCTCACAGGTAAAATCTGCACCACACATCCTCAACTCCTGATCTGGTTTCAAGACTTTCAGACTAAATAATCTGGATTATTTCAGGAGATTGGACTCGCCTCTCTCGGAGCCTCAGATGACGACATCGAGAAACTCTCAACTGTAAGTTTTTTTATTCCTTTAAGTTCAACTTTCGTGTTTTTACGTCTTTGTTTGGACAAAAAAGGAGAGTTGGGAATGTGGGAAAAGACCTGTGAGAAAAAGCTTCGAGAAGTGCAGTTTCTGAGTTTATTCACGATTATTATTCTGCATTTCAAACGTAACAATAAAAACATCCAAAAAGCTGGAAAAGTTTCACAATTTTATCTCCAAATTTTGATTTTGGAGCAGAGTTCAGCTCCTCATCCTCTCAGGTATCATCCAAAGGAAGCACAGACTCTAACACAGACCATCACCGCCATCTAGTGGCTGTTATAAAAACCTGCACTTCATATGAATCATGAAACTCTGAGCTCATCTGCTTGTCTCTTTCGTTCCAGCTTTATTGGTTCACCGTGGAGTTCGGGCTCTGTAAGCAGAACGGGACGGTGAAAGCGTACGGAGCCGGACTCCTCTCGTCTTACGGAGAGCTCGTTGTGAGTTTGATCTCTGATTATTTGAAACTATCGTCGCTTTATCTCCTGACCTGCTCTGAGTTCTGACTGTTTTCGTCTCTCCTCTCAGTACGCCCTCTCCAACGAGCCCGAGTACCGAGCGTTTAACCCTGAGGAGATGGCGGTGCAGCCGTACCAGGACCAGACCTACCAGCCGGTTTACTTTGTGTCCGAGAGCTTCGAGGACGCAAAGACTAAGATGAGGTATTCACTCAGTACTCTGCAGGAAGTCGTCTCAGGATGAGAAAACACTTGACCTGAAGAACTCTGCTTGTTTGGAGCTACAGAGGAGTGTGACATCAACTGGAGACGATTACAAATCCTCTTTACTTTTACCTTTACCTTTATAGGAGCCATTTTACCTCAGCTCACCTGAGTTTAAATTGTCTGGAGCCTCAAAATCTACTTTATCTTCACAATAAAGACAATAAAGATACATAGAAGGTTGGATTACAGTGTGATAATCAATTAAAACTGGAGAGGGGATGGAATTAATAAGTTTAACTTTCTTCCACTCCTTTTTTAAAAATGTAAAATATGGTGAATTAGGGGTTTAACTTTTTTTTAAATTAATTTTGTTAAGCTGTCTTTCTCCATAATGTTATTCTTCTATCTTCTATTTTCAAAAAAAACTTTCATTCATTCATTCATTCATTCATTCAAAGTCTATTAAATTCTGTACATAGTCCAAATCTGTTGAATACTTTTCTAAAGAAGGTTTTTGAAGTCATGAAATTGTACATGTGTTGTCAAACGTGTTTTTTTTTTTTTCTTTTTTTAAATTTGGCAAAAAAAAAATTGAAAATTGTATTAACAAAATTTGCAAAGACTACAAAAATTTTTGGATTTTAAAATTTGGAAAAATTGTCATCGTCTGAAATTGAAAAAAAAGAAATAAACAATTCAACAAATTTCAAAAAATGACATTTAAAAAATATATATTTTTTTATTTTAAAAAGAAAAATACAAGAATTTCAAAAATTTTGAGATTTAAAAAAAATGCGAATATGTAAAAAAAAATTAGATTTTAAAAATCTGCAAAAACTTTCAAAACAGTAAAAGTTTGAAATATAAAAAAATGCAAAAATTTGCAAAAATATATTTTATTAATTTGCCTTTTTTTTTTAGAAAACCTGAAATTGATAACATATTGATCATATCGCTCAACTCCTCATTTTTAATTTGCTAATTTCTTGCCACATACCATGGATGTATACTTATCCAGCATTAATGAATCCATCCACACAGAATTAAAATCAGTATTTTCTTCCAGATGAGTCTTTTTGTAGATGTAGTTATCTTCCCAGGGCTGTAAAACTTGAGGTTAGCCACAGGTGCATGGAAAGTTGGTGGGCTGTTGATGTTGTAGGAGGTGAAGTAGAGAGGTGGCAGGCTTTATTGACAGATGGGATGAAGATTTAGTTCAACTAAATGTTAACACAGGAATTTATTTAGTGTCAGTGTCTTTAAGCATCATCAATCAATGTTTGGGGTATCCATGGTTACCGTTAGCTACATTCCTCCTTCCTTCTTCCCAAACTGAATCTCACATGAAGAGGTTTTACTCAAGTTGTTTGCAGTTTTAGTCGTAATGGAAACAACAGCAAGGCCCAACTTTACTAGAGAACTAAAGAAATATGGCTTTGATCAGTGTATCCATAGAAACCGTCTCTTTCATTCACTTCCTCAGGAGATACTCTGCGACCATCAAGCGACCCTTTGCCGTCCGCTACGACCCCTTCACCTGCAGCGTGGAGGTTCTGGACCAGTCCAGCAAAATCCAGAGCGCTTTGAGCCAGATGAGAGAAGACCTGAGGACCCTGCACAGCGCTTTGGAGAAACTCAGCGCGTCGTGAAGAGAAGGACGTCCTGCAGGCGTTTGTGAATACTGTAAATCAGACTCTGAGGGCGGCGTCACGGTGTAGTCCAGTTTGTGAGGCTTTGTTTGTGTGTGAAGAGAAATAAATGTTTATTTTCATGAAGAAACATCCGTGTGGTTCCTTCCTACTACAAACCGACTCTTTCCACTAACTTTTGGAGCTAATAAATCTTCACGGGGCTCAGGGGAAGGAGCTAATTATGAATGATTTAGGTATTATGTTCCCTCAGCTGGTCAAGGCCAACGCCGGCGCTGACGTCCAGCGTCTGTGGCGCAGCCAGGTCACCCAGACCTCACACTGGCCCACATCACGGTCCACCAACGCCGCTCTGTTGACAGACGCTCCTTCTCTCTTTATTTCTCTTTCTCCACTCGGCTGAAGAATTTGCTCTGTTGGGTTTTTTCTGACGGACGTCCAGCGTTTTGATCTCCACGCAGCCGGCGTATCAAACTCGTGTACGTCAAACCCCGAGGAAGACAAATCACCTCCGTCTGCAGGCCTCATAAAGCATCACCGCCGTCAAACTACGAGTGGTGAACCCCTGCATGCATCGGCCACCTTGTGTTTGGACGCCTTCCCTTCCCATAATTCCACGGTACGGTAAATCAAGCCTAGCTCAGGCCTCCCAAGGAAAGCCCAGTGTTTGTGGAGGAGCGAAAGGAGGAGGAGAGACACGGCAAGTGGAGGGAGAAAGTGATCTACAGCTTGACAAGTGTACAGGGACACACACGCGCTCGCACTCCCTCCAAGAGAAAGTCCAACACTTTATAATTTCTTCGATCTCATTCTTTATCCAGCGCCCTCAAATCCTCAAATCCCCATGAAACCGCCGCCAGAATCCCGATCTGCACAGCGCCAAACAAAAGCGGGTTCGCCGCGGTAACACGGGCAACCAGGCTGAGGGATCCAGCTCCCTGTGTGCTCACCACAAATCCCAAACTCTATATCCTCCTGCCTCCAACCATAAGTGTTCCCTTTATTGATGTCAGGGCCTTCACGTCTCTACGCTGGCGAGTCGGCCTCCTCCGGGGTCAGGAGGTTCACTCTCCCTCAGGCCCCCGCGCTGGAAGACAGAGACGTACCCCACAAGAAGTTTGATTTAAGGCCTGATAAGAAACAACCTGACGTTCTCAAAGTAAACAAATCATCAACAAATGCTTCATTCATCACCAAACAAAGCAGAGAAGAAGACGCCAACCTCTCTGGATCCGTCCAAAGTGAAACAATCTGCTGACTAACACCTCGACAGATGACTGAAAACACGTCTTAGCTCTTTTCTTTGGAAGGAGCCGTGAGCAGAGACAACCCTCAGCTCAAGACTGCTCTCAACTGTTCGGCTAGTCGAGGTTTCTGTGATAAAAAGTGCATTAAAGAGGAGATAAACTAAAGGTTCACAGCTTCTTAAGCTTAAAGATGGGACGTGAAAATAATAACAAACCACATAAACGCAAAGAAAAGACTTAAAAGGGCCTGAAATACCCGTCGTATGTTGTGTCTTAGCTGTAGTTCAGCCTCCTTCCACTAGCTGGAGCTGAAGCTCTAGTTAACAACTGCTGACACAATCCTCCAAAGTGCTACTACCTTGATGTAAACAGTCCCAGGTATCAGTATGTCAGTATGCTGATCAGTGCAATAAGGAACCAGCACAGGAGAGGCTAGCTCCTAGCTAACGTAAGCCATGCTCATTAAACCAACTCAGACAGTGTTAGTCTGAGCTTAAGTTCCTATGCGTTAGTGTTAAAAACTGCAATTCCTCAAGTTTCCACTAGGGGCTGGTGGCAGACATACAAGAAACCATGATAAACCTAATCAAAAAGACGATATCTACAGCAAAAATAAACATGTTAAACATGTAAACATGTTTTACAGACTGAATTTGTCTATTAGCACACAATATACAGTGGTAGAAGTTTTTAGAGCTTGATGATTGAAAGGTTAATAATTTTATGAGTATGGGGTGCCGACATTACAAATAACTAAAGTTCTCCACATTTAGCTCTAAAACATAATTTTTTATGCAGATTTAGAGAAATATTTGTGAAAGATATTTGTAAGATATTATCTATAAATGTTGAATATTTTATCTGAATGTTTAATGTTATAAATAAATGTTCTGATTCTTAATATTTAGCTACATTTCTAAACAGTTTTCATTCAAAATATTTGCTAACATTTCTAAGTCTACCCAAGGCTACCAGAGACTTGTAAATCTTTAGCAAAGATTTTAAAATATTGGCTAAGTTTTCTAAATATGTAGTCAAGAATATCACACTCCAAATTCAAACTCCAGCCCATCGGGGCTGAGAAAGTCAAACACAGTCGGCTAAATCAGCTGTTAGAAAATAAACGTACCAAGTGCTGTGATGGGGCTGTTAAAGATCCTGTGGTCGACATCGAAGAAGTCGAGCTTGACTTTCTCAAAATCCTGCTTGGCTGGGTCACCTCCTCAGGCTTTTATTGTGGTGCTTCCATCAGGCGAGGGTATTAATTTGCATGTAAGCTAATTATTTAGAAATCTTTGCTTAAGATTTATAAATCATAACTAAAAATTTACTCTTCGCTTAATATAGGCGCTGCCCAAGTAGCTGCCTTTTGCAGCTGCTCTCTCTTCTTTGTCCATTTCTTGTAATTTTTTTCTTCTCTTTTTCGTCATTTTTGTATTTGGAGTGGATCATTACTTTGTATGGCTCATTTGTTGGTCATGGACACAAACTGTTTTTGTCTTCAGTGATATTTTCTCCTGTGTTTGTCTGGAGATCCTACATGTAACCATGGCTGCATTGTTTACATGTTAAATTAGCTGTTAGCAGCCTGTAGCATGTCAATGCTAACTGGTGTAAGGCCGGATGTTTCCCACAAGGTGAGGAGAAGGAGGTGTTGGTTCTCAGGTGTGAGCTAAGAAGTGATGACATGGACCTGTCCTTCCATCCATCGTTATTGGGAACGTAAGATCTATCTCCAATAAGATGGACGAGCTAGCTGTGCTAACCCAGCAACAGAGGGAATACCAGAAGGCAGAGTAGCATCATGCTCTTCACAGACATGGCTAACAGAGCTAACACCAGACACCAACCATTGGAAGAGCTTCACCTGCTGTGAGCAGACAGGATCCAGGAGACAGAGACTGAACAGACTGCTGAAGAAGCTCAGTCCTGGACCCTGTGGAGGTGGAGGCTGGCTGACTGGACAATGACGGACAAGCTGTCAGCATCTATTTTCTTATGGAGCTTTTTACACTTTCTATACACTTTCTTACTTTTGTTTTCTTGATTGTTGGTGTGACTTCAATTTCGTTGTACTTGTTACAATGACAAAGTTTTATTCTATTCTATTCTGGATATTTAGAGGGACATTATTTAGAACATTTAGCATTTAGATAAAATATTCTACAGACATTTTCTACAAATATTTCTCTAAATCTGCTTAAAAAGTGATGTTTTAAAGCTAAATGTGGAGAAATTTTATTTACACTGTGTAAAACTTTACAATCGGCGCACCATGTACGAGTTTTGCCCATGGTAGGGCATGTTTAGCTTTGTGTATAGAGGCTAACGACCTGCCTCTTTATCTCATCTTAATTCAAATGACACTTGGTGACATCACAGAGCCGACATTCATTCATAATAAGTAACAAATGTAGGTGCTAGCTTTGCTAGCTCTGCTAGCTTACTGTCAACCTCAGACTCTGAGGATCTGTCCTTTGTCCACTCAAACAACTTGTGCTCTGAAAATCTGGAAGATGAGTAAAACAGGATGAATCTGATGTTTGTTGATCACTGCAGCAGATGTCGGTGTCTGGTCGATAAAAGATCGGTTTGGATGAGCGGGCAGCAGGAAGTCCAAACAATACGCTCTGAGAAGCAGTGATCTCTGCAGGACTCAGGCCAAGCTCCTGTTGTTTTATCGTCATAAATACCTGAAGATACCAAAGCAAAACGGCATCTTGGCTTAAAAGATTACAGAGAAGGTGGTAAACTTTGGTAAAACAAACCGAAACCAAGAGCAGTCCATGTGCTTCCAACAGAAAGTGAGAGCGGTCCAGGACTTGTGTTGAAACCTGAAGAACATGATGACCTGGAACAGTCCGGAGACCGACAAGCCAGCAAAGCAGAGGGAGGCAAGAATAAAGAATGATGAAGTGGTTCGCTGCAGCCTTTATGTGTCCACAGAGGAGGGGGGCTGGAAGTTAGAGATACTTGCCCCCG